>NW_026988555.1:0-600000 GCF_030222135.1 Aotus nancymaae
AACAGCAGAAAGCACAGGGAAATATCTGCTTCTAAATCCAAAACGCAGCTACCTAACAGAACGGTTGTCAATGTGTGCACTCAACTTCCAGAGTTAAACCCGTGTGTGGACTCAGCAGTCTGCAAACCCTTTCTGTGCAGAGTTTCAAAACAGGCGTTTTCAGCCCAATACCGGCCTATGGAAGAAACAGCAGAAAGCACAGGGAAATATCTGCTTCTAAATCCAAAACGCAGCTACCTAACAGAACGGTTGTCAATGTGTGCACTCAACTTCCAGAGTTAAACCCGTGTGTGGATTCAGCAGTCTGCAAAAACTTTCTGTGCAGAGTTTCAAAACAGGCGTTTTCAGTCCAATTCCGGCCTATGGAAGAAACAGCAGAAAGCACAGGGAAATATCTGCTTCTAAATCCAAAACGCAGCTATCTAACAGAACGGTTGTCAATGTGTGCACTCAACTTCCTGAGTTAAACCCATGTGTGGATTCATCAGTCTGCAAACCCTTTCTGTGCAGAGTTTCAAAACAGGCGTTTTCAGCCCAATACCGGCCTATGGAAGAAACAGCAGAAAGCACAGGGAAATATCTGCTTCTAAATCCAAAACGCAGCTATCTAACAGAACGGTTTGTCAATGTGTGCACTCAACTTCCAGAGTTAAACCCGTGTGGTGGATTCAGCAGTCTGCAAACCCTTTCAGTGCAGAGTTTCAAAACAGGCGTTTTCAGCCCAATACCGGCCTATGGAAGAAACAGCAGAAAGCACAGAGAAATTTCTGCTTCTAAATCCAAAACGCAGCTACCTAACAGAACGGTTTGTCAATGTGTGCACTCAACTTCCAGAGTTAAACCCGTGTGTGGATTCAGCAGTCTGCAAACACTTTCTGTGCAGAGTTTCAAAACAGGCGTTTTCAGCCCAATTCCGGCCTGTGGAAGAAACAGCAGAAAGCACAGGGAAATATCTGCTTCTAAATCCAAAACACAGCAATCTAACAGAACGGTTGTCAATGTGTGCACTCAACTTCCAGAGTTAAACCCGTGTGTGGATTCAGCAGTCTGCAAACACTTTCTGTGCAGAGTTTCAAAACAGGCGTTTCAGCCCAATACCGGCCTATGGAAAAAACAGCAAAAAGCACAGGGGAAATATCTGCTTCTAAATCCAAAACGCAGCTATCTAACAGAACGGTTGTCAATGTGTGCACTCAACTTCCAGAGTTAAACCCGTGTGTGGATTCAGCAGTCTGCAAACCCTTTCTGTGCAGAGTTTCAAAACAGGCGTTTTCAGCCCAATACCGGCCTATGGAAGAAACAGCAGAAAGCACAGGGAAATATCTGCTTCTAAATCCAAAACGCAGCTATCTAACAGAACGGTTGTCAATGTGTGCACTCAACTTCCAGAGTTAAACCCGTGTGTGGATTCAGCAGTCTGCAAACCCTTTCTCTGCAGAGTTTCAAAACAGGCGTTTTCAGCCCAATACCGGCCTATGGAAGAAACAGCAGAAAGCACAGGGAAATATCTGCTTCTAAATCCAAAACGCAGCTATCTAACAGAACGGTTGTCAATGTGTGCACTCAACTTCCAGAGTTAAACCCGTGTGTGGATTCAGCAGTCTGCAAACCCTTTCTGTGCAGAGTTTCAAAACAGGCGTTTTCAGCCCAATACCGGCCTGTGGAAGAAACAGCAGAAAGCACAGGGAAATATCTGCTTCTAATCCAAAACGCAGCTACCTAACAGAACGGTTGTCAATGTGTTCACTCAACTTCCAGAGTTAAACCCGTGTGTGGATTCAGCAGTCTGCAAAAACTTTCTGTGCAGAGTTTCAAAACAGGCGTTTTCAGCCCAATTCCGGCCTATGGAAGAAACAGCAGAAAGCACAGGGAAATATCTGCTTCTAAATCCAAAACGCAGCTATCTAACAGAACGGTTGTCATTGTGTGCACTCAACTTCCAGAGTTAAACCCGTGTGTGGATTCAGCAGTCTGCAAACCCTTTCTGTGCAGAGTTTCAAAACAGGCGTTTTCAGCCCAATACCGGCCTATGGAAGAAACAGCAGAAAGCACAGGGAAATATCTGCTTCTAAATCCAAAACGCAGCTATCTAACAGAACGGTTGTCAATGTGTGCACTCAACTTCCAGAGTTAAAACCGTGTGTGGATTCAGCAGTCTGCAAACCCTTTCTGTGCAGAGTTTCAAAACAGGCGTTTTCAGCCCAATACCGGCCTATGGAAGAAACAGCAGAAAGCACAGGGAAATATCTGCTTCTAAATCCAAAACGCAGCTACCTAACAGAACGGTTGTCAATGTGTGCACTCAACTTCCAGAGTTAAACCCGTGTGTGGACTCAGCAGTCTGCAAACCCTTTCTGTGCAGAGTTTCAAAACAGGCGTTTTCAGCCCAATACCGGCCTATGGAAGAAACAGCAGAAAGCACAGGGAAATATCTGCTTCTAAATCCAAAACGCAGCTACCTAACAGAACGGTTGTCAATGTGTGCACTCAACTTCCAGAGTTAAACCCGTGTGTGGATTCAGCAGTCTGCAAAAACTTTCTGTGCAGAGTTTCAAAACAGGCGTTTTCAGCCCAATTCCGGCCTATGGAAGAAACAGCAGAAAGCACAGGGAAATATCTGCTTCTAAATCCAAAACGCAGCTATCTAACAGAACGGTTTGTCAATGTGTGCACTCAACTTCCTGAGTTAAACCCATGTGTGGATTCATCAGTCTGCAAACCCTTTCTGTGCAGAGTTTCAAAACAGGCGTTTTCAGCCCAATACCGCCTATGGAAGAAACAGCAGAAAGCACAGGGAAATATCTGCTTCTAAATCCAAAACGCAGCTATCTAACAGAACGTTGTCAATGTGTGCACTCAACTTCCAGAGTTAAACCCGTGTGTGGATTCAGCAGTCTGCAAACCCTTTCTGTGCAGAGTTTCAAAACAGGGCGTTTTCAGCCCAATACCGGCCTATGGAAGAAACAGCAGAAAGCCCAGGGAAATATATGCTTCTAAATCCAAAACGCAGCTATCTAACAGAACGGTTTGTCAATGTGTGCACTCAACTTCCAGAGTTAAACCCGTGTGTGGATTCAGCAGTCTGCAAACCATTTCTGTGCAGAGTTTCAAAACAGGCGTTTTCAGCCCAATACCGCCTATGGAAGAAACAGCAGAAAGCACAGGGAAATATCTGCTTCTAAATCCAAAACGCAGCTACCTAACAGAACGGTTGTCAATGTGTGCACTCAACTTCCAGAGTTAAACCCGTGTGTGGATTCAGCAGTCTGCAAACACTTTCTGTGCAGAGTTTCAAAACAGGGCGTTTTCAGCCCAATACCGGCCTATGGAAGAAACAGCAGAAAGCACAGGGAAATATCTGCTTCTAAATCCAAAACGCAGCTACCTAACAGAACGGTTTGTCAATGTGTGCACTCAACTTCCAGAGTTAAACCCGTGTGTGGATTCAGCAGTCTGCAAACCCTTTCTGTGCAGAGTTTCAAAACAGGGCGATTTCAGCCCAATACCGGCCTATGGAAGAAACAGCAAAAAGCACAGGGAAATATCTGCTTCTAAATCCAAAATGCAGCTACCTATCAGAACGGTTGTCAATCTGTGCACTCAACTTCCAGAGTTAAACCCGTGTGTGGATTCAGCAGTCTGCAAACACTTTCTGTGTAGAGTTTGAAAACAGGCGTTTTCAGCCCAATTCCGGCCTATGGAAGAAACAGCAGAAAGCCCAGGGAAATATCTGCTTCTAAATCCAAAACGCAGCTATCTAACAGAACGGTTTGTCAATGTGTGCACTCAACTTCCAGAGTTAAACCCGTGTGTGGATTCAGCAGTCCGCAAACCCTTTCTGTGCAGAGTTTCAAAACAGGCGTTTTCAGCCCAATACCGGCCTATGGAAGAAACAGCAGAAATCACAGGGAAATATCTGCTTCTAAATCCAAAACGCAGCTATCTAACAGAACGTTTGTCAATGTGTGCACTCAACTTCCAGAGTTAAACCCGTGTGTGGATTCAGCAGTCTGCAAACCCTTTCTGTGCAGAGTTTCAAAACAGGCGTTTTCAGCCCAATACCGGCCTATGGAAGAAACAGCAGAAAGCACAGGGGAAATATCTGCTTCTAAATCCAAAACGCAGCTATCTAAGAGAACGGGTTGTCAATGTGTGCACTCAACTTCCAGAGTTAAACCCGTGTGTGGATTCAGCAGTCTGCAAACACTTTCTGTGTAGAGTTTCAAAACAGGCGTTTTCAGCCCAATTCCGGCCTGTGGAAGAAACAGCAGAAAGCACAGGGAAATATCTGCTTCTAAATCCAAAACACAGCTATCTAACAGAACGGTTGTCAATGTGTGCACGTCAACTTCCAGAGTTAAAACCCGTGTGTGGATTCAGCAGTCTGCAAACCCTTTCTGTGCAGAGTTTCAAAACAGGCGTTTTCAGCCCAATACCGGCCTATGGAAGAAACAGCAGAAAGCACAGGGAAATATCTGCTTCTAAATCCAAAACGCAGCTATCTAACAGAACGGTTGTCAATGTGTGCACTCAACTTCCAGAGTTAAACCCGTGTGTGGATTCAGCAGTCTGCAAACCCTTTCTCTGCAGAGTTTCAAAACAGGCGTTTTCAGCCCAATACCGGCCTATGGAAGAAACAGCAGAAAGCACAGGGGAAATATCTGCTTCTAAATCCAAAACGCAGCTATCTAACAGAACGGTTGTCAATGTGTGCACTCAACTTCCAGAGTTAAACCCGTGTGTGGATTCAGCAGTCTGCAAACCCTTTCTGTGCAGAGTTTCAAAACAGGCGTTTTCAGCCCAATACCGGCCTGTGGAAGAAACAGCAGAAAGCACAGGGAAATATCTGCTTCTAAATCCAAAACGCAGCTACCTAACAGAACGGTTGTCAATGTGTTCACTCAACTTCCAGAGTTAAACCCGTGTGTGGATTCAGCAGTCTGCAAAAACTTTCTGTGCAGAGTTTCAAAACAGGCGTTTTCAGCCCAATTCCGGCCTATGGAAGAAACAGCAGAAAGCACAGGGAAATATCTGCTTCTAAATCCAAAACGCAGCTATCTAACAGAACGGTTGTCATTGTGTGCACTCAACTTCCAGAGTTAAACCCGTGTGTGGATTCAGCAGTCTGCAAACCCTTTCTGTGCAGAGTTTCAAAACAGGCGTTTTCAGCCCAATACCGGCCTATGGAAGAAACAGCAGAAAGCACAGGGAAATATCTGCTTCTAAATCCAAAACGCAGCTATCTAACAGAACGGTTGTCAATGTGTGCACTCAACTTCCAGAGTTAAAACCGTGTGTGGATTCAGCAGTCTGCAAACCCTTTCTGTGCAGAGTTTCAAAACAGGCGTTTTCAGCCCAATACCGGCCTATGGAAGAAACAGCAGAAAGCACAGGGAAATATCTGCTTCTAAATCCAAAACGCAGCTACCTAACAGAACGGTTGTCAATGTGGTGCACTCAACTTCCAGAGTTAAACCCGTGTGTGGACTCAGCAGTCTGCAAACCCTTTCTGTGCAGAGTTTCAAAACAGGCGTTTTCAGCCCAATACCGGCCTAGTGGAAGAAACAGCAGAAAGCACAGGGAAATATCTGCTTCTAAATCCAAAACGCAGCTATCTAACACAACGGTTGTCAATGTGTGCACTCAACTTCCAGAGTTAAACCCGTGTGTGGATTCAGCAGTCTGCAAAAACTTTCTGTGCAGAGTTTCAAAACAGGCGTTTTCAGCCCAATTCCGGCCTATGGAAGAAACAGCAGAAAGCACAGGGAAATATCTGCTTCTAAATCCAAAACGCAGCTATCTAACAGAACGGTTGTCAATGTGTGCACTCAACTTCCTGAGTTAAACCCATGTGTGGATTCATCAGTCTGCAAACCCTTTCTGTGCAGAGTTTCAAAACAGGCGTTTTCAGCCCAATACCGGCCTATGGAAGAAACAGCAGAAAGCACAGGGAAATATCTGCTTCTAAATCGAAAACGCAGCTATCTAACAGAACGGTTTGTCAATGTGTGCACTCAACTTCCAGAGTTAAACTCGTGTGTGGATTCAGCAGTCTGCAAACCCTTTCTGTGCAGAGTTTCAAAACAGGCGTTTTCAGCCCAATACCGGCATATGGAAGAAACAGCAGAAAGCACAGGGAAATATCTGCTTCTAAATCCAAAACGCAGCTATCTAACAGAACGGTTGTCAATGTGTGCACTCAACTTCCAGAGTTAAACCCGTGTGTGGATTCAGCAGTCTGCAAACCCTTTCTGTGCAGAGTTTGAAAACAGGCGTTTTCAGCCCAATACCGGCCTATGGAAGAAACAGCAGAAAGCACAGGGAAATATCTGCTTCTAAATCCAAAACGCAGCTACCTAACAGAACGGTTGTCAATGTGTGCACTCAACTTCCAGAGTTAAACCCGTGTGTGGATTCAGCAGTCTGCAAACCCTTTCTGTGCAGAGTTTCAAAACAGGCGTTTTCAGCCCAATACCGGCCTATGGAAGAAACAGCAGAAAGCACAGGGAAATATCTGCTTCTAAATCCAAAACGCAGCTACCTAACAGAACGGTTGTCAATGTGTGCACTCAACTTCCAGAGTTAAACCCGTGTGTGGATTCAGCAGTCTGCAAACCCTTTCTGTGCAGAGTTTCAAAGCAGGCGATTTCAGCCCAATACCGGCCTATGGAAGAAACAGCAGAAAGCAGAGGGAAATATCTGCTTCTAAATCCAAAATGCAGCTACCTATCAGAACGGTTGTCAATCTGTGCACTCAACTTCCAGAGTTAAACCCGTGTGTGGATTCAGCAGTCTGCAAACACTTTCTGTGTAGAGTTTGAAAACAGGCGTTTTCAGCCCAATTCCGGCCTATGGAAGAAACAGCAGAAAGCACAGGGAAATATCTGTTTCTAAATCCAAAACGCAGCTATCTAACAGAACGGTTTGTCAATGTGTGCACTCAACTTCCAGAGTTAAACCCGTGTGTGGATTCAGCAGTCTGCAAACCCTTTCTGTGCAGAGTTTCAAAACAGGCGTTTTCAGCCCAATACCGGCCTATGGAAGAAACAGCAGAAAGCACAGGGGAAATATCTGCTTCTAAGTCCAAAACGCAGCTATCTAACAGAACGGTTGTCAATGTGTGCACTCAACTTCCAGAGTTAAACCCGTGTGTGGATTCAGCAGTCTGCAAACCCTTTCTGTGCAGAGTTTCAAAACAGGCGTTTTCAGCCCAATACCGGCCTATGGAAGAAACAGCAGAAAGCACAGGGAAATATCTGCTTCTAAATCCAAAACGCAGCTATCTAACAGAACGTTTGTCAATGTGTGCACTCAACTTCCAGAGTTAAACCCGTGTGTGGATTCAGCAGTCTGCAAACCCTTTCTGTGCAGAGTTTCAAAACAGGCGTTTTCAGCCCAATACCGGCCTATGGAAGAAACAGCAGAAAGCACAGGGAAATATCTGCTTCTAAATCCAAAACGCAGCTATCTAAGAGAACGGTTGTCAATGTGTGCACTCAACTTCCAGAGTTAAACCCGTGTGTGATTCAGCAGTCTGCAAACACTTTCTGTGCAGAGTTTCAAAACAGGCGTTTTCAGCCCAATTCCGGCCTGTGGAAGAAACAGCAGAAAGCACAGGGGAAATATCTGCTTCTAAATCCAAAACACAGCTATCTAACAGAACGGTTGTCAATGTGTGCACTCAACTTCCAGAGTTAAACCCGTGTGTGGATTCAGCAGTCTGCAAACACTTTCTGTGCAGAGTTTCAAAACAGGCGTTTTCAGCCCAATACCGGCCTATGGAAGAAACAGCAGAAAGCACAGGGAAATATCTGCTTCTAAATCCAAAACGCAGCTATCTAACAGAACGGTTGTCAATGTGTGCACTCAACTTCCAGAGTTAAACCCGTGTGTGGATTCAGCAGTCTGCAAACCCTTTCTGTGCAGAGTTTCAAAACAGGCGTTTTCAGCCCAATACCGGCCTATGGAAGAAACAGCAGAAAGCACAGGGAAATATCTGCTTCTAAATCCAAAACGCAGCTATCTAACAGAACGGTTGTCCAATGTGTGCACTCAACTTCCAGAGTTAAACCCGTGTGTGGATTCAGCAGTCTGCAAACCCTTTCTGTGCAGAGTTTCAAAACAGGCGTTTTCAGCCCAATACCGGCCTATGGAAGAAACAGCAGAAAGCACAGGGAAATATCTGCTTCTAAATCCAAAACGCAGCTATCTAACAGAACGGTTGTCAATGTGTGCACTCAACTTCCAGAGTTAAACCCGTGTGTGGATTCAGCAGTCTGCAAACCCTTTCTGTGCAGAGTTTCAAAACAGGGCGTTTTCAGCCCAATACCGGCCTATGGAAGAAACAGCAGAAAGCACAGGGAAATATCTGCTTCTAAATCCAAAAACGCAGCTACCTAACAGAACGGTTGTCAATGTGTGCACTCAACTTCCAGAGTTAAACCCGTGTGTGGATTCAGCAGTCTGCAAAAACTTTCTGTGCAGAGTTTCAAAACAGGCGTTTCAGCCCAATTCCGCATATGGAAGAAACAGCAGAAAGCACAGGGAAATATCTGCTTCTAAATCCAAAACGCAGCTATCTAACAGAACGGTTTCTCAATGTGTGCACTCAACTTCCTGAGTTAAACCCATGTGTGGATTCAGCAGTCTGCAAACCCTTTCTGTGCAGAGTTTCAAAACAGGCGTTTTCAGCCCAATACCGGCCTATGGAAGAAACAGCAGAAAGCACAGGGAAATATCTGCTTCTAAATCGAAAACGCAGCTATCTAACAGAACGGTTTGTCAATGTGTGCACTCAACTTCCAGAGTTAAACTCGTGTGTGGATTCAGCAGTCTGCAAACCCTTTCTGTGCAGAGTTTCAAAACAGGCGTTTTCAGCCCAATACCGGCATATGGGAAGAAACAGCAGAAAGCACAGGGAAATATCTGCTTCTAAATCCAAAACGCAGCTATCTAACAGAACGGTTGTCAATGTGTGCACTCAACTTCCAGAGTTAAACCCGTGTGTGGATTCAGCAGTCTGCAAACCCTTTCTGTGCAGAGTTTGAAAACAGGCGTTTCAGCCCAATACCGGCCTATGGAAGAAACAGCAGAAAGCACAGGGAAATATCTGCTTCTAAATCCAAAACGCAGCTACCTAACAGAACGGTTGTCAATGTGTGCACTCAACTTCCAGAGTTAAACCCGTGTGTGATTCAGCAGTCTGCAAACCCTTTCTGTGCAGAGTTTCAAAACAGGCGTTTTCAGCCCAATACCGGCCTATGGAAGAAACAGCAGAAAGCACAGGGAAATATCTGCTTCTAAATCCAAAACGCAGCTACCTAACAGAACGGTTTGTCAATGTGTGCACTCAACTTCCAGAGTTAAACCCGTGTGTGGATTCAGCAGTCTGCAAACCCTTTCTGTGCAGAGTTTCAAAGCAGGGCGATTTCAGCCCAATACCGGCCTATGGAAGAAACAGCAGAAAGCAGAGGGAAATATCTGCTTCTAAATCCAAAATGCAGCTACCTATCAGAACGGTTGTCAATCTGTGCACTCAACTTCCAGAGTTAAACCCGTGTGTGGATTCAGCAGTCTGCAAACACTTTCTGTGTAGAGTTTGAAAACAGGCGTTTTCAGCCCAATTCCGGCCTATGGAAGAAACAGCAGAAAGCACAGGGAAATATCTGCTTCTAAATCCAAAACGCAGCTATCTAACAGAACGGTTGTCAATGTGTGCACTCAACTTCCAGAGTTAAACCCGTGTGTGGATTCAGCAGTCTGCAAACCCTTTCTGTGCAGAGTTTCAAAACAGGGCGTTTTCAGCCCAATACCGGCCTATGGAAGAAACAGCAGAAAGCACAGGGAAATATCTGCTTCTAAGTCCAAAACGCAGCTATCTAACAGAACGGTTTGTCAATGTGTGCACTCAACTTCCAGAGTTAAAACCCGTGTGTGGATTCAGCAGTCTGCAAACCCTTTCTGTGCAGAGTTTCAAAACAGGCGTTTTCAGCCCAATACCGGCCTATGGAAGAAACAGCAGAAAGCACAGGGAAATATCTGCTTCTAAATCCAAAACGCAGCTATCTAACAGAACGTTTGTCAATGTGTGCACTCAACTTCCAGAGTTAAACCCGTGTGTGGATTCAGCAGTCTGCAAACCCTTTCTGTGCAGAGTTTCAAAACAGGCGTTTTCAGCCCAATACCGGCCTATGGAAGAAACAGCAGAAAGCACAGGGAAATATCTGCTTCTAAATCCAAAACGCAGCTATCTAAGAGAACGGTTGTCAATGTGTGCACTCAACTTCCAGAGTTAAACCCGTGTGTGGATTCAGCAGTCCTGCAAACACTTTCTGTGCAGAGTTTCAAAACAGGCGTTTTCAGCCCAATTCCGGCCTGTGGAAGAAACAGCAGAAAGCACAGGGAAATATCTGCTTCTAAATCCAAAACACAGCTATCTAACAGAACGGTTGTCAATGTGTGCACTCAACTTCCAGAGTTAAAACCCGTGTGTGGATTCAGCAGTCTGCAAACACTTTCTGTGCAGAGTTTCAAAACAGGCGTTTTCAGCCCAATACCGGCCTATGGAAGAAACAGCAGAAAGCACAGGGAAATATCTGCTTCTAAATCCAAAACGCAGCTATCTAACAGAACGGTTGTCAATGTGTGCACTCAACTTCCAGAGTTAAACCCGTGTGTGGATTCAGCAGTCTGCAAACCCTTTCTGTGCAGAGTTTCAAAACAGGAGGCGTTTTCAGCCCAATACCGGCCTATGGAAGAAACAGCAGAAAGCACAGGAAATATCTGCTTCTAAATCCAAAACGCAGCTATCTAACAGAACGGTTGTCAATGTGTGCACTCAACTTCCAGAGTTAAACCCGTGTGTGGATTCAGCAGTCTGCAAACCCTTTCTGTGCAGAGTTTCAAAACAGGCGTTTTCAGCCCAATACCGGCCTATGGAAGAAACAGCAGAAAGCACAGGGAAATATCTGCTTCTAAATCCAAAACGCAGCTACCTAACAGAACGGTTGTCAATGTGTGCACTCAACTTCCAGAGTTAAACCCGTGTGTGGATTCAGCAGTCTGCAAAAACTTTCTGTGCAGAGTTTCAAACATGCGTTTTCAGCCCAATTCCGGCATATGGAAGAAACAGCAGAAAGCACAGGGAAATATCTGCTTCTAAATCCAAAACGCAGCTATCTAACAGAACGGTTCTCAATGTGTGCACTCAACTTCCTGAGTTTAAACCCCATGTGGTGGATTCAGCAGTCTGCAAACCCTTTCTGTGCAGAGTTTCAAAACAGGCGTTTTCAGCCCAATACCGGCCTATGGAAGAAACAGCAGAAAGCACAGGGAAATATCTGCTTCTAAATCGAAAACGCAGCTATCTAACAGAACGGTTGTCAATGTGTGCACTCAACTTCCAGAGTTAAACTCGTGTGTGGATTCAGCAGTCTGCAAACCCTTTCTGTGCAGAGTTTCAAAACAGGGCGTTTTCAGCCCAATACCGGCATATGGAAGAAACAGCAGAAAGCACAGGGAAATATCTGCTTCTAAATCCAAAACGCAGCTATCTAACAGAACGGTTGTCAATGTGTGGCACTCAACTTCCAGAGTTAAACCCGTGTGTGGATTCAGCAGTCTGCAAACCCTTTCTGTGCAGAGTTTGAAAACAGGCGTTTTCAGCCCAATACCGGCCTATGGAAGAAACAGCAGAAAGCACAGGGAAATATCTGCTTCTAAATCCAAAACGCAGCTACCTAACAGAACGGTTGTCAATGTGTGCACTCAACTTCCAGAGTTAAACCCGTGTGTGGATTCAGCAGTCTGCAAACCCTTTCTGTGCAGAGTTTCAAAACAGGCGTTTTCAGCCCAATACCGGCCTATGGAAGAAACAGCAGAAAGCACAGGGAAATATCTGCTTCTAAATCCAAAACGCAGCTACCTAACAGAACGGTTGTCAATGTGTGCACTCAACTTCCAGAGTTAAACCCGTGTGTGGATTCAGCAGTCTGCAAACCCTTTCTGTGCAGAGTTTCAAAGCAGGCGATTTCAGCCCAATACCGGCCTATGGAAGAAACAGCAGAAAGCAGAGGGGAAATATCTGCTTCTAAATCCAAAATGCAGCTACCTATCAGAACGGTTGTCAATCTGTGCACTCAACTTCCAGAGTTAAACCCGTGTGTGGATTCAGCAGTCTGCAAACACTTTCTGTGTAGAGTTTGAAAACAGGCGTTTTCAGCCCAATTCCGGCCTATGGAAGAAACAGCAGAAAGCACAGGGAAATATCTGCTTCTAAATCCAAAACGCAGCTATCTAACAGAACGGTTGTCAATGTGTGCACTCAACTTCCAGAGTTAAACCCGTGTGTGGATTCAGCAGTCTGCAAACCCTTTCTGTGCAGAGTTTCAAAACAGGCGTTTTCAGCCCAATACCGGCCTATGGAAGAAACAGCAGAAAGCACAGGGAAATATCTGCTTCTAAGTCCAAAACGCAGCTATCTAACAGAACGGTTGTCAATGTGTGCACTCAACTTCCAGAGTTAAACCCGTGTGTGGATTCAGCAGTCTGCAAACCCTTTCTGTGCAGAGTTTCAAAACAGGCGTTTTTCAGCCCAATACCGCCTATGGAAGAAACAGCAGAAAGCACAGGGAAATATCTGCTTCTAAATCCAAAACGCAGCTATCTAACAGAACGTTTGTCAATGTGTGCACTCAACTTCCAGAGTTAAACCCGTGTGTGGATTCAGCAGTCTGCAAACCCTTTCTGTGCAGAGTTTCAAAACAGGCGTTTTCAGCCCAATACCGGCCTATGGAAGAAACAGCAGAAAGCACAGGGAAATATCTGCTTCTAAATCCAAAACGCAGCTATCTAAGAGAACGGTTGTCAATGTGTGCACTCAACTTCCAGAGTTAAACCCGTGTGTGGATTCAGCAGTCTGCAAACACTTTCTGTGCAGAGTTTCAAAACAGGCGTTTTCAGCCCAATTCCGGCCTGTGGAAGAAACAGCAGAAAGCACAGGGAAATATCTGCTTCTAAATCCAAAACACAGCTATCTAACAGAACGGTTGTCAATGTGTGCACTCAACTTCCAGAGTTAAACCCGTGTCTGGATTCAGCAGTCTGCAAACACTTTCTGTGCAGAGTTTCAAAACAGGCGTTTTCAGCCCAATACCGGCCTATGGAAGAAACAGCAGAAAGCACAGGGAAATATCTGCTTCTAAATCCAAAACGCAGCTATCTAACAGAACGGTTGTCAATGTGTGCACTCAACTTCCAGAGTTAAACCCGTGTGTGGATTCAGCAGTCTGCAAACCCTTTCTGTGCAGAGTTTCAAAACAGGCGTTTTCAGCCCAATACCGGCCTATGGAAGAAACAGCAGAAAGCACAGGGAAATATCTGCTTCTAAATCCAAAACGCAGCTATCTAACAGAACGGTTGTCAATGTGTGCACTCAACTTCCAGAGTTAAACCCGTGTGTGGATTCAGCAGTCTGCAAACCCTTTCTGTGCAGAGTTTCAAAACAGGCGTTTTGAGCCCAATAACCGGCCTATGGAAGAAACAGCAGAAAGCACAGGGAAATATCTGCTTCTAAATCCAAAACGCAGCTATCTAATAGATAGCTGCGTTTTGGATTTAGAAGCAGATATTTCCCTGTGCTTTCTGCTGTTTCTTCCATAGGCCGGTATTGGGCTCAAAACGCCTGTTTTGAAACTCTGCACAGAAAGGGTTTGCAGACTGCTGAATCCACACACGGGTTTAACTCTGGAAGTTGAGTGCACACATTGACAACCGTTCTGTTAGATAGCTGCGTTTGGATTTAGAAGCAGATATTTCCCTGTGCTTTCTGCTGTTTCTTCCATAGGCCGGTATTGGGCTGAAAACGCCTGTTTTGAAACTCTGCACAGAAAGGGTTTGCAGACTGCTGAATCCACACACGGGTTTAACTCTGGAAGTTGAGTGCACACATTGACAACCGTTCTGTTAGATAGCTGCGTTTTGGATTTAGAAGCAGATATTTCCCTGTGCTTTCTGCTGTTTCTTCCATAGGCCGGTATTGGGCTGAAAACGCCTGTTTTGAAACTCTGCACAGAAAGTGTTTGCAGACTGCTGAATCCAGACACGGGTTTAACTCTGGAAGTTGAGTGCACACATTGACAACCGTTCTGTTAGATAGCTGTGTTTTGGATTTAGAAGCAGATATTTCCCTGTGCTTTCTGCTGTTTCTTCCACAGGCCGGAATTGGGCTGAAAACGCCTGTTTTGAAACTCTGCACAGAAAGTGTTTGCAGACTGCTGAATCCACACACGGGTTTAACTCTGGAAGTTGAGTGCACACATTGACAACCGTTCTCTTAGATAGCTGCGTTTTGGATTTAGAAGCAGATATTTCCCTGTGCTTTCTGCTGTTTCTTCCATAGGCCGGTATTGGGCTGAAAACGCCTGTTTTGAAACTCTGCACAGAAAGGGTTTGCAGACTGCTGAATCCACACACGGGTTTAACTCTGGAAGTTGAGTGCACACATTGACAAACGTTCTGTTAGATAGCTGCGTTTTGGATTTAGAAGCAGATATTTCCCTGTGCTTTCTGCTGTTTCTTCCATAGGCCGGTATTGGGCTGAAAACGCCTGTTTTGAAACTCTGCACAGAAAGGGTTTGCAGACTGCTGAATCCACACACGGGTTTAACTCTGGAAGTTGAGTGCACACATTGACAACCGTTCTGTTAGATAGCTGCGTTTTGGACTTAGAAGCAGATATTTCCCTGTGCTTTCTGCTGTTTCTTCCATAGGCCGGTATTGGGCTGAAAACGCCTGTTTTGAAACTCTGCACAGAAAGGGTTTGCAGACTGCTGAATCCACACACGGGTTTAACTCTGGAAGTTGAGTGCACACATTGACAACCGTTCTGTTAGATAGCTGCGTTTTGGATTTAGAAGCAGATATTTCCCTGTGCTTTCTGCTGTTTCTTCCATAGGCCGGAATTGGGCTGAAAACGCCTGTTTTCAAACTCTACACAGAAAGTGTTTGCAGACTGCTGAATCCACACACGGGTTTAACTCTGGAAGTTGAGTGCACAGATTGACAACCGTTCTGATAGGTAGCTGCATTTTGGATTTAGAAGCAGATATTTCCCTCTGCTTTCTGCTGTTTCTTCCATAGGCCGGTATTGGGCTGAAATCGCCTGCTTTGAAACTCTGCACAGAAAGGGTTTGCAGACTGCTGAATCCACACACGGGTTTAACTCTGGAAGTTGAGTGCACACATTGACAACCGTTCTGTTAGGTAGCTGCGTTTTGGATTTAGAAGCAGATATTTCCCTGTGCTTTCTGCTGTTTCTTCCATAGGCCGGTATTGGGCTGAAAACGCCTGTTTTGAAACTCTGCACAGAAAGGGTTTGCAGACTGCTGAATCCACACACGGGTTTAACTCTGGAAGTTGAGTGCACACATTGACAACCGTTCTGTTAGGTAGCTGCGTTTTGGATTTAGAAGCAGATATTTCCCTGTGCTTTCTGCTGTTTCTTCCATAGGCCGGTATTGGGCTGAAAACGCCTGTTTTCAAACTCTGCACAGAAAGGGTTTGCAGACTGCTGAATCCACACACGGGTTTAACTCTGGAAGTTGAGTGCACACATTGACAACCGTTCTGTTAGATAGCTGCGTTTTGGATTTAGAAGCAGATATTTCCCTGTGCTTTCTGCTGTTTCTTCCATATGCCGGTATTGGGCTGAAAACGCCTGTTTTGAAACTCTGCACAGAAAGGGTTTGCAGACTGCTGAATCCACACACGAGTTTAACTCTGGAAGTTGAGTGCACACATTGACAACCGTTCTGTTAGATAGCTGCGTTTTCGATTTAGAAGCAGATATTTCCCTGTGCTTTCTGCTGTTTCTTCCATAGGCCGGTATTGGGCTGAAAACGCCTGTTTTGAAACTCTGCACAGAAAGGGTTTGCAGACTGCTGAATCCACACATGGGTTTAACTCAGGAAGTTGAGTGCACACATTGAGAACCGTTCTGTTAGATAGCTGCGTTTTGGATTTAGAAGCAGATATTTCCCTGTGCTTTCTGCTGTTTCTTCCATATGCCGGAATTGGGCTGAAAACGCCTGTTTTGAAACTCTGCACAGAAAGTTTTTGCAGACTGCTGAATCCACACACGGGTTTAACTCTGGAAGTTGAGTGCACACATTGACAACCGTTCTGTTAGGTAGCTGCGTTTTGGATTTAGAAGCAGATATTTCCCTGTGCTTTCTGCTGTTTCTTCCATAGGCCGGTATTGGGCTGAAAACGCCTGTTTTGAAACTCTGCACAGAAAGGGTTTGCAGACTGCTGAATCCACACACGGGTTTAACTCTGGAAGTTGAGTGCACACATTGACAACCGTTCTGTTAGATAGCTGCGTTTTGGATTTAGAAGCAGATATTTCCCTGTGCTTTCTGCTGTTTCTTCCATAGGCCGGTATTGGGCTGAAAACGCCTGTTTTGAAACTCTGCACAGAAAGGGTTTGCAGACTGCTGAATCCACACACGGGTTTAACTCTGGAAGTTGAGTGCACACATTGACAACCGTTCTGTTAGATAGCTGCGTTTTGGATTTAGAAGCAGATATTTCCCTGTGCTTTCTGCTGTTTCTTCCATAGGCCGGTATTGGGCTGAAAACGCCTGTTTTGAAACTCTGCACAGAAAGTGTTTGCAGACTGCTGAATCCACACACGGGTTTAACTCTGGAAGTTGAGTGCACACATTGACAACCGTTCTGTTAGATAGCTGTGTTTTGGATTTAGAAGCAGATATTTCCCTGTGCTTTCTGCTGTTTCTTCCACAGGCCGGAATTGGGCTGAAAACGCCTGTTTTGAAACTCTGCACAGAAAGTGTTTGCAGACTGCTGAATCCACACACGGGTTTAACTCTGGAAGTTGAGTGCACACATTGACAACCGTTCTCTTAGATAGCTGCGTTTTGGATTTAGAAGCAGATATTTCCCTGTGCTTTCTGCTGTTTCTTCCATAGGCCGGTATTGGGCTGAAAACGCCTGTTTTGAAACTCTGCACAGAAAGGGTTTGCAGACTGCTGAATCCACACACGGGTTTAACTCTGGAAGTTGAGTGCACACATTGACAAACGTTCTGTTAGATAGCTGCGTTTTGGATTTAGAAGCAGATATTTCCCTGTGCTTTCTGCTGTTTCTTCCATAGGCCGGTATTGGGCTGAAAACGCCTGTTTTGAAACTCTGCACAGAAAGGGTTTGCAGACTGCTGAATCCACACACGGGTTTAACTCTGGAAGTTGAGTGCACACATTGACAACCGTTCTGTTAGATAGCTGCGTTTTGGACTTAGAAGCAGATATTTCCCTGTGCTTTCTGCTGTTTCTTCCATAGGCCGGTATTGGGCTGAAAACGCCTGTTTTGAAACTCTGCACAGAAAGGGTTTGCAGACTGCTGAATCCACACACGGGTTTAACTCTGGAAGTTGAGTGCACACATTGACAACCGTTCTGTTAGATAGCTGCGTTTTGGATTTAGAAGCAGATATTTCCCTGTGCTTTCTGCTGTTTCTTCCATAGGCCGGAATTGGGCTGAAAACGCCTGTTTTCAAACTCTACACAGAAAGTGTTTGCAGACTGCTGAATCCACACACGGGTTTAACTCTGGAAGTTGAGTGCACAGATTGACAACCGTTCTGATAGGTAGCTGCATTTTGGATTTAGAAGCAGATATTTCCCTCTGCTTTCTGCTGTTTCTTCCATAGGCCGGTATTGGGCTGAAATCGCCTGCTTTGAAACTCTGCACAGAAAGGGTTTGCAGACTGCTGAATCCACACACGGGTTTAACTCTGGAAGTTGAGTGCACACATTGACAACCGTTCTGTTAGGTAGCTGCGTTTTGGATTTAGAAGCAGATATTTCCCTGTGCTTTCTGCTGTTTCTTCCATAGGCCGGTATTGGGCTGAAAACGCCTGTTTTGAAACTCTGCACAGAAAGGGTTTGCAGACTGCTGAATCCACACACGGGTTTAACTCTGGAAGTTGAGTGCACACATTGACAACCGTTCTGTTAGGTAGCTGCGTTTTGGATTTAGAAGCAGATATTTCCCTGTGCTTTCTGCTGTTTCTTCCATAGGCCGGTATTGGGCTGAAAACGCCTGTTTTCAAACTCTGCACAGAAAGGGTTTGCAGACTGCTGAATCCACACACGGGTTTAACTCTGGAAGTTGAGTGCACACATTGACAACCGTTCTGTTAGATAGCTGCGTTTTGGATTTAGAAGCAGATATTTCCCTGTGCTTTCTGCTGTTTCTTCCATATGCCGGTATTGGGCTGAAAACGCCTGTTTTGAAACTCTGCACAGAAAGGGTTTGCAGACTGCTGAATCCACACACGAGTTTAACTCTGGAAGTTGAGTGCACACATTGACAACCGTTCTGTTAGATAGCTGCGTTTTCGATTTAGAAGCAGATATTTCCCTGTGCTTTCTGCTGTTTCTTCCATAGGCCGGTATTGGGCTGAAAACGCCTGTTTTGAAACTCTGCACAGAAAGGGTTTGCAGACTGCTGAATCCACACATGGGTTTAACTCAGGAAGTTGAGTGCACACATTGAGAACCGTTCTGTTAGATAGCTGCGTTTTGGATTTAGAAGCAGATATTTCCCTGTGCTTTCTGCTGTTTCTTCCATATGCCGGAATTGGGCTGAAAACGCCTGTTTTGAAACTCTGCACAGAAAGTTTTTGCAGACTGCTGAATCCACACACGGGTTTAACTCTGGAAGTTGAGTGCACACATTGACAACCGTTCTGTTAGGTAGCTGCGTTTTGGATTTAGAAGCAGATATTTCCCTGTGCTTTCTGCTGTTTCTTCCATAGGCCGGTATTGGGCTGAAAACGCCTGTTTTGAAACTCTGCACAGAAAGGGTTTGCAGACTGCTGAATCCACACACGGGTTTAACTCTGGAAGTTGAGTGCACACATTGACAACCGTTCTGTTAGATAGCTGCGTTTTGGATTTAGAAGCAGATATTTCCCTGTGCTTTCTGCTGTTTCTTCCATAGGCCGGTATTGGGCTGAAAACGCCTGTTTTGAAACTCTGCACAGAAAGGGTTTGCAGACTGCTGAATCCACACACGGGTTTAACTCTGGAAGTTGAGTGCACACATTGACAACCGTTCTGTTAGATAGCTGCGTTTTGGATTTAGAAGCAGATATTTCCCTGTGCTTTCTGCTGTTTCTTCCATAGGCCGGTATTGGGCTGAAAACGCCTGTTTTGAAACTCTGCACAGAAAGGGTTTGCAGACTGCTGAATCCACACACGGGTTTAACTCTGGAAGTTGAGTGCACACATTGACAACCGTTCTGTTAGATAGCTGCGTTTTGGATTTAGAAGCAGATATTTCCCTGTGCTTTCTGCTGTTTCTTCCATAGGCCGGTATTGGGCTGAAAACGCCTGTTTTGAAACTCTGCACAGAAAGTGTTTGCAGACTGCTGAATCCACACACGGGTTTAACTCTGGAAGTTGAGTGCACACATTGACAACCGTTCTGTTAGATAGCTGTGTTTTGGATTTAGAAGCAGATATTTCCCTGTGCTTTCTGCTGTTTCTTCCACAGGCCGGAATTGGGCTGAAAACGCCTGTTTTGAAACTCTGCACAGAAAGTGTTTGCAGACTGCTGAATCCACACACGGGTTTAACTCTGGAAGTTGAGTGCACACATTGACAACCGTTCTCTTAGATAGCTGCGTTTTGGATTTAGAAGCAGATATTTCCCTGTGCTTTCTGCTGTTTCTTCCATAGGCCGGTATTGGGCTGAAAACGCCTGTTTTGAAACTCTGCACAGAAAGGGTTTGCAGACTGCTGAATCCACACACGGGTTTAACTCTGGAAGTTGAGTGCACACATTGACAAACGTTCTGTTAGATAGCTGCGTTTTGGATTTAGAAGCAGATATTTCCCTGTGCTTTCTGCTGTTTCTTCCATAGGCCGGTATTGGGCTGAAAACGCCTGTTTTGAAACTCTGCACAGAAAGGGTTTGCAGACTGCTGAATCCACACACGGGTTTAACTCTGGAAGTTGAGTGCACACATTGACAACCGTTCTGTTAGATAGCTGCGTTTTGGACTTAGAAGCAGATATTTCCCTGTGCTTTCTGCTGTTTCTTCCATAGGCCGGTATTGGGCTGAAAACGCCTGTTTTGAAACTCTGCACAGAAAGGGTTTGCAGACTGCTGAATCCACACACGGGTTTAACTCTGGAAGTTGAGTGCACACATTGACAACCGTTCTGTTAGATAGCTGCGTTTTGGATTTAGAAACAGATATTTCCCTGTGCTTTCTGCTGTTTCTTCCATAGGCCGGAATTGGGCTGAAAACGCCTGTTTTCAAACTCTACACAGAAAGTGTTTGCAGACTGCTGAATCCACACACGGGTTTAACTCTGGAAGTTGAGTGCACAGATTGACAACCGTTCTGATAGGTAGCTGCATTTTGGATTTAGAAGCAGATATTTCCCTCTGCTTTCTGCTGTTTCTTCCATAGGCCGGTATTGGGCTGAAATCGCCTGCTTTGAAACTCTGCACAGAAAGGGTTTGCAGACTGCTGAATCCACACACGGGTTTAACTCTGGAAGTTGAGTGCACACATTGACAACCGTTCTGTTAGGTAGCTGCGTTTTGGATTTAGAAGCAGATATTTCCCTGTGCTTTCTGCTGTTTCTTCCATAGGCCGGTATTGGGCTGAAAACGCCTGTTTTGAAACTCTGCACAGAAAGGGTTTGCAGACTGCTGAATCCACACACGGGTTTAACTCTGGAAGTTGAGTGCACACATTGACAACCGTTCTGTTAGGTAGCTGCGTTT
This sequence comes from Aotus nancymaae, assembly GCF_030222135.1. Taxonomy (NCBI): domain Eukaryota; kingdom Metazoa; phylum Chordata; class Mammalia; order Primates; family Aotidae; genus Aotus; species Aotus nancymaae. Next base: position 20,824 of record NW_026988555.1, read on the forward strand.
TGGATTTAGAAGCAGATATTTCCCTGTGCTTTCTGCTGTTTCTTCCATAGGCCGGTATTGGGCTGAAAACGCCTGTTTTCAAACTCTGCACAGAAAGGGTTTGCAGACTGCTGAATCCACACACGGGTTTAACTCTGGAAGTTGAGTGCACACATTGACAACCGTTCTGTTAGATAGCTGCGTTTTGGATTTAGAAGCAGATATTTCCCTGTGCTTTCTGCTGTTTCTTCCATATGCCGGTATTGGGCTGAAAACGCCTGTTTTGAAACTCTGCACAGAAAGGGTTTGCAGACTGCTGAATCCACACACGAGTTTAACTCTGGAAGTTGAGTGCACACATTGACAACCGTTCTGTTAGATAGCTGCGTTTTCGATTTAGAAGCAGATATTTCCCTGTGCTTTCTGCTGTTTCTTCCATAGGCCGGTATTGGGCTGAAAACGCCTGTTTTGAAACTCTGCACAGAAAGGGTTTGCAGACTGATGAATCCACACATGGGTTTAACTCAGGAAGTTGAGTGCACACATTGACAACCGTTCTGTTAGATAGCTGCGTTTTGGATTTAGAAGCAGATATTTCCCTGTGCTTTCTGCTGTTTCTTCCATAGGCCGGAATTGGGCTGAAAACGCCTGTTTTGAAACTCTGCACAGAAAGTTTTTGCAGACTGCTGAATCCACACACGGGTTTAACTCTGGAAGTTGAGTGCACACATTGACAACCGTTGTGTTAGATAGCTGCGTTTTGGATTTAGAAGCAGATATTTCCCTGTGCTTTCTGCTGTTTCTTCCATAGGCCGGTATTGGGCTGAAAACGCCTGTTTTGAAACTCTGCACAGAAAGGGTTTGCAGACTGCTGAGTCCACACACGGGTTTAACTCTGGAAGTTGAGTGCACACATTGACAACCGTTCTGTTAGGTAGCTGCGTTTTGGATTTAGAAGCAGATATTTCCCTGTGCTTTCTGCTGTTTCTTCCATAGGCCGGTATTGGGCTGAAAACGCCTGTTTTGAAACTCTGCACAGAAAGGGTTTGCAGACTGCTGAATCCACACACGGTTTTAACTCTGGAAGTTGAGTGCACACATTGACAACCGTTCTGTTAGATAGCTGCGTTTTGGATTTAGAAGCAGATATTTCCCTGTGCTTTCTGCTGTTTCTTCCATAGGCCGGTATTGGGCTGAAAACGCCTGTTTTGAAACTCTGCACAGAAAGGGTTTGCAGACTGCTGAATCCACACACGGGTTTAACTCTGGAAGTTGAGTGCACACAATGACAACCGTTCTGTTAGATAGCTGCGTTTTGGATTTAGAAGCAGATATTTCCCTGTGCTTTCTGCTGTTTCTTCCATAGGCCGGAATTGGGCTGAAAACGCCTGTTTTGAAACTCTGCACAGAAAGTTTTTGCAGACTGCTGAATCCACACACGGGTTTAACTCTGGAAGTTGAGTGAACACATTGACAACCGTTCTGTTAGGTAGCTGCGTTTTGGATTTAGAAGCAGATATTTCCCTGTGCTTTCTGCTGTTTCTTCCACAGGCCGGTATTGGGCTGAAAACGCCTGTTTTGAAACTCTGCACAGAAAGGGTTTGCAGACTGCTGAATCCACACACGGGTTTAACTCTGGAAGTTGAGTGCACACATTGACAACCGTTCTGTTAGATAGCTGCGTTTTGGATTTAGAAGCAGATATTTCCCTGTGCTTTCTGCTGTTTCTTCCATAGGCCGGTATTGGGCTGAAAACGCCTGTTTTGAAACTCTGCAGAGAAAGGGTTTGCAGACTGCTGAATCCACACACGGGTTTAACTCTGGAAGTTGAGTGCACACATTGACAACCGTTCTGTTAGATAGCTGCGTTTTGGATTTAGAAGCAGATATTTCCCTGTGCTTTCTGCTGTTTCTTCCATAGGCCGGTATTGGGCTGAAAACGCCTGTTTTGAAACTCTGCACAGAAAGGGTTTGCAGACTGCTGAATCCACACACGGGTTTAACTCTGGAAGTTGAGTGCACACATTGACAACCGTTCTGTTAGATAGCTGTGTTTTGGATTTAGAAGCAGATATTTCCCTGTGCTTTCTGCTGTTTCTTCCACAGGCCGGAATTGGGCTGAAAACGCCTGTTTTGAAACTCTACACAGAAAGTGTTTGCAGACTGCTGAATCCACACACGGGTTTAACTCTGGAAGTTGAGTGCACACATTGACAACCGTTCTCTTAGATAGCTGCGTTTTGGATTTAGAAGCAGATATTTCCCTGTGCTTTCTGCTGTTTCTTCCATAGGCCGGTATTGGGCTGAAAACGCCTGTTTTGAAACTCTGCACAGAAAGGGTTTGCAGACTGCTGAATCCACACACGGGTTTAACTCTGGAAGTTGAGTGCACACATTGACAAACGTTCTGTTAGATAGCTGCGTTTTGGATTTAGAAGCAGATATTTCCCTGTGATTTCTGCTGTTTCTTCCATAGGCCGGTATTGGGCTGAAAACGCCTGTTTTGAAACTCTGCACAGAAAGGGTTTGCGGACTGCTGAATCCACACACGGGTTTAACTCTGGAAGTTGAGTGCACACATTGACAACCGTTCTGTTAGATAGCTGCGTTTTGGATTTAGAAGCAGATATTTCCCTGGGCTTTCTGCTGTTTCTTCCATAGGCCGGAATTGGGCTGAAAACGCCTGTTTTCAAACTCTACACAGAAAGTGTTTGCAGACTGCTGAATCCACACACGGGTTTAACTCTGGAAGTTGAGTGCACAGATTGACAACCGTTCTGATAGGTAGCTGCATTTTGGATTTAGAAGCAGATATTTCCCTGTGCTTTTTGCTGTTTCTTCCATAGGCCGGTATTGGGCTGAAATCGCCTGTTTTGAAACTCTGCACAGAAAGGGTTTGCAGACTGCTGAATCCACACACGGGTTTAACTCTGGAAGTTGAGTGCACACATTGACAACCGTTCTGTTAGGTAGCTGCGTTTTGGATTTAGAAGCAGATATTTCCCTGTGCTTTCTGCTGTTTCTTCCATAGGCCGGTATTGGGCTGAAAACGCCTGTTTTGAAACTCTGCACAGAAAGTGTTTGCAGACTGCTGAATCCACACACGGGTTTAACTCTGGAAGTTGAGTGCACACATTGACAACCGTTCTGTTAGGTAGCTGCGTTTTGGATTTAGAAGCAGATATTTCCCTGTGCTTTCTGCTGTTTCTTCCATAGGCCGGTATTGGGCTGAAAACGCCTGTTTTGAAACTCTGCACAGAAATGGTTTGCAGACTGCTGAATCCACACACGGGTTTAACTCTGGAAGTTGAGTGCACACATTGACAACCGTTCTGTTAGATAGCTGCGTTTTGGATTTAGAAGCATATATTTCCCTGGGCTTTCTGCTGTTTCTTCCATAGGCCGGTATTGGGCTGAAAACGCCTGTTTTGAAACTCTGCACAGAAAGGGTTTGCAGACTGCTGAATCCACACACGGGTTTAACTCTGGAAGTTGAGTGCACACATTGACAACCGTTCTGTTAGATAGCTGCGTTTTGGATTTAGAAGCAGATATTTCCCTGTGCTTTCTGCTGTTTCTTCCATAGGCCGGTATTGGGCTGAAAACGCCTGTTTTGAAACTCTGCACAGAAAGGGTTTGCAGACTGATGAATCCACACATGGGTTTAACTCAGGAAGTTGAGTGCACACATTGACAACCGTTCTGTTAGATAGCTGCGTTTTGGATTTAGAAGCAGATATTTCCCTGTGCTTTCTGCTGTTTCTTCCATAGGCCGGAATTGGGCTGAAAACGCCTGTTTTGAAACTCTGCACAGAAAGTTTTTGCAGACTGCTGAATCCACACACGGGTTTAACTCTGGAAGTTGAGTGCACACATTGACAACCGTTCTGTTAGGTAGCTGCGTTTTGGATTTAGAAGCAGATATTTCCCTGTGCTTTCTGCTGTTTCTTCCATAGGCCGGTATTGGGCTGAAAACGCCTGTTTTGAAACTCTGCACAGAAAGGGTTTGCAGACTGCTGAGTCCACACACGGGTTTAACTCTGGAAGTTGAGTGCACACATTGACAACCGTTCTGTTAGGTAGCTGCGTTTTGGATTTAGAAGCAGATATTTCCCTGTGCTTTCTGCTGTTTCTTCCATAGGCCGGTATTGGGCTGAAAACGCCTGTTTTGAAACTCTGCACAGAAAGGGTTTGCAGACTGCTGAATCCACACACGGTTTTAACTCTGGAAGTTGAGTGCACACATTGACAACCGTTCTGTTAGATAGCTGCGTTTTGGATTTAGAAGCAGATATTTCCCTGTGCTTTCTGCTGTTTCTTCCATAGGCCGGTATTGGGCTGAAAACGCCTGTTTTGAAACTCTGCACAGAAAGGGTTTGCAGACTGCTGAATCCACACACGGGTTTAACTCTGGAAGTTGAGTGCACACAATGACAACCGTTCTGTTAGATAGCTGCGTTTTGGATTTAGAAGCAGATATTTCCCTGTGCTTTCTGCTGTTTCTTCCATAGGCCGGAATTGGGCTGAAAACGCCTGTTTTGAAACTCTGCACAGAAAGTTTTTGCAGACTGCTGAATCCACACACGGGTTTAACTCTGGAAGTTGAGTGAACACATTGACAACCGTTCTGTTAGGTAGCTGCGTTTTGGATTTAGAAGCAGATATTTCCCTGTGCTTTCTGCTGTTTCTTCCACAGGCCGGTATTGGGCTGAAAACGCCTGTTTTGAAACTCTGCACAGAAAGGGTTTGCAGACTGCTGAATCCACACACGGGTTTAACTCTGGAAGTTGAGTGCACACATTGACAACCGTTCTGTTAGATAGCTGCGTTTTGGATTTAGAAGCAGATATTTCCCTGTGCTTTCTGCTGTTTCTTCCATAGGCCGGTATTGGGCTGAAAACGCCTGTTTTGAAACTCTGCAGAGAAAGGGTTTGCAGACTGCTGAATCCACACACGGGTTTAACTCTGGAAGTTGAGTGCACACATTGACAACCGTTCTGTTAGATAGCTGCGTTTTGGATTTAGAAGCAGATATTTCCCTGTGCTTTCTGCTGTTTCTTCCATAGGCCGGTATTGGGCTGAAAACGCCTGTTTTGAAACTCTGCACAGAAAGGGTTTGCAGACTGCTGAATCCACACACGGGTTTAACTCTGGAAGTTGAGTGCACACATTGACAACCGTTCTGTTAGATAGCTGCGTTTTGGATTTAGAAGCAGATATTTCCCTGTGCTTTTTGCTGTTTTTTCCATAGGCCGGTATTGGGCTGAAAACGCCTGTTTTGAAACTCTGCACAGAAAGTGTTTGCAGACTGCTGAATCCACACACGGGTTTAACTCTGGAAGTTGAGTGCACACATTGACAACCGTTCTGTTAGATTGCTGTGTTTTGGATTTAGAAGCAGATATTTCCCTGTGCTTTCTGCTGTTTCTTCCACAGGCCGGAATTGGGCTGAAAACGCCTGTTTTGAAACTCTGCACAGAAAGTGTTTGCAGACTGCTGAATCCACACACGGGTTTAACTCTGGAAGTTGAGTGCACACATTGACAACCGTTCTGTTAGGTAGCTGCGTTTTGGATTTAGAAGCAGAAATTTCTCTGTGCTTTCTGCTGTTTCTTCCATAGGCCGGTATTGGGCTGAAAACGCCTGTTTTGAAACTCTGCACTGAAAGGGTTTGCAGACTGCTGAATCCACACACGGGTTTAACTCTGGAAGTTGAGTGCACACATTGACAACCGTTCTGTTAGATAGCTGCGTTTTGGATTTAGAAGCAGATATTTCCCTGTGCTTTCTGCTGTTTCTTCCATAGGCCGGTATTGGGCTGAAAACGCCTGTTTTGAAACTCTGCACAGAAAGGGTTTGCAGACTGATGAATCCACACATGGGTTTAACTCAGGAAGTTGAGTGCACACATTGACAACCGTTCTGTTAGATAGCTGCGTTTTGGATTTAGAAGCAGATATTTCCCTGTGCTTTCTGCTGTTTCTTCCATAGGCCGGAATTGGACTGAAAACGCCTGTTTTGAAACTCTGCACAGAAAGTTTTTGCAGACTGCTGAATCCACACACGGGTTTAACTCTGGAAGTTGAGTGCACACATTGACAACCGTTCTGTTAGGTAGCTGCGTTTTGGATTTAGAAGCAGATATTTCCCTGTGCTTTCTGCTGTTTCTTCCATAGGCCGGTATTGGGCTGAAAACGCCTGTTTTGAAACTCTGCACAGAAAGGGTTTGCAGACTGCTGAGTCCACACACGGGTTTAACTCTGGAAGTTGAGTGCACACATTGACAACCGTTCTGTTAGGTAGCTGCGTTTTGGATTTAGAAGCAGATATTTCCCTGTGCTTTCTGCTGTTTCTTCCATAGGCCGGTATTGGGCTGAAAACGCCTGTTTTGAAACTCTGCACAGAAAGGGTTTGCAGACTGCTGAATCCACACACGGTTTTAACTCTGGAAGTTGAGTGCACACATTGACAACCGTTCTGTTAGATAGCTGCGTTTTGGATTTAGAAGCAGATATTTCCCTGTGCTTTCTGCTGTTTCTTCCATAGGCCGGTATTGGGCTGAAAACGCCTGTTTTGAAACTCTGCACAGAAAGGGTTTGCAGACTGCTGAATCCACACATGGGTTTAACTCAGGAAGTTGAGTGCACACAATGACAACCGTTCTGTTAGATAGCTGCGTTTTGGATTTAGAAGCAGATATTTCCCTGTGCTTTCTGCTGTTTCTTCCATAGGCCGGAATTGGGCTGAAAACGCCTGTTTTGAAACTCTGCACAGAAAGTTTTTGCAGACTGCTGAATCCACACACGGGTTTAACTCTGGAAGTTGAGTGCACACATTGACAACCGTTCTGTTAGGTAGCTGCGTTTTGGATTTAGAAGCAGATATTTCCCTGTGCTTTCTGCTGTTTCTTCCATAGGCCGGTATTGGGCTGAAAACGCCTGTTTTGAAACTCTGCACAGAAAGGGTTTGCAGACTGCTGAATCCACACACGGGTTTAACTCTGGAAGTTGAGTGCACACATTGACAACCGTTCTGTTAGGTAGCTGCGTTTTGGATTTAGAAGCAGATATTTCCCTGTGCTTTCTGCTGTTTCTTCCATAGGCCGGTATTGGGCTGAAAACGCCTGTTTTGAAACTCTGCACAGAAAGTGTTTGCAGACTGCTGAATCCACACACGGGTTTAACTCTGGAAGTTGAGTGCACACATTGACAACCGTTCTGTTAGATAGCTGCGTTTTGGATTTAGAAGCAGATATTTCCCTGTGCTTTCTGCTGTTTCTTCCATAGGCCGGTATTGGGCTGAAAACGCCTGTTTTGAAACTCTGCACAGAAAGGGTTTGCAGACTGCTGAATCCACACACGGGTTTTACTCTGGAAGTTGAGTGCACACATTGACAACCGTTCTGTAAGATAGCTCCGTTTTGGATTTAGAAGCAGATATTTCCCTGTGCTTTCTTCTGTTTCTTCCATAGGCCAGTATTGGGCTGAAAACGCCTGTTTTGAAACTCTGCACAGAAAGTGTTTGCAGACTGCTGAATCCACACACGGGTTTAACTCTGGAAGTTGAGTGCACACATTGACAACCGTTCTGTTAGATAGCTGCGTTTTGGATTTAGAAGCAGATATTTCCCTGTGCTTTCTGCTGTTTCTACCATAGGACGGTATTGGGCTGAAAACGCCTGTTTTGAAACTCTGCACAGAAAGGGTTTGCAGACTGCTGAATCCACACACGGGTTTAACTCTGGAAGTTGAGTGCACACATTGACAACCGTTCTGTTAGGTAGCTGCGTTTTGGATTTAGAAGCAGATATTTCCCTGTGCTTTCTGCTGTTTCTTCCATATGCCGGTATTGGGCTGAAAACGCCTGTTTTGAAACTCTGCACAGAAAGTGTTTGCAGACTGCTGAATCCACACACGGGTTTAACTCTGGAAGTTGAGTGCACACATTGACAACCGTTCTGTTAGATAGCTGCGTTTTGGATTTAGAAGCAGATATTTCCCTGTGCTTTCTGCTGTTTCTTCCCTAGGCCGGTATTGGGCTGAAAACGCCTGTTTTGAAACTCTGCACAGAAAGGGTTTGCAGACTGCTGAATCCACACACGGGTTTAACTCTGGAAGTTGAGTGCACACATCGACAACCGTTCTGTTAGATAGCTGCGTTTTGGATTTAGAAGCAGATATTTCCCTGTGCTTTCTGCTGTTTCTTCCTTAGGCCGGTATTGGGCTGAAAACGCCTGTTTTGAAACTCTGCACAGAAAGTGTTTGCAGACTGCTGAATCCACACACGGGTTTAACTCTGGAAGTTGAGTGCACCCATTGACAACCGTTCTGTTAGATAGCTGCGTTTTGGATTTAGAAGCAGATATTTCCCTGTGCTTTCTGCTGTTTCTTCCATATGCCGGTATTGGGCTGAAAACGCCTGTTTTGAAACTCTGCACAGAAAGTGTTTGCAGACTGCTGAATCCACACACGAGTTTAACTCTGGAAGTTGAGTGCACACATTGACAACCGTTCTGTTAGATAGCTGCGTTTTGGATTTAGAAGCAGATATTTCCCTGTGCTTTCTGCTGTTTCTTCCATAGGCCGGTATTGGGCTGAAAACGCCTGTTTTGAAACTCTGCACAGAAAGGGTTTGCAGACTGCTGAATCCACACACGGGTTTAACTCTGGAAGTTGAGTGCACACATTGACAACCGTTCTGTTAGATAGCTGCGTTTTGGATTTAGAAGCAGATATTTCCCTGTGCTTTCTGCTGTTTCTTCCATAGGCCGGTATTGGGCTGAAAACGCCTGTTTTGAAACTCTGCACAGAAAGGGTTTGCAGACTGCTGAATCCACACACGGGTTTAACTCTGGAAGTTGAGTGCACACATTGACAACCGTTCTGTTAGATAGCTGCGTTTTGGATTTAGAAGCAGATATTTCCCTGTGCTTTCTGCTGTTTCTTCCATAGGCCGGTATTGGGCTGAAAACGCCTGTTTTGAAACTCTGCACAGAAAGTGTTTGCAGACTGCTGAATCCACACACGGGTTTAACTCTGGAAGTTGAGTGCACACATTGACAACCGTTCTGTTAGATAGCTGCGTTTTGGATTTAGAAGCAGATATTTCCCTGTGCTTTCTGCTGTTTATTCCATAGGCCGGTATTGGGCTGAAAACGCCTTTTTTGAAACTCTGCACAGAAAGGGTTTGCAGACTGCTGAATCCACACACGGGTTTAACTCTGGAAGTTGAGTGCACACATTGACAACCGTTCTGTTAGATAGCTGCGTTTTGGATTTAGAAGCAGATATTTCCCTGTGCTTTCTGCTGTTTCTTCCATATGCCGGTATTGGGCTGAAAACGCCAGTATCGAAACTCTGCACAGAAAGTGTTTGCAGACTGCTGAATCCACACACGGGTTTAACTCTGGAAGTTGAGTGCACACATTGACAACCGTTCTGTTAGATAGCTGCGTTTTGGATTTAGAAGCAGATATTTCCCTGTGCTTTCTGCTGTTTCTTCCATAGGCCGGTATTGGGCTGAAAACGCCTGTTTTGAAACTCTGCACAGAAAGGGTTTGCAGACTGCTGAATCCACACACGGGTTTAACTCTGGAAGTTGAGTGCACACATTGACAACCGTTCTGTTAGATAGCTGCGTTTTGGATTTAGAAGCAGATATTTCCCTGTGCTTTCTGCTGTTTCTTCCATAGGCCGGTATTGGGCTGAAAACGCCTGTTTTGAAACTCTGCACAGAAAGGGTTTGCAGACTGCTGAATCCACACACGGGTTTAACTCTGGAAGTTGAGTGCACACATTGACAACCGTTCTGTTAGATAGCTGCGTTTTGGATTTAGAAGCAGATATTTCCCTGTGCTTTCTGCTGTTTCTTCCATAGGCCGGTATTGGGCTGAAAACGCCTGTTTTGAAACTCTGCACAGAAAGTGTTTGCAGACTGCTGAATCCACACACGGGTTTAACTCTGGAAGTTGAGTGCACACATTGACAACCGTTCTGTTAGATAGCTGCGTTTTGGATTTAGAAGCAGATATTTCCCTGTGCTTTCTGCTGTTTCTTCCATAGGCCGGTATTGGGCTGAAAACGCCTGTTTTGAAACTCTGCACAGAAAGGGTTTGCAGACTGCTGAATCCACACACGGGTTTTACTCTGGAAGTTGAGTGCACACATTGACAACCGTTCTGTAAGATAGCTCCGTTTTGGATTTAGAAGCAGATATTTCCCTGTGCTTTCTTCTGTTTCTTCCATAGGCCGGTATTGGGCTGAAAACGCCTGTTTTCAAACTCTGCACAGAAAGGGTTTGCAGACTGCTGAATCCACACACGGGTTTAACTCTGGAAGTTGAGTGCACACATTGACAACCGTTCTGTTAGATAGCTGCGTTTTGGATTTAGAAGCAGATATTTCCCTGTGCTTTCTGCTGTTTCTTCCCTAGGCCGGTATTGGGCTGAAAACGCCTGTTTTGAAACTCTGCACAGAAAGGGTTTGCAGACTGCTGAATCCACACACGGGTTTAACTCTGGAAGTTGAGTGCACACATTGACAACCGTTCTGTTAGGTAGCTGCGTTTTGGATTTAGAAGCAGATATTTCCCTGTGCTTTCTGCTGTTTCTTCCATATGCCGGTATTGGGCTGAAAACGCCTGTTTTGAAACTCTGCACAGAAAGTGTTTGCAGACTGCTGAATCCACACACGGGTTTAACTCTGGAGGTTGAGTGCACACATTGACAACCGTTCTGTTAGATAGCTGCGTTTTGGATTTAGAAGCAGATATTTCCCTGTGCTTTCTGCTGTTTCTTCCATAGGCCGGTATTGGGCTGAAAACGCCTGTTTTGAAACTCTGCACAGAAAGGGTTTGCAGACTGCTGAATCCACACAACGGTTTAACTCTGGAAGTTGAGTGCACACATTGACAACCGTTCTGTTAGATAGCTGCGTTTTGGATTTAGAAGCAGATATTTCCCTGTGCTTTCTGCTGTTTCTTCCCTAGGCCGGTATTGGGCTGAAAACGCCTGTTTTGAAACTCTGCACAGAAAGGGTTTGCAGACTGCTGAATCCACACACGGGTTTAACTCTGGAAGTTGAGTGCACACATCGACAACCGTTCTGTTAGATAGCTGCGTTTTGGATTTAGAAGCAGATATTTCCCTGTGCTTTCTGCTGTTTCTTCCATAGGTCGGTATTGGGCTGAAAACGCCTGTTTTGAAACTCTGCACAGAAAGTGTTTGCAGACTGCTGAATCCACGCACGGGTTTAACTCTGGAAGTTGAGTGCACCCATTGACAACCGTTCTGTTAGATAGCTGCGTTTTGGATTTAGAAGCAGATATTTCCCTGTGCTTTCTGCTGTTTCTTCCATATGCCGGTATTGGGCTGAAAACGCCTGTTTTGAAACTCTGCACAGAAAGTGTTTGCAGACTGCTGAATCCACACACGAGTTTAACTCTGGAAGTTGAGTGCACACATTGACAACCGTTCTGTTAGATAGCTGCGTTTTGGATTTAGAAGCAGATATTTCCCTGTGCTTTCTGCTGTTTCTTCCATAGGCCGGTATTGGGCTGAAAACGCCTGTTTTGAAACTCTGCACAGAAAGGGTTTGCAGACTGCTGAATCCACACACGGGTTTAACTCTGGCAGTTGAGTGCACACATTGACAACCGTTCTGTTAGATAGCTGCGTTTTGGATTTAGAAGCAGATATTTCCCTGTGCTTTCTGCTGTTTCTTCCATAGGCCGGTATTGGGCTGAAAACGCCTGTTTTGAAACTCTGCACAGAAAGGGTTTGCAGACTGCTGAATCCACACACGGGTTTAACTCTGGAAGTTGAGTGCACACATTGACAACCGTTCTGTTAGATAGCTGCGTTTTGGATTTAGAAGCAGATATTTCCCTGGGCTTTCTGCTGTTTCTTCCATAGGCCGGTATTGGGCTGAAAACGCCTGTTTTGAAACTCTGCACAGAAAGGGTTTGCAGACTGCTGAATCCACACACGGGTTTAACTCTGGAAGTTGAGTGCACACATTGACAACCGTTCTGTTAGATAGCTGCGTTTTGGATTTAGAAGCAGATATTTCCCTGTGCTTTCTGCTGTTTCTTCCATAGGCCGGTATTGGGCTGAAAACGCCTGTTTTGAAACTCTGCACAGAAAGTGTTTGCAGACTGCTGAATCCACACACGGGTTTAACTCTGGAAGTTGAGTGCACACATTGACAACCGTTCTGTTAGATAGCTGCGTTTTGGATTTAGAAGCAGATATTTCCCTGTGCTTTCTGCTGTTTATTCCATAGGCCGGTATTGGGCTGAAAACGCCTTTTTTGAAACTCTGCACAGAAAGGGTTTGCAGACTGCTGAATCCACACACGGGTTTAACTCTGGAAGTTGAGTGCACACATTGACAACCGTTCTGTTAGATAGCTGCGTTTTGGATTTAGAAGCAGATATTTCCCTGTGCTTTCTGCTGTTTCTTCCATATGCCGGTATTGGGCTGAAAACGCCAGTTTCGAAACTCTGCACAGAAAGGGTTTGCAGACTGCTGAATCCACACACGGGTTTAACTCTGGAAGTTGAGTGCACACATTGACAACCGTTCTGTTAGATAGCTGCGTTTTGGATTTAGAAGCAGATATTTCCCTGTGCTTTCTGCTGTTTCTTCCATAGGCCGGTATTGGGCTGAAAACGCCTGTTTTGAAACTCTGCACAGAAAGGGTTTGCAGACTGCTGAATCCACACACGGGTTTAACTCTGGAAGTTGAGTGCACACATTGACAACCGTTCTGTTAGATAGCTGCGTTTTGGATTTAGAAGCAGATATTTCCCTGTGCTTTCTGCTGTTTCTTCCATAGGCCGGTATTGGGCTGAAAACGCCTGTTTTGAAACTCTGCACAGAAAGGGTTTGCAGACTGCTGAATCCACACACGGGTTTAACTCTGGAAGTTGAGTGCACACATTGACAACCGTTCTGTTAGATAGCTGCGTTTTGGATTTAGAAGCAGATATTTCCCTGTGCTTTCTGCTGTTTCTTCCATAGGCCGGGATTGGGCTGAAAACGCCTGTTTTGAAACTCTGCACAGAAAGGGTTTGCAGACTGCTGAATCCACACACGGGTTTAACTCTGGAAGTTGAGTGCACACATTGACAACCGTTGTGTTAGATAGCTGCGTTTTGGATTTACAAGCAGATATTTCCCTGTGCTTTCTGCTGTTTATTCCAAAGGCCGGTATTGGGCTGAAAACGCCTTTTTTGAAACTCTGCACAGAAAGGGTTTGCAGACTGCTGAATCCACACACGGGTTTAACTCTGGAAGTTGAGTGCACACATTGACAACCGTTCTGTTAGATAGCTGCGTTTTGGATTTAGAAGCAGATATTTCCCTGTGCTTTCTGCTGTTTCTTCCATATGCCGGTATTGGGCTGAAAACGCCAGTTTCGAAACTCTGCACAGAAAGGGTTTGCAGACTGCTGAATCCACACACGGGTTTAACTCTGGAAGTTGAGTGCACACATTGACAACCGTTCTGTTAGATACCTGCGTTTTGGATTTAGAAGCAGATATTTCCCTGTGCTTTCTGCTGTTTCTTCCATAGGCCGGTATTGGGCTGAAAACGCCTGTTTTGAAACTCTGCACAGAAAGTGTTTGCAGACTGCTGAATCCACACACGGGTTTTAATCTGGAAGTTGAGTGCACACATTGACAACCGTTCTGTTAGATAGCTGCGTTTTGGATTTAGAAGCAGATATTTCCCTGTGCTTTCTTCTGTTTCTTCCATAGGCAGGTATTGGGCTGAAAACGCCTGTTTTCAAACTCTGCACAGAAAGGGTTTGCAGACTGCTGAATCCACACACGGGTTTAACTCTGGAAGTTGAGTGCACACATTGACAACCGTTCTGTTAGATAGCTGCGTTTTGGATTTAGAAGCAGATATTTCCCTGGGCTTTCTGCTGTTTCTTCCATATGCCGGTATTGGGCTGAAAACGCCTGTTTTGAAACTCTGCACAGAAAGGGTTTGCAGACTGCTGAATCCACACACGGGTTTAACTCTGGAAGTTGAGTGTACACATTGACAACCGTTCTGTTAGATAGCTGCGTTTTGGATTTAGAAGCAGATATTTCCCTGTGCTTTCTGCTGTTTCTTCCATAGGCCGGTATTGGGCTGAAAACGCCTGTTTTGAAACTCTGCACAGAAAGGGTTTGCAGACTGCTGAATCCACACACGGGTTTAACACTGGAAGTTGAGTGCACACATTGACAACCGTTCTGTTAGATAGCTGCGTTTTGGATTTAGAAGCAGATATTTCCCTGTGCTTTCTGCTGTTTCTTCCATAGGCCGGTATTGGGCTGAAAACGCCTGTTTTGAAACTCTGCACAGAAAGGGTTTGCAGACTGCTGAATCCACACACGGGTTTAACTCTGGAAGTTGAGTGTACACATTGACAACCTTTCTGTTAGATAGCTGCGTTTTGGATTTAGAAGCAGATATTTCCCTGTGCTTTCTGCTGTTCTTCCAAAGGCCGGTATTGGGCTGAAAACGACTGTTTTGAAACTCTGCACAGAAAGGGTTTGCAGACTGCTGAATCCACACACGGGTTTAACTCTGGAAGTTGAGTGCACACATTGACAACCGTTCTGTTAGATAGCTGCGTTTTGGATTTAGAAGCACATATTTCCCTGTGCTTTCTGCTGTTTCTTCCATAGGCCGGTATTGGGCTGAAAACGCCTGTTTTGAAACTCTGCACAGAAAGGGTTTGCAGACTGCTGAATCCACACACGGGTTTAACTCTGGAAGTTGAGTGCACACATTGACAACCGTTCTGTTAGATAGCTGCGTTTTGGATTTAGAAGCAGATATTTCCCTGTGCTTTCTGCTGTTTCTTCCCTAGGCCGGTATTGGGCTGAAAACGCCTGTTTTGAAACTCTGCACAGAAAGGGTTTGCAGACTGCTGAATCCACACACGGGTTTAACTCTGGAAGTTGAGTGCACACATTGACAACCGTTCTGTTAGATAGCTGCGTTTTGGATTTAGAAGCATATATTTCCCTGGGCTTTCTGCTGTTTCTTCCATAGGCCGGTATTGGGCTGAAAACGCCTGTTTTGAAACTCTGCACAGAAAGGGTTTGCCGACTGCTGAATCCACACACGGGTTTAACTCTGGAAGTTGAGTGCACACATTGACAACCGTTCTGTTAGATAGCTGCGTTTTGGATTTAGAAGCAGATATTTCCCTGTGCTTTCTGCTGTTTCTTCCATAGGCCGGTATTGGGCTGAAAACGCCTGTTTTGAAACTCTGCACAGAAAGGGTTTGCAGACTGCTGAATCCACACACGGGTTTAACTCTGGAAGTTGAGTGCACACATTGACAACCATTCTGTTATATAGCTGCGTTTTGGATTTAGAAGCAGATATTTCCCTGTGCTTTCTGCTGTTTCTTCCATAGGCCGGTATTGGGCTGAAAACGCCTGTTTTGAAACTCTGCATAGAAGGGGTTTGCAGACTGCTGAATCCACACACGGGTTTAACTCTGGAAGTTGAGTGCACACATTGACAACCGTTCTGTTAGATAGCTGCGTTTTGGATTTAGAAGCAGATATTTCCCTGTGCTTTCTGCTGTTTCTTCCATAGGCCGGTATTGGGCTGAAAACGCCTGTTTTGAAACTCTGCACAGAATGGGTTTGCAGACTGCTGAATCCACACACGGGTTTAACTCCGGAAGCTGAGTGCACACATTGACAACCGTTCTGTTAGATAGCTGCGTTTTGGATTTAGAAGCAGATATTTCCCTGTGCTTTCTGCTGTTTCTTCCATAGGCCGGTATTGGGCTGAAAACGCCTGTTTTGAAACTCTGCACAGAAAGGGTTTGCAGACTGCTGAATCCACACACGGGTTTAACTCTGGAAGTTGAGTGCACACATTGACAACCGTTCTGTTAGATAGCTGCGTTTTAGATTTAGAAGCAGATATTTCCCTGTGCTTTCTGCTGTTTCTTCCATAGGCCGGTATTGGGCTGAGAACGCCTGTTTTGAAACTCTGCACAGAAAGTGTTTGCAGACTGCTGAATCCACACACGGGTTTAACTCTGGAAGTTGAGTGCACACATTGACAACCGTTCTGTTAGATAGCTGCGTTTTGGATTTAGAAGCAGATATTTCCCTGTGCTTTCTGCTGTTTCTTCCATAGGCCGGTATTGGGCTGAAAACGCCTGTTTTGAAACTCTGCACAGAAAGGGTTTGCAGACTGCTGAATCCACACACGGGTTTAACTCTGGAAGTTGAGTGCACACATTGACAACCGTTCTGTTAGATAGCTGCGTTTTGGATTTAGAAGCAGATATTTCCCTGTGCTTTCTGCTGTTTCTTCCATAGGCCGGTATTGGGCTGAAAACGCCTGTTTTGAAACTCTGCACAGAAAGGGTTTGCAGACTGCTGAATCCACACACGGGTTTAACTCTGGAAGTTGAGTGCACACATTGACAACCGTTCTGTTAGATAGCTGCGTTTTGGATTTAGAAGCAGATATTTCCCTGGGCTTTCTGCTGTTTCTTCCCTAGGCCGGTATTGGGCTGAAAACGCCTGTTTTGAAACTCTGCACAGAAAGGGTTTGCAGACTGCTGAATCCACACACGGGTTTAACTCTGGAAGTTGAGTGCACACATTGACAACCGTTCTGTTAGATAGCTGCGTTTTGGATTTAGAAGCAGATATTTCCCTGTGCTTTCTGCTGTTTCTTCCATAGGCCGGTATTGGGCTGAAAACGCCTGTTTTGAAACTCTGCACAGAAAGGGTTTGCAGACTGCTGAATCCACACACGGGTTTAACTCTGGAAGTTGAGTGCACACATTGACAACCGTTCTGTTAGATAGCTGCGTTTTGGATTTAGAAGCAGATATTTCCCTGTGCTTTCTGCTGTTTCTTCCATAGGCCGGTATTGGGCTGAAAACGCCTGTTTTGAAACTCTGCACAGAAAGGGTTTGCAGACTGCTGAATCCACACACGGGTTTAACTCTGGAAGTTGAGTGCACACATTGACAACCGTTCTGTTAGATAGCTGCGTTTTGGATTTAGAAGCAGATATTTCCCTGTGCTTTCTGCTGCTTCTTCCATAGGCCGGTATTGGGCTGAAAACGCCTGTTTTGAAACTCTGCACAGAAAGGGTTTGCAGACTGCTGAATCCACACACGGGTTTAACTCTGGAAGTTGAGTGCACACATTGACAACCGTTCTGTTAGATAGCTGCGTTTTGGATTTAGAAGTAGATACTTCCCTGTGCTTTCTACTTTTTCTTCCATAGGCCGGTATTGGACTGAAAACGCCTGTTTTCAAACTCTGCACAGAAAGGGTTTGCAGACTGCTGAATCCACACACGGGTTTAACTCTGGAAGTTGAGTGCACACATTGACAACCGTTCTGTTAGATAGCTGCGTTTTGGATTTAGAAGCAGATATTTCCCTGTGCTTTCTGCTGTTTCTTCCATATGCCGGTATTGGGCTGAAAACGCCTGTTTTGAAACTCTGCACAGAAAGGGTTTGCAGACTGCTGAATCCACACACGGGTTTAACTCTGGAAGTTGAGTGCACACATTGACAACCGTTCTGTTAGATAGCTGCGTTTTGGATTTAGAAGCAGATATTTCCCTGTGCTTTCTGCTGTTTCTTCCATAGGCCGGTATTGGGCTGAAAACGCCTGTTTTGAAACTCTGCACAGAAAGGGTTTGCAGACTGCTGAATCCACACACGGGTTTAACTCTGGAAGTTGAGTGCACACATTGACAACCGTTCTGTTAGATAGCTGCCTTTTGGATTTAGAAGCAGATATTTCCCTGTGCTTTCTGCTGTTTCTTCCATAGGACGGTAATGGGCTGAAAACGCCTGTTTTGAAACTCTGCACAGAAAGGGTTTGCAGACTGCTGAATCCACACACGGGTTTAACTCTGGAAGTTGAGTGCACACATTGACAACCGTTCTGTTAGATAGCTGCGTTTTGGATTTAGAAGCAGATATTTCCCTGTGCTTTCTGCTGTTTCTTCCATAGGCCGGTATTGGGCTGAAAACGCCTGTTTTGAAACTCTGCAGAGAAAGGGTTTGCAGACTGCTGAATCCACACACGGGTTTAACTCTGGAAGTTGAGTGCACACATTGACAACCGTTCTGTTAGATAGCTGCGTTTTGGATTTAGAAGCAGATATTTCCCTGGGCTTTCTGCTGTTTCTTCCATAGGCCGGTATTGGGCTGAAAACGCCTGTTTTGAAACTCTGCACAGAAAGGGTTTTCAGACTGCTGAATCCACACACGGGTTTAACTCTGGAAGTTGAGTGCACACATTGACAACCGTTCTGTTAGATAGCTGCGTTTTGGATTTAGAAGCAGCTATTTCCCTGTGCTTTCTGCTGTTTCTTCCATAGGCCGGTATTGGGCTGAAAACGCCTGTTTTGAAACTCTGCACAGAAAGGGTTTGCAGACTGCTGAATCCACACACGGGTTTAACTCTGGAAGTTGAGTGCACACATCGACAACCGTTATGTTAGATAGCTGCGTTTTGGATTTAGAAGCAGATACTTCCCTGTGCTTTCTACCTTTTCTTCCATAGGCCGGTATTGGACTGAAAATGCCTGTTTTCAAACTCTGCACAGAAAGGGTTTGCAGACTGCTGAATCCACACACGGGTTTAACACTGGAAGTTGAGTGCACACATTGACAACCGTTCTGTTAGATAGCTGCGTTTTGGATTTAGAAGCAGATATTTCCCTGTGCTTTCTGCTGTTTCTTCCATATGCCGGTATTGGGCTGAAAACGCCTGTTTTGAAACTCTGCAGAGAAAGGGTTTGCAGACTGCTGAATCCACACACGGGTTTAACTCTGGAAGTTGAGTGCACACATTGACAACCGTTCTGTTAGAAAGCTGCGTTTTGGATTTAGAAGCAGATATTTCCCTGGGCTTTCTGCTGTTTCTTCCATAGGCCGGTATTGGGCTGAAAACGCCTGTTTTGAAACTCTGCACAGAAAGGGTTTGCAGACTGCTGAATCCACACACGGGTTTAACTCTGGAAGTTGAGTGCACACTTTGACAACCGTTCTGTTAGATAGCTGCGTTTTGGATTTAGAAGCAGATATTTCCCTGTGCTTTCTGCTGTTTCTTCCATAGGCCGGTATTGGGCTGAAAACGCCTGTTTTGAAACTCTGCACAGAAAGGGTTTGCAGACTGCTGAATCCACACACGGGTTTAACTCTGGAAGTTGAGTGCACACATTGACAACCGTTCTGTTAGATAGCTGCGTTTTGGATTTAGAAGCAGATATTTCCCTGTGCTTTCTGCTGTTTCTTCCCTAGGCCGGTATTGGGCTGAAAACGCCTGTTTTGAAACTCTGCACAGAAAGGGTTTGCAGACTGCTGAATCCACACACGGGTTTAACTCTGGAAGTTGAGTGCACACATTGACAACCGTTCTGTTAGATAGCTGCGTTTTGGATTTAGAAGCAGATATTTCCCTGTGCTTTCTGCTGTTTCTTCCATAGGCCGGTATTGGGCTGAAAACGCCTGTTTTGAAACTCTGCACAGAAAGTGTTTGCAGACTGCTGAATCCACACCCGGGTTTAACTCTGTAAGTTGAGTGCACCCATTGACAACCGTTCTGTTAGATAGCTGCGTTTTGGATTTAGAAGCAGATATTTCCCTGTGCTTTCTGCTGTTTCTTCCATAGGCCGGTATTGGGCTGAAAACGCCTGTTTTGAAACTCTGCACAGAAAGGGTTTGCAGACTGCTGAATCCACACACGGGTTTAACTCTGGAAGTTGAGTGCACACATTGACAACCGTTCTGTTAGATAGCTGCGTTTTGGATTTAGAAGCAGATATTTCCCTGTGCTTTCTGCTGTTTCTTCCATAGGCCGGTATTGGGCTGAAAACGCCTGTTTTGAAACTCTGCACAGAAAGGGTTTGCAGACTGCTGAATCCACACACGGGTTTTACTCTGGAAGTTGAGTGCACACATTGACAACCGTTCTGTTAGATAGCTGCGTTTTGGATTTAGAAGCAGATACTCCCCTGTGCTTTCTACTTTTTCTTCCATAGGCCGGTATTGGACTGAAAACGCCTGTTTTCAAACTCTGCACAGAAGGGGTTTGCAGACTGCTGAATCCACACACGGGTTTAACTCTGGAAGTTGAGTGCACACATTGACAACCGTTCTGTTAGATAGCTGCGTTTTGGATTTAGAAGCAGATATTTCCCTGTGCTTTCTGCTGTTTCTTCCATATGCCGGTATTTGGCTGAAAACGCCTGTTTTGAAACTCTGCAGAGAAAGGGTTTGCAGACTGCTGAATCCACACACGAGTTTAACTCTGGAAGTTGAGTGCACACATTGACAACCGTTCTGTTAGATAGCTGCGTTTTGGATTTAGAAGCAGATATTTCCCTGTGCTTTCTGTTGTTTCTTCCATAGGCCGGTATTGGGCTGAAAACGCCTGTTTTGAAACTCTGCACAGAAAGGGTTTGCAGACTGCTGAATCCACACACGGGTTTAACTCTGGAAGTTGAGTGCACACATTGACAACCGTTCTGTTAAATAGCTGCGTTTTGGATTTAGAAGCAGATATTTCCCTGTGCTTTCTGCTGTTTCTTCCATAGGCCGGTATTGGGCTGAAAACGCCTGTTTTGAAACTCTGCACAGAAAGTGTTTGCAGACTGCTGAATCCACACACGGGTTTAACTCTGGAAGTTGAGTGCACACATTGACAACCGTTCTGTTAGATAGCTGCGTTTTGGATTTAGAAGCAGATATTTCCCTGTGCTTTCTGCTGTTTCTTCCATAGTACGGTATTGGGCTGAAAACGCCTGTTTTGAAACTCTGCACAGAAAGGGTTTGCAGACTGCTGAATCCACACCCGGGTTTAACTCTGGAAGTTGAGTGCACACATTGACAACCGTTCTGTTAGATAGCTGCGTTTTGGATTTAGAAGCAGATATTTCCCTGTGCTTTCTGCTGTTTCTTCCATAGGCCGGTATTGGGCTGAAAACGCCTGTTTTGAAACTCTGCACAGAAAGGGTTTGCAGACTGCTGAATCCACACACGGGTTTAACTCTGGAAGTTGAGTGCACACATTGACAACCGTTCTGTTAGATAGCTGCGTTTTGGATTTAGAAGCAGATATTTCCCTGGGCTTTCTGCTGTTTCTTCCATAGGCCGGTATTGGGCTGAAAACGCCTGTTTTGAAACTCTGCACAGAAAGTGTTTGCAGACTGCTGAATCCACACACGACTTTAACTCTGGAAGTTGAGTGCACACATTGACAACCGTTCTGTTAGATAGCTGCGTTTTGGATTTAGAAGCAGATATTTCCCTGTGCTTTCTGCTGTTTCTTCCATAGGCCGGTATTGGGCTGAAAACGCCTGTTTTGAAACTCTGCACAGAAAGGGTTTGCAGACTGCTGAATCCACACACGGGTTTAACTCTGGAAGTTGAGTGCACACATTGACAACCGTTCTGTTAGATAGCTGCGTTTTGGATTTAGAAGCAGATATTTCCCTGGGCTTTCTGCTGTTTCTTCCATAGGCCGGTATTGGGCTGAAAACGCCTGTTTTGAAACTCTGCACAGAAAGTGTTTGCAGACTGCTGAATCCACACACGGGTTTAACTCTGGAAGTTGAGTGCACACATTGACAACCGTTCTGTTAGATAGCTGCGTTTTGGATTTAGAAGCAGATATTTCCCTGTGCTTTCTGCTGTTTCTTCCATAGGCCGGTATTGGGCTGAAAACGCCTGTTTTGAAACTCTGCACAGAAAGGGTTTGCAGACTGCTGAATCCACACACGGGTTTAACTCTGGAAGTTGAGTGCACACATTGACAACCGTTCTGTTAGATAGCTGCGTTTTGGATTTAGAAGCAGATATTTCCCTGGGCTTTCTGCTGTTTCTTCCATAGGCCGGTATTGGGCTGAAAACGCCTGTTTTGAAACTCTGCACAGAAAGGGTTTGCAGACTGATGAATCCACACACGGGTTTAACTCTGGAAGTTGAGTGCACACATTGACAACTGTTCTGTTAGATAGCTGCCTTTTGGATTTAGAAGCAGATATTTCCCTGTGCTTTCTGCTGTTTCTTCCATAGGACGGTATTGGGCTGAAAACGCCTGTTTTGAAACTCTGCACAGAAAGGGTTTGCAGACTGCTGATTCCACACACGGGTTTAACTCTGGAAGTTGAGTGCACACATTGACAACCGTTGTGTTAGATAGCTGCGTTTTGGATTTAGAAGCAGATATTTCCCTGTGCTTTCTGCTGTTTCTTCCATAGGCCGGTATTGGGCTGAAAACGCCTGTTTTGAAACTCTGCAGAGAAAGGGTTTGCAGACTGCTGAATCCACACACGGGTTTAACTCTGGAAGTTGAGTGCACACATTGACAACCGTTCTGTTAGATAGCTGCGTTTTGGATTTAGAAGCAGATATTTCCCTGGGCTTTCTGCTGTTTCTTCCATAGGCCGGTATTGGGCTGAAAACGCCTGTTTTGAAACTCTGCACAGAAAGGGTTTGCAGACTGCTGAATCCACACACGGGTTTAACTCTGGAAGTTGAGTGCACACATTGACAACCGTTCTGTTAGATAGCTGCGTTTTGGATTTAGAAGCAGATATTTCCCTGTGCTTTCTGCTGTTTCTTCCATAGGCCGGTATTGGGCTGAAAACGCCTGTTTTGAAACTCTGCACAGAAAGGGTTTTCAGACTGCTGAATCCACACACGGGTTTAACTCTGGAAGTTGAGTGCACACATTGACAACCGTTCTGTTAGATAGCTGCGTTTTGGATTTAGAAGCAGATATTTCCCTGTGCTTTCTGCTGTTTCTTCCATAGGCCGGTATTGGGCTGAAAACGCCTGTTTTGAAACTCTGCACAGAAAGGGTTTGCAGACTGCTGAATCCACACACGGGTTTAACTCTGGAAGTTGAGTGCACACATTGACAACCGTTCTGTTAGATAGCTGCGTTTTGGATTTAGAAGCAGATATTTCCCTGGGCTTTCTGCTGTTTCTTCCATAGGCCGGTATTGGGCTGAAAACGCCTGTTTTGAAACTCTGCACAGAAAGTGTTTGCAGACTGCTGAATCCACACACGGGTTTAACTCTGGAAGTTGAGTGCACACATTGACAACCGTTCTGTTAGATAGCTGCGTTTTGGATTTAGAAGCAGATATTTCCCTGTGCTTTCTGCTGTTTCTTCCATAGGCCGGTATTGGGCTGAAAACGCCTGTTTTGAAACTCTGCACAGAAAGGGTTTGCAGACTGCTGAATCCACACACGGGTTTAACTCTGGAAGTTGAGTGCACACATTGACAACCGTTCTGTTAGATAGCTGCGTTTTGGATTTAGAAGCAGATATTTCCCTGGGCTTTCTGCTGTTTCTTCCATAGGCCGGTATTGGGCTGAAAACGCCTGTTTTGAAACTCTGCACAGAAAGGGTTTGCAGACTGCTGAATCCACACACGGGTTTAACTCTGGAAGTTGAGTGCACACATTGACAACCGTTCTGTTAGATAGCTGCCTTTTGGATTTAGAAGCAGATATTTCCCTGTGCTTTCTGCTGTTTCTTCCATAGGACGGTATTGGGCTGAAAACGCCTGTTTTGAAACTCTGCACAGAAAGGGTTTGCAGACTGCTGATTCCACACACGGGTTTAACTCTGGAAGTTGAGTGCACACATTGACAACCGTTGTGTTAGATAGCTGCGTTTTGGATTTAGAAGCAGATATTTCCCTGTGCTTTCTGCTGTTTCTTCCATAGGCCGGTATTGGGCTGAAAACGCCTGTTTTGAAACTCTGCAGAGAAAGGGTTTGCAGACTGCTGAATCCACACACGGGTTTAACTCTGGAAGTTGAGTGCACACATTGACAACCGTTCTGTTAGATAGCTGCGTTTTGGATTTAGAAGCAGATATTTCCCTGGGCTTTCTGCTGTTTCTTCCCTAGGCCGGTATTGGGCTGAAAACGCCTGTTTTGAAACTCTGCACAGAAAGGGTTTGCAGACTGCTGAATCCACACACGGGTTTAACTCTGGAAGTTGAGTGCACACATTGACAACCGTTCTGTTAGATAGCTGCGTTTTGGATTTAGAAGCAGATATTTCCCTGTGCTTTCTGCTGTTTCTTCCATAGGCCGGTATTGGGCTGAAAACGCCTGTTTTGAAACTCTGCACAGAAAGGGTTTTCAGACTGCTGAATCCACACACGGGTTTAACTCTGGAAGTTGAGTGCACACATTGACAACCGTTCTGTTAGATAGCTGCGTTTTGGATTTAGAAGCAGATATTTCCCTGTGCTTTCTGCTGTTTCTTCCATAGGCCGGTATTGGGCTGAAAACGCCTGTTTTGAAACTCTGCACAGAAAGGGTTTGCAGACTGCTGAATCCACACACGGGTTTAACTCTGGAAGTTGAGTGCACACATTGACAACCGTTCTGTTAGATAGCTGCGTTTTGGATTTAGAAGCAGATATTTCCCTGGGCTTTCTGCTGTTTCTTCCATAGGCCGGTATTGGGCTGAAAACGCCTGTTTTGAAACTCTGCACAGAAAGTGTTTGCAGACTGCTGAATCCACACACGGGTTTAACTCTGGAAGTTGAGTGCACACATTGACAACCGTTCTGTTAGATAGCTGCGTTTTGGATTTAGAAGCAGATATTTCCCTGTGCTTTCTGCTGTTTCTTCCATAGGCCGGTATTGGGCTGAAAACGCCTGTTTTGAAACTCTGCACAGAAAGGGTTTGCAGACTGCTGAATCCACACACGGGTTTAACTCTGGAAGTTGAGTGCACACATTGACAACCGTTCTGTTAGATAGCTGCGTTTTGGATTTAGAAGCAGATATTTCCCTGGGCTTTCTGCTGTTTCTTCCATAGGCCGGTATTGGGCTGAAAACGCCTGTTTTGAAACTCTGCACAGAAAGGGTTTGCAGACTGCTGAATCCACACACGGGTTTAACTCTGGAAGTTGAGTGCACACATTGACAACCGTTCTGTTAGATAGCTGCCTTTTGGATTTAGAAGCAGATATTTCCCTGTGCTTTCTGCTGTTTCTTCCATAGGACGGTATTGGGCTGAAAACGCCTGTTTTGAAACTCTGCACAGAAAGGGTTTGCAGACTGCTGATTCCACACACGGGTTTAACTCTGGAAGTTGAGTGCACACATTGACAACCGTTGTGTTAGATAGCTGCGTTTTGGATTTAGAAGCAGATATTTCCCTGTGCTTTCTGCTGTTTCTTCCATAGGCCGGTATTGGGCTGAAAACGCCTGTTTTGAAACTCTGCAGAGAAAGGGTTTGCAGACTGCTGAATCCACACACGGGTTTAACTCTGGAAGTTGAGTGCACACATTGACAACCGTTCTGTTAGATAGCTGCGTTTTGGATTTAGAAGCAGATATTTCCCTGGGCTTTCTGCTGTTTCTTCCCTAGGCCGGTATTGGGCTGAAAACGCCTGTTTTGAAACTCTGCACAGAAAGGGTTTGCAGACTGCTGAATCCACACACGGGTTTAACTCTGGAAGTTGAGTGCACACATTGACAACCGTTCTGTTAGATAGCTGCGTTTTGGATTTAGAAGCAGATATTTCCCTGTGCTTTCTGCTGTTTCTTCCATAGGCCGGTATTGGGCTGAAAACGCCTGTTTTGAAACTCTGCACAGAAAGGGTTTTCAGACTGCTGAATCCACACACGGGTTTAACTCTGGAAGTTGAGTGCACACATTGACAACCGTTCTGTTAGATAGCTGCGTTTTGGATTTAGAAGCAGATATTTCCCTGTGCTTTCTGCTGTTTCTTCCATAGGCCGGTATTGGGCTGAAAACGCCTGTTTTGAAACTCTGCACAGAAAGGGTTTGCAGACTGCTGAATCCACACACGGGTTTAACTCTGGAAGTTGAGTGCACACATTGACAACCGTTCTGTTAGATAGCTGCGTTTTGGATTTAGAAGCAGATATTTCCCTGTGCTTTCTGCTGTTTCTTCCATAGGCCGGTATTGGGCTGAAAACGCCTGTTTTGAAACTCTGCACAGAAAGGGTTTGCAGACTGCTGAATCCACACACGGGTTTAACTCTGGAAGTTGAGTGCACACATTGACAACCGTTCTGTTAGATAGCTGCGTTTTGGATTTAGAAGCAGATATTTCCCTGGGCTTTCTGCTGTTTCTTCCATAGGCCGGTATTGGGCTGAAAACGCCTGTTTTGAAACTCTGCACAGAAAGGGTTTGCAGACTGCTGAATCCACACACGGGTTTAACTCTGGAAGTTGAGTGCACACATTGACAACCGTTCTGTTAGATAGCTGCCTTTTGGATTTAGAAGCAGATATTTCCCTGTGCTTTCTGCTGTTTCTTCCATAGGACGGTATTGGGCTGAAAACGCCTGTTTTGAAACTCTGCACAGAAAGGGTTTGCAGACTGCTGATTCCACACACGGGTTTAACTCTGGAAGTTGAGTGCACACATTGACAACCGTTGTGTTAGATAGCTGCGTTTTGGATTTAGAAGCAGATATTTCCCTGTGCTTTCTGCTGTTTCTTCCATAGGCCGGTATTGGGCTGAAAACGCCTGTTTTGAAACTCTGCAGAGAAAGGGTTTGCAGACTGCTGAATCCACACACGGGTTTAACTCTGGAAGTTGAGTGCACACATTGACAACCGTTCTGTTAGATAGCTGCGTTTTGGATTTAGAAGCAGATATTTCCCTGGGCTTTCTGCTGTTTCTTCCCTAGGCCGGTATTGGGCTGAAAACGCCTGTTTTGAAACTCTGCACAGAAAGGGTTTGCAGACTGCTGAATCCACACACGGGTTTAACTCTGGAAGTTGAGTGCACACATTGACAACCGTTCTGTTAGATAGCTGCGTTTTGGATTTAGAAGCAGATATTTCCCTGTGCTTTCTGCTGTTTCTTCCATAGGCCGGTATTGGGCTGAAAACGCCTGTTTTGAAACTCTGCACAGAAAGGGTTTTCAGACTGCTGAATCCACACACGGGTTTAACTCTGGAAGTTGAGTGCACACATTGACAACCGTTCTGTTAGATAGCTGCGTTTTGGATTTAGAAGCAGATATTTCCCTGTGCTTTCTGCTGTTTCTTCCATAGGCCGGTATTGGGCTGAAAACGCCTGTTTTGAAACTCTGCACAGAAAGGGTTTGCAGACTGCTGAATCCACACACGGGTTTAACTCTGGAAGTTGAGTGCACACATTGACAACCGTTCTGTTAGATAGCTGCGTTTTGGATTTAGAAGCAGATATTTCCCTGGGCTTTCTGCTGTTTCTTCCATAGGCCGGTATTGGGCTGAAAACGCCTGTTTTGAAACTCTGCACAGAAAGTGTTTGCAGACTGCTGAATCCACACACGGGTTTAACTCTGGAAGTTGAGTGCACACATTGACAACCGTTCTGTTAGATAGCTGCGTTTTGGATTTAGAAGCAGATATTTCCCTGTGCTTTCTGCTGTTTCTTCCATAGGCCGGTATTGGGCTGAAAACGCCTGTTTTGAAACTCTGCACAGAAAGGGTTTGCAGACTGCTGAATCCACACACGGGTTTAACTCTGGAAGTTGAGTGCACACATTGACAACCGTTCTGTTAGATAGCTGCGTTTTGGATTTAGAAGCAGATATTTCCCTGGGCTTTCTGCTGTTTCTTCCATAGGCCGGTATTGGGCTGAAAACGCCTGTTTTGAAACTCTGCACAGAAAGGGTTTGCAGACTGCTGAATCCACACACGGGTTTAACTCTGGAAGTTGAGTGCACACATTGACAACCGTTCTGTTAGATAGCTGCCTTTTGGATTTAGAAGCAGATATTTCCCTGTGCTTTCTGCTGTTTCTTCCATAGGACGGTATTGGGCTGAAAACGCCTGTTTTGAAACTCTGCACAGAAAGGGTTTGCAGACTGCTGATTCCACACACGGGTTTAACTCTGGAAGTTGAGTGCACACATTGACAACCGTTGTGTTAGATAGCTGCGTTTTGGATTTAGAAGCAGATATTTCCCTGTGCTTTCTGCTGTTTCTTCCATAGGCCGGTATTGGGCTGAAAACGCCTGTTTTGAAACTCTGCAGAGAAAGGGTTTGCAGACTGCTGAATCCACACACGGGTTTAACTCTGGAAGTTGAGTGCACACATTGACAACCGTTCTGTTAGATAGCTGCGTTTTGGATTTAGAAGCAGATATTTCCCTGGGCTTTCTGCTGTTTCTTCCATAGGCCGGTATTGGGCTGAAAACGCCTGTTTTGAAACTCTGCACAGAAAGGGTTTGCAGACTGCTGAATCCACACACGGGTTTAACTCTGGAAGTTGAGTGCACACATTGACAACCGTTCTGTTAGATAGCTGCGTTTTGGATTTAGAAGCAGATATTTCCCTGTGCTTTCTGCTGTTTCTTCCATAGGCCGGTATTGGGCTGAAAACGCCTGTTTTGAAACTCTGCACAGAAAGGGTTTTCAGACTGCTGAATCCTCACACGGGTTTAACTCTGGAAGTTGAGTGCACACATTGACAACCGTTCTGTTAGATAGCTGCGTTTTGGATTTAGAAGCAGATATTTCCCTGTGCTTTCTGCTGTTTCTTCCATAGGCCGGTATTGGGCTGAAAACGCCTGTTTTGAAACTCTGCACAGAAAGGGTTTGCAGACTGCTGAATCCACACACGGGTTTAACTCTGGAAGTTGAGTGCACACATTGACAACCGTTCTGTTAGATAGCTGCGTTTTGGATTTAGAAGCAGATATTTCCCTGGGCTTTCTGCTGTTTCTTCCATAGGCCGGTATTGGGCTGAAAACGCCTGTTTTGAAACTCTGCACAGAAAGTGTTTGCAGACTGCTGAATCCACACACGGGTTTAACTCTGGAAGTTGAGTGCACACATTGACAACCGTTCTGTTAGATAGCTGCGTTTTGGATTTAGAAGCAGATATTTCCCTGTGCTTTCTGCTGTTTCTTCCATAGGCCGGTATTGGGCTGAAAACGCCTGTTTTGAAACTCTGCACAGAAAGGGTTTGCAGACTGCTGAATCCACACACGGGTTTAACTCTGGAAGTTGAGTGCACACATTGACAACCGTTCTGTTAGATAGCTGCGTTTTGGATTTAGAAGCAGATATTTCCCTGGGCTTTCTGCTGTTTCTTCCATAGGCCGGTATTGGGCTGAAAACGCCTGTTTTGAAACTCTGCACAGAAAGGGTTTGCAGACTGCTGAATCCACACACGGGTTTAACTCTGGAAGTTGAGTGCACACATTGACAACCGTTCTGTTAGATAGCTGCCTTTTGGATTTAGAAGCAGATATTTCCCTGTGCTTTCTGCTGTTTCTTCCATAGGACGGTATTGGGCTGAAAACGCCTGTTTTGAAACTCTGCACAGAAAGGGTTTGCAGACTGCTGATTCCACACACGGGTTTAACTCTGGAAGTTGAGTGCACACATTGACAACCGTTGTGTTAGATAGCTGCGTTTTGGATTTAGAAGCAGATATTTCCCTGTGCTTTCTGCTGTTTCTTCCATAGGCCGGTATTGGGCTGAAAACGCCTGTTTTGAAACTCTGCAGAGAAAGGGTTTGCAGACTGCTGAATCCACACACGGGTTTAACTCTGGAAGTTGAGTGCACACATTGACAACCGTTCTGTTAGATAGCTGCGTTTTGGATTTAGAAGCAGATATTTCCCTGGGCTTTCTGCTGTTTCTTCCATAGGCCGGTATTGGGCTGAAAACGCCTGTTTTGAAACTCTGCACAGAAAGGGTTTGCAGACTGCTGAATCCACACACGGGTTTAACTCTGGAAGTTGAGTGCACACATTGACAACCGTTCTGTTAGATAGCTGCGTTTTGGATTTAGAAGCAGATATTTCCCTGTGCTTTCTGCTGTTTCTTCCATAGGCCGGTATTGGGCTGAAAAGGCCTGTTTTGAAACTCTGCACAGAAAGGGTTTTCAGACTGCTGAATCCACACACGGGTTTAACTCTGGAAGTTGAGTGCACACATTGACAACCGTTCTGTTAGATAGCTGCGTTTTGGATTTAGAAGCAGATATTTCCCTGTGCTTTCTGCTGTTTCTTCCATAGGCCGGTATTGGGCTGAAAACGCCTGTTTTGAAACTCTGCACAGAAAGGGTTTGCAGACTGCTGAATCCACACACGGGTTTAACTCTGGAAGTTGAGTGCACACATTGACAACCGTTCTGTTAGATAGCTGCGTTTTGGATTTAGAAGCAGATATTTCCCTGGGCTTTCTGCTGTTTCTTCCATAGGCCGGTATTGGGCTGAAAACGCCTGTTTTGAAACTCTGCACAGAAAGTGTTTGCAGACTGCTGAATCCACACACGGGTTTAACTCTGGAAGTTGAGTGCACACATTGACAACCGTTCTGTTAGATAGCTGCGTTTTGGATTTAGAAGCAGATATTTCCCTGTGCTTTCTGCTGTTTCTTCCATAGGCCGGTATTGGGCTGAAAACGCCTGTTTTGAAACTCTGCACAGAAAGGGTTTGCAGACTGCTGAATCCACACACGGGTTTAACTCTGGAAGTTGAGTGCACACATTGACAACCGTTCTGTTAGATAGCTGCGTTTTGGATTTAGAAGCAGATATTTCCCTGGGCTTTCTGCTGTTTCTTCCATAGGCCGGTATTGGGCTGAAAACGCCTGTTTTGAAACTCTGCACAGAAAGGGTTTGCAGACTGCTGAATCCACACACGGGTTTAACTCTGGAAGTTGAGTGCACACATTGACAACCGTTCTGTTAGATAGCTGCCTTTTGGATTTAGAAGCAGATATTTCCCTGTGCTTTCTGCTGTTTCTTCCATAGGACGGTATTGGGCTGAAAACGCCTGTTTTGAAACTCTGCACAGAAAGGGTTTGCAGACTGCTGATTCCACACACGGGTTTAACTCTGGAAGTTGAGTGCACACATTGACAACCGTTGTGTTAGATAGCTGCGTTTTGGATTTAGAAGCAGATATTTCCCTGTGCTTTCTGCTGTTTCTTCCATAGGCCGGTATTGGGCTGAAAACGCCTGTTTTGAAACTCTGCAGAGAAAGGGTTTGCAGACTGCTGAATCCACACACGGGTTTAACTCTGGAAGTTGAGTGCACACATTGACAACCGTTCTGTTAGATAGCTGCGTTTTGGATTTAGAAGCAGATATTTCCCTGGGCTTTCTGCTGTTTCTTCCATAGGCCGGTATTGGGCTGAAAACGCCTGTTTTGAAACTCTGCACAGAAAGGGTTTGCAGACTGCTGAATCCACACACGGGTTTAACTCTGGAAGTTGAGTGCACACATTGACAACCGTTCTGTTAGATAGCTGCGTTTTGGATTTAGAAGCAGATATTTCCCTGTGCTTTCTGCTGTTTCTTCCATAGGCCGGTATTGGGCTGAAAACGCCTGTTTTGAAACTCTGCACAGAAAGGGTTTTCAGACTGCTGAATCCACACACGGGTTTAACTCTGGAAGTTGAGTGCACACATTGACAACCGTTCTGTTAGATAGCTGCGTTTTGGATTTAGAAGCAGATATTTCCCTGTGCTTTCTGCTGTTTCTTCCATAGGCCGGTATTGGGCTGAAAACGCCTGTTTTGAAACTCTGCACAGAAAGGGTTTGCAGACTGCTGAATCCACACACGGGTTTAACTCTGGAAGTTGAGTGCACACATTGACAACCGTTCTGTTAGATAGCTGCGTTTTGGATTTAGAAGCAGATATTTCCCTGGGCTTTCTGCTGTTTCTTCCATAGGCCGGTATTGGGCTGAAAACGCCTGTTTTGAAACTCTGCACAGAAAGTGTTTGCAGACTGCTGAATCCACACACGGGTTTAACTCTGGAAGTTGAGTGCACACATTGACAACCGTTCTGTTAGATAGCTGCGTTTTGGATTTAGAAGCAGATATTTCCCTGTGCTTTCTGCTGTTTCTTCCATAGGCCGGTATTGGGCTGAAAACGCCTGTTTTGAAACTCTGCACAGAAAGGGTTTGCAGACTGCTGAATCCACACACGGGTTTAACTCTGGAAGTTGAGTGCACACATTGACAACCGTTCTGTTAGATAGCTGCGTTTTGGATTTAGAAGCAGATATTTCCCTGGGCTTTCTGCTGTTTCTTCCATAGGCCGGTATTGGGCTGAAAACGCCTGTTTTGAAACTCTGCACAGAAAGGGTTTGCAGACTGCTG
This sequence comes from Aotus nancymaae, assembly GCF_030222135.1. Taxonomy (NCBI): domain Eukaryota; kingdom Metazoa; phylum Chordata; class Mammalia; order Primates; family Aotidae; genus Aotus; species Aotus nancymaae. The sequence goes on from NW_026988555.1 coordinate 52,941, forward strand.
AATCCACACACGGGTTTAACTCTGGAAGTTGAGTGCACACATTGACAACCGTTCTGTTAGATAGCTGCCTTTTGGATTTAGAAGCAGATATTTCCCTGTGCTTTCTGCTGTTTCTTCCATAGGACGGTATTGGGCTGAAAACGCCTGTTTTGAAACTCTGCACAGAAAGGGTTTGCAGACTGCTGATTCCACACACGGGTTTAACTCTGGAAGTTGAGTGCACACATTGACAACCGTTGTGTTAGATAGCTGCGTTTTGGATTTAGAAGCAGATATTTCCCTGTGCTTTCTGCTGTTTCTTCCATAGGCCGGTATTGGGCTGAAAACGCCTGTTTTGAAACTCTGCAGAGAAAGGGTTTGCAGACTGCTGAATCCACACACGGGTTTAACTCTGGAAGTTGAGTGCACACATTGACAACCGTTCTGTTAGATAGCTGCGTTTTGGATTTAGAAGCAGATATTTCCCTGGGCTTTCTGCTGTTTCTTCCATAGGCCGGTATTGGGCTGAAAACGCCTGTTTTGAAACTCTGCACAGAAAGGGTTTGCAGACTGCTGAATCCACACACGGGTTTAACTCTGGAAGTTGAGTGCACACATTGACAACCGTTCTGTTAGATAGCTGCGTTTTGGATTTAGAAGCAGATATTTCCCTGTGCTTTCTGCTGTTTCTTCCATAGGCCGGTATTGGGCTGAAAACGCCTGTTTTGAAACTCTGCACAGAAAGGGTTTTCAGACTGCTGAATCCACACACGGGTTTAACTCTGGAAGTTGAGTGCACACATTGACAACCGTTCTGTTAGATAGCTGCGTTTTGGATTTAGAAGCAGATATTTCCCTGTGCTTTCTGCTGTTTCTTCCATAGGCCGGTATTGGGCTGAAAACGCCTGTTTTGAAACTCTGCACAGAAAGGGTTTGCAGACTGCTGAATCCACACACGGGTTTAACTCTGGAGGTTGAGTGCACACATTGACAACCGTTCTGTTAGATAGCTGCGTTTTGGATTTAGAAGCAGATATTTCCCTGGGCTTTCTGCTGTTTCTTCCATAGGCCGGTATTGGGCTGAAAACGCCTGTTTTGAAACTCTGCACAGAAAGTGTTTGCAGACTGCTGAATCCACACACGGGTTTAACTCTGGAAGTTGAGTGCACACATTGACAACCGTTCTGTTAGATAGCTGCGTTTTGGATTTAGAAGCAGATATTTCCCTGTGCTTTCTGCTGTTTCTTCCATAGGCCGGTATTGGGCTGAAAACGCCTGTTTTGAAACTCTGCACAGAAAGGGTTTGCAGACTGCTGAATCCACACACGGGTTTAACTCTGGAAGTTGAGTGCACACATTGACAACCGTTCTGTTAGATAGCTGCGTTTTGGATTTAGAAGCAGATATTTCCCTGTGCTTTCTGCTGTTTCTTCCATAGGCCGGTATTGGGCTGAAAACGCCTGTTTTGAAACTCTGCACAGAAAGGGTTTGCAGACTGCTGAATCCACACACGGGTTTAACTCTGGAAGTTGAGTGCACACATTGACAACCGTTCTGTTAGATAGCTGCGTTTTGGATTTAGAAGCAGATATTTCCCTGTGCTTTCTGCTGTTTCTTCCATAGGCCGGTATTGGGCTGAAAACGCCTGTTTTGAAACTCTGCACAGAAAGGGTTTGCAGACTGCTGAATCCACACACGGGTTTTACTCTGGAAGTTGAGTGCACACATTGACAACCGTTCTGTTAGATAGCTGCGTTTTGGATTTAGAAGCAGATACTTCCCTGTGCTTTCTACTTTTTCTTCCATAGGCCGGTATTGGACTGAAAATGCCTGTTTTCAAACTCTGCACAGAAAGGGTTTGCAGACTGCTGAATCCACACACGGGTTTAACTCTGGAAGTTGAGTGCACACATTGACAACCGTTCTGTTAGATAGCTGCGTTTTGGATTTAGAAGCAGATATTTCCCTGGGCTTTCTGCTGTTTCTTCCATAGGCCGGTATTGGGCTGAAAACGCCTGTTTTGAAACTCTGCACAGAAAGGGTTTGCAGACTGCTGAATCCACACACGGGTTTAACTCTGGAAGTTGAGTGCACACATTGACAACCGTTCTGTTAGATAGCTGCGTTTTGGATTTAGAAGCAGATATTTCCCTGTGCTTTCTGCTGTTTCTTCCATAGGCCGGTATTGGGCTGAAAACGCCTGTTTTGAAACTCTGCACAGAAAGGGTTTTCAGACTGCTGAATCCACACACGGGTTTAACTCTGGAAGTTGAGTGCACACATTGACAACCGTTCTGTTAGATAGCTGCGTTTTGGATTTAGAAGCAGATATTTCCCTGTGCTTTCTGCTGTTTCTTCCATAGGCCGGTATTGGGCTGAAAACGCCTGTTTTGAAACTCTGCACAGAAAGGGTTTGCAGACTGCTGAATCCACACACGGGTTTAACTCTGGAAGTTGAGTGCACACATTGACAACCGTTCTGTTAGATAGCTGCGTTTTGGATTTAGAAGCAGATATTTCCCTGGGCTTTCTGCTGTTTCTTCCATAGGCCGGTATTGGGCTGAAAACGCCTGTTTTGAAACTCTGCACAGAAAGTGTTTGCAGACTGCTGAATCCACACACGGGTTTAACTCTGGAAGTTGAGTGCACACATTGACAACCGTTCTGTTAGATAGCTGCGTTTTGGATTTAGAAGCAGATATTTCCCTGTGCTTTCTGCTGTTTCTTCCATAGGCCGGTATTGGGCTGAAAACGCCTGTTTTGAAACTCTGCACAGAAAGGGTTTGCAGACTGCTGAATCCACACACGGGTTTAACTCTGGAAGTTGAGTGCACACATTGACAACCGTTCTGTTAGATAGCTGCGTTTTGGATTTAGAAGCAGATATTTCCCTGTGCTTTCTGCTGTTTCTTCCATAGGCCGGTATTGGGCTGAAAACGCCTGTTTTGAAACTCTGCACAGAAAGGGTTTGCAGACTGCTGAATCCACACACGGGTTTAACTCTGGAAGTTGAGTGCACACATTGACAACCGTTCTGTTAGATAGCTGCGTTTTGGATTTAGAAGCAGATATTTCCCTGTGCTTTCTGCTGTTTCTTCCATAGGCCGGTATTGGGCTGAAAACGCCTGTTTTGAAACTCTGCACAGAAAGGGTTTGCAGACTGCTGAATCCACACACGGGTTTTACTCTGGAAGTTGAGTGCACACATTGACAACCGTTCTGTTAGATAGCTGCGTTTTGGATTTAGAAGCAGATACTTCCCTGTGCTTTCTACTTTTTCTTCCATAGGCCGGTATTGGACTGAAAATGCCTGTTTTCAAACTCTGCACAGAAAGGGTTTGCAGACTGCTGAATCCACACACGGGTTTAACTCTGGAAGTTGAGTGCACACATTGACAACCGTTCTGTTAGATAGCTGCGTTTTGGATTTAGAAGCAGATATTTCCCTGTGCTTTCTGCTGTTTCTTCCATATGCCGGTATTGGGCTGAAAACGCCTGTTTTGAAACTCTGCACAGAAAGTGTTTGCAGACTGCTGAATCCACACACGGGTTTAACTCTGGAAGTTGAGTGCACACATTGACAACCGTTCTGTTAGATAGCTGCGTTTTGGATTTAGAAGCAGATATTTCCCTGTGCTTTCTGCTGTTTCTTCCATAGGCCGGTATTGGGCTGAAAACGCCTGTTTTGAAACTCTGCACAGAAAGGGTTTGCAGACTGCTGAATCCACACACGGGTTTAACTCTGGAAGTTGAGTGCACACATTGACAACCGTTCTGTTAGATAGCTGCGTTTTGGATTTAGAAGCAGATATTTCCCTGTGCTTTCTGCTGTTTCTTCCATACGCCGGTATTGGGCTGAAAACGCCTGTTTTCAAACTCTGCACAGAAAGGGTTTGCAGACTGCTGAATCCACACACGGGTTTAACTCTGGAAGTTGAGTGCACACATTGACAACCGTTCTGTTAGATAGCTGCGTTTTGGATTTAGAAGCAGATATTTCCCTGTGCTTTCTGCTGTTTCTTCCCTAGGCCGGTATTGGGCTGAAAACGCCTGTTTTGAAACTCTGCACAGAAAGGGTTTGCAGACTGCTGAATCCACACACGGGTTTAACTCTGGAAGTTGAGTGCACACATTGACAACCGTTCTGTTAGATAGCTGCGTTTTGGATTTAGAAGCAGATATTTCCCTGTGCTTTCTGCTGTTTCTTCCATAGGCCGGTATTGGGCTGAAAACGCCTGTTTTGAAACTCTGCACAGAAAGTGTTTGCAGACTGCTGAATCCACACACGGGTTTAACTCTGGAAGTTGAGTGCACCCATTGACAACCGTTCTGTTAGATAGCTGCGTTTTGGATTTAGAAGCAGATATTTCCCTGTGCTTTCTGCTGTTTCTTCCATATGCCGGTATTGGGCTGAAAACGCCTGTTTTGAAACTCTGCACAGAAAGTGTTTGCAGACTGCTGAATCCACACACGAGTTTAACTCTGGAAGTTGAGTGCACACATTGACAACCGTTCTGTTAGATAGCTGCGTTTTGGGTTTAGAAGCAGATATTTCCCTGTGCTTTCTGCTGTTTCTTCCATAGGCCGGTATTGGGCTGAAAACGCCTGTTTTGAAACTCTGCACAGAAAGGGTTTGCAGACTGCTGAATCCACACACGGGTTTAACTCTGGAAGTTGAGTGCACACATTGACAACCGTTCTGTTAGATAGCTGCGTTTTGGATTTCGAAGCAGATATTTCCCTGTGCTTTCTGCTGTTTCTTCCATATGCCGGTATTGGGCTGAAAACGCCAGTTTTGAAACTCTGCACAGAAAGGGTTTGCAGACTGCTGAATCCACACACGGGTTTAACTCTGGAAGTTGAGTGCACACATTGACAACCGTTCTGTTAGATAGCTGCGTTTTGGATTTAGAAGCAGATATTTCCCTGTGCTTTCTTATGTTTCTTCCATAGGCCGGTATTGGGCTGAAAACGCCTGTTTTGAAACTCTGCACAGAAAGTGTTTGCAGACTGCTGAATCCACACACGGGTTTAACTCTGGAAGTTGAGTGCACACATTGACAACCGTTCTGTTAGATAGCTGCGTTTTCGATTTAGAAGCAGATATTTCCCTGTGCTTTCTGCTGTTTCTTCCATAGGCCGGTATTTGGCTGAAAACGCCTGTTTTGAAACTCTGCACAGAAAGGGTTTGCAGACTGCTGAATCCACACACGGGTTTAACTCTGGAAGTTGAGTGCACACATTGACAACCGTTCTGTTAGATAGCTGCGTTTTGGATTTAGAAGCAGATATTTCCCTGTGCTTTCTGCTGTTTCTTCCATAGGCCGGTATTGGGCTGAAAACGCCTGTTTTGAAACTCTGCACAGAAAGGGTTTGCAGACTGCTGAATCCACACACGGGTTTAACTCTGGAAGTTGAGTGCACACATTGACAACCGTTCTGTTAGATAGCTGCGTTTTGGATTTAGAAGCAGATATTTCCCTGTGCTTTCTGCTGTTTCTTCCATAGGCCGGTATTGGGCTGAAAACGCCTGTTTTGAAACTCTGCACAGAAAGGGTTTGCAGACTGCTGAATCCACACACGGGTTTAACTCTGGAAGTTGAGTGCACACATTGAAAACCGTTCTGTTAGATAGCTGCGTTTTGGATTTAGAAGCAGATATTTCCCTGTGCTTTCTGCTGTTTCTTCCATAGGCCGGTATTGGGCTGAAAACGCCAGTTTTGAAACTCTGCACAGAAAGGGTTTGCAGACTGCTGAATCCACACACGGGTTTAACTCTGGAAGTTGAGTGCACACATTGACAACCGTTCTGTCAGATAGCTGCGTTATGGATTTAGAAGCAGATATTTCCCTGGGCTTTCTGCTGTTTCTTCCATAGGCCGGTATTGGGCTGAAAACGCCTGTTTTGAAACTCTGCACAGAAAGGGTTTGCAGACTGCTGAATCCACACACGGGTTTAACTCTGGAAGTTGAGTGCACACATTGACAACCGTTCTGTTAGATAGCTGCGTTTTGGATTTAGAAGCAGATATTTCCCTGTGCTTTCTGCTGTTTCTTCCATAGGCCGGTATTGGGCTGAAAATGCCTGTTTTGAAACTCTGCACAGAAAGGGTTTGCAGACTGCTGAATCCACACACGGGTTTAACTCTGGAAGTTGAGTGCACACATTGACAACCGTTCTGTTAGATAGCTGCGTTTTGGATTTAGAAGCAGATATTTCCCTGTGCTTTCTGCTGTTTCTTCCATAGGCCGGTATTGGGCTGAAAACGCCTGTTTTGAAACTCTGCACAGAAAGGGTTTGCAGACTGCTGAATCCACACACGGGTTTAACTCTGGAAGTTGAGTGCACACATTGACAACTGTTCTGTTAGATAGCTGCGTTTTGGATTTAGAAGCAGACACTTCCCTGTGCTTTCTACTTTTTCTTCCAAAGGCCGGTATTGGACTGAAAACGCCTGTTTTCAAACTCTGCACAGAAAGGGTTTGCAGACTGCTGAATCCACACACGGGTTTAACTCTGGAAGTTGAGTGCACACATTGACAGCCGTTCTGTTAGATAGCTGCGTTTTGGATTTAGAAGCAGATATTTCCCTGTGCTTTCTGCTGTTTCTTCCATGTGCCGGTATTGGGCTGAAAACGCCTGTTTTGAAACTCTGCACAGAAAGGGTTTGCAGACTGCTGAATCCACACACGGATTTAACTCTGGAAGTTGAGTGCACACATTGACAACCGTTGTGTTAGATAGCTGCGTTTTGGATTTAGAAGCAGATATTTCCCTGTGCTTTCTGCTGTTTCTTCCATAGGCCGGTATTGGGCTGAAAACGCCTGTTTTGAAACTCTGCAGAGAAAGGGTTTGCAGACTGCTGAATCCACACACGGGTTTAACTCTGGAAGTTGAGTGCACCCATTGACAACCGTTCTGTTAGATAGCTGCGTTTTGGATTTAGAAGCAGATATTTCCCTGGGCTTTCTGCTGTTTCTTCCATAGGCCGGTATTGGGCTGAAAACGCCTGTTTTGAAACTCTGCACAGAAAGGGTTTGCAGACTGCTGAATTCACACACGGGTTTAACTCTGGAAGTTGAGTGCACACATTGACAACCGTTCTGTTAGATAGCTGCGTTTTGGATTTAGAAGCAGATATTTCCCTGTGCTTTCTGCTGTTTCTTCCATAGGCCGGTATTGGGCTGAAAACGCCTGTTTTGAAACTCTGCACAGAAAGGGTTTTCAGACTGCTGAATCCACACACGGGTTTAACTCTGGAAGTTGAGTGCACCCATTGACAACCGTTCTGTTAGATAGCTGCGTTTTGGATTTAGAAGCAGATATTTCCCTGTGCTTTCTGCTGTTTCTTCCATAGGCCGGTATTGGGCTGAAAATGCCTGTTTTGAAACTCTGCACAGAAAGGGTTTGCAGACTGCTGAATCCACACACGGGTTTAACTCTGGAAGTTGAGTGCACACATTGACAACCGTTCTGTTAGATAGCTGCGTTTTGGATTTAGAAGCAGATATTTCCCTGTGCTTTCTGCTGTTTCTTCCATAGGCCGGTATTGGGCTGAAAACGCCTGTTTTGAAACTCTGCACAGAAAGTGTTTGCAGACTGCTGAATCCACACACGGGTTTAACTCTGGAAGTTGAGTGCACACATTGACAACCGTTCTGTTAGATAGCTGCGTTTTGGATTTAGAAGCAGATACTTCCCTGTGCTTTCTACTTTTTCTTCCATAGGCCGGTATTGGACTGAAAATGCCTGTTTTCAAATTCTGCACAGAAAGTGTTTGCAGACTGCTGAATCCACACACGGGTTTAACTCTGGAAGTTGAGTGCACACATTGACAACCGTTCTGTTAGATAGCTGCGTTTTGGATTTAGAAGCAGATATTTCCCTGTGCTTTCTGCTGTTTCTTCCATATGCCGGTATTGGGCTGAAAACGCCTGTTTTGAAACTCTGCACAGAAAGGGTTTGCAGACTGCTGAATCCACACACGAGTTTAACTCTGGAAGTTGAGTGCACACATTGACAACCGTTCTGTTAGATAGCTGCGTTTTGGATTTAGAAGCAGATATTTCCCTGTGCTTTCTGCTGTTTCTTCCATAGGCCGGTATTGGGCTGAAAACGCCTGTTTTGAAACTCTGCAGAGAAAGGGTTTGCAGACTGCTGAATCCACACACGGGTTTAACTCTGGAAGTTGAGTGCACACATTGACAACCGTTCTGTTAGATAGCTGCGTTTTGGATTTAGAAGCAGATATTTCCCTGTGCTTTCTGCTGTTTCTTCCATAGGCCGGTATTGGGCTGAAAACGCCTGTTTTGAAACTCTGCACAGAAAGTGTTTGCAGACTGCTGAATCCACACACGGGTTTAACTCTGGAAGTTGAGTGCACACATTGACAACCGTTCTGTTAGATAGCTGCGTTTTGGATTTAGAAGCAGATATTTCCCTGTGCTTTCTGCTGTTTCTTCCATAGGCCGGTATTGGGCTGAAAACGCCTGTTTTGAAACTCTGCACAGAAAGGGTTTGCAGACTGCTGAATCCACACACGGGTTTAACTCTGGAAGTTGAGTGCACACATTGACAACCGTTCTGTTAGATAGCTGCGTTTTGGATTTAGAAGCAGATATTTCCCTGTGCTTTCTGCTGTTTCTTCCCTAGGCCGGTATTGGGCTGAAAACGCCTGTTTTGAAACTCTGCACAGAAAGGGTTTGCAGACTGCTGAATCCACACACGGGTTTAACTCTGGAAGTTGAGTGCACACATTGACAACCGTTCTGTTAGATAGCTGCGTTTTGGATTTAGAAGCAGATATTTCCCTGTGCTTTCTGCTGTTTCTTCCATAGGCCGGTATTGGGCTGAAAACGCCTGTTTTGAAACTCTGCACAGAAAGTGTTTGCAGACTGCTGAATCCACACACGGGTTTAACTCTGGAAGTTGAGTGCACCCATTGACAACCGTTCTGTTAGATAGCTGCGTTTTGGATTTAGAAGCAGATATTTCCCTGTGCTTTCTGCTGTTTCTTCCATATGCTGGTATTGGGCTGAAAACGCCTGTTTTGAAACTCTGCACAGAAAGTGTTTGCAGACTGCTGAATCCACACACGAGTTTAACTCTGGAAGTTGAGTGCACACATTGACAACCGTTCTGTTAGATAGCTGCGTTTTGGATTTAGAAGCAGATATTTCCCTGTGCTTTCTGCTGTTTCTTCCATAGGCCGGTATTGGGCTGAAAACGCCTGTTTTGAAACTCTGCACAGAAAGGGTTTGCAGACTGCTGAATCCACACACGGGTTTAACACTGGAAGTTGAGTGCACACATTGACAACCGTTCGGTTAGATAGCTGCGTTTTGCATTTAGAAGCAGATATTTCCCTGTGCTTTCTGCTGTTTCTTCCATATGCCGGTATTGGGCTGAAAACGCCAGTTTTGAAACTCTGCACAGAAAGGGTTTGCAGACTGCTGAATCCACACACGGGTTTAACTCTGGAAGTTGAGTGCACACATTGACAACCGTTCTGTTAGATAGCTGCGTTTTGGATTTAGAAGCAGATATTTCCCTGTGCTTTCTTATGTTTCTTCCATAGGCCGGTATTGGGCTGAAAACGCCTGTTTTGAAACTCTGCACAGAAAGTGTTTGCAGACTGCTGAATCCACACACGGGTTTAACTCTGGAAGTTGAGTGCACACATTGACAACCGTTCTGTTAGATAGCTGCGTTTTCGATTTAGAAGCAGATATTTCCCTGTGCTTTCTGCTGTTTTTCCATAGGCCGGTATTGGGCTGAAAACGCCTGTTTTGAAACTCTGCACAGAAAGGGTTTGCAGACTGCTGAATCCACACACGGGTTTAACTCTGGAAGTTGAGTGCACACATTGACAACCGTTCTGTTAGATAGCTGCGTTTTGGATTTAGAAGCAGATATTTCCCTGTGCTTTCTGCTGTTTCTTCCATAGGCCGGTATTGGGCTGAAAACGCCTGTTTTGAAACTCTGCACAGAAAGGGTTTGCAGACTGCTGAATCCACACACGGGTTTAACTCTGGAAGTTGAGTGCACACATTGACAACCGTTCTGTTAGATAGCTGCGTTTTGGATTTAGAAGCAGATATTTCCCTGTGCTTTCTGCTGTTTCTTCCCTAGGCCGGTATTGGGCTGAAAACGCCTGTTTTGAAACTCTGCACAGAAAGGGTTTGCAGACTGCTGAATCCACACACGGGTTTAACTCTGGAAGTTGAGTGCACACATTGAAAACCGTTCTGTTAGATAGCTGCGTTTTGGATTTAGAAGCAGATATTTCCCTGTGCTTTCTGCTGTTTCTTCCATAGGCCGGTATTGGGCTGAAAACGCCAGTTTTGAAACTCTGCACAGAAAGGGTTTGCAGACTGCTGAATCCACACACGGGTTTAACTCTGGAAGTTGAGTGCACACATTGACAACCGTTCTGTCAGATAGCTGCGTTATGGATTTAGAAGCAGATATTTCCCTGGGCTTTCTGCTGTTTCTTCCCTAGGCCGGTATTGGGCTGAAAACGCCTGTTTTGAAACTCTGCACAGAAAGGGTTTGCAGACTGCTGAATCCACACACGGGTTTAACTCTGGAAGTTGAGTGCACACATTGACAACCGTTCTGTTAGATAGCTGCGTTTTGGATTTAGAAGCAGATATTTCCCTGGGCTTTCTGCTGTTTCTTCCATAGGCCGGTATTGGGCTGAAAACGCCTGTTTTGAAACTCTGCACAGAAAGGGTTTGCAGACTGCTGAATCCACACACGGGTTTAACTCTGGAAGTTGAGTGCACACATTGACAACCGTTCTGTCAGATAGCTGCGTTATGGATTTAGAAGCAGATATTTCCCTGGGCTTTCTGCTGTTTCTTCCATAGGCCGGTATTGGGCTGAAAACGCCTGTTTTCAAACTCTGCACAGAAAGGGTTTGCAGACTGCTGAATCCACACACGAGTTTAACTCTGGAAGTTGAGTGCACACATTGACAACCGTTCTGTTAGATAGCTGCGTTTTGGATTTAGAAGCAGATATTTCCCTGTGCTTTCTGCTGTTTCTTCCCTAGGCCGGTATTGGGCTGAAAACGCCTGTTTTGAAACTCTGCACAGAAAGGGTTTGCAGACTGCTGAATCCACACACGGGTTTAACTCTGGAAGTTGAGTGCACACAATGACAACCGTTCTGTTAGATAGCTGCGTTTTGGATTTAGAAGCAGATATTTCCCTGTGCTTTCTGCTGTTTCTTCCATAGGCCGGTATTGGGCTGAAAACGCCTGTTTTGAAACTCTGCACAGAAAGTGTTTGCAGACTGCTGAATCCACACACGGATTTAACTCTGGAAGTTGAGTGCACACATTGACAACCGTTCTGTTAGATAGCTGCGTTTTGGATTTAGAAGCAGATATTTCCCTGTGCTTTCTGCTGTTTCTTCCATAGGCAGGTATTGGGCTGAAAACGCCTGTTTTGAAACTCTGCACAGAAAGGGTTTGCAGACTGCAGAATCCACACACGGGTTTAACTCTGGAAGTTGAGTGCACACATTGACAACCGTTCTGTTAGATAGCTGCGTTTTGGATTTAGAAGCAGATATTTCCCTGTGCTTTCTTCTGTTTCTTCCATAGGCAGGTATTGGGCTGAAAAGGCCTGTTTTCAAACTCTGCACAGAAAGTGTTTGCAGACTGCTGAATCCACACACGGGTTTAACTCTGGAAGTTGAGTGCACACATTGACAACCGTTCTGTTAGATAGCTGCGTTTTGGATTTAGAAGCAGATATTTCCCTGTGCTTTCTGCTGTTTCTTCCATATGCCGGTATTGCGCTGAAAACGCCTGTTTTGAAACTCTGCACAGAAAGTGTTTGCAGACTGCTGAATCCACACACGGGTTTAACTCTGGAAGTTGAGTGTACACATTGACAACCGTTCTGTTAGATAGCTGCGTTTTGGATTTAGAAGCAGATATTTCCCTGTGCTTTCTGCTGTTTCTTCCATAGGCCGGTATTGGGCTGAAAACGCCTGTTTTGAAACTCTGCACAGAAAGGGTTTGCAGACTGCTGAATCCACACACGGGTTTAACACTGGAAGTTGAGTGCACACATTGACAACCGTTCTGTTAGATAGCTGCGTTTTGGATTTAGAAGCAGATATTTCCCTGTGCTTTCTGCTGTTTCTTCCATAGGCCGGTATTGGGCTGAAAACGCCTGTTTTGAAACTCTGCACAGAAAGGGTTTTCAGACTGCTGAATCCACACACGGGTTTAACTCTGGAAGTTGAGTGCACACATTGACAACCGTTCTGTTAGATAGCTGCGTTTTGGATTTAGAAGCAGATATTTCCCTGTGCTTTCTGCTGTTTCTTCCAAAGGCCGGTATTGGGCTGAAAACGACTGTTTTGAAACTCTGCACGGAAAGGGTTTGCAGACTGCTGAATCCACACGGGTTTAACTCTGGAAGTTGAGTGCACACATTGACAACCGTTCTGTTAGATAGCTGCGTTTTGGATTTAGAAGCAGATATTTCCCTGTGCTTTCTGCTGTTTCTTCCATAGACCGGTATTGGGCTGAAAACGCCTGTTTTGAAACTCTGCACAGAAAGGGTTTGCAGACTGCTGAACCCACACACGGGTTTAACTCTGGAAGTTGAGTGCACACATTGACAACCGTTCTGTTAGATAGCTGCGTTTTGGAATTAGAAGCAGATATTTCCCTGTGCTTTCTGCTGTTTCTTCCATATGCCGGTATTGGGCTGAAAACGGCTGTTTTGAAACTCTGCACAGAAAGTGTTTGCAGACTGCTGAATCCACACACGGGTTTAACTCTGGAAGTTGAGTGCACACATTGACAACCGTTCTGTTAGATAGCTGCGTTTTGGATTTAGAATCAGATATTTCCCTGTGCTTTCTGCTGTTTCTTCCACAGGCCGGTATTGGGCTGAAAACGCCTGTTTTGAAACTCTGCACAGAAAGGGTTTGCAGACTGCTGAATCCACACACGGGTTTAACTCTGGAAGTTGAGTGCACACATTGACAACCGTTCTGTTAGATAGCTGCGTTTTGGATTTAGAAGCAGATATTTCCCTGTGCTTTCTGCTGTTTCTTCCATATGCCGGTATTGGGATGAAAACGCCAGTTTTGAAACTCTGCACAGAAAGGGTTTGCAGACTGCTGAATCCACACACGGGTTTAACTCTGGAAGTTGAGTGCACACATTGACAACCGTTCTGTTAGATAGCTGCGTTTTGGATTTAGAAGTAGATATTTCCCTGTGCTTTCTGCTGTTTCTTCCATAGGCCGGTATTGGGCTGAAAACGCCTGTTTTGAAACTCTGCACAGAAAGGGTTTGCAGACTGCTGAATCCACACACGGGTTTAACTCTGGAAGTTGAGTGTACACATTGACAACCGTTCTGTTAGATAGCTGCGTTTTGGATTTAGAAGCAGATATTTCCCTGGGCTTTCTGCGGTTTCTTCCATAGGCCGGTATTGGGCTGAAAACGCCTGTTTTGAAACTCTGCACAGAAAGGGTTTGCAGACTGCTGAATCCACACACGGGTTTAACTCTGGAAGTTGAGTGCACACATTGACAACCGTTCTGTTAGATAGCTGCGTTTTGGATTTAGAAGCAGATATTTCCCTGTGCTTTCTGCTGTTTCTTCCCTAGGCCGGTATTGGGCTGAAAACGCCTGTTTTGAAACTCTGCACAGAAAGGGTTTGCAGACTCCTGAATCCACACACGGGTTTAACTCTGGAAGTTGAGTGCACACATTGACAACCGTTCTGTTAGATAGCTGCGTTTTGGATTTAGAAGCAGATATTTCCCTGTGCTTTCTGCTGTTTCTTCCATAGGCCGGTATTGGGCTGAAAACGCCTGTTTTGAAACTCTGCTCAGAAAGGGTTTGAAGACTGCTGAATCCACACACGGGTTTAACTCTGGAAGTTGAGTGCACACATTGACAACCGTTCTGTTAGATAGCTGCGTTTTGGATTTAGAAGCAGATATTTCCCTGTGCTTTCTGCTGTTTCTTCCATATGCCGGTATTGGGCTGAAAACGCCTGTTTTCAAACTCTGCACAGAAAGTGTTTGCAGACTGCTGAATCCACACACGGGTTTAACTCTGGAAGTTGAGTGTACACATTGACAACCGTTCTGTTAGATAGCTGCGTTTTGGATTTAGAAGCAGATATTTCCCTGTGCTTTCTGCTGTTTCTTCCATAGGCCGGTATTGGGCTGAAAACGCCTGTTTTGAAACTCTGCACAGAAAGGGTTTGCAGACTGCTGAATCCACACACGGGTTTAACACTGGAAGTTGAGTGCACACATTGACAACCGTTCTGTTAGATAGCTGCGTTTTGGATTTAGAAGCAGATATTTCCCTGTGCTTTCTGCTGTTTCTTCCATAGGCCGGTATTGGGCTGAAAACGCCTGTTTTGAAACTCTGCACAGAAAGGGTTTGCAGACTGCTGAATCCACACACGGGTTTAACTCTGGAAGTTGAGTGCACACATTGACAACCGTTCTGTTAGATAGCTGCGTTTTGGATTTAGAAGCAGATATTTCCCTGTGCTTTCTGCTGTTTCTTCCAAAGGCCGGTATTGGGCTGAAAACGACTGTTTTGAAACTCTGCACAGAAAGGGTTTGCAGACTGCTGAATCCACACACGGGTTTAACTCTGGAAGTTGAGTGCACACATTGACAACCGTTCTGTTAGATAGCTGCGTTTTGGATTTAGAAGCAGATATTTCCCTGTGCTTTCTGCTGTTTCTTCCATATGCCGGTATTGGGCTGAAAACGCCAGTTTTGAAACTCTGCACAGAAAGGGTTTGCAGACTGCTGAATCCACACACGGGTTTAACTCTGGAAGTTGAGTGCACACATTGACAACCGTTCTGTTAGATAGCTGCGTTTTGGATTTAGAAGCAGATATTTCCCTGTGCTTTCTGCTGTTTCTTCCATAGGCCGGTATTGGGCTGAAAACGCCTGTTTTGAAACTCTGCACAGAAAGGGTTTGCAGACTCCTGAATCCACACACGGGTTTAACTCTGGAAGTTGAGTGCACACATTGACAACCGTTCTGTTAGATAGCTGCGTTTTGGATTTAGAAGCAGATATTTCCCTGTGCTTTCTGCTGTTTCTTCCATAGGCCGGTATTGGGCTGAAAACGCCTGTTTTGAAACTCTGCACAGAAAGGGTTTGCAGACTGCTGAATCCACACACGGGTTTAACTCTGGAAGTTGAGTGCACACATTGACAACCGTTCTGTTAGATAGCTGCGTTTTGGATTTAGAAGCAGATATTTCCCTGTGCTTTCTGCTGTTTCTTCCATATGCCGGTATTGGGCTGAAAACGCCAGTTTTGAAACTCTGCACAGAAAGGGTTTGCAGACTGCTGAATCCACACACGGGTTTAACTCTGGAAGTTGAGTGCACACATTGACAACCGTTCTGTTAGATAGCTGCATTTTGGATTTAGAAGCAGATATTTCCCTGTGCTTTCTGCTGTTTCTTCCATAGGCCGGTATTGGGCTGAAAACGCCTGTTTTGAAACTCTGCACAGAAAGGGTTTGCAGACTGCTGAATCCACACACGGGTTTAACTCTGGAAGTTGAGTGTACACATTGACAACCGTTCTGTTAGACAGCTGCGTTTTGGATTTAGAATCAGATATTTCCCTGTGCTTTCTGCTGTTTCTTCCACAGGCCGGTATTGGGCTGAAAACGCCTGTTTTGAAACTCTGCACAGAAAGGGTTTGCAGACTGCTGAATCCACACACGGGTTTAACTCTGGAAGTTGAGTGCACACATTGACAACCGTTCTGTTAGATAGCTGCGTTTTGGATTTAGAAGCAGATATTTCCCTGTGCTTTCTGCTGTTTCTTCCAAAGGCCGGTATTGGGCTGAAAACGACTGTTTTGAAACACTGCACAGAAAGGGTTTGCAGACTGCTGAATCCACACACGGGTTTAACTCTGGAAGTTGAGTGCACACATTGACAACCGTTCTGTTAGATAGCTGCGTTTTGGATTTAGAAGCAGATATTTCCCTGTGCTTTCTGCTGTTTCTTCCATAGGCCGGTATTGGGCTGAAAACGCCTGTTTTGAAACTCTGCACAGAAAGGGTTTGCAGACTGCTGAATCCACACACGGGTTTAACTCTGGAAGTTGAGTGCACACATTGACAACCGTTCTGTTAGATAGCTGCGTTTTGGATTTAGAAGCAGATATTTCCCTGTGCTTTCTGCGGTTTCTTCCATAGGCCGGTATTGGGCTGAAAACGCCTGTTTTGAAAATCTGCACAGAAAGGGTTTGCAGACTGCTGAATACACACACGGGTTTAACTCTGGAAGTTGAGTGCACACATTGACAACCGTTGTGTTAGATAGCTGCGTTTTGGATTTAGAAGCAGATATTTCCCTGTGCTTTCTGCTGTTTCTTCCATAGGCCGGTATTGGGCTGAAAACGCCTGTTTTGAAACTCTGCACAGAAAGGGTTTGCAGACTGCTGAATCCACACACGGGTTTAACTCTGGAAGTTGAGTGCACACATTGACAACCGTTCTGTTAGATAGCTGCGTTTTGGATTTAGAAGCAGATATTTCCCTGGGCTTTCTGCTGTTTCTTCCATAGGCCGGTATTGGGCTGAAAACGCCTGTTTTGAAACTCTGCACAGAAAGGGTTTGCAGACTGCTGAATCCACACACGGGTTTAACTCTGGAAGTTGAGTGCACACATTGACAACCGTTCTGTTAGATAGCTGCGTTTTGGATTTAGAAGCAGATATTTCCCTGTGCTTTCTGCTGTTTCTTCCATAGGCCGGTATTGGGCTGAAAACGCCTGTTTTGAAACTCTGCACAGAAAGGGTTTGCAGACTGCTGAATCCACACACGGGTTTAACTCTGGAAGTTGAGTGCACACATTGACAACCGTTCTGTTAGATAGCTGCGTTTTGGATTTAGAAGCAGATATTTCCCTGTGCTTTCTGCTGTTTCTTCCATAGGCCGGTATTGGGCTGAAAACGCCTGTTTTGAAACTCTGCACAGAAAGGGTTTGCAGACTGCTGAATCCACACACGGGTTTAACTCTGGAAGTTGAGTGCACACATTGACAACCGTTCTGTTAGATAGCTGCGTTTTGGATTTAGAAGCAGATATTTCCCTGTGCTTTCTGCTGTTTCTTCCATAGGCCGGTATTGGGCTGAAAACGCCTGTTTTGAAACTCTGCACAGAAAGGGTTTGCAGACTGCTGAATCCACACACGGGTTTAACTCTGGAAGTTGAGTGCACACATTGACAACCGTTCTGTTAGATAGCTGCGTTTTGGATTTAGAAACAGATACTTCTCTGTGCTTTCTACTTTTTCTTCCATAGGCCGGTATTGGACTGAAAACGCCTGTTTTCAAACTCTGCACAGAAAGGGTTTGCAGACTGCTGAATCCACACACGGGTTTAACTCTGGAAGTTGAGTGAACACATTGACAACCGTTCTGTTAGATAGCTGCGTTTTGGATTTAGAAGCAGATATTTCCCTGTGCTTTCTGCTGTTTCTTCCATAGGCCGGTATTGGGCTGAAAACGCCTGTTTTGAAACTCTGCACAGAAAGGGTTTGCAGACTGCTGAATCCACACACGGGTTTAACTCTGGAAGTTGAGTGCACACATTGACAACCGTTCTGTTAGATAGCTGCATTTTGGATTTAGAAGCAGATATTTCCCTGTGCTTTCTGCTGTTTCTTCCAAAGGCCGGTATTGGGCTGAAAACGCCTGTTTTGAAACTCTGCACAGAAAGGGTTTGCAGACTCCTGAATCCACACACGGGTTTAACTCTGGAAGTTGAGTGCACACATTGACAACCGTTCTGTTAGATAGCTGCGTTTTGGATTTAGAAGCAGATATTTCCCTGTGCTTTCTGCGGTTTCTTCCATAGGCCGGTATTGGGCTGAAAACGCCTGTTTTGAAACTCTGCACAGAAAGGGTTTGCAGACTGCTGAATCCACACACGGGTTTAACTCTGGAAGTTGAGTGCACACATTGACAACCGTTCTGTTAGATAGCTGCGTTTTGGATTGAGAAGCAGATATTTCCCTGTGCTTTCTGCTGTTTCTTCCCTAGGCCGGTATTGGGCTGAAAACGCCTGTTTTGAAACTCTGCACAGAAAGGGTTTGCAGACTGCTGAATCCACACACGGGTTTAACTCTGGAAGTTGAGTGCACACATTGACAACCGTTCTGTTAGATAGCTGCGTTTTGGATTTAGAAGCAGATATTTCCCTGTGCTTTCTGCTGTTTCTTCCATAGGCCGGTATTGGGCTGAAAACGCCTGTTTTGAAACTCTGCACAGAAAGGGTTTGCAGACTGCTGAATCCACACACGGGTTTAACTCTGGAAGTTGAGTGCACACATTGACAACCGTTCTGTTAGATAGCTGCGTTTTGGATTTAGAAGCAGATATTTCCCTGTGCTTTCTGCTGTTTCTTCCATAGGCCGGTATAGGGCTGAAAACGCCTGTTTTGAAACTCTGCACAGAAGGGGTTTGCAGACTGCTGAATCCACACACGGGTTTAACTCTGGAAGTTGAGTGCACACATTGACAACCGTTCTGTTAGATAGCTGCGTTTTGGATTTAGAAGCAGATATTTCCCTGTGCTTTCTGCTGTTTCTTCCATAGGCCGGTATTGGGCTGAAAACGCCTGTTTTGAAACTCTGCACAGAAAGGGTTTGCAGACTGCTGAATCCACACACGGGTTTAACTCTGGAAGTTGAGTGCACACATTGACAACCGTTCTGTTAGATAGCTGCGTTTTGGATTTAGAAGCAGATATTTCCCTGTGCTTTCTGCTGTTTCTTCCATAGGCCGGTATTGGGCTGAAAACGCCTGTTTTGAAACTCTGCACAGAAAGGGTTTGCAGACTGCTGAATCCACACACGGGTTTAACTCTGGAAGTTGAGTGCACACATTGACAACCGTTCTGTTAGATAGCTGCGTTTTGGATTTAGAAGCAGATATTTCCCTGTGCTTTCTGCGGTTTCTTCCATAGGCCGGTATTGGGCTGAAAACGCCTGTTTTGAAAATCTGCACAGAAAGGGTTTGCAGACTGCTGAATACACACACGGGTTTAACTCTGGAAGTTGAGTGCACACATTGACAACCGTTGTGTTAGATAGCTGCGTTTTGGATTTAGAAGCAGATATTTCCCTGTGCTTTCTGCTGTTTCTTCCATAGGCCGGTATTGGGCTGAAAACGCCTGTTTTGAAACTCTGCACAGAAAGGGTTTGCAGACTGCTGAATCCACACACGGGTTTAACTCTGGAAGTTGAGTGCACACATTGACAACCGTTCTGTTAGATAGCTGCGTTTTGGATTTAGAAGCAGATATATCCCTGTGCTTTCTGCTGTTTCTTCCATAGGCCGGTATTGGGCTGAAAACGCCTGTTTTGAAACTCTGCACAGAAAGGGTTTGCAGACTGCTGAATCCACGCACGGGTTTAACTCTGGAAGTTGAGTGCACACATTGACAACCGTTCTGTTAGATAGCTGCGTTTTGGATTTAGAAGCAGATATTTCCCTGGGCTTTCTGCTGTTTCTTCCATAGGCCGGTATTGGGCTGAAAACGCCTGTTTTGAAACTCTGCACAGAAAGGGTTTGCAGACTGCTGAATCCACACACGGGTTTAACTCTGGAAGTTGAGTGCACACATTGACAACCGTTCTGTTAGATAGCTGCGTTTTGGATTTAGAAGCAGATATTTCCCTGTGCTTTCTGCTGTTTCTTCCCTAGGCCGGTATTGGGCTGAAAACGCCTGTTTTGAAACTCTGCACAGAAAGGGTTTGCAGACTGCTGAATCCACACACGGGTTTAACTCTGGAAGTTGAGTGCACACATTGACAACCGTTCTGTTAGATAGCTGCGTTTTGGATTTAGAAGCAGATATTTCCCTGTGCTTTCTGCTGTTTCTTCCATAGGCCGGTATTGGGCTGAAAACGCCTGTTTTGAAACTCTGCACAGAAAGGGTTTGCAGACTGCTGAATCCACACACGGGTTTAACTCTGGAAGTTGAGTGCACACATTGACAACCGTTCTGTTAGATAGCTGCGTTTTGGATTTAGAAGCAGATATTTCCCTGTGCTTTCTGCTGTTTCTTCCATAGGCCGGTATTGGGCTGAAAACGCCTGTTTTGAAACTCTGCACAGAAAGGGTTTGCAGACTGCTGAATCCACACACGGGTTTAACTCTGGAAGTTGAGTGCACACATTGACAACCGTTCTGTTAGATAGCTGCGTTTTGGATTTAGAAGCAGATACTTCTCTGTGCTTTCTACTTTTTCTTCCATAGGCCGGTATTGGACTGAAAACGCCTGTTTTCAAACTCTGCACAGAAAGGGTTTGCAGACTGCTGAATCCACACACGGGTTTAACTCTGGAAGTTGAGTGCACACATTGACAACCGTTCTGTTAGATAGCTGCGTTTTGGATTTAGAAGCAGATATTTCCCTGTGCTTTCTGCTGTTTCTTCCATATGCCGGTATTGGGCTGAAAACGCCTGTTTTGAAACTCTGCACAGAAAGGGTTTGCAGACTGCTGAATCCACACACGAGTTTAACTCTGGAAGTTGAGAGCACACATTGACAACCGTTGTGTTAGATAGCTGCGTTTTGGATTTAGAAGCAGATATTTCCCTGTGATTTCTGCTGTTTCTTCCATAGGCCGGTATTGGGCTGAAAACGCCTGTTTTGAAACTCTGCAGAGAAAGGGTTTGCAGACTGCTGAATCCACACACGGGTTTAACTCTGGAAGTTGAGTGCACACATTGACAACCGTTCTGTTAGATAGCTGCGTTTTGGATTTAGAAGCAGATATTTCCCTGGGCTTTCTGCTGTTTCTTCCATAGGCCGGTATTGGGCTGAAAACGCCTGTTTTGAAACTCTGCACTGAAAGGGTTTGCAGACTGCTGAATCCACACACGGGTTTAACTCTGGAAGTTGAGTGCACACATTGACAACCGTTCTGTTAGATAGCTGCGTTTTGGTTTTAGAAGCAGATATTTCCCTGTGCTTTCTGCTGTTTCTTCCATAGGCCGGTATTGGGCTGAAAACGCCTGTTTTGAAACTCTGCACAGAAAGGGTTTGCAGACTGCTGAGTCCACACACGGGTTTAACTCTGGAAGTTGAGTGCACACATTGACAACCGTTCTGTTAGATAGCTGCGTTTTGGATTTAGAAGCAGATATTTCCCTGTGCTTTCTGCTGTTTCTTCCATAGGCCGGTATTGGGCTGAAAACGCCTGTTTTGAAACTCTGCACAGAAAGGGTTTGCAGACTGCTGAATCCACACACGGGTTTAACTATGGAAGTTGAGTGCACACATTGACAACCGTTCTGTTAGATAGCTGCGTTTTGGATTTAGAAGCAGATATTTCCCTGTGCTTTCTGCTGTTTCTTCCATAGGCCGGTATTGGGCTGAAAACGCCTGTTTTGAAACTCTGCACAGAAAATGTTTGCAGACTGCTGAATCCACACACGAGTTTTACTCTGGAAGTTGAGTGCACACATTGACAACCGTTCTGTTAGATAGCTGCGTTTTGGATTTAGAAGCAGATACTTCCCTGTGCTTTCTACTTTTTCTTCCATAGGCCGGTATTGGACTGAAAACGCCTGTTTTCAAACTCTGCACAGAAAGGGTTTGCAGACTGCTGAATCCACACACGGGTTTAACTCTGGAAGTTGAGTGCACACATTGACAACCGTTCTGTTAGATAGCTGCATTTTGGATTTAGAAGCAGATATTTCCCTGTGCTTTCTGCTGTTTCTTCCATATGCCGGTATTGGGCTGAAAACGCCTGTTTTAAAACTCTGAACAGAAAGGGTTTGCAGACTGCTGAATCCACACACGAGTTTAACTCTGGAAGTTGAGTGCACACATTGACAACCGTTCTGCTGGATAGCTGCGTTTTGGATTTAGAAGCAGATATTTCCCTGTGCTTTCTGCTGTTTCTTCCATAGGCCGGTATTGGGCTGAAAACGCCTGTTTTGAAACTCTGCAGAGAAAGGGTTTGCAGACTGCTGAATCCACACACGGGTTTAACTCTGGAAGTTGAGTGCACACATTGACAACCGTTCTGTTAGATAGCTGCGTTTTGGATTTAGAAGCAGATATTTCCCTGTGCTTTCTGCTGTTTCTTCCATATGCCAGTATTGGGCTGAAAACGCCTGTTTTGAAACTCTGCACAGAAAGGGTTTGCAGACTGCTGAATCCACACACGGGTTTAACTCTGGAAGTTGAGTGCACACATTGACAACCGTTCTGTTAGATAGCTGCGTTTTGGGTTTAGAAGCAGATATTTCCCTGTGCTTTCTGCTGTTTCTTCCATAGGCCGGTATTGGGCTGAAAACGCCAGTTTTGAAACTCTGCACAGAAAGGGTTTGCAGACTGCTGAATCCACACACGGGTTTAACTCTGGAAGTTGAGTGCACACATTGACAACCGTTCTGTTAGATAGCTGCGTTTTGGATTTAGAAGCAGATATTTCCCTGTGCTTTCTGCTGTTTCTTCCATAGGCCGGTATTGTGCTGAAAACGCCTGTTTTGAAACTCTGCACAGAAGGGGTTTGCAGACTGCTGAATCCACACACGGGTTTAACTCTGGAAGTTGAGTGCACACATTGACAACCGTTCTGTTAGATAGCTGCGTTTTGGATTTAGAAGCAGATATTTCCCTGTGCTTTCTGCTGTTTCTTCCATAGGCCGGTATTGGGCTGAAAACGCCTGTTTTGAAACTCTGCACAGAAAGGGTTTGCAGACTCCTGAATCCACACACGGGTTTAACTCTGGAAGTTGAGTGCACACATTGACAACCGTTCTGTTAGATAGCTGCGTTTTGGATTTAGAAGCAGATATTTCCCTGTGCTTTCTGCTGTTTCTTCCATAGGCCGGTATTGGGCTGAAAACGCCTGTTTTGAAACTCTGCACAGAAAGGGTTTGCAGACTGCTGAATCCACACACGGGTTTAACTCTGGAAGTTGAGTGCACACATTGACAACCGTTCTGTTAGATAGCTGCGTTTTGGATTTAGAAGCAGATACTTCCCTGTGCTTTCTACTTTTTCTTCCATAGGCCGGTATTGGACTGAAAACGCCTGTTTTCAAACTCTGCACAGAAAGGGTTTGCAGACTGCTGAATCCACACACGGGTTTAACTCTGGAAGTTGAGTGCACACATTGACAACCGTTCTGTTAGATAGCTGCATTTTGGATTTAGAAGCAGATATTTCCCTGTGCTTTCTGCTGTTTCTTCCATATGCCGGTATTGGGCTGAAAACGCCTGTTTTAAAACTCTGAACAGAAAGGGTTTGCAGACTGCTGAATCCACACACGAGTTTAACTCTGGAAGTTGAGTGCACACATTGACAACCGTTCTGCTGGATAGCTGCGTTTTGGATTTAGAAGCAGATATTTCCCTGTGCTTTCTGCTGTTTCTTCCATAGGCCGGTATTGGGCTGAAAACGCCTGTTTTGAAACTCTGCAGAGAAAGGGTTTGCAGACTGCTGAATCCACACACGGGTTTAACTCTGGAAGTTGAGTGCACACATTGACAACCGTTCTGTTAGATAGCTGCGTTTTGGATTTAGAAGCAGATATTTCCCTGTGCTTTCTGCTGTTTCTTCCATATGCCAGTATTGGGCTGAAAACGCCTGTTTTGAAACTCTGCACAGAAAGGGTTTGCAGACTGCTGAATCCACACACGGGTTTAACTCTGGAAGTTGAGTGCACACATTGACAACCGTTCTGTTAGATAGCTGCGTTTTGGGTTTAGAAGCAGATATTTCCCTGTGCTTTCTGCTGTTTCTTCCATAGGCCGGTATTGGGCTGAAAACGCCAGTTTTGAAACTCTGCACAGAAAGGGTTTGCAGACTGCTGAATCCACACACGGGTTTAACTCTGGAAGTTGAGTGCACACATTGACAACCGTTCTGTTAGATAGCTGCGTTTTGGATTTAGAAGCAGATATTTCCCTGTGCTTTCTGCTGTTTCTTCCATAGGCCGGTATTGTGCTGAAAACGCCTGTTTTGAAACTCTGCACAGAAGGGGTTTGCAGACTGCTGAATCCACACACGGGTTTAACTCTGGAAGTTGAGTGCACACATTGACAACCGTTCTGTTAGATAGCTGCGTTTTGGATTTAGAAGCAGATATTTCCCTGTGCTTTCTGCTGTTTCTTCCATAGGCCGGTATTGGGCTGAAAACGCCTGTTTTGAAACTCTGCACAGAAAGGGTTTGCAGACTCCTGAATCCACACACGGGTTTAACTCTGGAAGTTGAGTGCACACATTGACAACCGTTCTGTTAGATAGCTGCGTTTTGGATTTAGAAGCAGATATTTCCCTGTGCTTTCTGCTGTTTCTTCCATAGGCCGGTATTGGGCTGAAAACGCCTGTTTTGAAACTCTGCACAGAAAGGGTTTGCAGACTGCTGAATCCACACACGGGTTTAACTCTGGAAGTTGAGTGCACACATTGACAACCGTTCTGTTAGATAGCTGCGTTTTGGATTTAGAAGCAGATATTTCCCTGTGCTTTCTGCTGTTTCTTCCATATGCCGGTATTGGGCTGAAAACGCCAGTTTTGAAACTCTGCACAGAAAGGGTTTGCAGACTGCTGAATCCACACACGGGTTTAACTCTGGAAGTTGAGTGCACACATTGACAACCGTTCTGTTAGATAGCTGCATTTTGGATTTAGAAGCAGATATTTCCCTGTGCTTTCTGCTGTTTCTTCCATAGGCCGGTATTGTGCTGAAAACGCCTGTTTTGAAACTCTGCACAGAAAGGGTTTGCAGACTGCTGAATCCACACACGGGTTTAACTCTGGAAGTTGAGTGCACACATTGACAACCGTTCTGTTAGATAGCTGCGTTTTGGATTTAGAAGCAGATATTTCCCTGTGCTTTCTGCTGTTTCTTCCATAGGCCGGTATTGGGATGAAAACGCCTGTTTTGAAACTCTGCACAGAAAGGGTTTGCAGACTGCTGAATCCACACACGGGTTTAACTCTGGAAGTTGAGTGCACACATTGACAACCGTTATGTTAGATAGCTGCGTTTTGGATTTAGAAGCAGATATTTCCCTGTGCTTTCTGCTGTTTCTTCCATAGGCCGGTATTGGGCTGAAAACGCCTGTTTTGAAACTCTGCACAGAAAGGGTTTGCAGACTGCTGAATCCACACACGGGTTTAACTCTGGAAGTTGAGTGCACACATTGACAACCGTTCTGTTAGATAGCTGCGTTTTGGATTTAGAAGCAGATATTTCCCTGTGCTTTCTGCTGTTTCTTCCATAGGCCGGTATAGGGCTGAAAACGCCTGTTTTGAAACTCTGCACAGAAGGGGTTTGCAGACTGCTGAATCCACACACGGGTTTAACTCTGGAAGTTGAGTGCACACATTGACAACCGTTCTGTTAGATAGCTGCGTTTTGGATTTAGAAGCAGATATTTCCCTGTGCTTTCTGCTGTTTCTTCCATAGGCCGGTATTGGGCTGAAAACGCCTGTTTTGAAACTCTGCACAGAAAGGGTTTGCAGACTGCTGAATCCACACACGGGTTTAACTCTGGAAGTTGAGTGCACACATTGACAACCGTTCTGTTAGATAGCTGCGTTTTGGATTTAGAAGCAGATATTTCCCTGTGCTTTCTGCTGTTTCTTCCATAGGCCGGTATTGGGCTGAAAACGCCTGTTTTGAAACTCTGCACAGAAAGGGTTTGCAGACTGCTGAATCCACACACGGGTTTAACTCTGGAAGTTGAGTGCACACATTGACAACCGTTCTGTTAGATAGCTGCGTTTTGGATTTAGAAGCAGATATTTCCCTGTGCTTTCTGCGGTTTCTTCCATAGGCCGGTATTGGGCTGAAAACGCCTGTTTTGAAAATCTGCACAGAAAGGGTTTGCAGACTGCTGAATACACACACGGGTTTAACTCTGGAAGTTGAGTGCACACATTGACAACCGTTGTGTTAGATAGCTGCGTTTTGGATTTAGAAGCAGATATTTCCCTGTGCTTTCTGCTGTTTCTTCCATAGGCCGGTATTGGGCTGAAAACGCCTGTTTTGAAACTCTGCACAGAAAGGGTTTGCAGACTGCTGAATCCACACACGGGTTTAACTCTGGAAGTTGAGTGCACACATTGACAACCGTTCTGTGAGATAGCTGCGTTTTGGATTTAGAAGCAGATATATCCCTGTGCTTTCTGCTGTTTCTTCCATAGGCCGGTATTGGGCTGAAAACGCCTGTTTTGAAACTCTGCACAGAAAGGGTTTGCAGACTGCTGAATCCACGCACGGGTTTAACTCTGGAAGTTGAGTGCACACATTGACAACCGTTCTGTTAGATAGCTGCGTTTTGGATTTAGAAGCAGATATTTCCCTGGGCTTTCTGCTGTTTCTTCCATAGGCCGGTATTGGGCTGAAAACGCCTGTTTTGAAACTCTGCACAGAAAGGGTTTGCAGACTGCTGAATCCACACACGGGTTTAACTCTGGAAGTTGAGTGCACACATTGACAACCGTTCTGTTAGATAGCTGCGTTTTGGATTTAGAAGCAGATATTTCCCTGTGCTTTCTGCTGTTTCTTCCTTAGGCCGGTATTGGGCTGAAAACGCCTGTTTTGAAACTCTGCACAGAAAGGGTTTGCAGACTGCTGAATCCACACACGGGTTTAACTCTGGAAGTTGAGTGCACACATTGACAACCGTTCTGTTAGATAGCTGCGTTTTGGATTTAGAAGCAGATATTTCCCTGTGCTTTCTGCTGTTTCTTCCATAGGCCGGTATTGGGCTGAAAACGCCTGTTTTGAAACTCTGCACAGAAAGGGTTTGCAGACTGCTGAATCCACACACGGGTTTAACTCTGGAAGTTGAGTGCACACATTGACAACCGTTCTGTTAGATAGCTGCGTTTTGGATTTAGAAGCAGATATTTCCCTGTGCTTTCTGCTGTTTCTTCCATAGGCCGGTATTGGGCTGAAAACGCCTGTTTTGAAACTCTGCACAGAAAGGGTTTGCAGACTGCTGAATCCACACACGGGTTTAACTCTGGAAGTTGAGTGCACACATTGACAACCGTTCTGTTAGATAGCTGCGTTTTGGATTTAGAAGCAGATACTTCTCTGTGCTTTCTACTTTTTCTTCCATAGGCCGGTATTGGACTGAAAACGCCTGTTTTCAAACTCTGCACAGAAAGGGTTTGCAGACTGCTGAATCCACACACGGGTTTAACTCTGGAAGTTGAGTGAACACATTGACAACCGTTCTGTTAGATAGCTGCGTTTTGGATTTAGAAGCAGATATTTCCCTGTGCTTTCTGCTGTTTCTTCCATAGGCCGGTATTGGGCTGAAAACGCCTGTTTTGAAACTCTGCACAGAAAGGGTTTGCAGACTGCTGAATCCACACACGGGTTTAACTCTGGAAGTTGAGTGCACACATTGACAACCGTTCTGTTAGATAGCTGCATTTTGGATTTAGAAGCAGATATTTCCCTGTGCTTTCTGCTGTTTCTTCCAAAGGCCGGTATTGGGCTGAAAACGCCTGTTTTGAAACTCTGCACAGAAAGGGTTTGCAGACTCCTGAATCCACACACGGGTTTAACTCTGGAAGTTGAGTGCACACATTGACAACCGTTCTGTTAGATAGCTGCGTTTTGGATTTAGAAGCAGATATTTCCCTGTGCTTTCTGCGGTTTCTTCCATAGGCCGGTATTGGGCTGAAAACGCCTGTTTTGAAACTCTGCACAGAAAGGGTTTGCAGACTGCTGAATCCACACACGGGTTTAACTCTGGAAGTTGAGTGCACACATTGACAACCGTTCTGTTAGATAGCTGCGTTTTGGATTGAGAAGCAGATATTTCCCTGTGCTTTCTGCTGTTTCTTCCCTAGGCCGGTATTGGGCTGAAAACGCCTGTTTTGAAACTCTGCACAGAAAGGGTTTGCAGACTGCTGAATCCACACACGGGTTTAACTCTGGAAGTTGAGTGCACACATTGACAACCGTTCTGTTAGATAGCTGCGTTTTGGATTTAGAAGCAGATATTTCCCTGTGCTTTCTGCTGTTTCTTCCATAGGCCGGTATTGGGCTGAAAACGCCTGTTTTGAAACTCTGCACAGAAAGGGTTTGCAGACTGCTGAATCCACACACGGGTTTAACTCTGGAAGTTGAGTGCACACATTGACAACCGTTCTGTTAGATAGCTGCGTTTTGGATTTAGAAGCAGATATTTCCCTGTGCTTTCTGCTGTTTCTTCCATAGGCCGGTATAGGGCTGAAAACGCCTGTTTTGAAACTCTGCACAGAAGGGGTTTGCAGACTGCTGAATCCACACACGGGTTTAACTCTGGAAGTTGAGTGCACACATTGACAACCGTTCTGTTAGATAGCTGCGTTTTGGATTTAGAAGCAGATATTTCCCTGTGCTTTCTGCTGTTTCTTCCATAGGCCGGTATTGGGCTGAAAACGCCTGTTTTGAAACTCTGCACAGAAAGGGTTTGCAGACTGCTGAATCCACACACGGGTTTAACTCTGGAAGTTGAGTGCACACATTGACAACCGTTCTGTTAGATAGCTGCGTTTTGGATTTAGAAGCAGATATTTCCCTGTGCTTTCTGCTGTTTCTTCCATAGGCCGGTATTGGGCTGAAAACGCCTGTTTTGAAACTCTGCACAGAAAGGGTTTGCAGACTGCTGAATCCACACACGGGTTTAACTCTGGAAGTTGAGTGCACACATTGACAACCGTTCTGTTAGATAGCTGCGTTTTGGATTTAGAAGCAGATATTTCCCTGTGCTTTCTGCGGTTTCTTCCATAGGCCGGTATTGGGCTGAAAACGCCTGTTTTGAAAATCTGCACAGAAAGGGTTTGCAGACTGCTGAATACACACACGGGTTTAACTCTGGAAGTTGAGTGCACACATTGACAACCGTTGTGTTAGATAGCTGCGTTTTGGATTTAGAAGCAGATATTTCCCTGTGCTTTCTGCTGTTTCTTCCATAGGCCGGTATTGGGCTGAAAACGCCTGTTTTGAAACTCTGCACAGAAAGGGTTTGCAGACTGCTGAATCCACACACGGGTTTAACTCTGGAAGTTGAGTGCACACATTGACAACCGTTCTGTTAGATAGCTGCGTTTTGGATTTAGAAGCAGATATATCCCTGTGCTTTCTGCTGTTTCTTCCATAGGCCGGTATTGGGCTGAAAACGCCTGTTTTGAAACTCTGCACAGAAAGGGTTTGCAGACTGCTGAATCCACGCACGGGTTTAACTCTGGAAGTTGAGTGCACACATTGACAACCGTTCTGTTAGATAGCTGCGTTTTGGATTTAGAAGCAGATATTTCCCTGGGCTTTCTGCTGTTTCTTCCATAGGCCGGTATTGGGCTGAAAACGCCTGTTTTGAAACTCTGCACAGAAAGGGTTTGCAGACTGCTGAATCCACACACGGGTTTAACTCTGGAAGTTGAGTGCACACATTGACAACCGTTCTGTTAGATAGCTGCGTTTTGGATTTAGAAGCAGATATTTCCCTGTGCTTTCTGCTGTTTCTTCCCTAGGCCGGTATTGGGCTGAAAACGCCTGTTTTGAAACTCTGCACAGAAAGGGTTTGCAGACTGCTGAATCCACACACGGGTTTAACTCTGGAAGTTGAGTGCACACATTGACAACCGTTCTGTTAGATAGCTGCGTTTTGGATTTAGAAGCAGATATTTCCCTGTGCTTTCTGCTGTTTCTTCCATAGGCCGGTATTGGGCTGAAAACGCCTGTTTTGAAACTCTGCACAGAAAGGGTTTGCAGACTGCTGAATCCACACACGGGTTTAACTCTGGAAGTTGAGTGCACACATTGACAACCGTTCTGTTAGATAGCTGCGTTTTGGATTTAGAAGCAGATATTTCCCTGTGCTTTCTGCTGTTTCTTCCATAGGCCGGTATTGGGCTGAAAACGCCTGTTTTGAAACTCTGCACAGAAAGGGTTTGCAGACTGCTGAATCCACACACGGGTTTAACTCTGGAAGTTGAGTGCACACATTGACAACCGTTCTGTTAGATAGCTGCGTTTTGGATTTAGAAGCAGATACTTCTCTGTGCTTTCTACTTTTTCTTCCATAGGCCGGTATTGGACTGAAAACGCCTGTTTTCAAACTCTGCACAGAAAGGGTTTGCAGACTGCTGAATCCACACACGGGTTTAACTCTGGAAGTTGAGTGCACACATTGACAACCGTTCTGTTAGATAGCTGCGTTTTGGATTTAGAAGCAGATATTTCCCTGTGCTTTCTGCTGTTTCTTCCATATGCCGGTATTGGGCTGAAAACGCCTGTTTTGAAACTCTGCACAGAAAGGGTTTGCAGACTGCTGAATCCACACACGAGTTTAACTCTGGAAGTTGAGTGCACACATTGACAACCGTTGTGTTAGATAGCTGCGTTTTGGATTTAGAAGCAGATATTTCCCTGTGATTTCTGCTGTTTCTTCCATAGGCCGGTATTGGGCTGAAAACGCCTGTTTTGAAACTCTGCAGAGAAAGGGTTTGCAGACTGCTGAATCCACACACGGGTTTAACTCTGGAAGTTGAGTGCACACATTGACAACCGTTCTGTTAGATAGCTGCGTTTTGGATTTAGAAGCAGATATTTCCCTGGGCTTTCTGCTGTTTCTTCCATAGGCCGGTATTGGGCTGAAAACGCCTGTTTTGAAACTCTGCACTGAAAGGGTTTGCAGACTGCTGAATCCACACACGGGTTTAACTCTGGAAGTTGAGTGCACACATTGACAACCGTTCTGTTAGATAGCTGCGTTTTGGTTTTAGAAGCAGATATTTCCCTGTGCTTTCTGCTGTTTCTTCCATAGGCCGGTATTGGGCTGAAAACGCCTGTTTTGAAACTCTGCACAGAAAGGGTTTGCAGACTGCTGAGTCCACACACGGGTTTAACTCTGGAAGTTGAGTGCACACATTGACAACCGTTCTGTTAGATAGCTGCGTTTTGGATTTAGAAGCAGATATTTCCCTGTGCTTTCTGCTGTTTCTTCCATAGGCCGGTATTGGGCTGAAAACGCCTGTTTTGAAACTCTGCACAGAAAGGGTTTGCAGACTGCTGAATCCACACACGGGTTTAACTATGGAAGTTGAGTGCACACATTGACAACCGTTCTGTTAGATAGCTGCGTTTTGGATTTAGAAGCAGATATTTCCCTGTGCTTTCTGCTGTTTCTTCCATAGGCCGGTATTGGGCTGAAAACGCCTGTTTTGAAACTCTGCACAGAAAATGTTTGCAGACTGCTGAATCCACACACGAGTTTTACTCTGGAAGTTGAGTGCACACATTGACAACCGTTCTGTTAGATAGCTGCGTTTTGGATTTAGAAGCAGATACTTCCCTGTGCTTTCTACTTTTTCTTCCATAGGCCGGTATTGGACTGAAAACGCCTGTTTTCAAACTCTGCACAGAAAGGGTTTGCAGACTGCTGAATCCACACACGGGTTTAACTCTGGAAGTTGAGTGCACACATTGACAACCGTTCTGTTAGATAGCTGCGTTTTGGATTTAGAAGCAGATATTTCCCTGTGCTTTCTGCTGTTTCTTCCATATGCCGGTATTGGGCTGAAAACGCCTGTTTTAAAACTCTGAACAGAAAGGGTTTGCAGACTGCTGAATCCACACACGAGTTTAACTCTGGAAGTTGAGTGCACACATTGACAACCGTTCTGCTGGATAGCTGCGTTTTGGATTTAGAAGCAGATATTTCCCTGTGCTTTCTGCTGTTTCTTCCATAGGCCGGTATTGGGCTGAAAACGCCTGTTTTGAAACTCTGCAGAGAAAGGGTTTGCAGACTGCTGAATCCACACACGGGTTTAACTCTGGAAGTTGAGTGCACACATTGACAACCATTCTGTTAGATAGCTGCGTTTTGGATTTAGAAGCAGATATTTCCCTGTGCTTTCTGCTGTTTCTTCCATATGCCAGTATTGGGCTGAAAACGCCTGTTTTGAAACTCTGCACAGAAAGGGTTTGCAGACTGCTGAATCCACACACGGGTTTAACTCTGGAAGTTGAGTGCACACATTGACAACCGTTCTGTTAGATAGCTGCGTTTTGGGTTTAGAAGCAGATATTTCCCTGTGCTTTCTGCTGTTTCTTCCATATGACAGTATTGGGCTGAAAACGCCTGTTTTGAAACTCTGCACAGAAAGGGTTTGCAGACTGCTGAATCCACACACGGGTTTAACTCTGGAAGTTGAGTGCACACATTGACAACCGTTCTGTTAGATAGCTGCGTTTTGGATTTAGAAGCAGATATTTCCCTGTGCTTTCTGCTCTTTCTTCCATAGGCCGGTATTGGGCTGAAAACGCCTGTTTTGAAACTCTGCACAGAAAGGGTTTGCAGACTGCTGAATCCACACACCGGTGTAACTCTGGAAGTTGAGGGCACACATTGACAACCGTTCTGTTAGGTAGCTGCGTTTTGGATTTAGAAGCAGATATTTCCCTGTGCTTTCTGCTGTTTCTTCCATAGGCCGGTATTGGGCTGAAAATGCCTGTTTTGAAACTCTGCACAGAAAGTGTTTGCAGACTGCTGAATCCACACACGGGTTTAACTCTGGAAGTTGAGTGCACACATTGACAACCGTTCTGTTAGGTAGCTGCGTTTTGGATTTAGAAGCAGATATTTCCCTGTGCTTTCTGCTGTTTCTTCCATAGGCCGGTATTGGGCTGAAAACGCCTGTTTTGAAACTCTGCACAGAAAGGGTTTGCAGACTCCTGAATCCACACACGGGTTTAACTCTGGAAGTTGAGTGCACACATTGACAACCGTTCTGTTAGATAGCTGCGTTTTGGATTTAGAAGCAGATATTTCCCTGTGCTTTCTGCTGTTTCTTCCATAGGCCGGTATTGGGCTGAAAACGCCTGTTTTGAAACTCTGCACAGAAAGGGTTTGCAGACTGCTGAATCCACACACGGGTTTAACTCTGGAAGTTGAGTGCACACATTGACAACCGTTCTGTTAGATAGCTGCGTTTTGGATTTAGAAGCAGATATTTCCCTGTGCTTTCTGCTGTTTCTTCCATAGGCCGGTATTGGGCTGAAAACGCCTGTTTTGAAACTCTGCACAGAAAGGGTTTGCAGACTCCTGAATCCACACACGGGTTTAACTCTGGAAGTTGAGTGCACACATTGACAACCGTTCTGTTAGATAGCTGCGTTTTGGATTTAGAAGCAGATATTTCCCTGTGCTTTCTGCTGTTTCTTCCATAGGCCGGTATTGGGCTGAAAACGCCTGTTTTGAAACTCTGCACAGAAAGGGTTTGCAGACTGCTGAATCCACACACGGGTTTAACTCTGGAAGTTGAGTGCACACATTGACAACCGTTCTGTTAGATAGCTGCGTTTTGGATTTAGAAGCAGATATTTCCCTGTGCTTTCTGCTGTTTCTTCCATAGGCCGGTATTGGGCTGAAAACGCCTGTTTTGAAACTCTGCACAGAAAGGGTTTGCAGACTCCTGAATCCACACACGGGTTTAACTCTGGAAGTTGAGTGCACACATTGACAACCGTTCTGTTAGATAGCTGCGTTTTGGATTTAGAAGCAGATATTTCCCTGTGCTTTCTGCTGTTTCTTCCATAGGCCGGTATTGGGCTGAAAACGCCTGTTTTGAAACTCTGCACAGAAAGGGTTTGCAGACTGCTGAATCCACACACGGGTTTAACTCTGGAAGTTGAGTGCACACATTGACAACCGTTCTGTTAGATAGGTGCGTTTTGGATTTAGAAGCAGATATTTTCCTGTGCTTTCTGCTGTTTCTTCCATATGCCGGTATTGGGCTGAAAACGCCAGTTTTGAAACTCTGCACAGAAAGGGTTTGCAGACTGCTGAATCCACACACGGGTTTAACTCTGTAAGTTGAGTGCACACATTGACAACCGTTCTGTTAGATAGCTGCGTTTTGGATTTAGAAGCAGATATTTCCCTGTGCTTTCTGCTGTTTCTTCCATAGGCCGGTATTGGGCTGAAAACGCCTGTTTTGAAACTCTGCACAGAAAGGGTTTGCAGACTGCTGAATCCACACACGGGTTTAACTCTGGAAGTTTAGTGTACACATTGACAACCGTTCTGTTAGATAGCTGCGTTTTGGATTTAGAAGCAGATATTTCCCTGTGCTTTCTGCGGTTTCTTCCATAGGCCGGTATTGGACTGAAAACGCCTGTTTTGAAACTCTGCACAGAAAGGGTTTGCAGACTGCTGAATCCACACACGGGTTTAACTCTGGAAGTTGAGTGCACACATTGACAACCGTTCTGTTAGATAGCTGCGTTTTGGATTGAGAAGCAGATATTTCCCTGTGCTTTCTGCTGTTTCTTCCCTAGGCCGGTATTGGGCTGAAAACGCCTGTTTTGAAACTCTGCACAGAAAGGGTTTGCAGACTGCTGAATCCACACACGGGTTTAACTCTGGAAGTTGAGTGCACACATTGACAACCGTTCTGTTAGATAGCTGCGTTTTGGATTTAGAAGCAGATATTTCCCTGTGCTTTCTGCTGTTTCTTCCATAGGCCGGTATTGGGCTGAAAACGCCTGTTTTGAAACTCTGCACAGAAAGGGTTTGCAGACTGCTGAATCCACGCACGGGTTTAACTCTGGAAGTTGAGTGCACACATTGACAACCGTTCTGTTAGATAGCTGCGTTTTGGATTTAGAAGCAGATATTTCCCTGGGCTTTCTGCTGTTTCTTCCATAGGCCGGTATTGGGCTGAAAACGCCTGTTTTGAAACTCTGCACAGAAAGGGTTTGCAGACTGCTGAATCCACACACGGGTTTAACTCTGGAAGTTGAGTGCACACATTGACAACCGTTCTGTTAGATAGCTGCGTTTTGGATTTAGAAGCAGATATTTCCCTGTGCTTTCTGCTGTTTCTTCCGTAGGCCGGTATTGGGCTGAAAACGCCTGTTTTGAAACTCTGCACAGAAAGGGTTTGCAGACTGCTGAATCCACACACGGGTTTAACTCTGGAAGTTGAGTGCACACATTGACAACCGTTCTGTTAGATAGCTGCGTTTTGGATTTCGAAGCAGATATTTCCCTGTGCTTTCTGCTGTTTCTTCCATAGGCCGGTATTGGGCTGAAAACGCCTGTTTTGAAACTCTGCACAGAAAGGGTTTGCAGACTGCTGAATCCACACACGGGTTTAACTCTGGAAGTTGAGTGCACACATTGACAACCGTTCTGTTAGATAGCTGCGTTTTGGATTTAGAAGCAGATATTTCCCTGTGCTTTCTGCTGTTTCTTCCATATGCCGGTATTGGGCTGAAAACGCCTGTTTTGAAACTCTGCACAGAAAGGGTTTGCAGACTGCTGAATCCACACACGAGTTTAACTCTGGAAGTTGAGTGCACACATTGACAACCGTTGTGTTAGATAGCTGCGTTTTGGATTTAGAAGCAGATATTTCCCTGTGATTTCTGCTGTTTCTTCCATAGGCCGGTATTGGGCTGAAAACGCCTGTTTTGAAACTCTGCAGAGAAAGGGTTTGCAGACTGCTGAATCCACACACGGGTTTAACTCTGGAAGTTGAGTGCACACATTGACAACCGTTCTGTTAGATAGCTGCGTTTTGGATTTAGAAGCAGATATTTCCCTGGGCTTTCTGCTGTTTCTTCCATAGGCCGGTATTGGGCTGAAAACGCCTGTTTTGAAACTCTGCACTGAAAGGGTTTGCAGACTGCTGAATCCACACACGGGTTTAACTCTGGAAGTTGAGTGCACACATTGACAACCGTTCTGTTAGATAGCTGCGTTTTGGTTTTAGAAGCAGATATTTCCCTGTGCTTTCTGCTGTTTCTTCCATAGGCCGGTATTGGGCTGAAAACGCCTGTTTTGAAACTCTGCACAGAAAGGGTTTGCAGACTGCTGAGTCCACACACGGGTTTAACTCTGGAAGTTGAGTGCACACATTGACAACCGTTCTGTTAGATAGCTGCGTTTTGGATTTAGAAGCAGATATTTCCCTGTGCTTTCTGCTGTTTCTTCCATAGGCCGGTATTGGGCTGAAAACGCCTGTTTTGAAACTCTGCACAGAAAGGGTTTGCAGACTGCTGAATCCACACGGGTTTAACTATGGAAGTTGAGTGCACACATTGACAACCGTTCTGTTAGATAGCTGCGTTTTGGATTTAGAAGCAGATATTTCCCTGTGCTTTCTGCTGTTTCTTCCATAGGCCGGTATTGGGCTGAAAACGCCTGTTTTGAAACTCTGCACAGAAAGTGTTTGCAGACTGCTGAATCCACACACGGGTTTTACTCTGGAAGTTGAGTGCACACATTGACAACCGTTCTGTTAGATAGCTGCGTTTTGGATTTAGAAGCAGATATTTCCCTGTGCTTTCTACTTTTTCTTCCATAGGCCGGTATTGGACTGAAAACGCCTGTTTTCAAACTCTGCACAGAAAGGGTTTGCAGCCTGCTGAATCCACACACGGGTTTAACTCTGGAAGTTGAGTGCACACATTGACAACCGTTCTGTTAGATAGCTGCGTTTTGGATTTAGAAGCAGATATTTCCCTGTGCTTTCTGCTGTTTCTTCCATATGCCGGTATTGGGCTGAAAACGCCTGTTTTAAACCTCTGAACAGAAAGGGTTTGCAGACTGCTGAATCCACACACGAGTTTAACTCTGGAAGTTGAGTGCACACATTGACAACCGTTCTGCTGGATAGCTGAGTTTTGGATTTAGAAGCAGATATTTCCCTGTGCTTTCTGCTGTTTCTTCCATAGGCCGGTATTGGGCTGAAAACGCCTGTTTTGAAACTCTGCAGAGAAAGGGTTTGCAGACTGCTGAATCCACACACGGGTTTAACTCTGGAAGTTGAGTGCACACATTGACAACCGTTCTGTTAGATAGCTGCGTTTTGGATTTAGAAGCAGATATTTCCCTGTGCTTTCTGCTGTTTCTTCCATATGCCAGTATTGGGCTGAAAACGCCTGTTTTGAAACTCTGCACAGAAAGGGTTTGCAGACGGCTGAATCCACACACGGGTTTAACTCTGGAAGTTGAGTGCACACATTGACAACCGTTCTGTTAGATAGCTGCGTTTTGGGTTTAGAAGCAGATATTTCCCTGTGCTTTCTGCTGTTTCTTCCATATGACAGAATTGGGCTGAAAACGCCTGTTTTGAAACTCTGCACAGAAAGGGTTTGCAGACTGCTGAATCCACACACGGGTTTAACTCTGGAAGTTGAGTGCACACATTGACAACCGTTCTGTTAGATAGCTGCGTTTTGGATTTAGAAGCAGATATTTCCCTGTGCTTTCTGCTGTTTCTTCCATAGGCCGGTATTGGGCTGAAAACGCCTGTTTTGAAACTCTGCACAGAAAGGGTTTGCAGACTGCTGAATCCACACACCGGTGTAACTCTGGAAGTTGAGGGCACACATTGACAACCGTTCTGTTAGGTAGCTGCGTTTTGGATTTAGAAGCAGATATTTCCCTGTGCTTTCTGCTGTTTCTTCCATAGGCCGGTATTGGGCTGAAAACGCCTGTTTTGAAACTCTGCACAGAAAGTGTTTGCAGACTGCTGAATCCACACACGGGTTTAACTCTGGAAGTTGAGTGCACACATTGACAACCGTTCTGTTAGGTAGCTGCGTTTTGGATTTAGTAGCAGATATTTCCCTGTGCTTTCTGCTGTTTCTTCCATAGGCCGGTATTGGGCTGAAAACGCCTGTTTTGAAACTCTGCACAGAAAGGGTTTGCAGACTGCTGAATCCACACACGGGTTTAACTCTGGAAGTTGAATGCACACATTGACAACCGTTCTGTTAGATAGCTGCGTTTTGGATTTAGAAGCAGATATTTCCCTGTGCTTTCTGCTGTTTCTTCTATAGGCCGGTATTGGGCTGAAAACGCCTGTTTTGAAACTCTGCACAGAAAGGGTTTGCAGACTGCTGAATCCACACACGAGTTTAACTCTGGAAGTTGAGTGCACACATTGACAACCGTTCTGTTAGATTGCTGCGTTTTGGATTTAGAAGCAGATATTTCCCTGTGCTTTCTGCTGTTTCTTCCATGGGCCGGTATTGGGCTGAAAACGCCTGTTTTGAAACTCTGCACAGAAAGGGTTTGCAGACTGCTGAATCCACACACGGGTTTAACTCTGGAAGTTGAGTGCACACATTGACAACCGTTCTGTTAGATAGCTGCGTTTTGGATTTAGAAGCAGATATTTCCCTGTGCTTTCTGCTGTTTCTTCCATAGGCCGGTATTGGGCTGAAAACGCCTGTTTTGAAACTCTGCACAGAAAGGGTTTGCAGACTGCTGAATCCACACACGGGTTTAACTCTGGAAGTTGAGTGCACACATTGACAACCGTTCTGTTAGATAGCTGCGTTTTGGATTTAGAAGCAGATATTTCCCTGTGCTTTCTGCTGTTTCTTCCACAGGCCGGTATTGCCCTGAAAACGCCTGTCTTGAAACTTTGCACAGAAAGGGTTTGCAGACTGCTGAATCCACACACGGGTTTAACTCTGGAAGTTGAGTGCACCCATTGACAACCGTTCGGTTAGATAGCTGCGTTTTGGATTTAGAAGCAGATATTTCCCTGTGCTTTCTGCTGTTTCTTCCATATGCCGGTATTGGGCTGAAAACGCCTGTTTTGAAACTCTGCACAGAAAGGGTTTGCAGACTGCTGAATCCACACACGGGTTTAACTCTGGAAGTTGAGTGCACACATTGACAACCGTTCTGTTAGATAGCTGCGTTTTGGATTTAGAAGCAGATATTTCCCTGTGCTTTCTGCTGTTTCTTCCATAGGCCGGTATTGGGCTGAAAACGCCTGTTTTGAAACTCTGCACAGAAAGGGTTTGCAGACTGCTGAATCCACACACGGGTTTAACTCTGGAAGTTGAGTGCACACATTGACAACCGTTCTGTTAGATAGCTGCGTTTTGGATTTAGAAGCAGATATTTCCCTGTGCTTTCTGCTGTTTCTTCCATAGGCCGGTATTGGGCTGAAAACGCCTGTTTTGAAACTCTGCACAGAAAGGGTTTGCAGACTGCTGAATCCACACACCTTTGTAACTCTGGAAGTTGAGTGCACACATCGACAACCGTTCTGTTAGATAGCTGCGTTTTGGAGTTAGAAGCAGATATTTCCCTGTGCTTTCTGCTGTTTCTTCCATATGCCGGTATTGGGCTGAAAACGCCTGTTTTAAAACTCTACACAGAAAGTGTTTGCAGACTGCTGAATCCACACACGGGTTTAACTCTGGAAGTTGAGTGCACACATTGACAACCGTTCTGTTAGGTAGCTGCGTTTTGGATTTAGTAGCAGATATTTCCCTGTGCTTTCTGCTGTCTTCCATAGGCCGGTATTGGGCTGAAAACGCCTGTTTTGAAACTCTGCACAGAAAGGGTTTGCAGACTGCTGAATCCACACACGGGTTTAACTCTGGAAGTTGAGTGCACACATTGACAACCGTTCTGTTAGATAGCTGCGTTTTGGATTTAGAAGCAGATATTTCCCTGGGCTTTCTGCTGTTTCTTCCCTAGGCCGGTATTGGGCTGAAAACGCCTGTTTTGAAACTCTGCACAGAAAGGGTTTGCAGACTGCTGAATCCACACACGGGTTTAACTCTGGAAGTTGAATGCACACATTGACAACCGTTCTGTTAGATAGCTGCGTTTTGGATTTAGAAGCAGATATTTCCCTGTGCTTTCTGCTGTTTCTTCTATAGGCCGGTATTGGGCTGAAAACGCCTGTTTTGAAACTCTGCACAGAAAGGGTTTGCAGACTGCTGAATCCAC
The DNA here is from genome assembly GCF_030222135.1 of Aotus nancymaae. NCBI lineage: Eukaryota > Metazoa > Chordata > Mammalia > Primates > Aotidae > Aotus > Aotus nancymaae. The sequence continues at coordinate 92,716 of NW_026988555.1, forward strand.
ACACGAGTTTAACTCTGGAAGTTGAGTGCACACATTGACAACCGTTCTGTTAGATTGCTGCGTTTTGGATTTAGAAGCAGATATTTCCCTGTGCTTTCTGCTGTTTCTTCCATGGGCCGGTATTGGGCTGAAAACGCCTGTTTTGAAACTCTGCACAGAAAGGGTTTGCAGACTGCTGAATCCACACACGGGTTTAACTCTGGAAGTTGAGTGCACACATTGACAACCGTTCTGTTAGATAGCTGCGTTTTGGATTTAGAAGCAGATATTTCCCTGTGCTTTCTGCTGTTTCTTCCATAGGCCGGTATTGGGCTGAAAACGCCTGTTTTGAAACTCTGCACAGAAAGGGTTTGCAGACTGCTGAATCCACACACGGGTTTAACTCTGGAAGTTGAGTGCACACATTGACAACCGTTCTGTTAGATAGCTGCGTTTTGGATTTAGAAGCAGATATTTCCCTGTGCTTTCTGCTGTTTCTTCCACAGGCCGGTATTGCCCTGAAAACGCCTGTCTTGAAACTTTGCACAGAAAGGGTTTGCAGACTGCTGAATCCACACACGGGGTTTAACTCTGGAAGTTGAGTGCACCCATTGACAACCGTTCGGTTAGATAGCTGCGTTTTGGATTTAGAAGCAGATATTTCCCTGTGCTTTCTGCTGTTTCTTCCATATGCCGGTATTGGGCTGAAAACGCCTGTTTTGAAACTCTGCACAGAAAGGGTTTGCAGACTGCTGAATCCACACACGGGTTTAACTCTGGAAGTTGAGTGCACACATTGACAACCGTTCTGTTAGATAGCTGCGTTTTGGATTTAGAAGCAGATATTTCCCTGTGCTTTCTGCTGTTTCTTCCATAGGCCGGTATTGGGCTGAAAACGCCTGTTTTGAAACTCTGCACAGAAAGGGTTTGCAGACTGCTGAATCCACACACGGGTTTAACTCTGGAAGTTGAGTGCACACATTGACAACCGTTCTGTTAGATAGCTGCGTTTTGGATTTAGAAGCAGATATTTCCCTGTGCTTTCTGCTGTTTCTTCCATAGGCCGGTATTGGGCTGAAAACGCCTGTTTTGAAACTCTGCACAGAAAGGGTTTGCAGACTGCTGAATCCACACACCTTTGTAACTCTGGAAGTTGAGTGCACACATCGACAACCGTTCTGTTAGATAGCTGCGTTTTGGAGTTAGAAGCAGATATTTCCCTGTGCTTTCTGCTGTTTCTTCCATATGCCGGTATTGGGCTGAAAACGCCTGTTTTAAAACTCTACACAGAAAGTGTTTGCAGACTGCTGAATCCACACACGGGTTTAACTCTGGAAGTTGAGTGCACACATTGACAACCGTTCTGTTAGGTAGCTGCGTTTTGGATTTAGTAGCAGATATTTCCCTGTGCTTTCTGCTGTCTTCCATAGCCGGTATTGGGCTGAAAACGCCTGTTTTGAAACTCTGCACAGAAAGGGTTTGCAGACTGCTGAATCCACACACGGGTTTAACTCTGGAAGTTGAGTGCACACATTGACAACCGTTCTGTTAGATAGCTGCGTTTTGGATTTAGAAGCAGATATTTCCCTGGGCTTTCTGCTGTTTCTTCCCTAGGCCGGTATTGGGCTGAAAACGCCTGTTTTGAAACTCTGCACAGAAAGGGTTTGCAGACTGCTGAATCCACACACGGGTTTAACTCTGGAAGTTGAGTGCACACATTGACAACCGTTCTGTTAGACAGCTGCGTTTTGGATTTAGAAGCAGATATTTCCCTGGGCTTTCTGCTGTTTCTTCCATAGGCCGGTATTGGGCTGAAAACGCCTGTTTTCAAACTCTGCACAGAAAGGGTTTGCAGACTGCTGAATCCACACATGGGTTTAACTCTGGAAGTTGAGTGCACACATTGACAACCGTTCTGTTAGATAGCTGCGTTTTGGATTTAGAAGCAGATATTTCCCTGTGCTTTCTGCTGTTTCTTCCATAGGCCGGTATTGGACTGAAAACGCCTGTTTTGAAACTCTGCACAGAAAGTGTTTGCAGACTGCTGAATCCACACACGGGTTTAACTCTGGAAGTTGAGTGCACACATTGACAACCATTCTGTTAGATAGCTGCGTTTTGGATTTAGAAGCAGATATTTCCCTGTGCTTTCTGCTGTTTCTTCCATAGGACGGTATTGGGCTGAAAACGCCTGTTTTGAAACTCTGCACAGAAAGGGTTTGCAGACTGCTGAATCCACACACGGGTTTAACTCTGGAAGTTGAGTGCACACATTGACAACCGTTCTGTTAGATAGCTGCGTTTTGGATTTAGAAGCAGATATTTCCCTGTGCTTTCTGCTGTCTTCCATAGGCCGGTATTGGGCTGAAAACGCCTGTTTTGAAACTCTGCACAGAAAGGGTTTGCAGACTGCTGAATCCACACACGGGTTTAACTCTGTAAGTTGAGTGCACACATTGACAACCGTTCTGTTAGATAGCTGCGTTTTGGATTTAGAAGCAGATATTTCCCTGTGCTTTCTGCTGTTTCTTCCTTAGGCCGGTATTGGGCTGAAAACGCCTGTTTTGAAACTCTGCACAGAAAGGGTTTGCAGACTGCTGAATCCACACATGGGTTTAACTCTGGAAGTTGAGTGCACACATTGACAACCGTTCTGTTAGATAGCTGCGTTTTGGATTTAGAAGCAGATATTTCCCTGTGCTTTCTGCTGTTTCTTCCATAGGCTGGTATTGGGCTGAAAACGCCTGTTTTGAAACTCTGCACAGAAAGGGTTTGCAGACTGCTGAATCCACACACGGGTTTAACTCTGGAAGTTCAGTGCACACATTGACAACCGTTCTGTTAGATAGCTGCGTTTTGGATTTAGAAGCAGATATTTCCCTGTGCTTTCTGCTGTTTCTTCCATAGGCCGGTATTGGGCTGAAAACGCCTGTCTTGAAACTTTGCACAGATAGGGTTTGCAGACTGCTGAATCCACACACGGGTTTAACTCTGGAAGTTGAGTGCACACATTGACAACCGTTCTGTTAGATAGCTGCGTTTTGGATTTAGAAGCAGATATTTCCCTGTGCTTTCTGCTGTTTCTTCCATAGGCCGGTATTGGGCTGAAAACGCCTGTTTTGATACTCTGCACAGAAAGGGTTTGCAGACTGCTGAATCCACACACGGGTTTAACTCTGGAAGTTGAGTGCACACATTGACAACCGTTCTGTTAGATTGCTGCGTTTTGGATTTAGAAGCAGATATTTCCCTGTGCTTTCTGCTGTCTTCCATAGGCCGGTATTGGGCTGAAAACGCCTGTTTTGAAACTCTGCACAGAAAGGGTTTGCAGACTGCTGAATCCACACACGGGTTTAACTCTGGAAGTTGAGTGCACACATTGACAACCGTTCTGTTAGATAGCTGCGTTTTGGATTTAGAAGCAGATATTTCCCTGTGCTTTCTGCTGTTTCTTCCCTAGGCCGGTATTGGGCTGAAAACGCCTGTTTTGAAACTCTGCACAGAAAGGGTTTGCAGACTGCTGAATCCACACACGGGTTTAACTCTGGAAGTTGAGTGCACACATTGACAACCGTTCTGTTAGACAGCTGCGTTTTGGATTTAGAAGCAGATATTTCCCTGGGCTTTCTGCTGTTTCTTCCATAGGCCGGTATTGGGCTGAAAACGCCTGTTTTCAAACTCTGCACAGAAAGGGTTTGCAGACTGCTGAATCCACACATGGGTTTAACTCTGGAAGTTGAGTGCACACATTGACAACCGTTCTGTTAGATAGCTGCGTTTTGGATTTAGAAGCAGATATTTCCCTGTGCTTTCTGCTGTTTCTTCCATAGGCCGGTATTGGACTGAAAACGCCTGTTTTGAAACACTGCACAGAAAGTGTTTGCAGACTGCTGAATCCACACACGGGTTTAACTCTGGAAGTTGAGTGCACACATTGACAACCATTCTGTTAGATAGCTGCGTTTTGGATTTAGAAGCAGATATTTCCCTGTGCTTTCTGCTGTTTCTTCCATAGGACGGTATTGGGCTGAAAACGCCTGTTTTGAAACTCTGCACAGAAAGGGTTTGCAGACTGCTGAATCCACACACGGGTTTAACTCTGGAAGTTGAGTGCACACATTGACAACCGTTCTGTTAGATAGCTGCGTTTTGGATTTAGAAGCAGATATTTCCCTGTGCTTTCTGCTGTCTTCCATAGGCCGGTATTGGGCTGAAAACGCCTGTTTTGAAACTCTGCACAGAAAGGGTTTGCAGACTGCTGAATCCACACACGGTTTAACTCTGGAAGTTGAGTGCACACATTGACAACCGTTCTGTTAGATAGCTGCGTTTTGGATTTAGAAGCAGATATTTCCCTGTGCTTTCTGCTGTTTCTTCCTTAGGCCGGTATTGGGCTGAAAACGCCTGTTTTGAAACTCTGCACAGAAAGGGTTTGCAGACTGCTGAATCCACACATGGGTTTAACTCTGGAAGTTGAGTGCACACATTGACAACCGTTCTGTTAGATAGCTGCGTTTTGGATTTAGAAGCAGATATTTCCCTGTGCTTTCTGCTGTTTCTTCCATAGGCTGGTATTGGGCTGAAAACGCCTGTTTTGAAACTCTGCACAGAAAGGGTTTGCAGACTGCTGAATCCACACACGGGTTTAACTCTGGAAGTTCAGTGCACACATTGACAACCGTTCTGTTAGATAGCTGCGTTTTGGATTTAGAAGCAGATATTTCCCTGTGCTTTCTGCTGTTTCTTCCATAGGCCGGTATTGGGCTGAAAACGCCTGTCTTGAAACTTTGCACAGATAGGGTTTGCAGACTGCTGAATCCACACACGGGTTTAACTCTGGAAGTTGAGTGCACACATTGACAACCGTTCTGTTAGATAGCTGCGTTTTGGATTTAGAAGCAGATATTTCCCTGTGCTTTCTGCTGTTTCTTCCATAGGCCGGTATTGGGCTGAAAACGCCTGTTTTGATACTCTGCACAGAAAGGGTTTGCAGACTGCTGAATCCACACACGGGTTTAACTCTGGAAGTTGAGTGCACACATTGACAACCGTTCTGTTAGATTGCTGCGTTTTGGATTTAGAAGCAGATATTTCCCTGTGCTTTCTGCTGTCTTCCATAGGCCGGTATTGGGCTGAAAACGCCTGTTTTGAAACTCTGCACAGAAAGGGTTTGCAGACTGCTGAATCCACACACGGGTTTAACTCTGGAAGTTGAGTGCACACATTGACAACCGTTCTGTTAGATAGCTGCGTTTTGGATTTAGAAGCAGATATTTCCCTGTGCTTTCTGCTGTTTCTTCCTTAGGCCGGTATTGGGCTGAAAACGCCTGTTTTGAAACTCTGCACAGAAAGGGTTTGCAGACTGCTGAATCCACACACGGGTTTAACTCTGGAAGTTGAGTGCACACATTGACAACCGTTCTGTTAGATAGCTGCGTTTTGGATTTAGAAGCAGATATTTCCCTGTGCTTTCTGCTGTTTCTTCCATAGGCCGGTATTGGGCTGAAAACGCCTGTTTTGAAACTCTGCACAGAAAGGGTTTGCAGACTGCTGAATCCACACACGGGTTTAACTCTGGAAGTTGAGTGCACACATTGACAACCGTTCTGTTAGATAGCTGCGTTTTGGATTTAGAAGCAGATATTTCCCTGTGCTTTCTGCTGTTTCTTCCACAGGCCGGTATTGCCCTGAAAACGCCTGTCTTGAAACTTTGCACAGAAAGGGTTTGCAGACTGCTGAATCCACACACGGGTTTAACTCTGGAAGTTGAGTGCACCCATTGACAACCGTTCGGTTAGATAGCTGCGTTTTGGATTTAGAAGCAGATATTTCCCTGTGCTTTCTGCTGTTTCTTCCATATGCCGGTATTGGGCTGAAAACGCCTGTTTTGAAACTCTGCACAGAAAGGGTTTGCAGACTGCTGAATCCACACACGGGTTTAACTCTGGAAGTTGAGTGCACACATTGACAACCGTTCTGTTAGATAGCTGCGTTTTGGATTTAGAAGCAGATATTTCCCTGTGCTTTCTGCTGTTTCTTCCATAGGCCGGTATTGGGCTGAAAACGCCTGTTTTGAAACTCTGCACAGAAAGGGTTTGCAGACTGCTGAATCCACACACGGGTTTAACTCTGGAAGTTGAGTGCACACATTGACAACCGTTCTGTTAGATAGCTGCGTTTTGGATTTAGAAGCAGATATTTCCCTGTGCTTTCTGCTGTTTCTTCCATAGGCCGGTATTGGGCTGAAAACGCCTGTTTTGAAACTCTGCACAGAAAGGGTTTGCAGACTGCTGAATCCACACACCTTTGTAACTCTGGAAGTTGAGTGCACACATCGACAACCGTTCTGTTAGATAGCTGCGTTTTGGAGTTAGAAGCAGATATTTCCCTGTGCTTTCTGCTGTTTCTTCCATATGCCGGTATTGGGCTGAAAACGCCTGTTTTAAAACTCTACACAGAAAGTGTTTGCAGACTGCTGAATCCACACACGGGTTTAACTCTGGAAGTTGAGTGCACACATTGACAACCGTTCTGTTAGGTAGCTGCGTTTTGGATTTAGTAGCAGATATTTCCCTGTGCTTTCTGCTGTCTTCCATAGGCCGGTATTGGGCTGAAAACGCCTGTTTTGAAACTCTGCACAGAAAGGGTTTGCAGACTGCTGAATCCACACACGGGTTTAACTCTGGAAGTTGAGTGCACACATTGACAACCGTTCTGTTAGATAGCTGCGTTTTGGATTTAGAAGCAGATATTTCCCTGGGCTTTCTGCTGTTTCTTCCCTAGGCCGGTATTGGGCTGAAAACGCCTGTTTTGAAACTCTGCACAGAAAGGGTTTGCAGACTGCTGAATCCACACACGGGTTTAACTCTGGAAGTTGAGTGCACACATTGACAACCGTTCTGTTAGACAGCTGCGTTTTGGATTTAGAAGCAGATATTTCCCTGGGCTTTCTGCTGTTTCTTCCATAGGCCGGTATTGGGCTGAAAACGCCTGTTTTCAAACTCTGCACAGAAAGGGTTTGCAGACTGCTGAATCCACACATGGGTTTAACTCTGGAAGTTGAGTGCACACATTGACAACCGTTCTGTTAGATAGCTGCGTTTTGGATTTAGAAGCAGATATTTCCCTGTGCTTTCTGCTGTTTCTTCCATAGGCCGGTATTGGACTGAAAACGCCTGTTTTGAAACTCTGCACAGAAAGTGTTTGCAGACTGCTGAATCCACACACGGGTTTAACTCTGGAAGTTGAGTGCACACATTGACAACCATTCTGTTAGATAGCTGCGTTTTGGATTTAGAAGCAGATATTTCCCTGTGCTTTCTGCTGTTTCTTCCATAGGACGGTATTGGGCTGAAAACGCCTGTTTTGAAACTCTGCACAGAAAGGGTTTGCAGACTGCTGAATCCACACACGGGTTTAACTCTGGAAGTTGAGTGCACACATTGACAACCGTTCTGTTAGATAGCTGCGTTTTGGATTTAGAAGCAGATATTTCCCTGTGCTTTCTGCTGTCTTCCATAGGCCGGTATTGGGCTGAAAACGCCTGTTTTGAAACTCTGCACAGAAAGGGTTTGCAGACTGCTGAATCCACACACGGGTTTAACTCTGTAAGTTGAGTGCACACATTGACAACCGTTCTGTTAGATAGCTGCGTTTTGGATTTAGAAGCAGATATTTCCCTGTGCTTTCTGCTGTTTCTTCCTTAGGCCGGTATTGGGCTGAAAACGCCTGTTTTGAAACTCTGCACAGAAAGGGTTTGCAGACTGCTGAATCCACACATGGGTTTAACTCTGGAAGTTGAGTGCACACATTGACAACCGTTCTGTTAGATAGCTGCGTTTTGGATTTAGAAGCAGATATTTCCCTGTGCTTTCTGCTGTTTCTTCCATAGGCTGGTATTGGGCTGAAAACGCCTGTTTTGAAACTCTGCACAGAAAGGGTTTGCAGACTGCTGAATCCACACACGGGTTTAACTCTGGAAGTTCAGTGCACACATTGACAACCGTTCTGTTAGATAGCTGCGTTTTGGATTTAGAAGCAGATATTTCCCTGTGCTTTCTGCTGTTTCTTCCATAGGCCGGTATTGGGCTGAAAACGCCTGTCTTGAAACTTTGAACAGATAGGGTTTGCAGACTGCTGAATCCACACACGGGTTTAACTCTGGAAGTTGAGTGCACACATTGACAACCGTTCTGTTAGATAGCTGCGTTTTGGATTTAGAAGCAGATATTTCCCTGTGCTTTCTGCTGTTTCTTCCATAGGCCGGTATTGGGCTGAAAACGCCTGTTTTGATACTCTGCACAGAAAGGGTTTGCAGACTGCTGAATCCACACACGGGTTTAACTCTGGAAGTTGAGTGCACACATTGACAACCGTTCTGTTAGATTGCTGCGTTTTGGATTTAGAAGCAGATATTTCCCTGTGCTTTCTGCTGTCTTCCATAGGCCGGTATTGGGCTGAAAACGCCTGTTTTGAAACTCTGCACAGAAAGGGTTTGCAGACTGCTGAATCCACACACGGGTTTAACTCTGGAAGTTGAGTGCACACATTGACAACCGTTCTGTTAGATAGCTGCGTTTTGGATTTAGAAGCAGATATTTCCCTGTGCTTTCTGCTGTTTCTTCCCTAGGCCGGTATTGGGCTGAAAACGCCTGTTTTGAAACTCTGCACAGAAAGGGTTTGCAGACTGCTGAATCCACACACGGGTTTAACTCTGGAAGTTGAGTGCACACATTGACAACCGTTCTGTTAGACAGCTGCGTTTTGGATTTAGAAGCAGATATTTCCCTGGGCTTTCTGCTGTTTCTTCCATAGGCCGGTATTGGGCTGAAAACGCCTGTTTTCAAACTCTGCACAGAAAGGGTTTGCAGACTGCTGAATCCACACATGGGTTTAACTCTGGAAGTTGAGTGCACACATTGACAACCGTTCTGTTAGATAGCTGCGTTTTGGATTTAGAAGCAGATATTTCCCTGTGCTTTCTGCTGTTTCTTCCATAGGCCGGTATTGGACTGAAAACGCCTGTTTTGAAACTCTGCACAGAAAGTGTTTGCAGACTGCTGAATCCACACACGGGTTTAACTCTGGAAGTTGAGTGCACACATTGACAACCATTCTGTTAGATAGCTGCGTTTTGGATTTAGAAGCAGATATTTCCCTGTGCTTTCTGCTGTTTCTTCCATAGGACGGTATTGGGCTGAAAACGCCTGTTTTGAAACTCTGCACAGAAAGGGTTTGCAGACTGCTGAATCCACACACGGGTTTAACTCTGGAAGTTGAGTGCACACATTGACAACCGTTCTGTTAGATAGCTGCGTTTTGGATTTAGAAGCAGATATTTCCCTGTGCTTTCTGCTGTCTTCCATAGGCCGGTATTGGGCTGAAAACGCCTGTTTTGAAACTCTGCACAGAAAGGGTTTGCAGACTGCTGAATCCACACACGGGTTTAACTCTGGAAGTTGAGTGCACACATTGACAACCGTTCTGTTAGATAGCTGCGTTTTGGATTTAGAAGCAGATATTTCCCTGTGCTTTCTGCTGTTTCTTCCTTAGGCCGGTATTGGGCTGAAAACGCCTGTTTTGAAACTCTGCACAGAAAGGGTTTGCAGACTGCTGAATCCACACATGGGTTTAACTCTGGAAGTTGAGTGCACACATTGACAACCGTTCTGTTAGATAGCTGCGTTTTGGATTTAGAAGCAGATATTTCCCTGTGCTTTCTGCTGTTTCTTCCATAGGCTGGTATTGGGCTGAAAACGCCTGTTTTGAAACTCTGCACAGAAAGGGTTTGCAGACTGCTGAATCCACACACGGGTTTAACTCTGGAAGTTCAGTGCACACATTGACAACCGTTCTGTTAGATAGCTGCGTTTTGGATTTAGAAGCAGATATTTCCCTGTGCTTTCTGCTGTTTCTTCCATAGGCCGGTATTGGGCTGAAAACGCCTGTTTTGATACTCTGCACAGAAAGGGTTTGCAGACTGCTGAATCCACACACGGGTTTAACTCTGGAAGTTGAGTGCACACATTGACAACCGTTCTGTTAGATTGCTGCGTTTTGGATTTAGAAGCAGATATTTCCCTGTGCTTTCTGCTGTCTTCCATAGGCCGGTATTGGGCTGAAAACGCCTGTTTTGAAACTCTGCACAGAAAGGGTTTGCAGACTGCTGAATCCACACACGGGTTTAACTCTGGAAGTTGAGTGCACACATTGACAACCGTTCTGTTAGATAGCTGCGTTTTGGATTTAGAAGCAGATATTTCCCTGTGCTTTCTGCTGTTTCTTCCTTAGGCCGGTATTGGGCTGAAAACGCCTGTTTTGAAACTCTGCACAGAAAGGGTTTGCAGACTGCTGAATCCACACACGGGTTTAACTCTGGAAGTTGAGTGCACACATTGACAACCGTTCTGTTAGATAGCTGCGTTTTGGATTTAGAAGCAGATATTTCCCTGTGCTTTCTGCTGTTTCTTCCATAGGCCGGTATTGGGCTGAAAACGCCTGTTTTGAAACTCTGCACAGAAAGGGTTTGCAGACTGCTGAATCCACACACGGGTTTAACTCTGGAAGTTGAGTGCACACATTGACAACCGTTCTGTTAGATAGCTGCGTTTTGGATTTAGAAGCAGATATTTCCCTGTGCTTTCTGCTGTTTCTTCCATAGGCCGGTATTGGGCTGAAAACGCCTGTTTTGAAACTCTGCACAGAAAGGGTTTGCAGACTGCTGAATCCACACACCTTTGTAACTCTGGAAGTTGAGTGCACACATCGACAACCGTTCTGTTAGATAGCTGCGTTTTGGAGTTAGAAGCAGATATTTCCCTGTGCTTTCTGCTGTTTCTTCCATATGCCGGTATTGGGCTGAAAACGCCTGTTTTAAAACTCTGCACAGAAAGTGTTTGCAGACTGCTGAATCCACACACGGGTTTAACTCTGGAAGTTGAGTGCACACATTGACAACCGTTCTGTTAGGTAGCTGCGTTTTGGATTTAGTAGCAGATATTTCCCTGTGCTTTCTGCTGTTTCTTCCATAGGCCGGTATTGGGCTGAAAACGCCTGTTTTGAAACTCTGCACAGAAAGGGTTTGCAGACTGCTGAATCCACACACGGGTTTAACTCTGGAAGTTGAGTGCACACATTGACAACCGTTCTGTTAGATAGCTGCGTTTTGCATTTAGAAGCAGATATTTCCCTGTGCTTTCTGCTGTTTCTTCCATATGCCGGTATTGCCCTGAAAACGCCTGTTTTGAAACTCTGCACAGAAAGGGTTTGCAGACTGCTGAATCCACACACGGGTTTAACTCTGGAAGTTGAGTGCACACATTGACAACCGTTCTGTTAGATAGCTGCGTTTTGGATTTAGAAGCAGATATTTCCCTGTGCTTTCTGCTGTTTCTTCCATGGGCCGGTATTGGGCTGAAAATGCCTGTTTTGAAACTCTGCACAGAAAGGGTTTGCAGACTGCTGAATCCACACACGGGTTTAACTCTGGAGGTTGAGTGCACACATTGACAACCGTTCTGTTAGGTAGCTGCGTTTTGGATTTAGTAGCAGATATTTCCCTGTGCTTTCTGCTGTTTCTTCCATAGGCCGGTATTGGGCTGAAAACGCCTGTTTTGAAACTCTGCACAGAAAGGGTTTGCAGACTGCTGAATCCACACACGGGTTTAACTCTGGAAGTTGAGTGCACACATTGACAACCGTTCTGTTAGATAGCTGCGTTTTGGATTTAGAAGCAGATATTTCCCTGTGCTTTCTGCTGTTTCTTCCTTAGGCCGGTATTGGGCTGAAAACGCCTGTTTTGAAACTCTGCACAGAAAGGGTTTGCAGACTGCTGAATCCACACACGGGTTTAACTCTGGAAGTTGAGTGCACACATTGACAACCGTTCTGTTAGATAGCTGCGTTTTGGATTTAGAAGCAGATATTTCCCTGTGCTTTCTGCTGTTTCTTCCATAGGCCGGTATTGGGCTGAAAACGCCTGTTTTGAAACTCTGCACAGAAAGGGTTTGCAGACTGCTGAATCCACACACGGGTTTAACTCTGGAAGTTGAGTGCACACATTGACAACCGTTCTGTTAGATAGCTGCGTTTTGGATTTAGAAGCAGATATTTCCCTGTGCTTTCTGCTGTTTCTTCCATAGGCCGGTATTGGGCTGAAAACGCCTGTTTTGAAACTCTGCACAGAAAGGGTTTGCAGACTGCTGAATCCACACACCTTTGTAACTCTGGAAGTTGAGTGCACACATCGACAACCGTTCTGTTAGATAGCTGCGTTTTGGAGTTAGAAGCAGATATTTCCCTGTGCTTTCTGCTGTTTCTTCCATATGCCGGTATTGGGCTGAAAACGCCTGTTTTAAAACTCTGCACAGAAAGTGTTTGCAGACTGCTGAATCCACACACGGGTTTAACTCTGGAAGTTGAGTGCACACATTGACAACCGTTCTGTTAGGTAGCTGCGTTTTGGATTTAGTAGCAGATATTTCCCTGTGCTTTCTGCTGTTTCTTCCATAGGCCGGTATTGGGCTGAAAACGCCTGTTTTGAAACTCTGCACAGAAAGGGTTTGCAGACTGCTGAATCCACACACGGGTTTAACTCTGGAAGTTGAGTGCACACATTGACAACCGTTCTGTTAGATAGCTGCGTTTTGCATTTAGAAGCAGATATTTCCCTGTGCTTTCTGCTGTTTCTTCCATATGCCGGTATTGCCCTGAAAACGCCTGTTTTGAAACTCTGCACAGAAAGGGTTTGCAGACTGCTGAATCCACACACGGGTTTAACTCTGGAAGTTGAGTGCACACATTGACAACCGTTCTGTTAGATAGCTGCGTTTTGGATTTAGAAGCAGATATTTCCCTGTGCTTTCTGCTGTTTCTTCCATGGGCCGGTATTGGGCTGAAAATGCCTGTTTTGAAACTCTGCACAGAAAGGGTTTGCAGACTGCTGAATCCACACACGGGTTTAACTCTGGAGGTTGAGTGCACACATTGACAACCGTTCTGTTAGGTAGCTGCGTTTTGGATTTAGTAGCAGATATTTCCCTGTGCTTTCTGCTGTTTCTTCCATAGGCCGGTATTGGGCTGAAAACGCCTGTTTTGAAACTCTGCACAGAAAGGGTTTGCAGACTGCTGAATCCACACACGGGTTTAACTCTGGAAGTTGAGTGCACACATTGACAACCGTTCTGTTAGATAGCTGCGTTTTGGATTTAGAAGCAGATATTTCCCTGTGCTTTCTGCTGTTTCTTCCATAGGCCGGTATTGGGCTGAAAACGCCTGTTTTGAAACTCTGCACAGAAAGGGTTTGCAGACTGCTGAATCCACACACGGGTTTAACTCTGGAAGTTGAGTGCACACATTGACAACCGTTCTGTTAGATAGCTGCGTTTTGGATTTAGAAGCAGATATTTCCCTGTGCTTTCTGCTGTTTCTTCCATAGGCCGGTATTGGGCTGAAAACGCCTGTTTTGAAACTCTGCACAGAAAGGGTTTGCAGACTGCTGAATCCACACACGGGTTTAACTCTGGAAGTTGAGTGCACACATTGACAACCGTTCTGTTAGATAGCTGCGTTTTGGATTTAGAAGCAGATATTTCCCTGTGCTTTCTGCTGTTTCTTCCTTAGGCCGGTATTGGGCTGAAAACGCCTGTTTTGAAACTCTGCACAGAAAGGGTTTGCAGACTGCTGAATCCACACACGGGTTTAACTCTGGAAGTTGAGTGCACACATTGACAACCGTTCTGTTAGATAGCTGCGTTTTGGATTTAGAAGCAGATATTTCCCTGTGCTTTCTGCTGTTTCTTCCATAGGCCGGTATTGGGCTGAAAACGCCTGTTTTGAAACTCTGCACAGAAAGGGTTTGCAGACTGCTGAATCCACACACGGGTTTAACTCTGGAAGTTGAGTGCACACATTGACAACCGTTCTGTTAGATAGCTGCGTTTTGGATTTAGAAGCAGATATTTCCCTGTGCTTTCTGCTGTTTCTTCCATAGGCCGGTATTGGGCTGAAAACGCCTGTTTTGAAACTCTGCACAGAAAGGGTTTGCAGACTGCTGAATCCACACACCTTTGTAACTCTGGAAGTTGAGTGCACACATCGACAACCGTTCTGTTAGATAGCTGCGTTTTGGAGTTAGAAGCAGATATTTCCCTGTGCTTTCTGCTGTTTCTTCCATATGCCGGTATTGGGCTGAAAACGCCTGTTTTAAAACTCTGCACAGAAAGTGTTTGCAGACTGCTGAATCCACACACGGGTTTAACTCTGGAAGTTGAGTGCACACATTGACAACCGTTCTGTTAGGTAGCTGCGTTTTGGATTTAGTAGCAGATATTTCCCTGTGCTTTCTGCTGTTTCTTCCATAGGCCGGTATTGGGCTGAAAACGCCTGTTTTGAAACTCTGCACAGAAAGGGTTTGCAGACTGCTGAATCCACACACGGGTTTAACTCTGGAAGTTGAGTGCACACATTGACAACCGTTCTGTTAGATAGCTGCGTTTTGCATTTAGAAGCAGATATTTCCCTGTGCTTTCTGCTGTTTCTTCCATATGCCGGTATTGGCCTGAAAACGCCTGTTTTGAAACTCTGCACAGAAAGGGTTTGCAGACTGCTGAATCCACACACGGGTTTAACTCTGGAAGTTGAGTGCACACATTGACAACCGTTCTGTTAGATAGCTGCGTTTTGGATTTAGAAGCAGATATTTCCCTGTGCTTTCTGCTGTTTCTTCCATGGGCCGGTATTGGACTGAAAATGCCTGTTTAGAAACTCTGCACAGAAAGGGTTTGCAGACTGCTGAATCCACACACGGGTTTAACTCTGGAGGTTGAGTGCACACATTGACAACCGTTCTGTTAGGTAGCTGCGTTTTGGATTTAGTAGCAGATATTTCCCTGTGCTTTCTGCTGTTTCTTCCATAGGCCGGTATTGGGCTGAAAACGCCTGTTTTGAAACTCTGCACAGAAAGGGTTTGCAGACTGCTGAATCCACACACGGGTTTAACTCTGGAAGTTGAGTGCACACATTGACAACCGTTCTGTTAGATAGCTGCGTTTTGGATTTAGAAGCAGATATTTCCCTGTGCTTTCTGCTGTTTCTTCCATATGCCGGTATTGGGCTGAAAACGCCTGTTTTGAAACTCTGCACAGAAAGGGTTTGCAGACTGCTGAATCCACACACGGGTTTAACTCTGGAAGTTGAGTGCACACATTGACAACCGTTCTGTTAGACAGCTGCGTTTTGGATTTAGAAGCAGATATTTCCCTGGGCTTTCTGCTGTTTCTTCCATAGGCCGGTATTGGGCTGAAAACGCCTGTTTTCAAACTCTGCACAGAAAGGGTTTGCAGACTGCTGAATCCACACATGGGTTTAACTCTGGAAGTTGAGTGCACACATTGACAACCGTTCTGTTAGATAGCTGCGTTTTGGATTTAGAAGCAGATATTTCCCTGTGCTTTCTGCTGTTTCTTCCATAGGCCGGTATTGGACTGAAAACGCCTGTTTTGAAACTCTGCACAGAAAGTGTTTGCAGACTGCTGAATCCACACACGGGTTTAACTCTGGAAGTTGAGTGCACACATTGACAACCGTTCTGTTAGATAGCTGCGTTTTGGATTTAGAAGCAGATATTTCCCTGTGCTTTCTGCTGTTTCTTCCATAGGACGGTATTGGGCTGAAAACGCCTGTTTTGAAACTCTGCACAGAAAGGGTTTGCAGACTGCTGAATCCACACACGGGTTTAACTCTTGAAGTTGAGTGCACACATTGACAACCGTTCTGTTAGATAGCTGCGTTTTGGATTTAGAAGCAGATATTTCCCTGTGCTTTCTGCTGTCTTCCATAGGCCGGTATTGGGCTGAAAACGCCTGTTTTGAAACTCTGCACAGAAAGGGTTTGCAGACTGCTGAATCCACACACGGGTTTAACTCTGGAAGTTGAGTGCACACATTGACAACCGTTCTGTTAGATAGCTGCGTTTTGGATTTAGAAGCAGATATTTCCCTGTGCTTTCTGCTGTTTCTTCCTTAGGCCGGTATTGGGCTGAAAACGCCTGTTTTGAAACTCTGCACAGAAAGGGTTTGCAGACTGCTGAATCCACACACGGGTTTAACTCTGGAAGTTGAGTGCACACATTGACAACCGTTCTGTTAGATAGCTGCGTTTTGGATTTAGAAGCAGATATTTCCCTGTGCTTTCTGCTGTTTCTTCCATAGGCTGGTATTGGGCTGAAAACGCCTGTTTTGAAACTCTGCACAGAAAGGGTTTGCAGACTGCTGAATCCACACACGGGTTTAACTCTGGAAGTTCAGTGCACACATTGACAACCGTTCTGTTAGATAGCTGCGTTTTGGATTTAGAAGCAGATATTTCCCTGTGCTTTCTGCTGTTTCTTCCATAGGCCGGTATTGGGCTGAAAACGCCTGTCTTGAAACTTTGCACAGAAAGGGTTTGCAGACTGCTGAATCCACACACGGGTTTAACTCTGGAAGTTGAGTGCACACATTGACAACCGTTCTGTTAGATAGCTGCGTTTTGGATTTAGAAGCAGATATTTCCCTGTGCTTTCTGCTGTTTCTTCCATATGCCGGTATTGGGCTGAAAACGCCTGTTTTGAAACTCTGCACAGAAAGGGTTTGCAGACTGCTGAATCCACACACGGGTTTAACTCTGGAAGTTGAGTGCACACATTGACAACCGTTCTGTTAGATTGCTGCGTTTTGGATTTAGAAGCAGATATTTCCCTGTGCTTTCTGCTGTCTTCCATAGGCCGGTATTGGGCTGAAAACGCCTGTTTTGAAACTCTGCACAGAAAGGGTTTGCAGACTGCTGAATCCACACACGGGTTTAACTCTGGAAGTTGAGTGCACACATTGACAACCGTTCTGTTAGATAGCTGCGTTTTGGATTTAGAAGCAGATATTTCCCTGTGCTTTCTGCTGTTTCTTCCTTAGGCCGGTATTGGGCTGAAAACGCCTGTTTTGAAACTCTGCACAGAAAGTGTTTGCAGACTGCTGAATCCACACACGGGTTTAACTCTGGAAGTTGAGTGCACACATTGACAACCGTTCTGTTAGATAGCTGCGTTTTGGATTTAGAAGCAGATATTTCCCTGTGCTTTCTGCTGTTTCTTCCATAGGCTGGTATTGGGCTGAAAACGCCTGTTTTGAAACTCTGCACAGAAAGGGTTTGCAGACTGCTGAATCCACACACGGGTTTAACTCTGGAAGTTCAGTGCACACATTGACAACCGTTCTGTTAGATAGCTGCGTTTTGGATTTAGAAGCAGATATTTCCCTGTGCTTTCTGCTGTTTCTTCCATAGGCCGGTATTGGGCTGAAAACGCCTGTCTTGAAACTTTGCACAGAAAGGGTTTGCAGACTGCTGAATCCACACACGGGTTTAACTCTGGAAGTTGAGTGCACACATTGACAACCGTTCTGTTAGATAGCTGCGTTTTGGATTTAGAAGCAGATATTTCCCTGTGCTTTCTGCTGTTTCTTCCATATGCCGGTATTGGGCTGAAAACGCCTGTTTTGAAACTCTGCACAGAAAGGGTTTGCAGACTGCTGAATCCACACACGGGTTTAACTCTGGAAGTTGAGTGCACACATTGACAACCGTTCTGTTAGATTGCTGCGTTTTGGATTTAGAAGCAGATATTTCCCTGTGCTTTCTGCTGTTTCTTCCATAGGCCGGTATTGGGCTGAAAACGCCTGTTTTGAAACTCTGCACAGAAAGGGTTTGCCGACTGCTGAATCCACACACGGGTTTAACTCTGGAAGTTGAGTGCACACATTGACAACCGTTCTGTTAGATAGCTGCGTTTTGGATTTAGAAGCAGATATTTCCCTGTGCTTTCTGCTGTTTCTTCCATAGGCCGGTATTGGGCTGAAAACGCCTGTTTTGAAACTCTGCACAGAAAGGGTTTGCAGACTGCTGAATCCACACACGGGTTTAACTCTGGAAGTTGAGTGCACACATTGACAACCGTTCTGTTAGATAGCTGCGTTTTGGATTTAGAAGCAGATATTTCCCTGTGCTTTCTGCTGTTTCTTCCATGGGCCGGTATTGGGCTGAAAATGCCTGTTTTGAAACTCTGCACAGAAAGGGTTTGCAGACTGCTGAATCCACACACGGGTTTAACTCTGGAGGTTGAGTGCACACATTGACAACCGTTCTGTTAGGTAGCTGCGTTTTGGATTTAGTAGCAGATATTTCCCTGTGCTTTCTGCTGTTTCTTCCATAGGCCGGTATTGGGCTGAAAACGCCAGTTTTGAAACTCTGCACAGAAAGGGTTTGCAGACTGCTGAATCCACACACGGGTTTAACTCTGGAAGTTGAGTGCACACATTGACAACCGTTCTGTTAGATAGCTGCGTTTTGGATTTAGAAGCAGATATTTCCCTGTGCTTTCTGCTGTTTCTTCCCTAGGCCGGTATTGGGCTGAAAACGCCTGTTTTGAAACTCTGCACAGAAAGGGTTTGCAGACTGCTGAATCCACACACGGGTTTAACTCTGGAAGTTGAGTGCACACATTGACAACCGTTCTGTTAGATAGCTGCGTTTTGGATTTAGAAGCAGATATTTCCCTGGGCTTTCTGCTGTTTCTTCCATAGGCCGGTATTGGGCTGAAAACGCCTGTTTTGAAACTCTGCACAGAAAGTGTTTGCAGACTGCTGAATCCACACACGGGTTTAACTCTGGAAGTTGAGTGCACACATTGACAACCGTTCTGTTAGATAGCTGCGTTTTGGATTTAGAAGCAGATATTTCCCTGTGCTTTCTGCTGTTTCTTCCATATGCCGGTATTGGGCTGAAAACGCCTGTTTTGAAACTCTGCACAGAAAGGGTTTGCAGACTGCTGAATCCACACACGGGTTTAACTCTGGAAGTTGAGTGCACACATTGACAACCGTTCTGTTAGATAGTTGCGTTTTGGATTTAGAAGCAGATATTTCCCTGTGCTTTCTGCTGTTTCTTCCATAGGCCGGTATTGGGCTGAAAATGCCTGTTTTGAAACTCTGCACAGAAAGGGTTTGCAGACTGCTGAATCCACACACGGGTTTAACTCTGGAAGTTGAGTGCACACATCGACAATCGTTCTGTTAGGTAGCTGCGTTTTGGATTTAGAAGCAGATATTTCCCTGTGCTTTCTGCTGTTTCTTCCATATGCCAGTATTGGGCTGAAAACGCCTGTTTTGAAACTCTGCACAGAAAGGGTTTGCAGACTGCTGAATCCACACACGGGTTTAACTCTGGAAGTTGAGTGCACACATTGACAACCGTTCTGTTAGATAGCTGCGTTTTGGATTTAGAAGCAGATATTTCCCTGTGCTTTCTGCTGTTTCTTCCATAAGCCAGTATTGGGCTGAAAACGCCTGTTTTGAAACTCTGCACAGAAAGGGTTTGCAGACTGCTGAATCCACACATGGGTTTAACTCTGGAAGTTGAGTGCACACATTGACAACCGTTCTGTTAGATAGCTGCGTTTTGGATTTAGAAGCAGATATTTCCCTGTGCTTTCTGCTGTTTCTTCCATAGGCCGGTATTGGGCTGAAAACGCCTGTTTTGAAACTCTGCACAGAAAGGGTTTGCAGACTGCTGAATCCACACACCGGTGTAACTCTGGAAGTTGAGTGCACACATTGACAACCGTTCTGTTAGGTAGCTGCGTTTTGGATTTAGAAGCAGATATTTCCCTGTGCTTTCTGCTGTTTCTTCCATAGGCCGGTATTGGGCTGAAAACGCCTGTTTTGTAACTCTGCACAGAAAGTGTTTGCAGACTGCTGAATCCACACACGGGTTTAACTCTGGAAGTTGAGTGCACACATTGACAACCGTTCTGTTAGGTAGCTGCGTTTTGGATTTAGTAGCAGATATTTCCCTGTGCTTTCTGCTGTTTCTTCCATAGGCCGGTATTGGGCTGAAAACGCCTGTTTTGAAACTCTGCACAGAAAGGGTTTGCAGACTGCTGAATCCACACACGGGTTTAACTCTGGATTGAGTGCACACATTGACAACCGTTCTGTTAGATAGCTGCGTTTTGGATTTAGAAGCAGATATTTCCCTGTGCTTTCTGCTGTCTTCCATAGGCCGGTATTGGGCTGAAAACGCCTGTTTTGAAACTCTGCACAGAAAGGGTTTGCAGACTGCTGAATCCACACACGGGTTTAACTCTGGAAGTTGAGTGCACACATTGACAACCGTTCTGTTAGATAGCTGCGTTTTGGATTTAGAAGCAGATATTTCCCTGTGCTTTCTGCTGTTTCTTCCTTAGGCCGGTATTGGGCTGAAAACGCCTGTTTTGAAACTCTGCACAGAAAGTGTTTGCAGACTGCTGAATCCACACACGGGTTTAACTCTGGAAGTTGAGTGCACACATTGACAACCGTTCTGTTAGATAGCTGCGTTTTGGATTTAGAAGCAGATATTTCCCTGTGCTTTCTGCTGTTTCTTCCATAGGCTGGTATTGGGCTGAAAACGCCTGTTTTGAAACTCTGCACAGAAAGGGTTTGCAGACTGCTGAATCCACACACGGGTTTAACTCTGGAAGTTCAGTGCACACATTGACAACCGTTCTGTTAGATAGCTGCGTTTTGGATTTAGAAGCAGATATTTCCCTGTGCTTTCTGCTGTTTCTTCCATAGGCCGGTATTGGGCTGAAAACGCCTGTCTTGAAACTTTGCACAGAAAGGGTTTGCAGACTGCTGAATCCACAGACGGGTTTAACTCTGGAAGTTGAGTGCACACATTGACAACCGTTCTGTTAGATAGCTGCGTTTTGGATTTAGAAGCAGATATTTCCCTGTGCTTTCTGCTGTTTCTTCCATATGCCGGTATTGGGCTGAAAACGCCTGTTTTGAAACTCTGCACAGAAAGGGTTTGCAGACTGCTGAATCCACACACGGGTTTAACTCTGGAAGTTGAGTGCACACATTGACAACCGTTCTGTTAGATTGCTGCGTTTTGGATTTAGAAGCAGATATTTCCCTGTGCTTTCTGCTGTTTCTTCCATAGGCCGGTATTGGGCTGAAAACGCCTGTTTTGAAACTCTGCACAGAAAGGGTTTCCAGACTGCTGAATCCACACACGGGTTTAACTCTGGAAGTTGAGTGCACACATTGACAACCGTTCTGTTAGATAGCTGCGTTTTGGATTTAGAAGCAGATATTTCCCTGTGCTTTCTGCTGTTTCTTCCATAGGCCGGTATTGGGCTGAAAACGCCTGTTTTGAAACTCTGCACAGAAAGGGTTTGCAGACTGCTGAATCCACACACGGGTTTAACTCTGGAAGTTGAGTGCACACATTGACAACCGTTCTGTTAGATAGCTGCGTTTTGGATTTAGAAGCAGATATTTCCCTGTGCTTTCTGCTGTTTCTTCCATAGGCCGGTATTGGGCTGAAAACGCCTGTTTTGAAACTCTGCACAGAAGGGGTTTGCAGACTGCTGAATCCACACACGGGTTTAACTCTGGAAGTTGAGTGCACCCATTGACAACCGTTCTGTTAGATAGCTGCGTTTTGGATTTAGAAGCAGATATTTCCCTGTGCTTTCTGCTGTTTCTTCCATATGCCGGTATTGGGCTGAAAACGCCTGTTTTGAAACTCTGCACAGAAAGGGTTTGCAGACTGCTGAATCCACACACGGGTTTAACTCTGGAAGTTGAGTGCACACATTGACAACCGTTCTGTTAGATAGCTGCGTTTTGGATTTAGAAGCAGATATTTCCCTGTGCTTTCTGCTGTTTCTTCCATAGGCCGGTATTGGGCTGAAAACGCCTGTTTTGAAACTCTGCACAGAAAGGGTTTGCAGACTGCTGAATCCACACACGGGTTTAACTCTGGAAGTTGAGTGCACACATTGACAACCGTTCTGTTAGATAGCTGCGTTTTGGATTTAGAAGCAGATATTTCCCTGTGCTTTCTGCTGTTTCTTCCATAGGCCGGTATTGGGCTGAAAACGCCTGTTTTGAAACTCTGCACAGAAAGGGTTTGCAGACTGCTGAATCCACACACCGTTGTAACTCTGGAAGTTGAGTGCACACATCGACAACCGTTCTGTTAGATAGCTGCGTTTTGGATTTAGAAGCAGATATTTCCCTGTGCTTTCTGCTGTTTCTTCCATAGGCCGGTATTGGGCTGAAAACGCCTGTTTTGAAACTCTGCACAGAAAGTGTTTGCAGACTGCTGAATCCACACACGGGTTTAACTCTGGAAGTTGAGTGCACACATTGACAACCGTTCTGTTAGGTAGCTGCGTTTTGGATTTAGTAGTAGATATTTCCCTGTGCTTTCTGCTGTTTCTTCCATAGGCCGGTATTGGGCTGAAAACGCCTGTGTTGAAACTCTGCACAGAAAGGGTTTGCAGACTGCTGAATCCACACATGGGTTTAACTCTGGAAGTTGAGTGCACACATTGACAACCGTTCTGTTAGATAGCTGCGTTTTGGATTTAGAAGCAGATATTTCCCTGTGCTTTCTGCTGTTTCTTCCATATGCCGGTATTGGGCTGAAAACGCCTGTTTTGAAACTCTGCACAGAAAGGGTTTGCAGACTGCTGAATCCACACACGGGTTTAACTCTGGAAGTTGAGTGCACACATTGACAACCGTTCTGTTAGATAGCTGCGTTTTGGATTTAGAAGCAGATATTTCCCTGTGCTTTCTGCTGTTTCTTCCATGGGCCGGTATTGGGCTGAAAATGCCTGTTTTGAAACTCTGCACAGAAAGGGTTTGCAGACTGCTGAATCCACACACGGGTTTAACTCTGGAGGTTGAGTGCACACATTGACAACCGTTCTGTTAGGTAGCTGCGTTTTGGATTTAGTAGCAGATATTTCCCTGTGCTTTCTGCTGTTTCTTCCATAGGCCGGTATTGGGCTGAAAACGCCAGTTTTGAAACTCTGCACAGAAAGGGTTTGCAGACTGCTGAATCCACACACGGGTTTAACTCTGGAAGTTGAGTGCACACATTGACAACCGTTCTGTTAGATAGCTGCGTTTTGGATTTAGAAGCAGATATTTCCCTGTGCTTTCTGCTGTTTCTTCCCTAGGCCGGTATTGGGCTGAAAACGCCTGTTTTGAAACTCTGCACAGAAAGGGTTTGCAGACTGCTGAATCCACACACGGGTTTAACTCTGGAAGTTGAGTGCACACATTGACAACCGTTCTGTTAGATAGCTGCGTTTTGGATTTAGAAGCAGATATTTCCCTGGGCTTTCTGCTGTTTCTTCCATAGGCCGGTATTGGGCTGAAAACGCCTGTTTTGAAACTCTGCACAGAAAGGGTTTGCAGACTGCTGAATCCACACACGGGTTTAACTCTGGAAGTTGAGTGCACACATTGACAACCGTTCTGTTAGATAGCTGCGTTTTGGATTTAGAAGCAGATATTTCCCTGTGCTTTCTGCTGTTTCTTCCATATGCCGGTATTGGGCTGAAAACGCCTGTTTTGAAACTCTGCACAGAAAGGGTTTGCAGACTGCTGAATCCACACACGGGTTTAACTCTGGAAGTTGAGTGCACACATTGACAACCGTTCTGTTAGATAGCTGCGTTTTGGATTTAGAAGCAGATATTTCCCTGTGCTTTCTGCTGTTTCTTCCATAGGCCGGTATTGGGCTGAAAACGCCTGTTTTGAAACTCTGCACAGAAAGGGTTTGCAGACTGCTGAATCCACACACGGGTTTAACTCTGGAAGTTGAGTGCACACATCGACAATCGTTCTGTTAGGTAGCTGCGTTTTGGATTTAGAAGCAGATATTTCCCTGTGCTTTCTGCTGTTTCTTCCATATGCCAGTATTGGGCTGAAAACGCCTGTTTTGAAACTCTGCACAGAAAGGGTTTGCAGACTGCTGAATCCACACACGGGTTTAACTCTGGAAGTTGAGTGCACACATTGACAACCGTTCTGTTAGATAGCTGCGTTTTGGATTTAGAAGCAGATATTTCCCTGTGCTTTCTGCTGTTTCTTCCATAAGCCAGTATTGGGCTGAAAACGCCTGTTTTGAAACTCTGCACAGAAAGGGTTTGCAGACTGCTGAATCCACACATGGGTTTAACTCTGGAAGTTGAGTGCACACATTGACAACCGTTCTGTTAGATAGCTGCGTTTTGGATTTAGAAGCAGATATTTCCCTGTGCTTTCTGCTGTTTCTTCCATAGGCCGGTATTGGGCTGAAAACGCCTGTTTTGAAACTCTGCACAGAAAGGGTTTGCAGACTGCTGAATCCACACACCGGTGTAACTCTGGAAGTTGAGTGCACACATTGACAACCGTTCTGTTAGGTAGCTGCGTTTTGGATTTAGAAGCAGATATTTCCCTGTGCTTTCTGTTGTTTCTTCCATAGGCCGGTATTGGGCTGAAAACGCCTGTTTTGTAACTCTGCACAGAAAGTGTTTGCAGACTGCTGAATCCACACACGGGTTTAACTCTGGAAGTTGAGTGCACACATTGACAACCGTTCTGTTAGGTAGCTGCGTTTTGGATTTAGTAGCAGATATTTCCCTGTGCTTTCTGCTGTTTCTTCCATAGGCCGGTATTGGGCTGAAAACGCCTGTTTTGAAACTCTGCACAGAAAGGGTTTGCAGACTGCTGAATCCACACACGGGTTTAACTCTGGATTGAGTGCACACATTGACAACCGTTCTGTTAGATAGCTGCGTTTTGGATTTAGAAGCAGATATTTCCCTGTGCTTTCTGCTGTTTCTTCCATAGGCCGGTATTGGGCTGAAAACGCCTGTTTTGAAACTCTGCACAGAAAGGGTTTGCAGACTGCTGAATCCACACACGGGTTTAACTCTGGAAGTTGAGTGCACACATTGACAACCGTTCTGTTAGATAGCTGCGTTTTGGATTTAGAAGCAGATATTTCCCTGTGCTTTCTGCTGTTTCTTACATGGGCCGGTATTGGGCTGAAAACGCCTGTTTTGAAACTCTGCACAGAAAGGGTTTGCAGACTGCTGAATCCACACACGGGTTTAACTCTGGAAGTTGAGTGCACACATTGACAACCGTTCTGTTATATAGCTGCGTTTTGGATTTAGAAGCAGATATTTCCCTGTGCTTTCTGCTGTTTCTTCCATAGGCCGGTATTGGGCTGAAAACGCCTGTTTTGAAACTCTGCACAGAAAGGGTTTGCAGACTGCTGAATCCACACAAGGGTTTAACTCTGGAAGTTGAGTGCACACATTGACAACCGTTCTGTTAGATAGCTGCGTTTTGGATTTAGAAGCAGATATTTCCCTGTGCTTTCTGCTGTTTCTTCCATAGGCCGGTATTGGGCTGAAAACGCCAGTTTTGAAACTCTGCACAGAAAGGGTTTGCAGACTGCTGAATCCACACACGGGTTTAACTCGGGAAGTTGAGTGCACACATTGACAACCGTTCTGTTAGGTAGCTGCGTTTTGGATTTAGAAGCAGATATTTCCCTGTGCTTTCTGCTGTTTCTTCCAAAGGCCGGTATTGGGCTGAAAACGCCTGTTTTGAAACTCTGCACAGAAAGGGTTTGCAGACTGCTGAATCCACACACGAGTTTAACTCTGGAAGTTGAATGCACACATTGACAACCGTTCTGTTAGATAGCTGCGTTTTGGATTTAGAAGCAGATATTTCCCTGTGCTTTCTGCTGTTTCTTCCATAGGCCGGTATTGGGCTGAAAACGCCTGTTTTGAAACTCTGCACAGAAAGGGTTTGCAGACTGCTGAATCCACACACGGGTTTAAATTTGGAAGTTGAGTGCACACATTGACAACCGTTCTGTTAGATAGCTGCGTTTTGGATTTAGAAGCAGATATTTCCCTGTGCTTTCTGCTGTTTCTTCCATAGGCCGGTATTGGGCTGAAAACGCCTGTTTTGAAACTCTGCACAGAAAGTGTTTGCAGACTGCTGAATCCACACACGGGTTTAACTCTGGAAGTTGAGTGCACACATCGACAACCGTTCTGTTAGGTAGCTGCGTTTTGGATTTAGAAGCAGATATTTCCCTGTGCTTTCTGCTGTTTCTTCCATAGGCCGGTATTGGGTTGAAAACGCCTGTTTTGAAACTCTGCACAGAAAGGGTTTGCAGACTGCTGAATCCACACACGGGTTTAACTCTGGAAGTTGAGTGAACACATTGACAACCGTTCTGTTAGATAGCTGCGTTTTGGATTTAGAAGCAGATAATTCCCTGTGCTTTCTGCTGTTTCTTCCATAGGCCGGTATTGGGCTGAAAACGCCTGTTTTGAAACTCTGCACAGAAAGTGTTTGCAGACTGCTGAATCCACACACGGGTTTAATTCTGGAAGTTGAGTGCACACATCGACAACCGTTCTGTTAGATAGCTGCATTTTCGATTTAGAAGCAGATATTTCCCTGTGCTTTCTGCTGTTTCTTCCATAGGCCGGTATTGGTCTGAAAACGCCTGTTTTGAAACTCTGCACAGAAAGGGTTTGCAGACTGCTGAATCCACACACGGGTTTAACTCTGGAAGTTGAGTGCACACATTGACAACCGTTCTGTTAGATAGCTGCGTTTTGGATTTAGTAGCAGATATATCCCTGTGCTTTATGCTGTTTCTTCCATATGCCGGTATTGGGCTGAAAACGCCTGTTTTGAAACTCTGCACAGAAAGTGTTTGCAGACTGCTGAATCCACACACGGGTTTAACTCTGGAAGTTGAGTGCACACATTGACAACCGTTCTGTTAGATAGCTGCGTTTTGGATTTAGAAGCAGATATTTCCCTGTGCTTTCTGCTGTTTCTTCCATAGGCCGGTATTGGGCTGAAAACGCCTGTTTTGAAACTCTGCACAGAAAGGGTTTGCAGACTGCTGAATCCACACACGGGTTTAACTCTGGAAGTTGAGTGCACACATTGACAACCGTTCTGTTAGATAGCTGCGTTTTGGATTTAGAAGCAGATATTTCCCTGTGCTTTCTGCTGTTTCTTCCAAAGGCCGGTATTGGGCTGAAAACGCCTGTTTTGAAACTCTGCACAGAAAGGGTTTGCAGACTGCTGAATCCACACACGGGTTTAACTCTGGAAGTTGAGTGCACACATTGACAACCGTTCTGTTAGATAGCTGCGTTTTGGATTTAGAAGCAGATATTTCCCTGTGCTTTCTGCTGTTTCTTCCATAGGCCGGTATTGGGCTGAAAACGCCTGTTTTGAAACTCTGCACAGAAAGTGTTTGCAGACTGCTGAATCCACACACGGGTTTAACTCTGGAAGTTGAGTGCACACATTGACAACCGTTCTGTTAGATAGCTGCGTTTTGGATTTAGAAGCAGATATTTCCCTGTGCTTTCTGCTGTTTCTTACATGGGCCGGTATTGGGCTGAAAACGCCTGTTTTGAAACTCTGCACAGAAAGGGTTTGCAGACTGCTGAATCCACACACGGGTTTAACTCTGGAAGTTGAGTGCACACATTGACAACCGTTCTGTTATATAGCTGCGTTTTGGATTTAGAAGCAGATATTTCCCTGTGCTTTCTGCTGTTTCTTCCATAGGCCGGTATTGGGCTGAAAACGCCTGTTTTGAAACTCTGCACAGAAAGGGTTTGCAGACTGCTGAATCCACACAAGGGTTTAACTCTGGAAGTTGAGTGCACACATTGACAACCGTTCTGTTAGATAGCTGCGTTTTGGATTTAGAAGCAGATATTTCCCTGTGCTTTCTGCTGTTTCTTCCATAGGCCGGTATTGGGCTGAAAACGCCAGTTTTGAAACTCTGCACAGAAAGGGTTTGCAGACTGCTGAATCCACACACGGGTTTAACTCGGGAAGTTGAGTGCACACATTGACAACCGTTCTGTTAGGTAGCTGCGTTTTGGATTTAGAAGCAGATATTTCCCTGTGCTTTCTGCTGTTTCTTCCAAAGGCCGGTATTGGGCTGAAAACGCCTGTTTTGAAACTCTGCACAGAAAGGGTTTGCAGACTGCTGAATCCACACACGAGTTTAACTCTGGAAGTTGAATGCACACATTGACAACCGTTCTGTTAGATAGCTGCGTTTTGGATTTAGAAGCAGATATTTCCCTGTGCTTTCTGCTGTTTCTTCCATAGGCCGGTATTGGGCTGAAAACGCCTGTTTTGAAACTCTGCACAGAAAGGGTTTGCAGACTGCTGAATCCACACACGGGTTTAAATTTGGAAGTTGAGTGCACACATTGACAACCGTTCTGTTAGATAGCTGCGTTTTGGATTTAGAAGCAGATATTTCCCTGTGCTTTCTGCTGTTTCTTCCATAGGCCGGTATTGGGCTGAAAACGCCTGTTTTGAAACTCTGCACAGAAAGTGTTTGCAGACTGCTGAATCCACACACGGGTTTAACTCTGGAAGTTGAGTGCACACATCGACAACCGTTCTGTTAGGTAGCTGCGTTTTGGATTTAGAAGCAGATATTTCCCTGTGCTTTCTGCTGTTTCTTCCATAGGCCGGTATTGGGTTGAAAACGCCTGTTTTGAAACTCTGCACAGAAAGGGTTTGCAGACTGCTGAATCCACACACGGGTTTAACTCTGGAAGTTGAGTGAACACATTGACAACCGTTCTGTTAGATAGCTGCGTTTTGGATTTAGAAGCAGATAATTCCCTGTGCTTTCTGCTGTTTCTTCCATAGGCCGGTATTGGGCTGAAAACGCCTGTTTTGAAACTCTGCACAGAAAGTGTTTGCAGACTGCTGAATCCACACACGGGTTTAATTCTGGAAGTTGAGTGCACACATCGACAACCGTTCTGTTAGATAGCTGCATTTTCGATTTAGAAGCAGATATTTCCCTGTGCTTTCTGCTGTTTCTTCCATAGGCCGGTATTGGTCTGAAAACGCCTGTTTTGAAACTCTGCACAGAAAGGGTTTGCAGACTGCTGAATCCACACACGGGTTTAACTCTGGAAGTTGAGTGCACACATTGACAACCGTTCTGTTAGATAGCTGCGTTTTGGATTTAGTAGCAGATATATCCCTGTGCTTTATGCTGTTTCTTCCATATGCCGGTATTGGGCTGAAAACGCCTGTTTTGAAACTCTGCACAGAAAGTGTTTGCAGACTGCTGAATCCACACACGGGTTTAACTCTGGAAGTTGAGTGCACACATTGACAACCGTTCTGTTAGATAGCTGCGTTTTGGATTTAGAAGCAGATATTTCCCTGTGCTTTCTGCTGTTTCTTCCATAGGCCGGTATTGGGCTGAAAACGCCTGTTTTGAAACTCTGCACAGAAAGGGTTTGCAGACTGCTGAATCCACACACGGGTTTAACTCTGGAAGTTGAGTGCACACATTGACAACCGTTCTGTTAGATAGCTGCGTTTTGGATTTAGAAGCAGATATTTCCCTGTGCTTTCTGCTGTTTCTTCCAAAGGCCGGTATTGGGCTGAAAACGCCTGTTTTGAAACTCTGCACAGAAAGGGTTTGCAGACTGCTGAATCCACACACGGGTTTAACTCTGGAAGTTGAGTGCACACATTGACAACCGTTCTGTTAGATAGCTGCGTTTTGGATTTAGAAGCAGATATTTCCCTGTGCTTTCTGCTGTTTCTTCCATAGGCCGGTATTGGGCTGAAAACGCCTGTTTTGAAACTCTGCACAGAAAGTGTTTGCAGACTGCTGAATCCACACACGGGTTTAACTCTGGAAGTTGAGTGCACACATTGACAACCGTTCTGTTAGATAGCTGCGTTTTGGATTTAGAAGCAGATATTTCCCTGTGCTTTCTGCTGTTTCTTCCATAGGCCGGTATTGGGCTGAAAACGCCTGTTTTGAAACTCTGCACAGAAAGGGTTTGCAGACTGCTGAATCCACACACGGGTTTAACTCTGGAAGTTGAGTGCACACATTGACAACCGTTCTGTTAGATAGCTGCGTTTTGGATTTAGAAGCAGATATTTCCCTGTGCTTTCTGCTGTTTCTTCCCTAGGCCGGTATTGGGCTGAAAACGCCTGTTTTGAAACTCTGCACAGAAAGGGTTTGCAGACTGCTGAATCCACACCCGGGTTTAACTCTGGAAGCTGAGTGCACACATTGACAACCGTTCTGTTAGGTAGCTGCGTTTTGGATTTAGAAGCAGATATTTCCCTGTGCTTTCTGCTGTTTCTTCCATAGGCCGGTATTGGGCTGAAAACGCCTGTTTTGAAACTCTGCACAGAAAGGGTTTGCAGACTGCTGAATCCACACACGGGTTTAACTCTGGAAGTTGAGTGTACACATTGACAACCGTTCTGTTAGATAGCTGCGTTTTGGATTTAGAAGCAGATATTTCCCTGTGCTTTCTGCTGTTTCTTCCATAGGCCGGTATTGGGCTGAAAACGCCTGTTTTGAAACTCTGCACAGAAAGGGTTTGCAGACTGCTGAATCCACACACGGGTTTAACTCTGGAAGTTGAGTGCACACATTGACAACCGTTCTGTTAGATAGCTGCGTTTTGGATTTAGAAGCAGATATTTCCCTGTGCTTTCTGCTGTTTCTTCCATATGCCGGTATTGGGCTGAAAACGCCTGTTTTGAAACTCTGCACAGAAAGGGTTTGCAGACTGCTGAATCCACACACGGGATTAACTCTGGAAGTTGAGTGCACACATTGACAACCGTTCTGTTAGATAGCTGCGTTTTGGATTTAGAAGCAGATATTTCCCTGTGCTTTCTGCTGTTTCTTCCCTAGGCCGGTATTGGGCTGAAAACGCCTGTTTTGAAACTCTGCACAGAAAGGGTTTGCAGACTGCTGAATCCACACCCGGGTTTAACTCTGGAAGCTGAGTGCACACATTGACAACCGTTCTGTTAGGTAGCTGCGTTTTGGATTTAGAAGCAGATATTTCCCTGTGCTTTCTGCTGTTTCTTCCATAGGCCGGTATTGGGCTGAAAACGCCTGTTTTGAAACTCTGCACAGAAAGGGTTTGCAGACTGCTGAATCCACACACGGGTTTAACTCTGGAAGTTGAGTGTACACATTGACAACCGTTCTTTTAGATAGCTGCGTTTTGGATTTAGAAGCAGATATTTCCCTGTGCTTTCTGCTGTTTCTTCCATAGGCCGGTATTGGGCTGAAAACGCCTGTTTTGAAACTCTGCACAGAAAGGGTTTGCAGACTGCTGAATCCACACACGGGTTTAACTCTGGAAGTTGAGTGCACACATTGACAACCGTTCTGTTAGATAGCTGCGTTTTGGATTTAGAAGCAGATATTTCCCTGTGCTTTCTGCTGTTTCTTCCATATGCCGGTATTGGGCTGAAAACGCCTGTTTTGAAACTCTGCACAGAAAGGGTTTGCAGACTGCTGAATCCACACACGGGTTTAACTCTGGAAGTTGAGTGCACACATTGACAACCGTTCTGTTAGATAGCTGCGTTTTGGATTTAGAAGCAGATATTTCCCTGTGCTTTCTGCTGTTTCTTCCATAGGCCGGTATTGGGTTGAAAACGCCTGTTTTGAAACTCTGCACAGAAAGGGTTTGCAGACTGCTGAATCCACACACGGGTTTAACTCTGGAAGTTGAGTGCACACATTGACAACCGTTCTGTTAGATAGCTGCGTTTTGGATTTAGAAGCAGATATTTCCCTGTGCTTTCTGCTGTTTCTTCCATATGCCGGTATTGGGCTGAAAACGCCTGTTTTGAAACTCTGCACAGAAAGTGTTTGCAGACTGCTGAATCCACACACGGGTTTACATTTGGAAGTTGAGTGCACACATCGACAACCGTTCTGTTAGGTAGCTGCGTTTTGGATTTAGAAGCAGATATTTCCCTGTGCTTTCTGCTGTTTCTTCCTTAGGCCGGTATTGGGCTGAAAACGCCTGTTTTGAAACTCTGCACAGAAAGTGTTTGCAGACTGCTGAATCCACACACGGGTTTAACTCTTGAAGTTGAGTGCACACATCGACAACCGTTCTGTTAGGTAGCTGCGTTTTGGATTTAGAAGCAGATATTTCCCTGTGCTTTCTGCTGTTTCTTCCATAGGCCGGTATTGGGCTGAAAACGCCTGTTTTGAAACTCTGCACAGAAAGGGTTTGCAGACTGCTGAATCCACACACGGGTTTAACTCTGGAAGTTGAGTGCACACATTGACAACCGTTCTGTTAGATAGCTGCGTTTTGGATTTAGAAGCAGATATGTCCCTGTGCTTTCTGCTGTTTCTTCCATAGGCCGGTATTGGGCTGAAAACGCCTGTTTTGAAACTCTGCACAGAAAGTGTTTGCAGACTGCTGAATCCACACACGGGTTTAACTCTGGAAGTTGAGTGCACACATCGACAACCGTTCTGTTAGATAGCTGCGTTTTGGATTTAGAAGCAGATATTTCCCTGTGCTTTCTGCTGTTTCTTCCATAGGCCGGTATTGGGCTGAAAACGCCTGTTTTGAAACTCTGCACAGAAAGGGTTTGCAGACTGCTGAATCCACACACGGGTTTAACTCTGGAAGTTGAGTGCACACATCGACAACCATTCTGTTAGATCGCTGCGTTTTGGATTTAGAAGCAGATATTTCCCTGTGCTTTCTGCTGTTTCTTCCATAGGCCGGTATTGGGCTGAAAACGCCTGTTTTGAAACTCTGCACAGAAAGGGTTTGCAGACTGCTGAATCCACACACGGGATTAACTCTGGAAGTTGAGTGCACACATTGACAACCGTTCTGTTAGGTAGCTGCGTTTTGGATTTAGAAGCAGATATTTCCCTGTGCTTTCTGCTGTTTCTTCCATAGGCCGGTATTGGGCTGAAAAGGCCTGTTTTGAAACTCTGCACAGAAAGGGTTTGCAGACTGCTGAATCCACACACGGGTTTAACTCTGGAAGTTGAGTGCACACATTGACAACCGTTCTGTTAGATAGCTGCGTTTTGGATTTAGAAGCAGATATTTCCCTGTGCTTTCTGCAGTTTCTTCCATATGCCGGTATTGGGCTGAAAACGCCTGTTTTGAAACTCTGCACAGAAAGTGTTTGCAGACTGCTGAATCCACACACGGGTTTAATTCTGGAAGTTGAGTGCACATATTGACAACCGTTCTGTTAGATAGCTGCGTTTTGGATTTAGAAGCAGATATTTCCCTGTGCTTTCTGCTGTTTCTTCCATATGCCGGTATTGGGCTGAAAACGCCTGTTTTGAAACTCTGCACAGAAAGTGTTTGCAGACTGCTGAATCCACACACGGGTTTAACTCTGGAAGTTGAGTGCACACATTGACAACCGTTCTGTTAGATAGCTGCGTTTTCGATTTAGAAGCAGATATTTCCCTGTGCTTTCTGCTGTTTCTTCCATATGCCGGTATTGGGCTGAAAACGCCTGTTTTGAAACTCTGCACAGAAAGGGTTTGCAGACTGCTGAATCCACACACGGGTTTAACTCTGGAAGTTGAGTGCACACATCGACAACCGTTCTGTTAGATAGCTGCGTTTTGGATTTAGAAGCAGATATTTCCCTGTGCTTTCTGCTGTTTCTTCCATAGGACGGTATTGGGCTGAAAACGCCTGTTTTGAAACTCTGCACAGAAAGTGTTTGCAGACTGCTGAATCCACACACGGGTTTAACTCTGGAAGTTGAGTGCACACATCGACAACCGTTCTGTTAGATAGCTGCGTTTTGGATTTAGAAGCAGATATTTCCCTGTGCTTTCTGCTGTTTCTTCCATAGGCCGGTATTGGGCTGAAAACGCCTGTTTTGAAACTCTGCACAGAAAGTGTTTGCAGACTGCTGAATCCACACACGGGTTTAACTCTGGAAGTTGAGTGCACACATTGACAACCGTTCTGTTAGATAGCTGCGTTTTGGATTTAGAAGCAGATATTTCCCTGTGCTTTCTGCTGTTTCTTCCATAGGCCGGTATTGGGTTGAAAACGCCTGTTTTGAAACTCTGCACAGAAAGGGTTTGCAGACTGCTGAATCCACACACGGGTTTAACTCTGGAAGTTGAGTGCACACATTGACAACCGTTCTGTTAGATAGCTGCGTTTTGGATTTAGAAGCAGATATTTCCCTGTGCTTTCTGCTGTTTCTTCCATATGCCGGTATTGGGCTGAAAACGCCTGTTTTGAAACTCTGCACAGAAAGTGTTTGCAGACTGCTGAATCCACACACGGGTTTACATTTGGAAGTTGAGTGCACACATCGACAACCGTTCTGTTAGGTAGCTGCGTTTTGGATTTAGAAGCAGATATTTCCCTGTGCTTTCTGCTGTTTCTTCCTTAGGCCGGTATTGGGCTGAAAACGCCTGTTTTGAAACTCTGCACAGAAAGTGTTTGCAGACTGCTGAATCCACACACGGGTTTAACTCTTGAAGTTGAGTGCACACATCGACAACCGTTCTGTTAGGTAGCTGCGTTTTGGATTTAGAAGCAGATATTTCCCTGTGCTTTCTGCTGTTTCTTCCATAGGCCGGTATTGGGCTGAAAACGCCTGTTTTGAAACTCTGCACAGAAAGGGT
Source organism: Aotus nancymaae (assembly GCF_030222135.1). NCBI lineage: Eukaryota > Metazoa > Chordata > Mammalia > Primates > Aotidae > Aotus > Aotus nancymaae. Next base: position 127,075 of record NW_026988555.1, read on the forward strand.
TTGCAGACTGCTGAATCCACACACGGGTTTAACTCTGGAAGTTGAGTGCACACATTGACAACCGTTCTGTTAGATAGCTGCGTTTTGGATTTAGAAGCAGATATGTCCCTGTGCTTTCTGCTGTTTCTTCCATAGGCCGGTATTGGGCTGAAAACGCCTGTTTTGAAACTCTGCACAGAAAGTGTTTGCAGACTGCTGAATCCACACACGGGTTTACCTCTGGAAGTTGAGTGCACACATCGACAACCGTTCTGTTAGGTAGCTGCGTTTTGGATTTAGAAGCAGATATTTCCCTGTGCTTTCTGCTGTTTCTTCCATAGGCCGGTATTGGGCTGAAAACGCCTGTTTTGAAACTCTGCACAGAAAGGGTTTGCAGACTGCTGAATCCACACACGGGTTTAACTCTGGAAGTTGAGTGCACACATCGACAACCATTCTGTTAGATCGCTGCGTTTTGGATTTAGAAGCAGATATTTCCCTCTGCTTTCTGCTGTTTCTTCCATAGGCCGGTATTGGGCTGAAAACGCCTGTTTTGAAACTCTGCACAGAAAGGGTTTGCAGACTGCTGAATCCACACACGGGATTAACTCTGGAAGTTGAGTGCACACATTGACAACCGTTCTGTTAGGTAGCTGCGTTTTGGATTTAGAAGCAGATATTTCCCTGTGCTTTCTGCTGTTTCTTCCATAGGCCGGTATTGGGCTGAAAAGGCCTGTTTTGAAACTCTGCACAGAAAGGGTTTGCAGACTGCTGAATCCACACACGGGTTTAACTCTGGAAGTTGAGTGCACACATTGACAACCGTTCTGTTAGATAGCTGCGTTTTGGATTTAGAAGCAGATATTTCCCTGTGCTTTCTGCAGTTTCTTCCATATGCCGGTATTGGGCTGAAAACGCCTGTTTTGAAACTCTGCACAGAAAGTGTTTGCAGACTGCTGAATCCACACACGGGTTTAATTCTGGAAGTTGAGTGCACATATTGACAACCGTTCTGTTAGATAGCTGCGTTTTGGATTTAGAAGCAGATATTTCCCTGTGCTTTCTGCTGTTTCTTCCATATGCCGGTATTGGGCTGAAAACGCCTGTTTTGAAACTCTGCACAGAAAGTGTTTGCAGACTGCTGAATCCACACACGGGTTTAACTCTGGAAGTTGAGTGCACACATTGACAACCGTTCTGTTAGATAGCTGCGTTTTCGATTTAGAAGCAGATATTTCCCTGTGCTTTCTGCTGTTTCTTCCATATGCCGGTATTGGGCTGAAAACGCCTGTTTTGAAACTCTGCACAGAAAGGGTTTGCAGACTGCTGAATCCACACACGGGTTTAACTCTGGAAGTTGAGTGCACACATCGACAACCGTTCTGTTAGATAGCTGCGTTTTGGATTTAGAAGCAGATATTTCCCTGTGCTTTCTGCTGTTTCTTCCATAGGACGGTATTGGGCTGAAAACGCCTGTTTTGAAACTCTGCACAGAAAGTGTTTGCAGACTGCTGAATCCACACACGGGTTTAACTCTGGAAGTTGAGTGCACACATCGACAACCGTTCTGTTAGATAGCTGCGTTTTGGATTTAGAAGCAGATATTTCCCTGTGCTTTCTGCTGTTTCTTCCATAGGCCGGTATTGGGCTGAAAACGCCTGTTTTGAAACTCTGCACAGAAAGTGTTTGCAGACTGCTGAATCCACACACGGGTTTAACTCTGGAAGTTGAGTGCACACATTGACAACCGTTCTGTTAGATAGCTGCGTTTTGGATTTAGAAGCAGATATTTCCCTGTGCTTTCTGCTGTTTCTTCCATATGCCGGTATTGGGCTGAAAACGCCTGTTTTGAAACTCTGCACAGAAAGTGTTTGCAGACTGCTGAATCCACACACGGGTTTATCTCTGGAAGTTGAGTGCACACATTGACAACCGTTCTGTTAGATAGCTGCGTTTTGGATTTAGAAGCAGATATTTCCCTGTGCTTTCTGCTGTTTCTTCCATATGCCGGTATTGGGCTGAAAACGCCTGTTTGGAAACTCTGCACAGAAAGGGTTTGCAGACTGCTGAATCCACACACGGGTTTAACTCTGGAAGTTGAGTGCACACATTGACAACCGTTCTGTTAGATAGCTGCGTTTTGGATTTAGAAGCAGATATTTCCCTGTGCTTTCTGCTGTTTCTTCCATAGGCCGGTATTGGGCTGAAAACGCCTGTTTTTAAACTCTGCACAGAAAGTGTTTGCAGACTGCTGAATCCACACACGGGTTTAACTCTGGAAGTTGAGTGCACACATTGACAACCGTTCTGTTAGATAGCTGCGTTTTGGATTTAGAAGCAGATATTTCCCTGTGCTTTCTGCTGTTTCTTCCATAGGCCGGTATTGGGCTGAAAACGCCTGTTTTGAAACTCTGCACAGAAAGGGTTTGCAGACTGCTGAATCCACACACGGGTTTATCTCTGGAAGTTGAGTGCCCACATTGACAACCGTTCTGTTAGATAGCTGCGTTTTGGATTTAGAAGCAGATATTTCCCTGTGCTTTCTGCTGTTTCTTCCATATGCCGGTATTGGGCTGAAAACGCCTGTTTTGAAACTCTGCACAGAAAGGGTTTGCAGACTGCTGAATCCACACACGGGTTTAACTCTGGAAGTTGAGTGCACAAATTGACAACCGTTCTGTTAGATAGCTGCGTTTTGGATTCACAAGCAGATATTTCCCTGGGCTTTCTGCTGTTTCTTCCATATGCCGGTATTGGGCTGAAAACGCCTGTTTTGAAACTCTGCACAGAAAGTGTTTGCAGACTGCTGAATCCACACACGGGTTTAACTCCGGAAGTTGAGTGCACACATCGACAACCGTTCTGTTAGATAGCTGCGTTTTGGATTTAGAAGCAGATATTTCCCTGTGCTTTCTGCTGTTTCTTCCATAGGCCGGTATTGGGCTGAAAACGCCTGTTTTGAAACTCTGCACAGAAAGGGTTTGCAGACTGCTGAATCCACACACGGGTTTAACTCTGGAAGTTGAGTGCACACATCGACAACCATTCTGTTAGATCGCTGCGTTTTGGATTTAGAAGCAGATATTTCCCTGTGCTTTCTGCTGTTTCTTCCATAGGCCGGTATTGGGCTGAAAACGCCTGTTTTGAAACTCTGCACAGAAAGGGTTTGCAGACTGCTGAATCCACACACGGGATTAACTCTGGAAGTTGAGTGCACACATTGACAACCGTTCTGTTAGGTAGCTGCGTTTTGGATTTAGAAGCAGATATTTCCCTGTGCTTTCTGCTGTTTCTTCCATAGGCCGGTATTGGGCTGAAAAGGCCTGTTTTGAAACTCTGCACAGAAAGGGTTTGCAGACTGCTGAATCCACACACGGGTTTAACTCTGGAAGTTGAGTGCACACATTGACAACCGTTCTGTTAGATAGCTGCGTTTTGGATTTAGAAGCAGATATTTCCCTGTGCTTTCTGCAGTTTCTTCCATATGCCGGTATTGGGCTGAAAACGCCTGTTTTGAAACTCTGCACAGAAAGTGTTTGCAGACTGCTGAATCCACACACGGGTTTAATTCTGGAAGTTGAGTGCACATATTGACAACCGTTCTGTTAGATAGCTGCGTTTTGGATTTAGAAGCAGATATTTCCCTGTGCTTTCTGCTGTTTCTTCCATATGCCGGTATTGGGCTGAAAACGCCTGTTTTGAAACTCTGCACAGAAAGTGTTTGCAGACTGCTGAATCCACACACGGGTTTAACTCTGGAAGTTGAGTGCACACATTGACAACCGTTCTGTTAGATAGCTGCGTTTTCGATTTAGAAGCAGATATTTCCCTGTGCTTTCTGCTGTTTCTTCCATATGCCGGTATTGGGCTGAAAACGCCTGTTTTGAAACTCTGCACAGAAAGGGTTTGCAGACTGCTGAATCCACACACGGGTTTAACTCTGGAAGTTGAGTGCACACATCGACAACCGTTCTGTTAGATAGCTGCGTTTTGGATTTAGAAGCAGATATTTCCCTGTGCTTTCTGCTGTTTCTTCCATAGGACGGTATTGGGCTGAAAACGCCTGTTTTGAAACTCTGCACAGAAAGTGTTTGCAGACTGCTGAATCCACACACGGGTTTAACTCTGGAAGTTGAGTGCACACATCGACAACCGTTCTGTTAGATAGCTGCGTTTTGGATTTAGAAGCAGATATTTCCCTGTGCTTTCTGCTGTTTCTTCCATAGGCCGGTATTGGGCTGAAAACGCCTGTTTTGAAACTCTGCACAGAAAGTGTTTGCAGACTGCTGAATCCACACACGGGTTTAACTCTGGAAGTTGAGTGCACACATTGACAACCGTTCTGTTAGATAGCTGCGTTTTGGATTTAGAAGCAGATATTTCCCTGTGCTTTCTGCTGTTTCTTCCATATGCCGGTATTGGGCTGAAAACGCCTGTTTTGAAACTCTGCACAGAAAGTGTTTGCAGACTGCTGAATCCACACACGGGTTTAACTCTGGAAGTTGAGTGCACACATTGACAACCGTTCTGTTAGATAGCTGCGTTTTGGATTTAGAAGCAGATATTTCCCTGTGCTTTCTGCTGTTTCTTCCATATGCCGGTATTGGGCTGAAAACGCCTGTTTGGAAACTCTGCACAGAAAGGGTTTGCAGACTGCTGAATCCACACACGGGTTTAACTCTGGAAGTTGAGTGCACACATTGACAACCGTTCTGTTAGATAGCTGCGTTTTCGATTTAGAAGCAGATATTTCCCTGTGCTTTCTGCTGTTTCTTCCATAGGCCGGTATTGGGCTGAAAACGCCTGTTTTTAAACTCTGCACAGAAAGTGTTTGCAGACTGCTGAATCCACACACGGGTTTAACTCTGGAAGTTGAGTGCACACATTGACAACCGTTCTGTTAGATAGCTGCGTTTTGGATTTAGAAGCAGATATTTCCCTGTGCTTTCTGCTGTTTCTTCCATAGGCCGGTATTGGGCTGAAAACGCCTGTTTTGAAACTCTGCACAGAAAGGGTTTGCAGACTGCTGAATCCACACACGGGTTTATCTCTGGAAGTTGAGTGCCCACATTGACAACCGTTCTGTTAGATAGCTGCGTTTTGGATTTAGAAGCAGATATTTCCCTGTGCTTTCTGCTGTTTCTTCCATATGCCGGTATTGGGCTGAAAACGCCTGTTTTGAAACTCTGCACAGAAAGGGTTTGCAGACTGCTGAATCCACACACGGGTTTAACTCTGGAAGTTGAGTGCACAAATTGACAACCGTTCTGTTAGATAGCTGCGTTTTGGATTCACAAGCAGATATTTCCCTGTGCTTTCTGCTGTTTCTTCCATATGCCGGTATTGGGCTGAAAACGCCTGTTTTGAAACTCTGCACAGAAAGTGTTTGCAGACTGCTGAATCCACACACGGGTTTAACTCTGGAAGTTGAGTGCACACATCGACAACCGTTCTGTTAGATAGCTGCGTTTTGGATTTAGAAGCAGATATTTCCCTGTGCTTTCTGCTGTTTCTTCCATAGGCCGGTATTGGGCTGAAAACGCCTGTTTTGAAACTCTGCACAGAAAGGGTTTGCAGACTGCTGAATCCACACACGGGTTTAACTCTGGAAGTTGAGTGCACACATCGACAACCATTCTGTTAGATCGCTGCGTTTTGGATTTAGAAGCAGATATTTCCCTGTGCTTTCTGCTGTTTCTTCCATAGGCCGGTATTGGGCTGAAAACGCCTGTTTTGAAACTCTGCACAGAAAGGGTTTGCAGACTGCTGAATCCACACACGGGATTAACTCTGGAAGTTGAGTGCACACATTGACAACCGTTCTGTTAGGTAGCTGCGTTTTGGATTTAGAAGCAGATATTTCCCTGTGCTTTCTGCTGTTTCTTCCATAGGCCGGTATTGGGCTGAAAAGGCCTGTTTTGAAACTCTGCACAGAAAGGGTTTGCAGACTGCTGAATCCACACACGGGTTTAACTCTGGAAGTTGAGTGCACACATTGACAACCGTTCTGTTAGATAGCTGCGTTTTGGATTTAGAAGCAGATATTTCCCTGTGCTTTCTGCAGTTTCTTCCATATGCCGGTATTGGGCTGAAAACGCCTGTTTTGAAACTCTGCACAGAAAGTGTTTGCAGACTGCTGAATCCACACACGGGTTTAATTCTGGAAGTTGAGTGCACATATTGACAACCGTTCTGTTAGATAGCTGCGTTTTGGATTTAGAAGCAGATATTTCCCTGTGCTTTCTGCTGGTTCTTCCATATGCCGGTATTGGGCTGAAAACGCCTGTTTTGAAACTCTGCACAGAAAGTGTTTGCAGACTGCTGAATCCACACACGGGTTTAACTCTGGAAGTTGAGTGCACACATTGACAACCGTTCTGTTAGATAGCTGCGTTTTGGATTTAGAAGCAGATATTTCCCTGTGCTTTCTGCTGTTTCTTCCATATGCCGGTATTGGGCTGAAAACGCCTGTTTGGAAACTCTGCACAGAAAGGGTTTGCAGACTGCTGAATCCACACACGGGTTTAACTCTGGAAGTTGAGTGCACACATTGACAACCGTTCTGTTAGATAGCTGCGTTTTGGATTTAGAAGCAGATATTTCCCTGTGCTTTCTGCTGTTTCTTCCATAGGCCGGTATTGGGCTGAAAACGCCTGTTTTGAAACTCTGCACAGAAAGGGTTTGCAGACTGCTGAATCCACACACGGGTTTATCTCTGGAAGTTGAGTGCCCACATTGACAACCGTTCTGTTAGATAGCTGCGTTTTGGATTTAGAAGCAGATATTTCCCTGTGCTTTCTGCTGTTTCTTCCATATGCCGGTATTGGGCTGAAAACGCCTGTTTTGAAACTCTGCACAGAAAGGGTTTGCAGACTGCTGAATCCACACACGGGTTTAACTCTGGAAGTTGAGTGCACAAATTGACAACCGTTCTGTTAGATAGCTGCGTTTTGGATTCACAAGCAGATATTTCCCTGTGCTTTCTGCTGTTTCTTCCATATGCCGGTATTGGGCTGAAAACACCTGTTTTGAAACTCTGCACAGAAAGGGTTTGCAGACTGCTGAATCCACACACGGGTTTAACTCTGGAAGTTGAGTGCACACATTGACAACCGTTCTGTTAGATAGCTGCGTTTTGGATTTAAAAGCAGATATTTCCCTGTGCTTTCTGCTGTTTCTTCCATTTGCCGGTATTGTGCTGAAAACGCCTGTTTTGAAACTCTGCACAGAAAGTATTTGCAGACTGCTGAATCCACACACGGGTTTAACTCTGGAAGTTGAGTGCACACATTGACAACCGTTCTGTTGGATAGCTGCGTTTTGGATTTAGAAGCAGATATTTCCCTGTGCTTTCTTCTGTTTCTTCCACAGGACGGTATTGGGCTGAAAACGCCTGTTTTGAAACTCTGCACAGAAAGTGTTTGCAGACTGCTGAATCCACACACGGGTTTAACTCTGGAAGTTGAGTGCACACATTGACAACCGTTCTGTTAGTTAGCTGCGTTTTGGATTTAGAAGCAGATATTTCCCTGTGCTTTCTGCTGTTTCTTGATATGCCGGTATTGGGCTGAAAACGCCTGTTTTGAAACTCTGCACAGAAAGGGTTTGCAGACTGCTGAATCCACACTCGGGTTTAACTCTGGAAGTTGAGTGCACACATTGACAACCGTTCTGTTAGATAGCTGCGTCTTGGATTTAGAAGCAGATATTTCCCTGGGCTTTCTGCTGTTTCTTCCATAGGCCGGTATTGGGCTGAAAACGCCTGTTTTGAAACTCTGCACAGAAAGGGTTTGCAGACTGCTGAATCCACACACGGGTTTAACTCTGGAAGTTGAGTGCACACATTGACAACCGTTCTGTTAGATAGCTGCGTTTTGGATTTCGAAGCAGATATTTCCCTGTGCTTTCTGCTGTTTCTTCCATAGGCCGGTATTGGGCTGAAAACGCCTGTTTTGAAACTCTGCACAGAAAGGGTTTGCAGACTGCTGAATCCACACACGGGTTTAACTCTGGAAGTTGAGTGCACACATTGACAACCGTTCTGTTAGATAGCTGCGTTTTGGATTTAGAAGCAGATATTTCCCTGTGCTTTCTGCTGTTTCTTCCAAAGGCCGGTATTGTGCTGAAAACGCCTGTTTTAAAACTCTGCACAGAAAGGGTTTGCAGACTGCTGAATCCACACACGGGTTTAACTCTGGAAGTTGAGTGCACACATTGACAACCGTTCTGTTAGATAGCTGCGTTTTGGATTTAGAAGCAGATATTTCCCTGTGCTTTCTGCTGTTTCTTCCATAGGCCGGTATTGGGCTGAAAACGCCTGTTTTGAAACTCTGCACAGAAAGGGTTTGCAGACTGCTGAATCCACACAGGGGTTTAACTCTGGAAGTTGAGTGCACACATTGAAAACCGTTCTGTTAGATAGCTGCGTTTTGGATTTAGAAGCAGATATTTCCCTGTGCTTTCTGCTGTTTCTTCCATAGGCCGGTATTGGGCTGAAAACGCCTGTTTTGAAACTCTGCACAGAAAGGGTTTGCAGACTGCTGAATCCACACACGGGTTTAACTCTGGAAGCTGAGTGCACACATCGACAACCGTTCTGTTAGGTAGCTGCGTTTTGGATTTAGAAACAGATATTTCCCTGTGCTTTCTGCTGTTTCTTCCCTAGGCCGGTATTGGGCTGAAAACGCCTGTTTTGAAACTCTGCACAGAAAGGGTTTGCAGACTGCTGAATCCACACACGGGTTTAACTCTGGAAGTTGAGTGCACACATTGACAACCGTTCTGTTAGTTAGCTGCGTTTTGGATTTAGAAGCAGATATTTCCCTGTGCTTTCTGCTGTTTCTTCCCTAGGCCGGTATTGGGCTGAAAACGCGTGTTTTGAAACTCTGCAAAGAAAGTGTTTGCAGACTGCTGAATCCACACACGGGTTTAACTCTGGAAGTTGAGTGCACACATCGACAACCGTTCTGTTAGATAGCTGCGTTTTGGATTTAGAAGCAGATATTTCCCTGTGCTTTCTGCTGTTTCTTCCATAGGCCGGTATTGGGCTGAAAACGCCTGTTTTGAAACTCTGCACAGAAAGTGTTTGCAGACTGCTGAATCCACACACGGGTTTAACTCTGGAAGTTGAGTGCACACATTGACAACCGTTCTGTTAGATAGCTGCGTTTTGGATTTAGAAGCAGATATTTCCCTGTGCTTTCTGCTGTTTCTTCCATATGCCGGTATTGGGCTGAAAACGCCTGTTTTGAAACTCTGCACAGAAAGGGTTTGCAGACTGCTGAATCCACACACGGGTTTAACTCTGGAAGTTGAGTGCACAAATTGACAACCGTTCTGTTAGATAGCTGCGTTTTGGATTCACAAGCAGATATTTCCCTGTGCTTTCTGCTGTTTCTTCCATATGCCGGTATTGGGCTGAAAACACCTGTTTTGAAACTCTGCACAGAAAGGGTTTGCAGACTGCTGAATCCACACACGGGTTTAACTCTGGAAGTTGAGTGCACACATTGACAACCGTTCTGTTAGATAGCTGCGTTTTGGATTTAAAAGCAGATATTTCCCAGTGCTTTCTGCTGTTTCTTCCATTTGCCGGTATTGTGCTGAAAACGCCTGTTTTGAAACTCTGCACAGAAAGTATTTGCAGACTGCTGAATCCACACACGGGTTTAACTCTGGAAGTTGAGTGCACACATTGACAACCGTTCTGTTGGATAGCTGCGTTTTGGATTTAGAAGCAGATATTTCCCTGTGCTTTCTTCTGTTTCTTCCACAGGACGGTATTGGACTGAAAACGCCTGTTTTGAAACTCTGCACAGAAAGTGTTTGCAGACTGCTGAATCCACACACGGGTTTAACTCTGGAAGTTGAGTGCACACATTGACAACCGTTCTGTTAGTTAGCTGCGTTTTGGATTTAGAAGCAGATATTTCCCTGTGCTTTCTGCTGTTTCTTGATATGCCGGTATTGGGCTGAAAACGCCTGTTTTGAAACTCTGCACAGAAAGGGTTTGCAGACTGCTGAATCCACACTCGGGTTTAACTCTGGAAGTTGAGTGCACACATTGACAACCGTTCTGTTAGATAGCTGCGTCTTGGATTTAGAAGCAGATATTTCCCTGGGCTTTCTGCTGTTTCTTCCATAGGCCGGTATTGGGCTGAAAACGCCTGTTTTGAAACTCTGCACAGAAAGGGTTTGCAGACTGCTGAATCCACACACGGGTTTAACTCTGGAAGTTGAGTGCACACATTGACAACCGTTCTGTTAGACAGCTGCGTTTTGGATTTAGAAGCAGATATTTCCCTGTGCTTTCTGCTGTTTCTTCCATAGGCCGGTATTGGGCTGAAAACGCCTGTTTTGAAACTCTGCACAGAAAGGGTTTGCAGACTGCTGAATCCACACACGGGTTTAGCTCTGGAAGTTGAGTGCACACATTGACAACCGTTCTGTTAGATAGCTGCGTTTTGGATTTAGAAGCAGATATTTCCCTGTGCTTTCTGCTGTTTCTTCCAAAGGCCGGTATTGTGCTGAAAACGCCTGTTTTGAAACTCTGCACAGAAAGGGTTTGCAGACTGCTGAATCCACACACGGGTTTAACTCTGGAAGTTGAGTGCACACATTGACAACCGTTCTGTTAGATAGCTGCGTTTTGGATTTAGAAGCAGATATTTCCCTGTGCTTTCTGCTGTTTCTTCCATAGGCCGGTATTGGGCTGAAAACGCCTGTTTTGAAACTCTGCACAGAAAGGGTTTGCAGACTGCTGAATCCACACAGGGGTTTAACTCTGGAAGTTGAGTGCACACATTGAAAACCGTTCTGTTAGATAGCTGCGTTTTGGATTTAGAAGCAGATATTTCCCTGTGCTTTCTGCTGTTTCTTCCATAGGCCGGTATTGGGCTGAAAACGCCTGTTTTGAAACTCTGCACAGAAAGGGTTTGCAGACTGCTGAATCCACACACGGGTTTAACTCTGGAAGCTGAGTGCACACATCGACAACCGTTCTGTTAGGTAGCTGCGTTTTGGATTTAGAAACAGATATTTCCCTGTGCTTTCTGCTGTTTCTTCCCTAGGCCGGTATTGGGCTGAAAACGCCTGTTTTGAAACTCTGCACAGAAAGGGTTTGCAGACTGCTGAATCCACACACGGGTTTAACTCTGGAAGTTGAGTGCACACATTGACAACCGTTCTGTTAGTTAGCTGCGTTTTGGATTTAGAAGTAGATATTTCCCTGTGCTTTCTGCTGTTTCTTCCCTAGGGCGGTATTGGGCTGAAAACGCGTGTTTTGAAACTCTGCAAAGAAAATGTTTGCAGACTGCTGAATCCACACACGGGTTTAACTCTGGAAGTTGAGTGCACACATCGACAACCGTTCTGTTAGATAGCTGCGTTTTGGATTTAGAAGCAGATATTTCCCTGTGCTTTCTGCTGTTTCTTCCATAGGCCGGTATTGGGCTGAAAACGCCTGTTTTGAAACTCTGCACAGAAAGTGTTTGCAGACTGCTGAATCCACACACGGGTTTAACTCTGGAAGTTGAGTGCACACATTGACAACCGTTCTGTTAGATAGCTGCGTTTTGGATTTAGAAGCAGATATTTCCCTGTGCTTTCTGCTGTTTCTTCCATAGGCCGGTATTGGGCTGAAAACGCCTGTTTTGAAACTCTGCACAGAAAGTGTTTGCAGACTGCTGAATCCACACACGGGTTTAACTCTGGAAGTTGAGTGAACACATTGACAACCGTTCTGTTAGATAGCTGCGTTTTGGATTTAGAAGCAGATATTTCCCTGTGCTTTCTGCTGTTTCTTCCATATGCCGGTATTGGGCTGAAAACGCCTGTTTTGAAACTCTGCACAGAAAGGGTTTGCAGACTGCTGAATCCACACACGAGTTTAACTCTGGAAGTTGAGTGCACACATTGACAACCGTTCTGTTAGATAGCTGCGTTTTGGATTTAGAAGCAGATATTTCCCTGTGCTTTCTGCTGTTTCTTCCAAAGGCCCGTATTGTGCTGAAAACGCCTGTTTTGAAACTCTGCACAGAAAGGGTTTGCAGACTGCTGAATCCACACACGGGTTTAACTCTGGAAGTTGAGTGCACACATTGACAACCGTTCTGTTAGATAGCTGCGTTTTGGATTTAGAAGCAGATATTTCCCTGTGCTTTCTGCTGTTTCTTCCATAGGCCGGTATTGGGCTGAAAACGCCTGTTTTGAAACTCTGCACAGAAAGCGTTTTCAGACTGCTGAATCCACTCACGGGTTTAACTCTGGAAGATGAGTGCACACATTGACAACCGTTCTGTTAGATAACTGCGTTTTGGATTTAGAAGCAGATATTTCCCTGTGCTTTCTGCTGTTTCTTCCATATGCCGGTATTGGGCTGAAAACGCCTGTTTTGAAACTCTGCACAGAAAGGGTTTGCAGACTGCTGAATCAACACACGGGCTTAACTCTGGAAGTTGAGTGCACACATCGACAACCGTTCTGTTAGGTAGCTGCGTTTTGGATTTAGAAGCAGATATTTCCCTGTGCTTTCTGCTGTTTCTTCCATAGGCCGGTATTGGGCTGAAAACGCCTGTTTTGAAACTCTGCACAGAAAGTGTTTGCAGACTGCTGAATCCTCACACGGGTTTAATTCTGGAAGTTGAGTGCACACATCGACAACCGTTCTGTTAGGTACCTGCGTTTTGGATTTAGAAGCAGATATTTCCCTGTGCTTTCTGCTGTTTCTTCCATATGCCGGTATTGGGCTGAAAACGCCTGTTTTGAAACTCTGCACAGAAAGTGTTTGCAGACTGCTGAATCCACACACGGGTTTAACTCTGGAAGTTGAGTGCACACATTGACAGCCGTTCTGTTAGATAGCTGCGTTTTGGATTTAGAAGCAGATATTTCCCTGTGCTTTCTGCTGTTTCTTCCATAGGCCGGTATTGGGCTGAAAACGCCTGTTTTGAAACTCTGCACAGAAAGGGTTTGCAGACTGCTGAATCCACACACGGGTTTAACTCTGGAAGTTGAGTGCACACATTGACAACCGTTCTGTTAGATAGCTGCGTTTTGGATTTAGAAGCAGATATTTCCCTGTGCTTTCTGCTGTTTCTTCCTTAGGCCGGTATTGGGCTGAAAACGCCTGTTTTGAAACTCTGCACAGAAAGGGTTTGCAGACTGCTGAATCCACACCCGGGTTTAACTCTGGAAGATGAGTGCACACATTGACAACCGTTCTGTTAGGTAGCTGCGTTTTGGATTTAGAAGCAGATATTTCCCTGTCCTTTCTGCTGTTTCTTCCATAGGCCGGTATTGGGCTGAAAACGCCTGTTTTGAAACTCTGCACAGAAAGGGTTTGCAGACTGCTGAATCCACACACGGGTTTAACTCTGGAAGTTGAGTGCACACATTGACAACCGTTCTGTTATATAGCTGCGTTTTGGATTTAGAAGCAGATATTTCCCTGTGCTTTCTGCTGTTTCTTCCACAGGACGGAATTGGGCTGAAAACGCCTGTTTTGAAACTCTGCACAGAAAGTGTTTGCAGACTGCTGAATCCACACACGGGTTTACCTCTGGAAGTTGAGTGCACACAACGACAACCGTTCTGTTAGGTAGCTGCGTTTTGGATTTAGAAGCAGATATTTCCCTGTGCTTTCTGCTGTTTCTTCCATAGGCCGGTATTGGGCTGAAAACGCCTGTTTTGAAACTCTGCACAGAAAGTGTTTGCAGACTGCTGAATCCACACACGGGTTTAACTCTGGAAGTTGAGTGCACACATCGACAACCGTTCCGTTAGGTAGCTGCGTTTTGGATTTAGAAGCAGATATTTCCCTGTGCTTTCTGCTGTTTCTTCCATAGGCCGGTATTGGGCTGAAAACGCCTGTTTTGAAACTCTGCACAGAAAGGGTTTGCAGACTGCGGAATCCACACACGGGTTTAACTCTGGAAGTTGAGTGCACACATTGACAACCGTTCTGTTAGATAGCTGCGTTTTGGATTTAGAAGCAGATATTTCCCTGTGCTTTCTGCTGTTTATTCCATAGGCCGGTATTGGGCTGAAAACGCCTGTTTTGAAACTCTGCAAAGAAGGTGTTTGCAGACTGCTGAATCCACACACGGGTTTAACTCTGGAAGTTGAGTGCACACATCGACAACCGTTCTGTTAGATAGCTGCGTTTTGGATTTAGAAGCAGATATTTCCCTGTGCTTTCTGCTGTTTCTTCCATAGGCCGGTATTGGGCTGAAAACGCCTGTTTTGAAACTCTGCACAGAAAGTGTTTGCAGACTGCTGAATCCACACACGGGTTTAACTCTGGAAGTTGAGTGCACACATCGACAACCGTTCTGTTAGGTAGCTGCGTTTTGGATTTAGAAGCAGATATTTCCCTGTGCTTTCTGCTGTTTCTTCCATAGGCCGGTATTGGGCTGAAAACGCCTGTTTTGAAACTCTGCACAGAAAGTGTTTGCAGACTGCTGAATCCACACACGTGTTTAACTCTGGAAGTTGAGTGCACACATCGACAACCGTTCTGTTAGGTAGCTGCGTTTTGGATTTACAAGCAGATATTTCCCTGTGCTTTCTGCTGTTTCTTCCATAGGCCGGTATTGGGCTGAAAACGCCTGTTTTGAAACTCTGCACATAAAGGGTTTGCAGACTGCTGAATCCGCACACGGGTTTAACTCTGGAAGTTGAGTGCACACATTGACAACCGTTCTGTTATATAGCTGCGTTTTGGATTTAGAAGCAGATATTTCCCTGTGCTTTCTGCTGTTTCTTCCACAGGACGGAATTGGGCTGAAAACGCCTGTTTTGAAACTCTGCACAGAAAGTGTTTGCAGACTGCTGAATCCACACACGGGTTTACCTCTGGAAGTTGAGTGCACACATCGACAACCGTTCTGTTAGGTAGCTGCGTTTTGGATTTTGAAGCAGATATTTCCCTGTGCTTTCTGCTGTTTCTTCCATAGGCCGGTATTGGGGTGAAAACGCCTGTTTTGAAACTCTGCACAGAAAGGGTTTGCAGACTGCTGAATCCACACACGGGTTTAACTCTGGAAGTTGAGTGCACACATTGACAACCGTTCTGTTATATAGCTGCGTTTTGGATTTAGAAGCAGATATTTCCCTGTGCTTTCTGCTGTTTCTTCCACAGGACGGAATTGGGCTGAAAATGGCTGTTTTGAAACTCTGCACAGAAAGTGTTTGCAGACTGCTGAATCCACACACGGGTTTACCTCTGGAAGTTGAGTGCACACATCGACAACCGTTCTGTTAGGTAGCTGCGTATTGGATTTAGAAGCAGATATTTCCCTGTGCTTTCTGCTGTTTCTTCCATAGGCCGGTATTGGGCTGAAAACGCCTGTTTTGAAACTCTGCACAGAAAGTGTTTGCAGACTGCTGAATCCACACACGGGTTTAACTCTGGAAGTTGAGTGCACACATCGACAACCGTTCCGTTAGGTAGCTGCATTTTGGATTTAGAAGCAGATATTTCCCTGTGCTTTCTGCTGTTTCTTCCATAGGCCGGTATTGGGCTGAAAACGCCTGTTTTGAAACTCTGCACAGAAAGGGTTTGCAGACTGCGGAATCCACACACGGGTTTAACTCTGGAAGTTGAGTGCACACATTGACAACCGTTCTGTTAGATAGCTGCGTTTTGGATTTAGAAGCAGATATTTCCCTGTGCTTTCTGCTGTTTCTTCCATAGGCCGGTATTGGGCTGAAAACGCCTGTTTTGAAACTCTGCAAAGAAAGTGTTTGCAGACTGCTGAATCCACACACGGGTTTAACTCTGGAAGTTGAGTGCACACATCGACAACCGTTCTGTTAGATAGCTGCGTTTTGGATTTAGAAGCAGGTATTTCCCTGTGCTTTCTGCTGTTTCTTCCATATGCCGGTATTGGGCTGAAAACGCCTGTTTTGAAACTCTGCACAGAAAGTGTTTGCAGACTGCTGAATCCACACACGGGTTTAACTCTGGAAGTTGAGTGCACACATCGACAACCGTTCAGTTAGGTAGCTGCGTTTTGGATTTAGAAGCAGATATTTCCCTGTGCTTTCTGCTGTTTCTTCCATAGGCCGGTATAGGGCTGAAAACGCCTGTTTTGAAACTCTGCACAGAAAGTGTTTGCAGACTGCTGAATCCACACACGTGTTTAACTCTGGAAGTTGAGTGCACACATCGACAACCGTTCTGTTAGGTAGCTGCGTTTTGGATTTACAAGCAGATATTTCCCTGTGCTTTCTGCTGTTTCTTCCATAGGCCGGTATTGGGCTGAAAACGCCTGTTTTGAAACTCTGCACATAAAGGGTTTGCAGACTGCTGAATCCGCACACGGGTTTACCTCTGGAAGTTGAGTGCACACATTGACAACCGTTCTGTTATATAGCTGCGTTTTGGATTTAGAAGCAGATATTTCCCTGTGCTTTCTGCTGTTTCTTCCACAGGACGGAATTGGGCTGAAAACGCCTGTTTTGAAACTCTGCACAGAAAGTGTTTGCAGACTGCTGAATCCACACACGGGTTTAACTCTGGAAGTTGAGTGCACACATCGACAACCGTTCTGTTAGATAGCTGCGTTTTGGATTTAGAAGCAGATATTTCCCTGTGCTTTCTGCTGTTTCTTCCAAAGGCCCGTATTGTGCTGAAAACGCCTGTTTTGAAACTCTGCACAGAAAGGGTTTGCAGACTGCTGAATCCACACACGGGTTTAACTCTGGAAGTTGAGTGCACACATTGACAACCGTTCTGTTAGATAGCTGCGTTTTGGATTTAGAAGCAGATATTTCCCTGTGCTTTCTGCTGTTTCTTCCATAGGCCGGTATTGGGCTGAAAACGCCTGTTTTGAAACTCTGCACAGAAAGCGTTTGCAGACTGCTGAATCCACTCACGGGTTTAACTCTGGAAGATGAGTGCACACATTGACAACCGTTCTGTTAGATAACTGCGTTTTGGATTTAGAAGCAGATATTTCCCTGTGCTTTCTGCTGTTTCTTCCATATGCCGGTATTGGGCTGAAAACGCCTGTTTTGAAACTCTGCACAGAAAGCGTTTGCAGACTGCTGAATCAACACACGGGCTTAACTCTGGAAGTTGAGTGCACACATCGACAACCGTTCTGTTAGGTAGCTGCGTTTTGGATTTAGAAGCAGATATTTCCCTGTGCTTTCTGCTGTTTCTTCCATAGGCCGGTATTGGGCTGAAAACGCCTGTTTTGAAACTCTGCACAGAAAGTGTTTGCAGACTGCTGAATCCACACACGGGTTTAACTCTGGAAGTTGAGTGCACACATCGACAACCGTTCTGTTAGGTACCTGCGTTTTGGATTTAGAAGCAGATATTTCCCTGTGCTTTCTGCTGTTTCTTCCATATGCCGGTATTGGGCTGAAAACGCCTGTTTTGAAACTCTGCACAGAAAGTGTTTGCAGACTGCTGAATCCACACACGGGTTTAACTCTGGAATTTGAGTGCACACATTGACAACCGTTCTGTTAGGTAGCTGCGTTTTGGATTTAGAAGCAGATATTTCCCTGTGCTTTCTGCTGTTTCTTCCATAGGCCGGTATTGGGCTGAAAACGCCTGTTTTGAAACTCTGCACAGAAAGTGTTTGCAGACTGCTGAATCCACACACGGGTTTAACTCTGGAAGTTGAGTGCACACATTGACAACCGTTCTGTTAGATAGCTGCGTTTTGGATTTAGAAGCAGATATTTCCCTGTGCTTTCTGCTGTTTCTTCCATATGCCGGTATTGGGCTGAAAACGCCTGTTTTGAAACTCTGCACAGAAAGTGTTTGCAGACTGCTGAATCCACACACGGGTTTAACTCTGGAAGTTGAGTGCACACATCGACAACCGTTCTGTTAGGTAGCTGCGTTTTGGATTTAGAAGCAGATATTTCCCTGTGCTTTCTGCTGTTTCTTCCATAGGCCGGTATTGGGCTGAAAACGCCTGTTTTGAAACTCTGCACAGAAAGGGTTTGCAGACTGCTGAATCCACACACGGGTTTAACTCTGGAAGTTGAGTGCACACATCGACAACCGTTCTGTTAGGTAGCTGCGTTTTGGATTTAGATGCAGATATTTCCCTGTGCTTTCTGCTGTTTCTTCCATAGGCCGGTATTGGGCTGAAAACGCCTGTTTTGAAACTCTGCACAGAAAGGGTTTGCAGACTGCTGAATCCACACACGGGTTTAACTCTGGAATTTGAGAGCACACATTGACAACCGTTCTGTTAGATAGCTGCGTTTTGGATTTAGAAGCAGATATTTCCCTGTGCTTTCTGCTGTTTCTTCCATAGGCCGGTATTGGGCTGAAAACGCCTGTTTTGAAACTCTGCACAGAAAGGGTTTGCAGACTGCTGAATCCACACACGGGTTTAACTCTGGAAGTTGAGTGCACACATTGACAACCGTTCTGTTAGGTAGCTGCGTTTTGGATTTAGAAGCAGATATTTCCCTGTGCTTTCTGCTGTTTCTTCCATAGGCCGGTATTGGGCTGAAAACGCCTGTTTTGAAACTCTGCACAGAAAGGGTTTGCAGACTGCTGAATCCACACACGGGTTTAACTCTGGAAGTTGAGTGCACACATTGACAACCGTTCTGTTATATAGCTGCGTTTTGGATTTAGAAGCAGATATTTCCCTGTGCTTTCTGCTGTTTCTTCCACAGGACGGAATTGGGCTGAAAACGCCTGTTTTGAAACTCTGCACAGAAAGTGTTTGCAGACTGCTGAATCCACACACGGGTTTACCTCTGGAAGTTGAGTGCACACATCGACAACCGTTCTGTTAGGTAGCTGCGTTTTGGATTTAGAAGCAGATATTTCCCTGTGCTTTCTGCTGTTTCTTCCATAGGCCGGTATTGGGCTGAAAACGCCTGTTTTGAAACTCTGCAAAGAAAGTGTTTGCAGACTGCTGAATCCACACACGGGTTTAACTCTGGAAGTTGAGTGCACACATCGACAACCGTTCTGTTAGATAGCTGCGTTTTGGATTTAGAAGCAGATATTTCCCTGTGCTTTCTGCTGTTTCTTCCATAGGCCGGTATTGGGCTGAAAACGCCTGTTTTGAAACTCTGCACAGAAAGTGTTTGCAGACTGCTGAATCCACACACGGGTTTAACTCTGGAAGTTGAGTGCACACATCGACAACCGTTCAGTTAGGTAGCTGCGTTTTGGATTTAGAAGCAGATATTTCCCTGTGCTTTCTGCTGTTTCTTCCATAGGCCGGTATTGGGCTGAAAACGCCTGTTTTGAAACTCTGCACAGAAAGTGTTTGCAGACTGCTGAATCCACACACGTGTTTAACTCTGGAAGTTGAGTGCACACATCGACAACCGTTCTGTTAGGTAGCTGCGTTTTGGATTTACAAGCAGATATTTCCCTGTGCTTTCTGCTGTTTCTTCCATAGGCCGGTATTGGGCTGAAAACGCCTGTTTTGAAACTCTGCACATAAAGGGTTTGCAGACTGCTGAATCCGCACACGGGTTTAACTCTGGAAGTTGAGTGCACACATTGACAACCGTTCTGTTATATAGCTGCGTTTTGGATTTAGAAGCAGATATTTCCCTGTGCTTTCTGCTGTTTCTTCCACAGGACGGAATTGGGCTGAAAACGCCTGTTTTGAAACTCTGCACAGAAAGTGTTTGCAGACTGCTGAATCCACACACGGGTTTAACTCTGGAAGTTGAGTGCACACATCGACAACCGTTCTGTTAGATAGCTGCGTTTTGGATTTAGAAGCAGATATTTCCCTGTGCTTTCTGCTGTTTCTTCCAAAGGCCCGTATTGTGCTGAAAACGCCTGTTTTGAAACTCTGCACAGAAAGGGTTTGCAGACTGCTGAATCCACACACGGGTTTAACTCTGGAAGTTGAGTGCACACATTGACAACCGTTCTGTTAGATAGCTGCGTTTTGGATTTAGAAGCAGATATTTCCCTGTGCTTTCTGCTGTTTCTTCCATAGGCCGGTATTGGGCTGAAAACGCCTGTTTTGAAACTCTGCACAGAAAGCGTTTGCAGACTGCTGAATCCACTCACGGGTTTAACTCTGGAAGATGAGTGCACACATTGACAACCGTTCTGTTAGATAACTGCGTTTTGGATTTAGAAGCAGATATTTCCCTGTGCTTTCTGCTGTTTCTTCCATATGCCGGTATTGGGCTGAAAACGCCTGTTTTGAAACTCTGCACAGAAAGGGTTTGCAGACTGCTGAATCAACACACGGGCTTAACTCTGGAAGTTGAGTGCACACATCGACAACCGTTCTGTTAGGTAGCTGCGTTTTGGATTTAGAAGCAGATATTTCCCTGTGCTTTCTGCTGTTTCTTCCATAGGCCGGTATTGGGCTGAAAACGCCTGTTTTGAAACTCTGCACAGAAAGTGTTTGCAGACTGCTGAATCCACACACGGGTTTAACTCTGGAAGTTGAGTGCACACATCGACAACCGTTCTGTTAGGTACCTGCGTTTTGGATTTAGAAGCAGATATTTCCCTGTGCTTTCTGCTGTTTCTTCCATATGCCGGTATTGGGCTGAAAACGCCTGTTTTGAAACTCTGCACAGAAAGTGTTTGCAGACTGCTGAATCCACACACGGGTTTAACTCTGGAATTTGAGTGCACACATTGACAACCGTTCTGTTAGGTAGCTGCGTTTTGGATTTAGAAGCAGATATTTCCCTGTGCTTTCTGCTGTTTCTTCCATAGGCCGGTATTGGGCTGAAAACGCCTGTTTTGAAACTCTGCACAGAAAGTGTTTGCAGACTGCTGAATCCACACACGGGTTTAACTCTGGAAGTTGAGTGCACACATTGACAACCGTTCTGTTAGATAGCTGCGTTTTGGATTTAGAAGCAGATATTTCCCTGTGCTTTCTGCTGTTTCTTCCATATGCCGGTATTGGGCTGAAAACGCCTGTTTTGAAACTCTGCACAGAAAGTGTTTGCAGACTGCTGAATCCACACACGGGTTTAACTCTGGAAGTTGAGTGCACACAACGACAACCGTTCTGTTAGGTAGCTGCGTTTTGGATTTAGAAGCAGATATTTCCCTGTGCTTTCTGCTGTTTCTTCCATAGGCCGGTATTGGGCTGAAAACGCCTGTTTTGAAACTCTGCACAGAAAGTGTTTGCAGACTGCTGAATCCACACACGGGTTTAACTCTGGAAGTTGAGTGCACACATCGACAACCGTTCTGTTAGGTAGCTGCGTTTTGGATTTAGATGCAGATATTTCCCTGTGCTTTCTGCTGTTTCTTCCATAGGCCGGTATTGGGCTGAAAACGCCTGTTTTGAAACTCTGCACAGAAAGGGTTTGCAGACTGCTGAATCCACACACGGGTTTAACTCTGGAATTTGAGAGCACACATTGACAACCGTTCTGTTAGATAGCTGCGTTTTGGATTTAGAAGCAGATATTTCCCTGTGCTTTCTGCTGTTTCTTCCATAGGCCGGTATTGGGCTGAAAACGCCTGTTTTGAAACTCTGCACAGAAAGTGTTTGCAGACTGCTGAATCCACACACGGGTTTAACTCTGGAAGTTGAGTGCACACATTGACAACCGTTCTGTTAGGTAGCTGCGTTTTGGATTTAGAAGCAGATATTTCCCTGTGCTTTCTGCTGTTTCTTCCATAGGCCGGTATTGGGCTGAAAACGCCTGTTTTGAAACTCTGCACAGAAAGGGTTTGCAGACTGCTGAATCCACACACGGGTTTAACTCTGGAAGTTGAGTGCACACATTGACAACCGTTCTGTTATATAGCTGCGTTTTGGATTTAGAAGCAGATATTTCCCTGTGCTTTCTGCTGTTTCTTCCACAGGACGGAATTGGGCTGAAAACGCCTGTTTTGAAACTCTGCACAGAAAGTGTTTGCAGACTGCTGAATCCACACACGGGTTTACCTCTGGAAGTTGAGTGCACACATCGACAACCGTTCTGTTAGGTAGCTGCGTTTTGGATTTAGAAGCAGATATTTCCCTGTGCTTTCTGCTGTTTCTTCCATAGGCCGGTATTGGGCTGAAAACGCCTGTTTTGAAACTCTGCACAGAAAGTGTTTGCAGACTGCTGAATCCACACACGGGTTTAACTCTGGAAGTTGAGTGCACACATCGACAACCGTTCCGTTAGGTAGCTGCGTTTTGGATTTAGAAGCAGATATTTCCCTGTGCTTTCTGCTGTTTCTTCCATAGGCCGGTATTGGGCTGAAAACGCCTGTTTTGAAACTCTGCACAGAAAGGGTTTGCAGACTGCGGAATCCACACACGGGTTTAACTCTGGAAGTTGAGTGCACACATTGACAACCGTTCTGTTAGGTAGCTGCGTTTTGGATTTAGAAGCAGATATTTCCCTGTGCTTTCTGCTGTTTCTTCCATAGGCCGGTATTGGGCTGAAAACGCCTGTTTTGAAACTCTGCACAGAAAGGGTTTGCAGACTGCGGAATCCACACACGGGTTTAACTCTGGAACTTGAGTGCACACATTGACAACCGTTCTGTTAGATAGCTGCGTTTTGGATTTAGAAGCAGATATTTCCCTGTGCTTTCTGCTGTTTCTTCCATAGGCCGGTATTGGGCTGAAAACGCCTGTTTTGAAACTCTGCAAAGAAAGTGTTTGCAGACTGCTGAATCCACACACGGGTTTAACTCTGGAAGTTGAGTGCACACATCGACAACCGTTCTGTTAGATAGCTGCGTTTTGGATTTAGAAGCAGATATTTCCCTGTGCTTTCTGCTGTTTCTTCCATATGCCGGTATTGGGCTGAAAACGCCTGTTTTGAAACTCTGCACAGAAAGTGTTTGCAGACTGCTGAATCCACACACGGGTTTAACTCTGGAATTTGAGTGCACACATTGACAACCGTTCTGTTAGGTAGCTGCGTTTTGGATTTAGAAGCAGATATTTCCCTGTGCTTTCTGCTGTTTCTTCCATAGGCCGGTATTGGGCTGAAAACGCCTGTTTTGAAACTCTGCACAGAAAGTGTTTGCAGACTGCTGAATCCACACACGGGTTTAACTCTGGAAGTTGAGTGCACACATTGACAACCGTTCTGTTAGATAGCTGCGTTTTGGATTTAGAAGCAGATATTTCCCTGTGCTTTCTGCTGTTTCTTCCATATGCCGGTATTGGGCTGAAAACGCCTGTTTTGAAACTCTGCACAGAAAGTGTTTGCAGACTGCTGAATCCACACACGGGTTTAACTCTGGAAGTTGAGTGCACACAACGACAACCGTTCTGTTAGGTAGCTGCGTTTTGGATTTAGAAGCAGATATTTCCCTGTGCTTTCTGCTGTTTCTTCCATAGGCCGGTATTGGGCTGAAAACGCCTGTTTTGAAACTCTGCACAGAAAGTGTTTGCAGACTGCTGAATCCACACACGGGTTTAACTCTGGAAGTTGAGTGCACACATCGACAACCGTTCTGTTAGGTAGCTGCGTTTTGGATTTAGATGCAGATATTTCCCTGTGCTTTCTGCTGTTTCTTCCATAGGCCGGTATTGGGCTGAAAACGCCTGTTTTGAAACTCTGCACAGAAAGGGTTTGCAGACTGCTGAATCCACACACGGGTTTAACTCTGGAATTTGAGAGCACACATTGACAACCGTTCTGTTAGATAGCTGCGTTTTGGATTTAGAAGCAGATATTTCCCTGTGCTTTCTGCTGTTTCTTCCATAGGCCGGTATTGGGCTGAAAACGCCTGTTTTGAAACTCTGCACAGAAAGTGTTTGCAGACTGCTGAATCCACACACGGGTTTAACTCTGGAAGTTGAGTGCACACATTGACAACCGTTCTGTTAGGTAGCTGCGTTTTGGATTTAGAAGCAGATATTTCCCTGTGCTTTCTGCTGTTTCTTCCATAGGCCGGTATTGGGCTGAAAACGCCTGTTTTGAAACTCTGCACAGAAAGGGTTTGCAGACTGCTGAATCCACACACGGGTTTAACTCTGGAAGTTGAGTGCACACATTGACAACCGTTCTGTTATATAGCTGCGTTTTGGATTTAGAAGCAGATATTTCCCTGTGCTTTCTGCTGTTTCTTCCACAGGACGGAATTGGGCTGAAAACGCCTGTTTTGAAACTCTGCACAGAAAGTGTTTGCAGACTGCTGAATCCACACACGGGTTTACCTCTGGAAGTTGAGTGCACACATCGACAACCGTTCTGTTAGGTAGCTGCGTTTTGGATTTAGAAGCAGATATTTCCCTGTGCTTTCTGCTGTTTCTTCCATAGGCCGGTATTGGGCTGAAAACGCCTGTTTTGAAACTCTGCACAGAAAGTGTTTGCAGACTGCTGAATCCACACACGGGTTTAACTCTGGAAGTTGAGTGCACACATCGACAACCGTTCCGTTAGGTAGCTGCGTTTTGGATTTAGAAGCAGATATTTCCCTGTGCTTTCTGCTGTTTCTTCCATAGGCCGGTATTGGGCTGAAAACGCCTGTTTTGAAACTCTGCACAGAAAGGGTTTGCAGACTGCGGAATCCACACACGGGTTTAACTCTGGAAGTTGAGTGCACACATTGACAACCGTTCTGTTAGGTAGCTGCGTTTTGGATTTAGAAGCAGATATTTCCCTGTGCTTTCTGCTGTTCCTTCCATAGGCCGGTATTGGGCTGAAAACGCCTGTTTTGAAACGATGCACAGAAAGGGTTTGCAGACTGCGGAATCCACACACGGGTTTAACTCTGGAAGTTGAGTGCACACATTGACAACCGTTCTGTTAGATAGCTGCGTTTTGGATTTAGAAGCAGATATTTCCCTGTGCTTTCTGCTGTTTCTTCCATAGGCCGGTATTGGGCTGAAAACGCCTGTTTTGAAACTCTGCAAAGAAAGTGTTTGCAGACTGCTGAATCCACACACGGGTTTAACTCTGGAAGTTGAGTGCACACATCGACAACCGTTCTGTTAGATAGCTGCGTTTTGGATTTAGATGCAGATATTTCCCTGTGCTTTCTGCTGTTTCTTCCATAGGCCGGTATTGGGCTGAAAACGCCTGTTTTGAAACTCTGCACAGAAAGTGTTTGCAGACTGCTGAATCCACACACGGGTTTAACTCTGGAAGTTGAGTGCACACATCGACAACCGTTCTGTTAGGTAGCTGCGTTTTGGATTTAGAAGCAGATATTTCCCTGTGCTTTCTGCTGTTTCTTCCATAGGCCGGTATTGGGCTGAAAACGCCTGTTTTGAAACTCTGCACAGAAAGTGTTTGCAGACTGCTGAATCCACACACGTGTTTAACTCTGGAAGTTGAGTGCACACATCGACAACCGTTCTGTTAGGTAGCTGCGTTTTGGATTTACAAGCAGATATTTCCCTGTGCTTTCTGCTGTTTCTTCCATAGGCCGGTATTGGGCTGAAAACGCCTGTTTTGAAACTCTGCACATAAAGGGTTTGCAGACTGCTGAATCCACACACGGGTTTAACTCTGGAAGTTGAGTGCACACATTGACAACCGTTCTGTTATATAGCTGCGTTTTGGATTTAGAAGCAGATATTTCCCTGTGCTTTCTGCTGTTTCTTCCACAGGACGGAATTGGGCTGAAAACGCCTGTTTTGAAACTCTGCACAGAAAGTGTTTGCAGACTGCTGAATCCACACACGGGTTTACCTCTGGAAGTTGAGTGCACACATCGACAACCGTTCTGTTAGATAGCTGCGTTTTGGATTTAGAAGCAGATATTTCCCTGTGCTTTCTGCTGTTTCTTCCAAAGGCCTGTATTGTGCTGAAAACGCCTGTTTTGAAACTCTGCACAGAAAGGGTTTGCAGACTGCTGAATCCACACACGGGTTTAACTCTGGAAGTTGAGTGCACACATTGACAACCGTTCTGTTAGATAGCTGCGTTTTGGATTTAGAAGCAGATATTTCCCTGTGCTTTCTGCTGTTTCTTCCATAGGCCGGTATTGGGCTGAAAACGCCTGTTTTGAAACTCTGCACAGAAAGCGTTTGCAGACTGCTGAATCCACTCACGGGTTTAACTCTGGAAGAGGAGTGCACACATTGACAACCGTTCTGTTAGATAACTGCGTTTTGGATTTAGAAGCAGATATTTCCCTGTGCTTTCTGCTGTTTCTTCCATATGCCGGTATTGGGCTGAAAACGCCTGTTTTGAAACTCTGCACAGAAAGGGTTTGCAGACTGCTGAATCAACACACGGGCTTAACTCTGGAAGTTGAGTGCACACATCGACAACCGTTCTGTTAGGTAGCTGCGTTTTGGATTTAGAAGCAGATATTTCCCTGTGCTTTCTGCTGTTTCTTCCATAGGCCGGCATTGGGCTGAAAACGCCTGTTTTGAAACTCTGCACAGAAAGTGTTTGCAGACTGCTGAATCCACACACGGGTTTAACTCTGGAAGTTGAGTGCACACATCGACAACCGTTCTGTTAGGTACCTGCGTTTTGGATTTAGAAGCAGATATTTCCCTGTGCTTTCTGCTGTTTCTTCCATATGCCGGTATTGGGCTGAAAACGCCTGTTTTGAAACTCTGCACAGAAAGTGTTTGCAGACTGCTGAATCCACACACGGGTTTAACTCTGGAATTTGAGTGCACACATTGACAACCGTTCTGTTAGGTAGCTGCGTTTTGGATTTAGAAGCAGATATTTCCCTGTGCTTTCTGCTGTTTCTTCCATAGGCCGGTATTGGGCTGAAAACGCCTGTTTTGAAACTCTGCACAGAAAGTGTTTGCAGACTGCTGAATCCACACACGGGTTTAACTCTGGAAGTTGAGTGCACACATTGACAACCGTTCTGTTAGATAGCTGCGTTTTGGATTTAGAAGCAGATATTTCCCTGTGCTTTCTGCTGTTTCTTCCATAGGCCGGTATTGGGCGGAAAACGCCTGTTTTGAAACTCTGCACAGAAAGTGTTTGCAGACTGCTGAATCCACACACGGGTTTAACTCTGGAAGTTGAGTGCACACATTGACAGCCGTTCTGTTAGATAGCTGCGTTTTGGATTTAGAAGCAGATATTTCCCTGTGCTTTCTGCTGTTTCTTCCATAGGCCGGTATTGGGCTGAAAACGCCTGTTTTGAAACTCTGCACAGAAAGGGTTTGCAGAGTGCTGAATCCACACAGGGGTTTAACTCTGGAAGTTGAGTGCACACATTGACAACCGTTCTGTTAGATAGCTGCGTTTTGGATTTAGAAGCAGATATTTCCCTGTGCTTTCTGCTGTTTCTTCCTTAGGCCGGTATTGGGCTGAAAACGCCTGTTTTGAAACTCTGCACAGAAAGGGTTTGCAGACTGCTGAATCCACACACGGGTTTAACTCTGGAAGTTGAGTGCACACATTGACAACCATTCTGTTATATAGCTGCGTTTTGGATTTAGAAGCAGATATTTCCCTGTGCTTTCTGCTGTTTCTTCCACAGGACGGAATTGGGCTGAAAACGCCTGTTTTGAAACTCTGCACAGAAAGTGTTTGCAGACTGCTGAATCCACACACGGGTTTACCTCTGGAAGTTGAGTGCACACATCGACAACCGTTCTGTTAGGTAGCTGCGTTTTGGATTTAGAAGCAGATATTTCCCTGTGCTTTCTGCTGTTTCTTCCATAGGCCGGTATTGGGCTGAAAACGCCTGTTTTGAAACTCTGCACAGAAAGTGTTTGCAGACTGCTGAATCCACACACGGGTTTAACTCTGGAAGTTGAGTGCACACATCGACAACCGTTCCGTTAGGTAGCTGCGTTTTGGATTTAGAAGCAGATATTTCCCTGTGCTTTCTGCTGTTTCTTCCATAGGCCGGTATTGGGCTGAAAACGCCTGTTTTGAAACTCTGCACAGAAAGGGTTTGCAGACTGCGGAATCCACACACGGGTTTAACTCTGGAAGTTGAGTGCACACATTGACAACCGTTCTGTTAGATAGCTGCGTTTTGGATTTAGAAGCAGATATTTCCCTGTGCTTTCTGCTGTTTCTTCCATAGGCCGGTATTGGGCTGAAAACACCTGTTTTGAAACTCTGCAAAGAAAGTGTTTGCAGACCGCTGAATCCACACACGGGTTTAACTCTGGAAGTTGAGTGCACACATCGACAACCGTTCTGTTAGATAGCTGCGTTTTGGATTTAGAAGCAGATATTTCCCTGTGCTTTCTGCTGTTTCTTCCATATGCCGGTATTGGGCTGAAAACGCCTGTTTTGAAACTCTGCACAGAAAGTGTTTGCAGACTGCTGAATCCACACACGGGTTTAACTCTGGAAGTTGAGTGCACACATCGACAACCGTTCTGTTAAGTAGCTGCGTTTTGGATTTAGAAGCAGATATTTCCCTGTGCTTTCTGCTGTTTCTTCCATAGGCCGGTATTGGGCTGAAAACGCCTGTTTTGAAACTCTGCACAGAAAGTGTTTGCAGACTGCTGAATCCACACACGTGTTTAACTCTGGAAGTTGAGTGCACACATCGACAACCGTTCTGTTAGGTAGCTGCGTTTTGGATTTAGAAGCAGATATTTCCCTGTGCTTTCTGCTGTTTCTTCCATAGGCCGGTATTGGGCTGAAAACGCCTGTTTTGAAACTCTGCACATAAAGGGTTTGCAGACTGCTGAATCCGCACTCGGGTTTAACTCTGGAAGTTGAGTGCACACATTGACAACCGTTCTGTTATATAGCTGCGTTTTGGATTTAGAAGCAGATATTTCCCTGTGCTTTCTGCTGTTTCTTCCACAGGACGGAATTGGGCTGAAAACGCCTGTTTTGAAACTCTGCACAGAAAGTGTTTGCAGACTGCTGAATCCACACACGGGTTTACCTCTGGAAGTTGAGTGCACACATCGACAACCGTTCTGTTAGGTAGCTGCGTTTTGGATTTTGAAGCAGATATTTCCCTGTGCTTTCTGCTGTTTCTTCCATAGGCCGGTATTGGGCTGAAAACGCCTGTTTTGAAACTCTGCACAGAAAGGGTTTGCAGACTGCTGAATCCACACACGGGTTTAACTCTGGAAGTTGAGTGCACACATTGACAACCGTTCTGTTATATAGCTGCGTTTTGGATTTAGAAGCAGATATTTCCCTGTGCTTTCTGCTGTTTCTTCCACAGGACGGAATTGGGCTGAAAATGGCTGTTTTGAAACTCTGCACAGAAAGTGTTTGCAGACTGCTGAATCCACACACGGGTTTACCTCTGGAAGTTGAGTGCACACATCGACAACCGTTCTGTTAGGTAGCTGCGTATTGGATTTAGAAGCAGATATTTCCCTGTGCTTTCTGCTGTTTCTTCCATAGGCCGGTATTGGGCTGAAAACGCCTGTTTTGAAACTCTGCACAGAAAGTGTTTGCAGACTGCTGAATCCACACACGGGTTTAACTCTGGAAGTTGAGTGCACACATCGACAACCGTTCCGTTAGGTAGCTGCATTTTGGATTTAGAAGCAGATATTTCCCTGTGCTTTCTGCTGTTTCTTCCATAGGCCGGTATTGGGCTGAAAACGCCTGTTTTGAAACTCTGCACAGAAAGGGTTTGCAGACTGATGAATCCACACACGGGTTTAACTCTGGAAGTTGAGTGCACACATTGACAACCGTTCTGTTAGATAGCTGCGTTTTGGATTTAGAAGCAGATATTTCCCTGTGCTTTCTGCTGTTTCTTCCATAGGCCGGTATTGGGCTGAAAACGCCTGTTTTGAAACTCTGCAAAGAAAGTGTTTGCAGACTGCTGAATCCACACACGGGTTTAACTCTGGAAGTTGAGTGCACACATCGACAACCGTTCTGTTAGATAGCTGCGTTTTGGATTTAGAAGCAGATATTTCCCTGTGCTTTCTGCTGTTTCTTCCATATGCCGGTATTGGGCTGAAAACGCCTGTTTTGAAACTCTGCACAGAAAGTGTTTGCAGACTGCTGAATCCACACACGGGTTTAACTCTGGAAGTTGAGTGCACACATCGACAACCGTTCTGTTAGGTAGCTGCGTTTTGGATTTAGAAGCAGATATTTCCCTGTGCTTTCTGCTGTTTCTTCCATAGGCCGGTATTGGGCTGAAAACGCCTGTTTTGAAACTCTGCACAGAAAGTGTTTGCAGACTGCTGAATCCACACACGTGTTTAACTCTGGAAGTTGAGTGCACACATCGACAACCGTTCTGTTAGGTAGCTGCGTTTTGGATTTACAAGCAGATATTTCCCTGTGCTTTCTGCTGTTTCTTCCATAGGCCGGTATTGGGCTGAAAACGCCTGTTTTGAAACTCTGCACATAAAGGGTTTGCAGACTGCTGAATCCGCACACGGGTTTAACTCTGGAAGTTGAGTGCACACATTGACAACCGTTCTGTTATATAGCTGCGTTTTGGATTTAGAAGCAGATATTTCCCTGTGCTTTCTGCTGTTTC
The DNA here is from genome assembly GCF_030222135.1 of Aotus nancymaae. Classification (NCBI taxonomy): domain Eukaryota; kingdom Metazoa; phylum Chordata; class Mammalia; order Primates; family Aotidae; genus Aotus; species Aotus nancymaae. Next base: position 157,355 of record NW_026988555.1, read on the forward strand.
TTCCACAGGACGGAATTCGGCTGAAAACGCCTGTTTTGAAACTCTGCACAGAAAGTGTTTGCAGACTGCTGAATCCACACACGGGTTTACCTCTGGAAGTTGAGTGCACACATCGACAACCGTTCTGTTAGGTAGCTGCGTTTTGGATTTTGAAGCAGATATTTCCCTGTGCTTTCTGCTGTTTCTTCCATAGGCCGGTATTGGGCTGAAAACGCCTGTTTTGAAACTCTGCACAGAAAGGGTTTGCAGACTGCTGAATCCACACACGGGTTTAACTCTTGAAGTTGAGTGCACACATTGACAACCGTTCTGTTATATAGCTGCGTTTTGGATTTAGAAGCAGATATTTCCCTGTGCTTTCTGCTGTTTCTTCCACAGGACGGAATTGGGCTGAAAACGGCTGTTTTGAAACTCTGCACAGAAAGTGTTTGCAGACTGCTGAATCCACACACGGGTTTACCTCTGGAAGTTGAGTGCACACATCGACAACCGTTCTGTTAGGTAGCTTCGTTTTGGATTTAGAAGCAGATATTTCCCTGTGCTTTCTGCTGTTTCTTCCATAGGCCGGTATTGGGCTGAAAACGCCTGTTTTGAAACTCTGCACAGAAAGTGTTTGCAGACTGCTGAATCCACACACGGGTTTAACTCTGGAAGTTGAGTGCACACATCGACAACCGTTCCGTTAGGTAGCTGCGTTTTGGATTTAGAAGCAGATATTTCCCTGTGCTTTCTGCTGTTTCTTCCATAGGCCGGTATTGGGCTGAAAACGCCTGTTTTGAAACTCTGCACAGAAAGGGTTTGCAGACTGCGGAATCCACACACGGGTTTAACTCTGGAAGTTGAGTGCACACATTGACAACCGTTCTGTTAGATAGCTGCGTTTTGGACTTAGAAGCAGATATTTCCCTGTGCTTTCTGCTGTTTCTTCCATATGCCGGTATTGGGCTGAAAACGCCTGTTTTGAAACTCTGCAAAGAAAGTGTTTGCAGACTGCTGAATCCACACACGGGTTTAACTCTGGAAGTTGAGTGCACACATCGACAACCGTTCTGTTAGATAGCTGCGTTTTGGATTTAGAAGCAGATATTTCCCTGTGCTTTCTGCTGTTTCTTCCATATGCCGGTATTGGGCTGAAAACGCCTGTTTTGAAACTCTGCACAGAAAGTGTTTGCAGACTGCTGAATCCACACACGGGTTTAACTCTGGAAGTTGAGTGCACACATCGACAACCGTTCTGTTAGGTAGCTGCGTTTTGGATTTAGAAGCCAGATATTTCCCTGTGCTTTCTGCTGTTTCTTCCATAGGCCGGTATTGTGCTGAAAACGCCTGTTTTGAAACTCTGCACAGAAAGTGTTTGCAGACTGCTGAATCCACACACGTGTTTAACTCTGGAAGTTGAGTGCACACATCGACAACCGTTCTGTTAGGTAGCTGCGTTTTGGATTTACAAGCAGATATTTCCCTGTGCTTTCTGCTGTTTCTTCCATAGGCCGGTATTGGGCTGAAAACGCCTGTTTTGAAACTCTGCACAGAAAGGGTTTGCAGACTGCTGAATCCACACACGGGTTTAACTCTGGAAGTTGAGTGCACACATTGACAACCGTTCTGTTAGATAGCTGCGTTTTGGATTTAGAAGCAGATATTTCCCTGTGCATTCTGCTGTTTCTTCCATATGCCTTTATTGGGCTGAAAACGCCTGTTTTGAAACTCTGCAAAGAAAGTGTTTGCAGACTGCTGAATCCACACACGGGTTTAACTCTGGAAGTTGAGTGCACACATCGACAACCGTTCTGTTAGATAGCTGCGTTTTGGATTTAGAAGCAGATATTTCCCTGTGCTTTCTGCTGTTTCTTCCATAGGCCGGTATTGGGCTGAAAACGCCTGTTTTGAAACTCTGCACAGAAAGTGTTTGCAGACTGCTGAATCCACACACGGGTTTAACTCTGGAAGTTGAGTGCACACATCGACAACCGTTCTGTTAGGTAGCTGCGTTTTGGATTTAGAAGCAGATATTTCCCTGTGCTTTCTGCTGTTTCTTCCATAGGCCGGTATTGGGCTGAAAACGCCTGTTTTGAAACTCTGCACAGAAAGTGTTTGCAGACTGCTGAATCCACACACGGGTTTAACTCTGGAAGTTGAGTGCACACATCGACAACCGTTCTGTTAGGTAGCTGCGTTTTGGATTTAGAAGCAGATATTTCCCTGTGCTTTCTGCTGTTTCTTCCATAGGCCGGTATTGGGCTGAAAACGCCTGTTTTGAAACTCTGCACATAAAGGGTTTGCAGACTGCTGAATCCACACACGGGTTTAACTCTGGAAGTTGAGTGCACACATTGACAACCGTTCTGTTATATAGCTGCGTTTTGGATTTAGAAGCAGATATTTCCCTGTGCTTTCTGCTGTTTCTTCCACAGGACGGAATTGGGCTGAAAACGCCTGTTTTGAAACTCTGCACAGAAAGTGTTTGCAGACTGCTGAATCCACACACGGGTTTACCTCTGGAAGTTGAGTGCACACATCGACAACCGTTCTGTTAGATAGCTGCGTTTTGGATTTAGAAGCAGATATTTCCCTGTGCTTTCTGCTGTTTCTTCCAAAGGCCTGTATTGTGCTGAAAACGCCTGTTTTGAAACTCTGCACAGAAAGGGTTTGCAGACTGCTGAATCCACACACGGGTTTAACTCTGGAAGTTGAGTGCACACATTGACAACCGTTCTGTTAGATAGCTGCGTTTTGGATTTAGAAGCAGATATTTCCCTGTGCTTTCTGCTGTTTCTTCCATAGGCCGGTATTGGGCTGAAAACGCCTGTTTTGAAACTCTGCACAGAAAGCGTTTGCAGACTGCTGAATCCACTCACGGGTTTAACTCTGGAAGAGGAGTGCACACATTGACAACCGTTCTGTTAGATAACTGCGTTTTGGATTTAGAAGCAGATATTTCCCTGTGCTTTCTGCTGTTTCTTCCATATGCCGGTATTGGGCTGAAAACGCCTGTTTTGAAACTCTGCACAGAAAGGGTTTGCAGACTGCTGAATCAACACACGGGCTTAACTCTGGAAGTTGAGTGCACACATCGACAACCGTTCTGTTAGGTAGCTGCGTTTTGGATTTAGAAGCAGATATTTCCCTGTGCTTTCTGCTGTTTCTTCCATAGGCCGGCATTGGGCTGAAAACGCCTGTTTTGAAACTCTGCACAGAAAGTGTTTGCAGACTGCTGAATCCACACACGGGTTTAACTCTGGAAGTTGAGTGCACACATCGACAACCGTTCTGTTAGGTACCTGCGTTTTGGATTTAGAAGCAGATATTTCCCTGTGCTTTCTGCTGTTTCTTCCATATGCCGGTATTGGGCTGAAAACGCCTGTTTTGAAACTCTGCACAGAAAGTGTTTGCAGACTGCTGAATCCACACACGGGTTTAACTCTGGAATTTGAGTGCACACATTGACAACCGTTCTGTTAGGTAGCTGCGTTTTGGATTTAGAAGCAGATATTTCCCTGTGCTTTCTGCTGTTTCTTCCATAGGCCGGTATTGGGCTGAAAACGCCTGTTTTGAAACTCTGCACAGAAAGGGTTTGCAGAGTGCTGAATCCACACAGGGGTTTAACTCTGGAAGTTGAGTGCACACATTGACAACCGTTCTGTTAGATAGCTGCGTTTTGGATTTAGAAGCAGATATTTCCCTGTGCTTTCTGCTGTTTCTTCCTTAGGCCGGTATTGGGCTGAAAACGCCTGTTTTGAAACTCTGCACAGAAAGGGTTTGCAGACTGCTGAATCCACACACGGGTTTAACTCTGGAAGTTGAGTGCACACATTGACAACCATTCTGTTATATAGCTGCGTTTTGGATTTAGAAGCAGATATTTCCCTGTGCTTTCTGCTGTTTCTTCCACAGGACGGAATTGGGCTGAAAACGCCTGTTTTGAAACTCTGCACAGAAAGTGTTTGCAGACTGCTGAATCCACACACGGGTTTACCTCTGGAAGTTGAGTGCACACATCGACAACCGTTCTGTTAGGTAGCTGCGTTTTGGATTTAGAAGCAGATATTTCCCTGTGCTTTCTGCTGTTTCTTCCATAGGCCGGTATTGGGCTGAAAACGCCTGTTTTGAAACTCTGCACAGAAAGTGTTTGCAGACTGCTGAATCCACACACGGGTTTAACTCTGGAAGTTGAGTGCACACATTGACAACCGTTCTGTTAGATAGCTGCGTTTTGGATTTAGAAGCAGATATTTCCCTGTGCTTTCTGCTTCTTCTTCCATAGGCCGGTATTGGGCTGAAAACACCTGTTTTGAAACTCTGCAAAGAAAGTGTTTGCAGACCGCTGAATCCACACACGGGTTTAACTCTGGAATTTGAGTGCACACATCGACAACCGTTCTGTTAGATAGCTGCGTTTTGGATTTAGAAGCAGATATTTCCCTGTGCTTTCTGCTGTTTCTTCCATATGCCGGTATTGGGCTGAAAACGCCTGTTTTGAAACTCTGCACAGAAAGTGTTTGCAGACTGCTGAATCCACACACGGGTTTAACTCTGGAAGTTGAGTGCACACATCGACAACCGTTCTGTTAAGTAGCTGCGTTTTGGATTTAGAAGCAGATATTTCCCTGTGCTTTCTGCTGTTTCTTCCATAGGCCGGTATTGGGCTGAAAACGCCTGTTTTGAAACTCTGCACAGAAAGTGTTTGCAGACTGCTGAATCCACACACGTGTTTAACTCTGGAAGTTGAGTGCACACATCGACAACCGTTCTGTTAGGTAGCTGCGTTTTGGATTTAGAAGCAGATATTTCCCTGTTCTTTCTGCTGTTTCTTCCATAGGCCGGTATTGGGCTGAAAACGCCTGTTTTGAAACTCTGCACATAAAGGGTTTGCAGACTGCTGAATCCGCACACGGGTTTAACTCTGGAAGTTGAGTGCACACATTGACAACCGTTCTGTTATATAGCTGCGTTTTGGATTTAGAAGCAGATATTTCCCTGTGCTTTCTGCTGTTTCTTCCACAGGACGGAATTGGGCTGAAAACGCCTGTTTTGAAACTCTGCACAGAAAGTGTTTGCAGACTGCTGAATCCACACACGGGTTTACCTCTGGAAGTTGAGTGCACACATCGACAACCGTTCTGTTAGGTAGCTGCGTTTTGGATTTTGAAGCAGATATTTCCCTGTGCTTTCTGCTGTTTCTTCCATAGGCCGGTATTGGGCTGAAAACGCCTGTTTTGAAACTCTGCACAGAAAGGGTTTGCAGACTGCTGAATCCACACACGGGTTTAACTCTGGAAGTTGAGTGCACACATTGACAACCGTTCTGTTATATAGCTGCGTTTTGGATTTAGAAGCAGATATTTCCCTGTGCTTTCTGCTGTTTCTTCCACAGGACGGAATTGGGCTGAAAATGGCTGTTTTGAAACTCTGCACAGAAAGTGTTTGCAGACTGCTGAATCCACACACGGGTTTACCTCTGGAAGTTGAGTGCACACATCGACAACCGTTCTGTTAGGTAGCTGCGTATTGGATTTAGAAGCAGATATTTCCCTGTGCTTTCTGCTGTTTCTTCCATAGGCCGGTATTGGGCTGAAAACGCCTGTTTTGAAACTCTGCACAGAAAGTGTTTGCAGACTGCTGAATCCACACACGGGTTTAACTCTGGAAGTTGAGTGCACACATCGACAACCGTTCCGTTAGGTAGCTGCATTTTGGATTTAGAAGCAGATATTTCCCTGTGCTTTCTGCTGTTTCTTCCATAGGCCGGTATTGGGCTGAAAACGCCTGTTTTGAAACTCTGCACAGAAAGGGTTTGCAGACTGATGAATCCACACACGGGTTTAACTCTGGAAGTTGAGTGCACACATTGACAACCGTTCTGTTAGATAGCTGCGTTTTGGATTTAGAAGCAGATATTTCCCTGTGCTTTCTGCTGTTTCTTCCATAGGCCGGTATTGGGCTGAAAACGCCTGTTTTGAAACTCTGCAAAGAAAGTGTTTGCAGACTGCTGAATCCACACACGGGTTTAACTCTGGAAGTTGAGTGCACACATCGACAACCGTTCTGTTAGATAGCTGCGTTTTGGATTTAGAAGCAGATATTTCCCTGTGCTTTCTGCTGTTTCTTCCATATGCCGGTATTGGGCTGAAAACGCCTGTTTTGAAACTCTGCACAGAAAGTGTTTGCAGACTGCTGAATCCACACACGGGTTTAACTCTGGAAGTTGAGTGCACACATCGACAACCGTTCTGTTAGGTAGCTGCGTTTTGGATTTAGAAGCAGATATTTCCCTGTGCTTTCTGCTGTTTCTTCCATAGGCCGGTATTGGGCTGAAAACGCCTGTTTTGAAACTCTGCACAGAAAGTGTTTGCAGACTGCTGAATCCACACACGTGTTTAACTCTGGAAGTTGAGTGCACACATGGACAACCGTTCTGTTAGGTAGCTGCGTTTTGGATTTACAAGCAGATATTTCCCTGTGCTTTCTGCTGTTTCTTCCATAGGCCGGTATTGGGCTGAAAACGCCTGTTTTGAAACTCTGCACATAAAGGGTTTGCAGACTGCTGAATCCGCACACGGGTTTAACTCTGGAAGTTGAGTGCACACATTGACAACCGTTCTGTTATATAGCTGCGTTTTGGATTTAGAAGCAGATATTTCCCTGTGCTTTCTGCTGTTTCTTCCACAGGACGGAATTCGGCTGAAAACGCCTGTTTTGAAACTCTGCACAGAAAGTGTTTGCAGACTGCTGAATCCACACACGGGTTTACCTCTGGAAGTTGAGTGCACACATCGACAACCGTTCTGTTAGGTAGCTGCGTTTTGGATTTTGAAGCAGATATTTCCCTGTGCTTTCTGCTGTTTCTTCCATAGGCCGGTATTGGGCTGAAAACGCCTGTTTTGAAACTCTGCACAGAAAGGGTTTGCAGACTGCTGAATCCACACACGGGTTTAACTCTGGAAGTTGAGTGCACACATTGACAACCGTTCTGTTATATAGCTGCGTTTTGGATTTAGAAGCAGATATTTCCCTGTGCTTTCTGCTGTTTCTTCCACAGGACGGAATTGGGCTGAAAACGGCTGTTTTGAAACTCTGCACAGAAAGTGTTTGCAGACTGCTGAATCCACACACGGGTTTACCTCTGGAAGTTGAGTGCACACATCGACAACCGTTCTGTTAGGTAGCTTCGTTTTGGATTTAGAAGCAGATATTTCCCTGTGCTTTCTGCTGTTTCTTCCATAGGCCGGTATTGGGCTGAAAACGCCTGTTTTGAAACTCTGCACAGAAAGTGTTTGCAGACTGCTGAATCCACACACGGGTTTAACTCTGGAAGTTGAGTGCACACATCGACAACCGTTCCGTTAGGTAGCTGCGTTTTGGATTTAGAAGCAGATATTTCCCTGTGCTTTCTGCTGTTTCTTCCATAGGCCGGTATTGGGCTGAAAACGCCTGTTTTGAAACTCTGCACAGAAAGGGTTTGCAGACTGCGGAATCCAAACACGGGTTTAACTCTGGAAGTTGAGTGCACACATTGACAACCGTTCTGTTAGATAGCTGCGTTTTGGACTTAGAAGCAGATATTTCCCTGTGCTTTCTGCTGTTTCTTCCATATGCCGGTATTGGGCTGAAAACGCCTGTTTTGAAACTCTGCAAAGAAAGTGTTTGCAGACTGCTGAATCCACACACGGGTTTAACTCTGGAAGTTGAGTGCACACATCGACAACCGTTCTGTTAGATAGCTGCGTTTTGGATTTAGAAGCAGATATTTCCCTGTGCTTTCTGCTGTTTCTTCCATATGCCGGTATTGGGCTGAAAACGCCTGTTTTGAAACTCTGCACAGAAAGTGTTTGCAGACTGCTGAATCCACACACGGGTTTAACTCTGGAAGTTGAGTGCACACATCGACAACCGTTCTGTTAGGTAGCTGCGTTTTGGATTTAGAAGCCAGATATTTCCCTGTGCTTTCTGCTGTTTCTTCCATAGGCCGGTATTGGGCTGAAAACGCCTGTTTTGAAACTCTGCACAGAAAGTGTTTGCAGACTGCTGAATCCACACACGTGTTTAACTCTGGAAGTTGAGTGCACACATCGACAACCGTTCTGTTAGGTAGCTGCGTTTTGGATTTACAAGCAGATATTTCCCTGTGCTTTCTGCTGTTTCTTCCATAGGCCGGTATTGGGCTGAAAACGCCTGTTTTGAAACTCTGCACAGAAAGGGTTTGCAGACTGCTGAATCCACACACGGGTTTAACTCTGGAAGTTGAGTGCACACATTGACAACCGTTCTGTTAGATAGCTGCGTTTTGGATTTAGAAGCAGATATTTCCCTGTGCATTCTGCTGTTTCTTCCATATGCCTTTATTGGGCTGAAAACGCCTGTTTTGAAACTCTGCAAAGAAAGTGTTTGCAGACTGCTGAATCCACACACGGGTTTAACTCTGGAAGTTGAGTGCACACATCGACAACCGTTCTGTTAGATAGCTGCGTTTTGGATTTAGAAGCAGATATTTCCCTGTGCTTTCTGCTGTTTCTTCCATAGGCCGGTATTGGGCTGAAAACGCCTGTTTTGAAACTCTGCACAGAAAGTGTTTGCAGACTGCTGAATCCACACACGGGTTTAACTCTGGAAGTTGAGTGCACACATCGACAACCGTTCTGTTAGGTAGCTGCGTTTTGGATTTTGAAGCAGATATTTCCCTGTGCTTTCTGCTGTTTCTTCCATAGGCCGGTATTGGGCTGAAAACGCCTGTTTTGAAACTCTGCACAGAAAGTGTTTGCAGACTGCTGAATCCACACACGGGTTTAACTCTGGAAGTTGAGTGCACACATCGACAACCGTTCTGTTAGGTAGCTGCGTTTTGGATTTAGAAGCAGATATTTCCCTGTGCTTTCTGCTGTTTCTTCCATAGGCCGGTATTGGGCTGAAAACGCCTGTTTTGAAACTCTGCACAGAAAGGGTTTGCAGACTGCTGAATCCACACACGGGTTTAACTCTGGAAGTTGAGTGCACACATTGACAACCGTTCTGTTAGGTAGCTGCGTTTTGGATTTAGAAGCAGATATTTCCCTGTGCTTTCTGCTGTTTCTTCCATAGGCCGGTATTGGGCTGAAAACGCCTGTTTTGAAACTCTGCACAGAAAGTGTTTGCAGACTGCTGAATCCACACACGGGTTTAACTCTGGAAGTTGAGTGCACACATCGACAACCATTCTGTTAGGTAGCTGCGTTTTGGATTTAGAAGCAGATATTTCCCTGTGCTTTCTGCTGTTTCTTCCATAGGCCGGTATTGGGTTGAAAACACCTGATTTGAAACTCTGCACAGAAAGGATTTGCAGACTGCTGAATCCACACACGGGTTTAACTCTGGAAGTTGAGTGCACACATCGACAACCGTTCCGTTAGGTAGCTGCGTTTTGGATTTAGAAGCAGATATTTCCCTGTGCTTTCTGCTGTTTCTTCCATAGGCCGGTATTGGGCTGAAAATGCATGTTTTGAAACTCTGCACAGAAAGGGTTTGCAGACTGCGGAATCCACACACGGGTTTAACTCTGGAAGTTGAGTGCACACATTGACAACCGTTCTGTTAGATAGCTGCGTTTTGGATTTAGAAGCAGATATTTCCCTGTGCTTTCTGCTGTTTCTTCCATATGCCGGTATTGGGCTGAAAACGCCTGTTTTGAAATTCTGCAAAGAAAGTGTTTGCAGACTGCTGAATCCACACACGGGTTTAACTCTGGAAGTTGAGTGCACACATCGACAACCGTTCTGTTAGATAGCTGCGTTTTGGATTTAGAAGCAGATATTTCCCTGTGCTTTCTGCTGTTTCTTCCATATGCCGGTATTGGGCTGAAAACGCCTGTTTTGAAACTCTGCACAGAAAGTGTTTGCAGACTGCTGAATCCACACACGGGTTTAACTCTGGAAGTTGAGTGCACACATCGACAACCGTTCTGTTAGGTAGCTGCGTTTTGGATTTAGAAGCAGATATTTCCCTGTGCTTTCTGCTGTTTCTTCCATAGACCGGTATTGGGCTGAAAACGCCTGTTTTGAAACTCTGCACAGAAAGTGTTTGCAGACTGCTGAATCCACACACGGGTTTAACTCTGGAAGTTGAGTGCACACATCGACAACCGTTCTGTTAGGTAGCTGCGTTTTGGATTTAGAAGCAGATATTTCCCTGTGCTTTCTGCTGTTTCTTCCATAGGCCGGTATTGGGCTGAAAACGCCTGTTTTGAAACTCTGCACAGAAAGGGTTTGCAGACTGCGGAATCCACACACGGGTTTAACTCTGGAAGTTGAGTGCACACATTGACAACCGTTCTGTTAGATAGCTGCGTTTTGGATTTAGAAGCAGATATTTCCCTGTGCTTTCTGCTGTTTCTTCGATAGGCCGATATTGGGCTGAAAACGCCTGTTTTGAAACTCTGCACAGAAAGGGTTTGCAGACTGCTGAATCCACACACGGGTTTAACTCTGGAAGTTGAGTGCACACATCGACAACCGTTCTGTTAGATAGCTGCGTTTTGGATTTAGAAGCAGATATTTCCCTGTGCTTTCTGCTGTTTCTTCCATAGGCCGGTATTGGGCTGAAAACGCCTGTTTTGAAACTCTGCACAGAAAGTGTTTGCAGACTGCTGAATCCACACACGGGTTTAACTCTGGAAGTTGAGTGCACACATCGACAACCGTTCTGTTAGGTAGCTGCGTTTTGGATTTAGAAGCAGATATTTCCCTGTTCTTTCTGCTGTTTCTTCCATAGGCCGGTATTGGGCTGAAAACGCCTGTTTTGAAACTCTGCACAGAAAGGGTTTGCAGACTGCTGAATCCACACACGGGTTTAACTCTGGAAGTTGAGTGCACACATTGACAACCGTTCTGTTAGATAGCTGCGTTTTGGATTTAGAAGCAGATACTTCCCTGTGCTTTCTGCTGTTTCTTCCATATGCCGGTATTGGGCTGAAAACGCCTGTTTTGACACTCTGCAAAGAAAGTGTTTGCAGACTGCTGAATCCACACACGGGTTTAACTCTGGAAGTTGAGTGCACACATCGACAACCGTTCTGTTAGGTAGCTGCGTTTTGGATTTAGAAGCAGATATTTCCCTGTGCTTTCTGCTGTTTCTTCCATAGGCCGGTATTGGGCTGAAAACGCCTGTTTTGAAACTCTGCACAGAAAGGGTTTGCAGACTGCTGAATCCACACACGGGTTTAACTCTGGAAGTTGAGTGCACACATTGACAACCGTTCTGTTAGATAGCTGCGTTTTGGATTTAGAAGCAGATATTTCCCTGTGCTTTCTGCTGTTTCTTCCATAGGCCGGTATTGTGCTGAAAACGCCTGTTTTGAAACTCTGCACAGAAAGGGTTTGCAGACTGCTGAATCCACACACGGGTTTAACTCTGGAAGTTGAGTGCACACATCGACAACCGTTCTGTTAGATAGCTGCGTTTTGGATTTAGAAGCAGATATTTCCCTGTGCTTTCTGCTGTTTCTTCCATATGCCGGTATTGGGCTGAAAACGCCTGTTTTGAAACTCTGCACAGAAAGGGTTTGCAGACTGCTGAATCCACACACGGGTTTAACTCTGGAAGTTGAGTGCAGACATTGACAACCGTTCTGTTAGATAGCTGCGTTTTGGATTTAGAAGCAGATATTTCCCTGTGCTTTCTGCTGTTTCTTCCATAGGCCGGTATTGGGCTGAAAACGCCTGTTTTGAAACTCTGCACAGAAAGTGTTTGCAGACTGCTGAATCCACACACGGGTTTAACTCTGGAAGTTGAGTGCACACATCGACAACCGTTCTGTAAGGTAGCTGCGTTTTGGATTTAGAAGCAGATATTTCCCTGTGCTTTCTGCTGTTTCTTCCATAGGCCGGTATTGGGCTGAAAACGCCTGTTTTGAAACTCTGCACAGAAACTGTTTGCAGACTGCTGAATCCACACACGGGTTTAACTCTGGAAGTTGAGTGCACACATCGACAACCGTTCTGTTAGATAGCTGCGTTTTGGATTTAGAAGTAGATATTTCCCTGTGCTTTCTGCTGTTTCTTCCATATGCCGGTATTGGGCTGAAAACGCCTGTTTTGAAACTCTGCACAGAAATGATTTGCAGACTGCTGAATCCACACACGAGTTTAACTCTGGAAGTTGAGTGCACACATTGACAACCGTTCTGTTAGATAGCTGCGTTTTGGATTTAGAAGCAGATATTTCCCTGTGCTTTCTGCTGTTTCTTCCAAAGGCCCGTATTGTGCTGAAAACGCCTGTTTTGAAACTCTGCACAGAAAGGGTTTGCAGACTGCTGAATCCACACACGGGTTGAACTCTGGAAGTTGAGTGCACACATTGACAACCGTTCTGTTAGATAGCTGCGTTTTGGATTTAGAAGCAGATATTTCCCTGTGCTTTCGGCTGTTTCTTCCATATGCCGGTATTGGGCTGAAAACGCCTGTTTTGAAACTCTGCACAGAAAGGGTTTGCAGACTGCTGAATCCACACCCGGGTTTAACTCTGGAAGCTGAGTGCACACATTGACAACCGTTCTGTTAGGTAGCTGCGTTTTGGATTTAGAAGCAGATATTTCCCTGTGCTTTCTGCTGTTTCTTCCATAGGCCGGTATTGGGCTGAAAACGCCTGTTTTGAAACTCTGCACAGAAAGGGTTTGCAGACTGCTGAATCCACACACGGGTTTAACTCTGGAAGTTGAGTGCACACATTGACAACCGTTCTGTTAGATAGCTGCGTTTTGGATTTAGAAGCAGATATTTCCCTGTGCTTTCTGCTGTTTCTTCCAAAGGCCGGTATTGTGCTGAAAACGCCTGTTTTGAAACTCTGCACAGAAAGGGTTTGCAGACTGCTGAATCCACACACGGGTTTAACTCTGGAAGTTGAGTGCACACATTGACAACCGTTCTGTTAGATAGCTGCGTTTTGGAGTTAGAAGCAGATATTTCCCTGTGCTTTCTGCTGTTTCTTCCATAGGCCGGCATTGGGCTGAAAACGCCTGTTTTGAAACTCTGCAAAGAAAGTGTTTGCAGACTGCTGAATCCACACACGGGTTTAACTCTGGAAGTTGAGTGCACACATTGACAACCGTTCTGTTAGGTAGCTGCGTTATGGATTTAGAAGCAGATATTTCCCTGTGCTTTCTGCTGTTTCTTCCATAGGCCGGTATTGGGCTGAAAACGCCTGTTTTGAAACTCTGCACAGAAAGGGTTTGCAGACTGCTGAATCCACACACGGGTTTATCTCTGGAAGTTGAGTGCACACATTGACAACCGTTCTGTTAGATAGCTGCGTTTTGGATTTAGAAGCAGATATTTCCCTGTGCTTTCTGCTGTTTCTTCCATATGCCGGTATTGGGCTGAAAACGCCTGTTTTGAAACTCTGCACAGAAAGTGTTTGCAGACTGCTGAATCCACACACGGGTTTAACTCTAGAAGAGCTGCGTTTTGGATTAGGAAGCAGATATTTCCCAGTGCTTTCTGCTGTTTCTTCCATAGGCCGGTATTGGGCTGAAAACGCCTGTTTTGAAACTCTGCACAGAAAGGGTTTGCAGACTGCTGAATCCACACACGGGTTTAACTCTGGAAGTTGAGTGCACACATTGACAACCGTTCTGTTAGATAGCTGCGTTTTGGATTTAGAAGCAGATATTTCCCTGTGCTTTCTGCTGTTTCTTCCATAGGCCGGTATTGGGCTGAAAACGCCTGTCTTGAAACTCTGCACAGAAAGGGTTTGCAGACTGCTGAATCCACACCCGGGTTTAACTCTGGAAGCTGAGTGCACACATTGACAACCGTTCTGTTAGATAGCTGCGTTTTGGATTTAGAAGCAGATATTTCCCTGTGCTTTCTGCTGTTTCTTCCATATGCCGGTATTGGGCTGAAAACGCCTGTTTTGAAACTCTGCACAGAAAGGGTTTGCAGACTGCTGAATCCACACACGGGTTTAACTCTGGAAGTTGAGTGCACACATCGACAACCGTTCTGTTAGGTAGCTGCGTTTTGGATTTAGATGCAGATATTTCCCTGTGCTTTCTGCTGTTTCTTTTATAGGACGGTATTGGGCTGAAAACGCCTGTTTTGAAACTCTGCACAGAAAGGGTTTGCAGACTGCTGAATCCACACACGGGTTTAACTCTGGAAGTTGAGTGCACACATTGACAACCGTTCTGTTAGATAGCTGCGTTTTGGATTTAGAAGCAGATATTTCCCTGTGCTTTCTGCTGTTTCTTCCATAGGCCGGTATTGGGCTGAAAACGCCTGTTTTGTAACTCTGCACAGAAAGGGTTTGCAGACTGCTGAATCCACACACGGGTTTAACTCTGGAAGTTGAGTGCACACATCGACAACCGTTCTGTTAGATAGCTGCGTTTTGGATTTAGAAGCAGATATTTCCCTGTGCTTTCTGCTGTTTCTTCCATAGGCCGGTATTGGGCTGAAAACGCCTGTTTTGAAACTCTGCACAGAAAGGGTTTGCAGACTGCTGAATCCACACACGGGTTTAACTCTGGAAGTTGAGTGCACACATTGACAACCGTTCTGTTAGATAGCTGCGTTTTGGATTTAGAAGCAGATATTTCCCTGTGCTTTCTGCTGTTTCTTCCATAGGCCGGTATTGGGCTGAAAACGCCTGTTTTGAAACTCTGCACAGAAAGGGTTTGCAGACTGCTGAATCCACACCTGGGTTTAACTCTGGAAGCTGAGTGCACACATTGACAACCGTTCTGTTAGGTAGCTGCGTTTTGGATTTAGAAGCAGATATTTCCCTGTGCTTTCTGCTGTTTCTTCCATATGCCGGGATTGGGCTTAAAACGCCTGTTTTGAAACTCTGCACAGAAAGGGTTTTCAGACTGCTGAATCCACACACGGGTTTAACTCTGGAAGTTGAGTGCACACATTGACAACCGTTCTGTTATATAGCTGCGTTTTGGATTTAGAAGCAGATATTTCCTTGTGCTTTCTGCTGTTTCTTCCACAGGCCGGAATTGGGCTGAAAACGCCTGTTTTGAAACTCTGCACAGAAAGTGTTTGCAGACTGCTGAATCCACACAAGGGTTTAACTCTGGAAGTTGAGTGCACACATCGACAACCGTTCTGTTAGGTAGCTGCGTTTTGGATTTAGAAGCAGATATTTCCCTGTGCTTTCTGCTGTTTCTTCCATAGGCCGGTATTGGGCTGAAAACTCCTGTTTTGAAACTCTGCACAGAAAGTGTTTGCAGACTGCTGAATCCACACACGGGTTTAACTCTGGAAGTTGAGTGCACACATCGACAACCGTTCTGTTAGGTAGCTGCGTTTTGGATTTAGAAGCAGATATTTCCCTGTGCTTTCTGCTGTTTCTTCCATAGGCCGGTATTGGGCTGAAAACGCCTGTTTTGAAACTCTGCACAGAAAGGGTTTGCAGACTGCGGAATCCACACACGGGTTTAACTCTGGAAGTTGAGTGCACACATTGACAACCGTTCTGTTAGATAGCTGCGTTTTGGATTTAGAAGCAGATATTTCCCTGTGCTTTCTGCTGTTTCTTCCATAGGCCGGTATTGGGCTGAAAACGCCTGTTTTGAAACTCTGCAAAGAAAGTGTTTGCAGACTGCTGAATCCACACACGGGTTTAACTCTGGAAGTTGAGTGCACACATCGACAACCGTTCTGTTAGATAGCTGCGTTTTGGATTTAGAAGCAGATATTTCCCTGTGCTTTCTGCTGTTTCTTCCATAGGCCGGTATTGGGCTGAAAACGTCTGTTTTGAAACTCTGCACAGAAAGTGTTTGCAGACTGCTGAATCCACACACGGGTTTAACTCTGGAAGTTGAGTGCACACATCGACAACCGTTCTGTTAGGTAGCTGCGTTTTGGATTTAGAAGCAGATATTTCCCTGTGCTTTCTGCTGTTTCTTCCATAGGCCGGTATTGGGCTGAAAACGCCTGTTTTGAAACTCTGCACAGAAAGTGTTTGCAGACTGCTGAATCCACACACGTGTTTAACTCTGGAAGTTGAGTGCACACATCGACAACCGTTCTGTTAGGTAGCTGCGTTTTGGATTTACAAGCAGATATTTCCCTGTGCTTTCTGCTGTTTCTTCCATAGGCCGGTATTGGGCTGAAAACGCCTGTTTTGAAACTCTGCACATAAAGGGTTTGCAGACTGCTGAATCCGCACACGGGTTTAACTCTGGAAGTTGAGTGCACAAATTGACAACCGTTCTGTTATATAGCTGCGTTTTGGATTTAGAAGCAGATATTTCCCTGTGCTTTCTGCTGTTTCTTCCACAGGACGGAATTGGGCTGAAAACTCCTGTTTTGAAACTCTGCACAGAAAGTGTTTGCAGACTGCTGAATCCACACACGGGTTTACCTCTGGAAGTTGAGTGCACACATCGACAACCGTTCTGTTAGGTAGCTGCGTTTTGGATTTTGAAGCAGATATTTCCCTGTGCTTTCTGCTGTTTCTTCCATAGGCCGGTATTGGGCTGAAAACGCCTGTTTTGAAACTCTGCACAGAAAGGGTTTGCAGACTGCTGAATCCACACACGGGTTTAACTCTGGAAGTTGAGTGCACACATTGACAACCGTTCTGTTATATAGCTGCGTTTTGGATTTAGAAGCAGATATTTCCCTGTGCTTTCTGCTGTTTCTTCCACAGGACGGAATTGGGCTGAAAACGGCTGTTTTGAAACTCTGCACAGAAAGTGTTTGCAGACTGCTGAATCCACACACGGGTTTACCTCTGGAAGTTGAGTGCACACATCGACAACCGTTCTGTTAGGTAGCTGCGTATTGGATTTAGAAGCAGATATTTCCCTGTGCTTTCTGCTGTTTCTTCCATAGGCCGGTATTGGGCTGAAAACGCCTGTTTTGAAACTCTGCACAGAAAGTGTTTGCAGACTGCTGAATCCACACACGGGTTTAACTCTGGAAGTTGAGTGCACACATCGACAACCGTTCCGTTAGGTAGCTGCATTTTGGATTTAGAAGCAGATATTTCCCTGTGCTTTCTGCTGTTTCTTCCATAGGCCGGTATTGGGCTGAAAACGCCTGTTTTGAAACTCTGCACAGAAAGGGTTTGCAGACTGCGGAATCCACACACGGGTTTAACTCTGGAAGTTGAGTGCACACATTGACAACCGTTCTGTTAGATAGCTGCGTTTTGGATTTAGAAGCAGATATTTCCCTGTGCTTTCTGCTGTTTCTTCCATAGGCCGGTATTGGGCTGAAAACGCCTGTTTTGAAACTCTGCACAGAAAGTGTTTGCAGACTGCTGAATCCACACACGGGTTTAACTCTGGAAGTTGAGTGCACACATCGACAACCGTTCTGTTAGATAGCTGCGTTTTGGATTTAGAAGCAGATATTTCCCTGTGCTTTCTGTTGTTTCTTCCATAGGCCGGTATTGGGCTGAAAACGCCTGTTTTGAAACTCTGCACAGAAAGTGTTTGCAGACTGCTGAATCCACACACGGGTTTAACTCTGGAAGTTGAGTGCACACATCGACAACCGTTCTGTTAGGTAGCTGCGTTTTGGATTTAGAAGCAGATATTTCCCTGTGCTTTCTGATGTTTCTTCCATAGGCCGGTATTGGGCTGAAAACGCCTGTTTTGAAACTCTGCACAGAAAGGGTTTGCAGACTGCTGAATCCACACACGGGTTTAACTCTGGAAGTTGAGTGCACACATCGACAACCGTTCTGTTAGGTAGCTGCGTTTTGGATTTACAAGCAGATATTTCCCTGTGCTTTCTGCTGTTTCTTCCATATGCCGGTATTGGGCTGAAAACGCCTGTTTTGAAACTCTGCACAGAAAGTGTTTGCAGACTGCTGAATCCACACACGGGTTTAACTCTGGAAGTTGAGTGCACACATCGACAACCGTTCTGTTAGGTAGCTGCGTTTTGGATTTTGAAGCAGATATTTCCCTGTGCTTTCTGCTGTTTCTTCCAAAGGCCGGTATTGGGCTGAAAACGCCTGTTTTGAAACTCTGCACAGAAAGTGTTTGCAGACTGCTGAATCCACACACGGGTTTAACTCTGGAAGTTGAGTGCACACATCGACAACCGTTCTGTTAGGTAGCTGCGTTTTGGATTTAGAAGCAGATATTTCCCTGTGCTTTCTGCTGTTTCTTCCATAGGCCGGTATTGGGCTGAAAACGCCTGTTTTGAAACTCTGCACAGAAAGGGTTTGCAGACTGCTGAATCCACACACGGGTTTAACTCTGGAAGTTGAGTGCACACATTGACAACCGTTCTGTTAGATAGCTGCGTTTTGGATTTAGAAGCAGATATTTCCCTGTGCTTTCTGCTGTTTCTTCCATAGGCCGGTATTGGGCTGAAAACGCCTGTTTTGAAACTCTGCACAGAAAGTGTTTGCAGACTGCTGAATCCACACACGGGTTTAACTCTGGAAGTTGAGTGCACACATCGACAACCGTTCTGTTAGATAGCTGCGTTTTGGATTTAGAAGCAGATATTTCCCTGTGCTTTCTGCTGTTTCTTCCATAGGCCGGTATTGGGCTGAAAACGCCTGTTTTGAAACTCTGCACAGAAAGGGTTTGCAGACTGCTGAATCCACACACGGGTTTAACTCTGGAAGTTGAGTGCACACATCGACAACCATTCTGTTAGGTAGCTGCGTTTTGGATTTAGAAGCAGATATTTCCCTGTGCTTTCTGCTGTTTCTTCCATAGGCCGGTATTGGGTTGAAAACACCTGTTTTGAAACTCTGCACAGAAAGGATTTGCAGACTGCTGAATCCACACACGGGTTTAACTCTGGAAGTTGAGTGCACACATCGACAACCGTTCCGTTAGGTAGCTGCGTTTTGGATTTAGAAGCAGAAATTTCCCTGTGCTTTCTGCTGTTTCTTCCATAGGCCGGTATTGGGCTGAAAACGCCTGTTTTGAAACTCTGCACAGAAAGGGTTTGCAGACTGCGGAATCCACACACGGGTTTAACTCTGGAAGTTGAGTGCACACATTGACAACCGTTCTGTTAGATAGCTGCGTTTTGGATTTAGAAGCAGATATTTCCCTGTGCTTTCTGCTGTTTCTTCCATATGCCGGTATTGGGCTGAAAACGCCTGTTTTGAAACTCTGCACAGAAAGGGTTTGCAGACTGCTGAATCCACACACGGGTTTAACTCTGGAAGTTGAGTGCACACATTGACAACCGTTCTGTTAGATAGCTGCGTTTTGGATTTAGAAGCAGATATTTCCCTGTGCTTTCTGCTGTTTCTTCCAAAGGCCGGTATTGTGCTGAAAACGCCTGTTTTGAAACTCTGCACAGAAAGGGTTTGCAGACTGCTGAATCCACACACGGGTTTAACTCTGGAAGTTGAGTGCACACATTGACAACCGTTCTGTTAGATAGCTGCGTTTTGGAGTTAGAAGCAGATATTTCCCTGTGCTTTCTGCTGTTTCTTCCATAGGCCGGTATTGGGCTGAAAACGCCTGTTTTGAAACTCTGCAAAGAAAGTGTTTGCAGACTGCTGAATCCACACACGGGTTTAACTCTGGAAGTTGAGTGCACACATTGACAACCGTTCTGTTAGGTAGCTGCGTTATGGATTTAGAAGCAGATATTTCCCTGTGCTTTCTGCTGTTTCTTCCATAGGCCGGTATTGGGCTGAAAACGCCTGTTTTGAAACTCTGCACAGAAAGGGTTTGCAGACTGCTGAATCCACACACGGGTTTATCTCTGGAAGTTGAGTGCACACATTGACAACCGTTCTGTTAGATAGCTGCGTTTTGGATTTAGAAGCAGATATTTCCCTGTGCTTTCTGCTGTTTCTTCCATATGCCGGTATTGGGCTGAAAACGCCTGTTTTGAAACTCTGCACAGAAAGTGTTTGCAGACTGCTGAATCCACACACGGGTTTAACTCTAGAAGAGCTGCGTTTTGGATTAGGAAGCAGATATTTCCCAGTGCTTTCTGCTGTTTCTTCCATAGGCCGGTATTGGGCTGAAAACGCCTGTTTTGAAACTCTGCACAGAAAGGGTTTGCAGACTGCTGAATCCACACACGGGTTTAACTCTGGAAGTTGAGTGCACACATTGACAACCGTTCTGTTAGATAGCTGCGTTTTGGATTTAGAAGCAGATATTTCCCTGTGCTTTCTGCTGTTTCTTCCATAGGCCGGTATTGGGCTGAAAACGCCTGTCTTGAAACTCTGCACAGAAAGGGTTTGCAGACTGCTGAATCCACACCCGGGTTTAACTCTGGAAGCTGAGTGCACACATTGACAACCGTTCTGTTAGATAGCTGCGTTTTGGATTTAGAAGCAGATATTTCCCTGTGCTTTCTGCTGTTTCTTCCATATGCCGGTATTGGGCTGAAAACGCCTGTTTTGAAACTCTGCACAGAAAGGGTTTGCAGACTGCTGAATCCACACACGGGTTTAACTCTGGAAGTTGAGTGCACACATCGACAACCGTTCTGTTAGGTAGCTGCGTTTTGGATTTAGATGCAGATATTTCCCTGTGCTTTCTGCTGTTTCTTCCATAGGACGGTATTGGGCTGAAAACGCCTGTTTTGAAACTCTGCACAGAAAGGGTTTGCAGACTGCTGAATCCACACACGGGTTTAACTCTGGAAGTTGAGTGCACACATTGACAACCGTTCTGTTAGATAGCTGCGTTTTGGATTTAGAAGCAGATATTTCCCTGTGCTTTCTGCTGTTTCTTCCATAGGCCGGTATTGGGCTGAAAACGCCTGTTTTGAAACTCTGCACAGAAAGGGTTTGCAGACTGCTGAATCCACACACGGGTTTAACTCTGGAAGTTGAGTGCACACATCGACAACCGTTCTGTTAGATAGCTGCGTTTTGGATTTAGAAGCAGATATTTCCCTGTGCTTTCTGCTGTTTCTTCCATAGGCCGGTATTGGGCTGAAAACGCCTGTTTTGAAACTCTGCACAGAAAGGGTTTGCAGACTGCTGAATCCACACACGGGTTTAACTCTGGAAGTTGAGTGCACACATTGACAACCGTTCTGTTAGATAGCTGCGTTTTGGATTTAGAAGCAGATATTTCCCTGTGCTTTCTGCTGTTTCTTCCATAGGCCGGTATTGGGCTGAAAACGCCTGTTTTGAAACTCTGCACAGAAAGGGTTTGCAGACTGCTGAATCCACACACGGGTTTAACTCTGGAAGTTGAGTGCACACATTGACAACCGTTCTGTTAGGTAGCTGCGTTTTGGATTTAGAAGCAGATATTTCCCTGTGCTTTCTGCTGTTTCTTCCATATGCCGGGATTGGGCTTAAAACGCCTGTTTTGAAACTCTGCACAGAAAGGGTTTTCAGACTGCTGAATCCACACACGGGTTTAACTCTGGAAGTTGAGTGCACACATTGACAACCGTTCTGTTATATAGCTGCGTTTTGGATTTAGAAGCAGATATTTCCCTGTGCTTTCTGCTGTTTCTTCCACAGGCCGGAATTGGGCTGAAAACGCCTGTTTTGAAACTCTGCACAGAAAGTGTTTGCAGACTGCTGAATCCACACAAGGGTTTAACTCTGGAAGTTGAGTGTACACATCGACAACCGTTCTGTTAGGTAGCTGCGTTTTGGATTTAGAAGCAGATATTTCCCTGTGCTTTCTGCTGTTTCTTCCATAGGCCGGTATTGGGCTGAAAACTCCTGTTTTGAAACTCTGCACAGAAAGAGTTTGCAGACTGCTGAATCCACACACGGGTTTAACTCTGGAAGTTGAGTGCACACATCGACAACCGTTCTGTTAGGTAGCTGCGTTTTGGATTTAGAAGCAGATATTTCCCTGTGCTTTCTGCTGTTTCTTCCATAGGCCGGTATTGGGCTGAAAACGCCTGTTTTGAAACTCTGCACAGAAAGGGTTTGCAGACTGCGGAATCCACACACGGGTTTAACTCTGGAAGTTGAGTGCACACATTGACAACCGTTCTGTTAGATAGCTGCGTTTTGGATTTAGAAGCAGATATTTCCCTGTGCTTTCTGCTGTTTCTTCCATAGGCCGGTATTGGGCTGAAAACGCCTGTTTTGAAACTCTGCAAAGAAAGTGTTTGCAGACTGCTGAATCCACACACGGGTTTAACTCTGGAAGTTGAGTGCACACATCGACAACCGTTCTGTTAGATAGCTGCGTTTTGGATTTAGAAGCAGATATTTCCCTGTGCTTTCTGCTGTTTCTTCCATAGGCCGGTATTGGGCTGAAAACGCCTGTTTTGAAACTCTGCACAGAAAGTGTTTGCAGACTGCTGAATCCACACACGGGTTTAACTCTGGAAGTTGAGTGCACACATCGACAACCGTTCTGTTAGGTAGCTGCGTTTTGGATTTAGAAGCAGATATTTCCCTGTGCTTTCTGCTGTTTCTTCCATAGGCCGGTATTGGGCTGAAAACGCCTGTTTTGAAACTCTGCACAGAAAGTGTTTGCAGACTGCTGAATCCACACACGTGTTTAACTCTGGAAGTTGAGTGCACACATCGACAACCGTTCTGTTAGGTAGCTGCGTTTTGGATTTACAAGCAGATATTTCCCTGTGCTTTCTGCTGTTTCTTCCATAGGCCGGTATTGGGCTGAAAACGCCTGTTTTGAAACTCTGCACATAAAGGGTTTGCAGACTGCTGAATCCGCACACGGGTTTAACTCTGGAAGTTGAGTGCACAAATTGACAACCGTTCTGTTATATAGCTGCGTTTTGGATTTAGAAGCAGATATTTCCCTGTGCTTTCTGCTGTTTCTTCCACAGGACGGAATTGGGCTGAAAACTCCTGTTTTGAAACTCTGCACAGAAAGTGTTTGCAGACTGCTGAATCCACACACGGGTTTACCTCTGGAAGTTGAGTGCACACATCGACAACCGTTCTGTTAGGTAGCTGCGTTTTGGATTTTGAAGCAGATATTTCCCTGTGCTTTCTGCTGTTTCTTCCATAGGCCGGTATTGGGCTGAAAACGCCTGTTTTGAAACTCTGCACAGAAAGTGTTTGCAGACTGCTGAATCCACACACGGGTTTAACTCTGGAAGTTGAGTGCACACATCGACAACCGTTCCGTTAGGTAGCTGCATTTTGGATTTAGAAGCAGATATTTCCCTGTGCTTTCTGCTGTTTCTTCCATAGGCCGGTATTGGGCTGAAAACGCCTGTTTTGAAACTCTGCACAGAAAGGGTTTGCAGACTGCGGAATCCACACACGGGTTTAACTCTGGAAGTTGAGTGCACACATTGACAACCGTTCTGTTAGATAGCTGCGTTTTGGATTTAGAAGCAGATATTTCCCTGTGCTTTCTGCTGTTTCTTCCATAGGCCGGTATTGGGCTGAAAACGCCTGTTTTGAAACTCTGCACAGAAAGTGTTTGCAGACTGCTGAATCCACACACGGGTTTAACTCTGGAAGTTGAGTGCACACATCGACAACCGTTCTGTTAGATAGCTGCGTTTTGGATTTAGAAGCAGATATTTCCCTGTGCTTTCTGCTGTTTCTTCCATATGCCGGTATTGGGCTGAAAACGCCTGTTTTGAAACTCTGCACAGAAAGTGTTTGCAGACTGCTGAATCCACACACGGGTTTAACTCTGGAAGTTGAGTGCACACATCGACAACCGTTCTGTTAGGTAGCTGCGTTTTGGATTTAGAAGCAGATATTTCCCTGTGCTTTCTGCTGTTTCTTCCATAGGCCGGTATTGGGCTGAAAACGCCTGTTTTGAAACTCTGCACAGAAAGGGTTTGCAGACTGCTGAATCCACACACGGGTTTAACTCTGGAAGTTGAGTGCACACATCGACAACCGTTCTGTTAGGTAGCTGCGTTTTGGATTTAGAAGCAGATATTTCCCTGTGCTTTCTGCTGTTTCTTCCATATGCCGGTATTGGGCTGAAAACGCCTGTTTTGAAACTCTGCACAGAAAGTGTTTGCAGACTGCTGAATCCACACACGGGTTTAACTCTGGAAGTTGAGTGCACACATCGACAACCGTTCTGTTAGGTAGCTGCGTTTTGGATTTTGAAGCAGATATTTCCCTGTGCTTTCTGCTGTTTCTTCCAAAGGCCGGTATTGGGCTGAAAACGCCTGTTTTGAAACTCTGCACAGAAAGTGTTTGCAGACTGCTGAATCCACACACGGGTTTAACTCTGGAAGTTGAGTGCACACATCGACAACCGTTCTGTTAGGTAGCTGCGTTTTGGATTTAGAAGCAGATATTTCCCTGTGCTTTCTGCTGTTTCTTCCATAGGCCGGTATTGGGCTGAAAACGCCTGTTTTGAAACTCTGCACAGAAAGGGTTTGCAGACTGCTGAATCCACACACGGGTTTAACTCTGGAAGTTGAGTGCACACATTGACAACCGTTCTGTTAGATAGCTGCGTTTTGGATTTAGAAGCAGATATTTCCCTGTGCTTTCTGCTGTTTCTTCCATAGGCCGGTATTGGGCTGAAAACGCCTGTTTTGAAACTCTGCACAGAAAGGGTTTGCAGACTGCTGAATCCACACACGGGTTTAACTCTGGAAGTTGAGTGCACACATCGACAACCGTTCTGTTAGATAGCTGCGTTTTGGATTTAGAAGCAGATATTTCCCTGTGCTTTCTGCTGTTTCTTCCATAGGCCGGTATTGGGCTGAAAACGCCTGTTTTGAAACTCTGCACAGAAAGGGTTTGCAGACTGCTGAATCCACACACGGGTTTAACTCTGGAAGTTGAGTGCACACATCGACAACCGTTCTGTTAGGTAGCTGCGTTTTGGATTTAGAAGCAGATATTTCCCTGTGCTTTCTGCTGTTTCTTCCATAGGCCGGTATTGGGTTGAAAACACCTGTTTTGAAACTCTGCACAGAAGGATTTGCAGACTGCTGAATCCACACACGGGTTTAACTCTGGAAGTTGAGTGCACACATCGACAACCGTTCCGTTAGGTAGCTGCGTTTTGGATTTAGAAGCAGAAATTTCCCTGTGCTTTCTGCTGTTTCTTCCATAGGCCGGTATTGGGCTGAAAACGCCTGTTTTGAAACTCTGCACAGAAAGGGTTTGCAGACTGCGGAATCCACACACGGGTTTAACTCTGGAAGTTGAGTGCACACATTGACAACCGTTCTGTTAGATAGCTGCGTTTTGGATTTAGAAGCAGATATTTCCCTGTGCTTTCTGCTGTTTCTTCCATATGCCGGTATTGGGCTGAAAACGCCTGTTTTGAAATTCTGCAAAGAAAGTGTTTGCAGACTGCTGAATCCACACACGGGTTTAACTCTGGAAGTTGAATGCACACATCGACAACCGTTCTGTTAGATAGCTGCGTTTTGGATTTAGAAGCAGATATTTCCCTGTGCTTTCTGCTGTTTCTTCCATATGCCGGTATTGGGCTGAAAACGCCTGTTTTGAAACTCTGCACAGAAAGTGTTTGCAGACTGCTGAATCCACACACGGGTTTAACTCTGGAAGTTGAGTGCACACATCGACAACCGTTCTGTTAGGTAGCTGCGTTTTGGATTTAGAAGCAGATATTTCCCTGTGCTTTCTGCTGTTTCTTCCATAGACCGGTATTGGGCTGAAAACGCCTGTTTTGAAACTCTGCACAGAAAGTGTTTGCAGACTGCTGAATCCACACACGGGTTTAACTCTGGAAGTTGAGTGCACACATCGACAACCGTTCTGTTAGGTAGCTGCGTTTTGGATTTAGAAGCAGATATTTCCCTGTGCTTTCTGCTGTTTCTTCCATAGGCCGGTATTGGGCTGAAAACGCCTGTTTTGAAACTCTGCACAGAAAGGGTTTGCAGACTGCTGAATCCACACACGGGTTTAACTCTGGAAGTTGAGTGCACACATTGACAACCGTTCTGTTAGATAGCTGCGTTTTGGATTTAGAAGCAGATATTTCCCTGTGCTTTCTGCTGTTTCTTCGATAGGCCGATATTGGGCTGAAAACGCCTGTTTTGAAACTCTGCACAGAAAGGGTTTGCAGACTGCTGAATCCACACACGGGTTTAACTCTGGAAGTTGAGTGCACACATCGACAACCGTTCTGTTAGATAGCTGCGTTTTGGATTTAGAAGCAGATATTTCCCTGTGCTTTCTGCTGTTTCTTCCATAGGCCGGTATTGGGCTGAAAACGCCTGTTTTGAAACTCTGCACAGAAAGTGTTTGCAGACTGCTGAATCCACACACTGGTTTAACTCTGGAAGTTGAGTGCACACATCGACAACCGTTCTGTTAGGTAGCTGCGTTTTGGATTTAGAAGCAGATATTTCCCTGTTCTTTCTGCTGTTTCTTCCATAGGCCGGTATTGGGCTGAAAACGCCTGTTTTGAAACTCTGCACAGAAAGGGTTTGCAGACTGCTGAATCCACACACGGGTTTAACTCTGGAAGTTGAGTGCACACATTGACAACCGTTCTGTTAGATAGCTGCGTTTTGGATTTAGAAGCAGACACTTCCCTGTGCTTTCTGCTGTTTCTTCCATATGCCGGTATTGGGCTGAAAACGCCTGTTTTGACACTCTGCAAAGAAAGTGTTTGCAGACTGCTGAATCCACACACGGGTTTAACTCTGGAAGTTGAGTGCACACATCGACAACCGTTCTGTTAGGTAGCTGCGTTTTGGATTTAGAAGCAGATATTTCCCTGTGCTTTCTGCTGTTTCTTCCATAGGCCGGTATTGGGCTGAAAACGCCTGTTTTGAAACTCTGCACAGAAAGGGTTTGCAGACTGCTGAATCCACACACGGGTTTAACTCTGGAAGTTGAGTGCACACATTGACAACCGTTCTGTTAGATAGCTGCGTTTTGGATTTAGAAGCAGATATTTCCCTGTGCTTTCTGCTGTTTCTTCCATAGGCCGGTATTGTGCTGAAAACGCCTGTTTTGAAACTCTGCACAGAAAGGGTTTGCAGACTGCTGAATCCACACACGGGTTTAACTCTGGAAGTTGAGTGCACACATCGACAACCGTTCTGTTAGATAGCTGCGTTTTGGATTTAGAAGCAGATATTTCCCTGTGCTTTCTGCTGTTTCTTCCATAGGCCGGTATTGGGCTGAAAACGCCTGTTTTGAAACTCTGCACAGAAAGTGTTTGCAGACTGCTGAATCCACACACGGGTTTAACTCTGGAAGTTGAGTGCACACATTGACAACCGTTCTGTTAGATAGCTGCGTTTTGGATTTAGAAGCAGATATTTCCCTGTGCTTTCTGCTGTTTCTTCCATATGCCGGTATTGGACTGAAAACGCCTGTTTTGAAACTCTGCAAAGAAAGTGTTTGCAGACTGCTGAATCCACACACGGGTTTAACTCAGGAAGTTGAGTGCACACATCGACAACCGTTCTGTTAGATAGCTGCGTTTTGGATTTAGAAGCAGATATTTCCCTGTGCTTTCTGCTGTTTCTTCCATATGCCGGTATTGGGCTGAAAACGCCTGTTTTGAAACTCTGCACAGAAAGTGTTTGCAGACTGCTGAATCCACACACGGGTTTAACTCTGGAAGTTGAGTGCACACATCGACAACCGTTCTGTTAGATAGCTGCGTTTTGGATTTAGAAGCAGATATTTCCCTGTGCTTTCTGCTGTTTCTTCCATATGCCGGTATTGGGCTGAAAACGCCTGTTTTGAAACTCTGCACAGAAAGGGTTTGCAGACTGCTGAATCCACACACGGGTTTAACTCTGGAAGTTGAGTGCAGACATTGACAACCGTTCTGTTAGATAGCTGCGTTTTGGATTTAGAAGCAGATATTTCCCTGTGCTTTCTGCTGTTTCTTCCATAGGCCGGTATTGGGCTGAAAACGCCTGTTTTGAAACTCTGCACAGAAAGGGTTTGCAGACTGCTGAATCCACACACGGGTTTAACTCTGGAAGTTGAGTGCACACATCGACAACCGTTCTGTAAGGTAGCTGCGTTTTGGATTTAGAAGCAGATATTTCCCTGTGCTTTCTGCTGTTTCTTCCATAGGCCGGTATTGGGCTGAAAACGCCTGTTTTGAAACTCTGCACAGAAACTGTTTGCAGACTGCTGAATCCACACACGGGTTTAACTCTGGAAGTTGAGTGCACACATCGACAACCGTTCTGTTAGATAGCTGCGTTTTGGATTTAGAAGTAGATATTTCCCTGTGCTTTCTGCTGTTTCTTCCATATGCCGGTATTGGGCTGAAAACGCCTGTTTTGAAACTCTGCACAGAAATGGTTTGCAGACTGCTGAATCCACACACGAGTTTAACTCTGGAAGTTGAGTGCACACATTGACAACCGTTCTGTTATATAGCTGCGTTTTGGATTTAGAAGCAGATATTTCCCTGTGCTTTCTGCTGTTTCTTCCAAAGGCCCGTATTGTGCTGAAAACGCCTGTTTTGAAACTCTGCACAGAAAGGGTTTGCAGACTGCTGAATCCACACACGGGTTGAACTCTGGAAGTTGAGTGCACACATTGACAACCGTTCTGTTAGATAGCTGCGTTTTGGATTTAGAAGCAGATATTTCCCTGTGCTTTCGGCTGTTTCTTCCATATGCCGGTATTGGGCTGAAAACGCCTGTTTTGAAACTCTGCACAGAAAGGGTTTGCAGACTGCTGTATCCACACCCGGGTTTAACTCTGGAAGCTGAGTGCACACATTGACAACCGTTCTGTTAGGTAGCTGCGTTTTGGATTTAGAAGCAGATATTTCCCTGTGCTTTCTGCTGTTTCTTCCATAGGCCGGTATTGGGCTGAAAACGCCTGTTTTGAAACTCTGCACAGAAAGGGTTTGCAGACTGCTGAATCCACACACGGGTTTAACTCTGGAAGTTGAGTGCACACATTGACAACCGTTCTGTTAGATAGCTGCGTTTTGGATTTAGAAGCAGATATTTCCCTGTGCTTTCTGCTGTTTCTTCCAAAGGCCGGTATTGTGCTGAAAACGCCTGTTTTGAAACTCTGCACAGAAAGGGTTTGCAGACTGCTGAATCCACACACGGGTTTAACTCTGGAAGTTGAGTGCACACATTGACAACCGTTCTGTTAGGTAGCTGCGTTTTGGAGTAAGAAGCAGATATTTCCCTGTGCTTTCTGCTGTTTCTTCCATAGGCCGGTATTGGGCTGAAAACGCCTGTTTTGAAACTCTGCAAAGAAAGTGTTTGCAGACTGCTGAATCCACACACGGGTTTAACTCTGGAAGTTGAGTGCACACATTGACAACCGTTCTGTTAGGTAGCTGCGTTATGGATTTAGAAGCAGATATTTCCCTGTGCTTTCTGCTGTTTCTTCCATAGGCCGGTATTGGGCTGAAAACGCCTGTTTTGAAACTCTGCACAGAAAGGGTTTGCAGACTGCTGAATCCACACACGGGTTTATCTCTGGAAGTTGAGTGCACACATTGACAACCGTTCTGTTAGATAGCTGCGTTTTGGATTTAGAAGCAGATATTTCCCTGTGCTTTCTGCTGTTTCTTCCATATGCCGGTATTGGGCTGAAAACGCCTGTTTTGAAACTCTGCACAGAAAGTGTTTGCAGACTGCTGAATCCACACACGGGTTTAACTCTGGAAGTTGAGTGCACACATCGACAACCGTTCTGTTAGGTAGCTGCGTTTTGGATTAGGAAGCAGATATTTCCCAGTGCTTTCTGCTGTTTCTTCCATAGGCCGGTATTGGGCTGAAAACGCCTGTTTTGAAACTCTGCACAGAAAGGGTTTGCAGACTGCTGAATCCACACAACGGTTTAACTCTGGAAGTTGAGTGCACACATTGACAACCGTTCTGTTAGATAGCTGCGTTTTGGATTTAGAAGCAGATATTTCCCTGTGCTTTCTGCTGTTTCTTACATAGGCCGGTATTGGGCTGAAAACGCCTGTCTTGAAACTCTGCACAGAAAGGGTTTGCAGACTGCTGAATCCACACCCGGGTTTAACTCTGGAAGCTGAGTGCACACATTGTCAACCGTTCTGTTAGATAGCTGCGTTTTGGATTTAGAAGCAGATATTTCCCTGTGCTTTCTGCTGTTTCTTCCATATGCCGGTATTGGGCTGAAAACGCCTGTTTTGAAACTCTGCACAGAAAGGGTTTGCAGACTGCTGAATCCACACACGGGTTTAACTCTGGAAGTTGAGTGCACACATTGACAACCGTTCTGTTAGGTAGCTGCGTTTTGGATTTAGAAGCAGATATTTCCCTGTGCTTTCTGCTGTTTCTTCCATATGCCGGTATTGGGCTGAAAACGCCTGTTTTGAAACTCTGCACAGAAAGGGTTTGCAGACTGCTGAATCCACACACGGATTTAACTCTGGAAGTTGAGTGCACACATTGACAACCGTTCTGTTAGATAGCTGCGTTTTGGATTTAGAAGCAGATATTTCCCTGTGCTTTCTGCTGTTTCTTCCATAGGCCGGTATTGGGCTGAAAACGCCTGTTTTGAAACTCTGCACAGAATGGGTTTGCAGACTGCTGAATCCACACACGGGTTTAACTCTGGAAGTTGAGTGCACACATCGACAACCGTTCTGTTAGATAGCTGCGTTTTGGATTTAGAAGCAGATATTTCCCTGTGCTTTCTGCTGTTTCTTCCAAAGGCCGGTATTGTGCTGAAAACGCCTGTTTTGAAACTCTGCACAGAAAGGGTTTGCAAACTGCTGAATCCACACACGGGTTTAACTCTGGAAGTTGAGTGCACACATTGACAACCGTTCTGTTAGATAGCTGCGTTTTCGATTTAGAAGCAGATATTTCCCTGTGCTTTCTGCTGTTTCTTCCATAGGCCGGTATTGGGCTGAAAACGCCTGTTTTGAAACTCTGCACAGAAAGGGTTTGCAGACTGCTGAATCCACACACGGGTTTAATTCTGGAAGTTGAGTGCACACATCGACATCCGTTCTGTTAGGTAGCTGCGTTTTGGATTTAGAAGCAAATATTTCCCTGTGCTTTCTGCTGTTTCTTCCATAGGCCGGTATTGGGCTGAAAACGCCTGTTTTGAAACTCTGCACTGAAAGTGTTTGCAGAGTGCTGAATCCACACACGGGTTTAACTCTGGAAGTTGAGTGCAGACATCGACAACCGTTCTGTTAGGTAGCTGCGTTTTGGATTTAGATGCAGATATTTCCCTGTGCTTTCTGCTGTTTCTTCCATAGGACGGTATTGGGCTGAAAACGCCTGTTTTGAAACTCTGCACAGAAAGGGTTTGCAGACTGCTGAATCCACACACGGGTTTAACTCTGGAAGTTGAGTGCACACATTGACAACCGTTCTGTTAGATAGCTGCGTTTTGGATTTAGAAGCAGATATTTCCCTGTGCTTTCTGCTGTTTCTTCCATAGGCCGGTATTGGGCTGAAAACGCCTGTTTTGAAACTCTGCACAGAAAGGGTTTGCAGACTGCTGAATCCACACACGGGTTTAACTCTGGAAGTTGAGTGCACACATCGACAACCGTTCTGTTAGATAGCTGCGTTTTGGATTTAGAAGCAGATATTTCCCTGTGCTTTCTGCTGTTTCTTCCATAGGCCGGTATTGGGCTGAAAACGCCTGTTTTGAAACTCTGCACAGAAAGGGTTTGCAGACTGCTGAATCCACACACGGGTTTAACTCTGGAAGTTGAGTGCACACATTGACAACCGTTCTGTTAGATAGCTGCGTTTTGGATTTAGAAGCAGATATTTCCCTGTGCTTTCTGCTGTTTCTTCCATAGGCCGGTATTGGGCTGAAAACGCCTGTTTTGAAACTCTGCACAGAAAGGGTTTGCAGACTGCTGAATCCACACCTGGGTTTAACTCTGGAAGCTGAGTGCACACATTGACAACCGTTCTGTTATATAGCTGCGTTTTGGATTTAGAAGCAGATATTTCCCTGTGCTTTCTGCTGTTTCTTCCACAGGCCGGAATTGGGCTGAAAACGCCTGTTTTGAAACTCTGCACAGAAAGTGTTTGCAGACTGCTGAATCCACACAAGGGTTTAACTCTGGAAGTTGAGTGCACACATCGACAACCGTTCTGTTAGGTAGCTGCGTTTTGGATTTAGAAGCAGATATTTCCCTGTGCTTTCTGCTGTTTCTTCCATAGGCCGGTATTGGGCTGAAAACTCCTGTTTTGAAACTCTGCACAGAAAGTGTTTGCAGACTGCTGAATCCACACACGGGTTTAACTCTGGAAGTTGAGTGCACACATCGACAACCGTTCTGTTAGGTAGCTGCGTTTTGGATTTAGAAGCAGATATTTCCCTGTGCTTTCTGCTGTTTCTTCCATAGGCCGGTATTGGGCTGAAAACGCCTGTTTTGAAACTCTGCACAGAAAGGGTTTGCAGACTGCGGAATCCACACACGGGTTTAACTCTGGAAGTTGAGTGCACACATTGACAACCGTTCTGTTAGATAGCTGCGTTTTGGATTTAGAAGCAGATATTTCCCTGTGCTTTCTGCTGTTTCTTCCATAGGCCGGTATTGGGCTGAAAACGCCTGTTTTGAAACTCTGCAAAGAAAGTGTTTGCAGACTGCTGAATCCACACACGGGTTTAACTCTGGAAGTTGAGTGCACACATCGACAACCGTTCTGTTAGATAGCTGCGTTTTGGATTTAGAAGCAGATATTTCCCTGTGCTTTCTGCTGTTTCTTCCATATGCCGGTATTGGGCTGAAAACGCCTGTTTTGAAACTCTGCACAGAAAGTGTTTGCAGACTGCTGAATCCACACACGGGTTTACCTCTGGAAGTTGAGTGCACACATCGACAACCGTTCTGTTAGGTAGCTGCGTTTTGGATTTTGAAGCAGATATTTCCCTGTGCTTTCTGCTGTTTCTTCCATAGGCCGGTATTGGGCTGAAAACGCCTGTTTTGAAACTCTGCACAGAAAGGGTTTGCAGACTGCTGAATCCACACACGGGTTTAACTCTGGAAGTTGAGTGCACACATTGACAACCGTTCTGTTATATAGCTGCGTTTTGGATTTAGAAGCAGATATTTCCATGTGCTTTCTGCTGTTTCTTCCACAGGACGGTATTGGGCTGAAAACGGCTGTTTTGAAACTCTGCACAGAAAGTGTTTGCAGACTGCTGAATCCACACACGGGTTTACCTCTGGAAGTTGAGTGCACACATCGACAACCGTTCTGTTAGGTAGCTGCGTATTGGATTTAGAAGCAGATATTTCCCTGTGCTTTCTGCTGTTTCTTCCATAGGCCGGTATTGGGCTGAAAACGCCTGTTTTGAAACTCTGCACAGAAAGTGTTTGCAGACTGCTGAATCCACACACGGGTTTAACTCTGGAATTTGAGTGCACACATCGACAACCGTTCCGTTAGGTAGCTGCATTTTGGATTTAGAAGCAGATATTTCCCTGTGCTTTCTGCTGTTTCTTCCATAGGCCGGTATTGGGCTGAAAACGCCTGTTTTGAAACTCTGCACAGAAAGGGTTTGCAGACTGCGGAATCCACACACGGGTTTAACTCTGGAAGTTGAGTGCACACATTGACAACCGTTCTGTTAGATAGCTGCGTTTTGGATTTAGAAGCAGATATTTCCCTGTGCTTTCTGCTGTTTCTTCCATAGGCCGGTATTGGGCTGAAAACGCCTGTTTTGAAACTCTGCAAAGAAAGTGTTTGCAGACTGCTGAATCCACACACGGGTTTAACTCTGGAAGTTGAGTGCACACATCGACAACCGTTCTGTTAGATAGCTGCGTTTTGGATTTAGAAGCAGATATTTCCCTGTGCTTTCTGCTGTTTCTTCCATATGCCGGTATTGGGCTGAAAACGCCTGTTTTGAAACTCTGCACAGAAAGTGTTTGCAGACTGCTGAATCCACACACGGGTTTAACTCTGGAAGTTGAGTGCACACATCGACAACCGTTCTGTTAGGTAGCTGCGTTTTGGATTTAGAAGCAGATATTTCCCTGTGCTTTCTGCTGTTTCTTCCATAGGCCGGTATTGGGCTGAAAACGCCTGTTTTGAAACTCTGCACAGAAAGTGTTTGCAGACGGCTGAATCCACACACGTGTTTAACTCTGGAAGTTGAGTGCACACATCGACAACCGTTCTGTTAGGTAGCTGCGTTTTGGATTTACAAGCAGATATTTCCCTGTGCTTTCTGCTGTTTCTTCCATAGGCCGGTATTGGGCTGAAAACGCCTGTTTTGAAACTCTGCACAGAAAGGGTTTGCAGACTGCTGAATCCGCACACGGGTTTAACTCTGGAAGTTGAGTGCACACATTGACAACCGTTCTGTTATATAGCTGCGTTTTGGATTTAGAAGCAGATATTTCCCTGTGCTTTCTGCTGTTTCTTCCACAGGACGGAATTGGGCTGAAAACGCCTGTTTTGAAACTCTGCACAGAAAGTGTTTGCAGACTGCTGAATCCACACACGGGTTTACCTCTGGAAGTTGAGTGCACACATCGACAACCGTTCTGTTAGGTAGCTGCGTTTTGGATTTTGAAGCAGATATTTCCCTGTGCTTTCTGCTGTTTCTTCCATAGGCCGGTATTGGGCTGAAAACGCCTGTTTTGAAACTCTGCACAGAAAGGGTTTGCAGACTGCTGAATCCACACACGGGATTAACTCTGGAAGTTGAGTGCACACATTGACAACCGTTCTGTTATATAGCTGCGTTTTGGATTTAGAAGCAGATATTTCCCTGTGCTTTCTGCTGTTTCTTCCACAGGATGGAATTGGGCTGAAAACGGCTATTTTGAAACTCTGCACAGAAAGTGTTTGCAGACTGCTGAATCCACACACGGGTTTACCTCTGGAAGTTGAGTGCACACATCGACAACCGTTCTGTTAGGTAGCTGCGTTTTGGATTTAGAAGCAGATATTTCCCTGTGCTTTCTGCTGTTTCTTCCATAGGCCGGTATTGGGCTGAAAACGCCTGTTTTGAAACTCAGCACAGAAAGTGTTTGCAGACTGCTGAATCCACACACGGGTTTAACTCTGGAAGTTGAGTGCACACATCGACAACCGTTCCGTTAGGTAGCTGCGTTTTGGATTTAGAAGCAGATATTTCCCTGTGCTTTCTGCTGTTTCTTCCATAGGCCGGTATTGGGCTGAAAACGCCTGTTTTGAAACTCTGCACAGAATGGGATTGCAGACTGCGGAATCCACACACGGGTTTAACTCTGGAAGTTGAGTGCACACATTGACAACCGTTCTGTTAGATAGCTGCGTTTTGGACTTAGAAGCAGATATTTCCCTGTGCTTTCTGCTGTTTCTTCCATATGCCGGTATTGGGCTGAAAACGCCTGTTTTGAAACTCTGCAAAGAAAGTGTTTGCAGACTGCTGAATCCACACACGGGTTTAACTCTGGAAGTTGAGTGCACACATCGACAACTGTTCTGTTAGGTAGCTGCGTTTTGGATTTAGAAGCAGATATTTCCCTGTGCTTTCTGCTGTTTCTTCCATAGGCCGGTATTGTGCTGAAAACGCCTGTTTTGAAACTCTGCACAGAAAGTGTTTGCAGACTGCTGAATCCACACACGTGTTTAACTCTGGAAGTTGAGTGCACACATCGACAACCGTTCTGTTAGGTAGCTGCGTTTTGGATTTACAAGCAGATATTTCCCTGTGCTTTCTGCTGTTTCTTCCATAGGCCGGTATTGGGCTGAAAACGCCTGTTTTGAAACTCTGCACAGAAAGGGTTTGCAGACTGCTGAATCCACACACGGGTTTAACTCTGGAAGTTGAGTGCACACATTGACAACCGTTCTGTTAGATAGCTGCGTTTTGGATTTAGAAGCAGATATTTCCCTGTGCATTCTGCTGTTTCTTCCATATGCCTTTATTGGGCTGAAAACGCCTGTTTTGAAACTCTGCAAAGAAAGTGTTTGCAGACTGCTGAATCCACACACGGGTTTAACTCTGGAAGTTGAGTGCACACATCGACAACCGTTCTGTTAGATAGCTGCGTTTTGGATTTAGAAGCAGATATTTCCCTGTGCTTACTGCTGTTTCTTCCATAGGCCGGTATTGGGCTGAAAACGCCTGTTTTGAAACTCTGCACAGAAAGTGTTTGCAGACTGCTGAATCCACACACGGGTTTAACTCTGGAAGTTGAGTGCACACATCGAAAACCGTTCTGTTAGGTAGCTGCGTTTTGGATTTTGAAGCAGATATTTCCCTGTGCTTTCTGCTGTTTCTTCCATAGGCCGGTATTGGGCTGAAAACGCCTGTTTTGAAACTCTGCACAGAAAGTGTTTGCAGACTGCTGAATCCACACACGGGTTTAACTCTGGAAGTTGAGTGCACACATCGACAACCGTTCTGTTAGGTAGCTGCGTTTTGGATTTAGAAGCAGATATTTCCCTGTGCTTTCTGCTGTTTCTTCCATAGGCCGGTATTGGGCTGAAAACGCCTGTTTTGAAACTCTGCACAGAAAGGGTTTGCAGACTGCTGAATCCACACACGGGTTTAACTCTGGAAGTTGAGTGCACACATTGACAACCGTTCTGTTAGATAGCTGCGTTTTGGATTTAGAAGCAGATATTTCCCTGTGCTTTCTGCTGTTTCTTCCATAGGCCGGTATTGGGCTGAAAACGCCTGTTTTGAAACTCTGCACAGAAAGGGTTTGCAGACTGCTGAATCCACACACGGGTTTAACTCTGGAAGTTGAGTGCACACATCGACAACCGTTCTGTTAGATAGCTGCGTTTTGGATTTAGAAGCAGATATTTCCCTGTGCTTTCTGCTGTTTCTTCCTTAGGCCGGTATTGGGCTGAAAACGCCTGTTTTGAAACTCTGCACAGAAAGTGTTTGCAGACTGCTGTATCCACACACGGGTTTAACTCTGGAAGTTGAGTGCACACATCGACAACCATTCTGTTAGGTAGCTGCGTTTTGGATTTAGAAGCAGATATTTCCCTGTGCTTTCTGCTGTTTCTTCCATAGGCCGGTATTGGGTTGAAAACACCTGTTTTGAAACTCTGCACAGAAAGTGTTTGCAGACTGCTGAATCCACACACGGGTTTAACTCTGGAAGTTGAGTGCACACATCGACAACCGTTCCGTTAGGTAGCTGCGTTTTGGATTTAGAAGCAGATATTTCCCTTTGCTTTCTGCTGTTTCTTCCATAGGCCGGTATTGGGCTGAAAACGCCTGTTTTGAAACTCTGCACAGAAAGGGTTTGCAGACTGCGGAAACCACACACGGGTTTAACTCTGGAAGTTGAGTGCACACATTGACAACCGTTCTGTTAGATAGCTGCGTTTTGGACTTAGAAGCAGATATTTCCCTGTGCTTTCTGCTGTTTCTTCCATATGCCGGTATTGGGCTGAAAACGCCTGTTTTGAAACTCTGCACAGAAAGGGTTTGCAGACTGCTGAATCCACACACGGGTTTAACTCTGGAAGTTGAGTGCACACATCGACAACCGTTCTGTTAGATAGCTGCGTTTTGGATTTAGAAGCAGATATTTCCCTGTGCTTTCTGCTGTTTCTTCCATATGCCGGTATTGGGCTGAAAACGCCTGTTTTGAAACTCTGCACAGAAAGTGTTTGCAGACTGCTGAATCCACACACGGGTTTAACTCTGGAAGTTGAGTGCACACATCGACAACCGTTCTGTTAGATAGCTGCGTTTTGGATTTAGAAGCAAATATTTCCCTGTGCTTTCTGCTGTTTCTTCCATAGGCCGGTATTGGGCTGAAAACGCCTGTTTTGAAACTCTGCACAGAAAGGGTTTGCAGACTGCTGAATCCACACACGGGTTTAACTCTGGAAGTTGAGTGCACACATTGACAACCGTTCTGTTAGATAGCTGCGTTTTGGATTTAGAAGCAGATATTTCCCTGTGCATTCTGCTGTTTCTTCCATATGCCTTTATTGGGCTGAAAACGCCTGTTTTGAAACTCTGCAAAGAAAGTGTTTGCAGACTGCTGAATC
This sequence comes from Aotus nancymaae, assembly GCF_030222135.1. NCBI lineage: Eukaryota > Metazoa > Chordata > Mammalia > Primates > Aotidae > Aotus > Aotus nancymaae. The sequence continues at coordinate 195,103 of NW_026988555.1, forward strand.
CACACACGGGTTTAACTCTGGAAGTTGAGTGCACACATCGACAACCGTTCTGTTATATAGCTGCGTTTTGGATTTAGAAGCAGATATTTCCCTGTGCTTTCTGCTGTTTCTTCCATAGGCCGGTATTGGGCTGAAAACGCCTGTTTTGAAACTCTGCACAGAAAGTGTTTGCAGACTGCTGAATCCACACACGGGTTTAACTCTGGAAGTTGAGTGCACACATCGACAACCGTTCTGTTAGGTAGCTGCGTTTTGGATTTAGAAGCAGATATTTCCCTGTGCTTTCTGCTGTTTCTTCCATAGGCCGGTATTGGGCTGAAAACGCCTGTTTTGAAACTCTGCACAGAAAGGGTTTGCAGACTGCTGAATCCACACACGGGTTTAACTCTGGAAGTTGAGTGCACACATTGACAACCGTTCTGTTAGATAGCTGCGTTTTGGATTTAGAAGCAGATATTTCCCTGTGCTTTCTGCTGTTTCTTCCATAGGCCGGTATTGGGCTGAAAACGCCTGTTTTGAAACTCTGCACAGAAAGGGTTTGCAGACTGCTGAATCCACACACGGGTTTAACTCTGGAAGTTGAGTGCACACATCGACAACCGTTCTGTTAGATAGCTGCGTTTTGGATTTAGAAGCAGATATTTCCCTGTGCTTTCTGCTGTTTCTTCCATAGGGCGGTATTGGGCTGAAAATGCCTGTTTTGAAACTCTGCACAGAAAGTGTTTGCAGACTGCTGAATCCACACACGGGTTTAACTCTGGAAGTTGAGTGCACACATCGACAACCATTCTGTTAGGTAGCTGCGTTTTGGATTTAGAAGCAGATATTTCCCTGTGCTTTCTGCTGTTTCTTCCATAGGCCGGTATTGGGTTGAAAACACCTGTTTTGAAACTCTGCACAGAAAGGGTTTGCAGACTGCTGAATCCACACACGGGTTTAACTCTGGAAGTTGAGTTCACACATCGACAACCGTTCCGTTAGGTAGCTGCGTTTTGGATTTAGAAGCAGATATTTCCCTGTGCTTTCTGCTGTTTCTTCCATAGGCCGGTATTGGGCTCAAAACGCCTGTTTTGAAACTCTGCACAGAAAGGGTTTGCAGACTGCGGAATCCACACACGGGTTTATCTCTGGAAGTTGAGTGCACACATTGACAACCGTTCTGTTAGATAGCTGCGTTTGGATTTAGAAGCAGATATTTCCCTGTGCTTTCTGCTGTTTCTTCGATAGGCCGATATTGGGCTGAAAACGCCTGTTTTGAAACTCTGCACAGAAAGGGTTTGCAGACTGCTGAATCCACACACGGGTTTAACTCTGGAAGTTGAGTGCACACATCTACAACCGTTCTGTTAGATAGCTGCGTTTTGGATTTAGAAGCAGATATTTCCCTGTGCTTTCTGCTGTTTCTTCCATAGGCCGGTATTGGGCTGAAAACGCCTGTTTTGAAACTCTGCACAGAAAGTGTTTGCAGACTGCTGAATCCACACACGGGTTTAACTCTGGAAGTTGAGTGCACACATCGACAACCGTTCTGTTAGGTAGCTGCGTTTTGGATTTAGAAGCAGATATTTCCCTGTTCTTTCTGCTGTTTCTTCCATAGGCCGGTATTGGGCTGAAAACGCCTGTTTTGAAACTCTGCACAGAAAGGGTTTGCAGACTGCTGAATCCACACACGGGTTTAACTCTGGAAGTTGAGTGCACACATTGACAATTGTTCTGTTAGATAGCTGCGTTTTGGATTTAGAAGCAGATACTTCCCTGTGCTTTCTGCTGTTTCTTCCATATGCCGGTATTGGGCTGAAAACGCCTGTTTTGACACTCTGCAAAGAAAGTGTTTGCAGACTGCTGAATTCACACACGGGTTTAACTCTGGAAGTTGAGTGCACACATCGACAACTGTTCTGTTAGGTAGCTGCGTTTTGGATTTAGAAGCAGATATTTCCCTGTGCTTTCTGCTGTTTCTTCCATAGGCCGGTATTGGGCTGAAAACGCCTGTTTTGAAACTCTGCACAGAAAGGGTTTGCAGACTGCTGAATCCACACACGGGTTTAACTCTGGAAGTTGAGTGCACACATTGACAACCGTTCTGTTAGATAGCTGCGTTTTGGATTTAGAAGCAGATATTTCCCTGTGCTTTCTGCTGTTTCTTCCATAGGCCGGTATTGTGCTGAAGACGACTGTTTTGAAACTCTGCATAGAAAGGGTTTGCAGACTGCTGAATCCACACACGGGTTTAACTCTGGAAGTTGAGTTCACACATCGACAACCGTTCTGTTAGATAGCTGCGTTTTGGATTTAGAAGCAGATATTTCCCTGTGCTTTCTGCTGTTTCTTCCATAGGCCGGTATTGGGCTGAAAACGCCTGTTTTGAAACTCTGCACAGAAAGTGTTTGCACACTGCTGAATCCACACACGGGTTTAACTCTGGAAGTTGAGTGCACACATTGACAACCGTTCTGTTAGATAGCTTCGTTTTGGATTTAGAAGCAGATATTTCCCTGTGCTTTCTGCTGTTTCTTCCATATGCCGGTATTGGGCTGAAAACGCCTGTTTTGAAACTCTGCAAAGAAAGTGTTTGCAGACTGCTGAATCCACACACGGGTTTAACTCAGGAAGTTGAGTGCACACATCGACAACCGTTCTGTTAGATAGCTGCGTTTTGGATTTAGAAGCAGATATTTCCCTGTGCTTTCTGCTGTTTCTTCCATATGCCGGTATTGGGCTGAAAACGCCTGTTTTGAAACTCTGCACAGAAAGTGTTTGCAGACTGCTGAATCCACACACGGGTTTAACTCTGGAAGTTGAGTGCACACATCGACAACCGTTCTGTTAGATAGCTGCGTTTTGGATTTAGAAGCAGATATTTCCCTGTGCTTTCTGCTGTTTCTTCCATATGCCGGTATTGGGCTGAAAACGCCTGTTTTGAAACTCTGCACAGAAAGGGTTTGCAGACTGCTGAATCCACACACGGGTTTAACTCTGGAAGTTGAGTGCAGACATTGACAACCGTTCTGTTAGATAGCTGCGTTTTGGATTTAGAAGCAGATATTTCCCTGTGCTTTCTGCTGTTTCTTCCATAGGCCGGTATTGGGCTGAAAACGCCTGTTTTGAAACTCTGCACAGAAAGTGTTTGCAGACTGCTGAATCCACACACGGGTTTAACTCTGGAAGTTGAGTGCACACATCGACAACCGTTCTGTAAGGTAGCTGCGTTTTGGATTTAGAAGCAGATATTTCCCTGTGCTTTCTGCTGTTTCTTCCATAGGCCGGTATTGGGCTGAAAACGCCTGTTTTGAAACTCTGCACAGAAACTGTTTGCAGACTTCTGAATCCACACACGGGTTTAACTCTGGAAGTTGAGTGCACACATCGACAACCGTTCTGTTAGATAGCTGCGTTTTGGATTTAGAAGCAGATATTTCCCTGTGCTTTCTGCTGTTTCTTCCATATGCCGGTATTGGGCTGAAAACGCCTGTTTTGAAACTCTGCACAGAAATGGTTTGCAGACTGCTGAATCCACACACGAGTTTAACTCTGGAAGTTGAGTGCACACATTGACAACCGTTCTGTTAGATAGCTGCGTTTTGGATTTAGAAGCAGATATTTCCCTGTGCTTTCTGCTGTTTCTTCCAAAGGCCCGTATTGTGCTGAAAACGCCTGTTTTGAAACTCTGCACAGAAAGGGTTTGCAGACTGCTGAATCCACACACGGGTTGAACTCTGGAAGTTGAGTGCACACATTGACAACCGTTCTGTTAGATAGATGCGTTTTGGATTTAGAAGCAGATATTTCCCTGTGCTTTCGGCTGTTTCTTCCATATGCCGGTATTGGGCTGAAAACGCCTGTTTTGAAACTCTGCACAGAAAGGGTTTGCAGACTGCTGAATCCACACCCGGGTTTAACTCTGGAAGCTGAGTGCACACATTGACAACCGTTCTGTTAGGTAGCTGCGTTTTGGATTTAGAAGCAGATATTTCCCTGTGCTTTCTGCTGTTTCTTCCATAGGCCGGTATTGGGCTGAAAACGCCTGTTTTGAAACTCTGCACAGAAAGGGTTTGCAGACTGCTGAATCCACACACGGGTTTAACTCTGGAAGTTGAGTGCACACATTGACAACCGTTCTGTTAGATAGCTGCGTTTTGGATTTAGAAGCAGATATTTCCCTGTGCTTTCTGCTGTTTCTTCCAAAGGCCGGTATTGTGCTGAAAACGCCTGTTTTGAAACTCTGCACAGAAAGGGTTTGCAGACTGCTGAATCCACACACGGGTTTAACTCTGGAAGTTGAGTGCACACATCGACAACCGTTCTGTTAGATAGCTGCGTTTTGAATTTAGAAGCAGATATTTCCCTGTGCTTTCTGCTGTTTCTTCCATAGGCCGGTATTGGGCTGAAAACGCCTTTTTTGAAACTCTGCACAGAAAGTGTTTGCAGACTGCTGAATCCACACACGGGTTTAACTCTGGAAGTTGAGTGCACACATCGACAACCATTCTGTTAGGTAGCTGCGTTTTGGATTTAGAAGCAGATATTTCCCTGTGCTTTCTGCTGTTTCTTCCATAGGCCGGTATTGGGTTGAAAACACCTGTTTTGAAACTCTGCACAGAAAGGGTTTGCAGACTGCTGAATCCACACACGGGTTTAACTCTGGAAGTTGAGTGCACACATCGACAACCGTTCCGTTAGGTAGCTGCGTTTTGGATTTAGAAGCAGATGTTTCCCTGTGCTTTCTGCTGTTTCTTCCATAGGCCGGTATTGGGCTGAAAACGCCTGTTTTGAAACTCTGCACAGAAAGGGTTTGCAGACTGCGGAATCCACACACGGGTTTAACTCTGGAAGTTGAGTGCACACATTGACAACCGTTCTGTTAGATAGCTGCGTTTTGGATTTAGAAGCAGATATTTCCCTGTGCTTTCTGCTGTTTCTTCCATATGCCGGTATTGGGCTGAAAACGCCTGTTTTGAAACTCTGCACAGAAAGTGTTTGCAGACTGCTGAATCCACACACGGGTTTAACTCTGGAAGTTGAGTGCACACATCGACAACCGTTCTGTTAGGTAGCTGCGTTTTGGATTTAGAAGCAGATATTTCCCTGTGCTTTCTGCTGTTTCTTCCATAGACCGGTATTGGGCTGAAAACGCCTGTTTTGAAACTCTGCACAGAAAGTGTTTGCAGACTGCTGAATCCACACAACGGTTTAACTCTGGAAGTTGAGTGCACACATCGACAACCGTTCTGTTAGGTAGCTGCGTTTTGGATTTAGAAGCAGATATTTCCCTGTGCTTTCTGCTGTTTCTTCCATAGGCCGGTATTGGGCTGAAAACGCCTGTTTTGAAACTCTGCACAGAAAGGGTTTGCAGACTGCGGAATCCACACACGGGTTTAACTCTGGAAGTAGAGTGCACACATTGACAACCGTTCTGTTAGATAGCTGCGTTTTGGATTTAGAAGCAGATATTTCCCTGTGCTTTCTGCTGTTTCTTCGATAGGCCGATATTGGGCTGAAAACGCCTGTTTTGAAACTCTGCACAGAAAGGGTTTGCAGACTGCTGAATCCACACACGGGTTTAACTCTGGAAGTTGAGTGCACACATCGACAACCGTTCTGTTAGATAGCTGCGTTTTGGATTTAGAAGCAGATATTTCCCTGTGCTTTCTGCTGTTTCTTCCAAAGGCCCGTATTGTGCTGAAAACGCCTGTTTTGAAACTCTGCACAGAAAGGGTTTGCAGACTGCTGAATCCACACACGGGTTGAACTCTGGAAGTTGAGTGCACACATTGACAACCGTTCTGTTAGATAGATGCGTTTTGGATTTAGAAGCAGATATTTCCCTGTGCTTTCGGCTGTTTCTTCCATATGCCGGTATTGGGCTGAAAACGCCTGTTTTGAAACTCTGCACAGAAAGGGTTTGCAGACTGCTGAATCCACACACGGGTTGAACTCTGGAAGTTGAGTGCACACATCGACAACCGTTCTGTTAGATAGCTGCGTTTTGGATTTAGAAGCAGATATTTCCCTGTGCTTTCTGCTGTTTCTTCCAAAGGCCGGTATTGGGCTGAAAACGCCTGTTTTGAAACTCTGCACAGAAAGTGTTTGCAGACTGCTGAATCCACACACGGGTTTAACTCTGGAAGTTGAGTGCACACATCGACAACCGTTCTGTTACGTAGCTGCGTTTTGGATTTAGAAGCAGATATTTCCCTGTGCTTTCTGCTGTTTCTTCCATAGGCCGGTATTGGGCTGAAAACGCCTGTTTTGAAACTCTGCACAGAACGGGTTTGCAGACTGCGGAATCCACACACGGGTTTAACTCTGGAAGTTGAGTGCACACATTGACAACCGTTCTGTTAGATAGCTGCGTTTTGGATTTAGAAGCAGATATTTCCCTGTGCTTTCTGCTGTTTCTTCGATAGGCCGATATTGGGCTGAAAACGCCTGTTTTGAAACTCTGCACAGAAAGGGTTTGCAGACTGCTGAATCCACACACGGGTTTAACTCTGGAAGTTGAGTGCACACATCGACAACCGTTCTGTTAGATAGCTGCGTTTTGGATTTAGAAGCAGATATTTCCCTGTGCTTTCTGCTGTTTCTTCCATAGGCCGGTATTGGGCTGAAAACGCCTGTTTTGAAACTCTGCACAGAAAGTGTTTGCAGACTGCTGAATCCACACACGGGTTTAACTCTGGAAGTTGAGTGCACACATCGACAACCGTTCTGTTAGGTAGCTGCGTTTTGGATTTAGAAGCAGATATTTCCCTGTTCTTTCTGCTGTTTCTTCCATAGGCCGGTATTGGGCTGAAAACGCCTGTTTTGAAACTCTGCACAGAAAGGGTTTGCAGACTCCTGAATCCACACACGGGTTTAACTCTGGAAGTTGAGTGCACACATTGACAACCGTTCTGTTAGATAGCTGCGTTTTGGATTTAGAAGCAGATACTTCCCTGTGCTTTCTGCTGTTTCTTCCATATGCCGGTATTGGGCTGAAAACGCCTGTTTTGACACTCTGCAAAGAAAGTGTTTGCAGACTGCTGAATCCACACACGGGTTTAACTCTGGAAGTTGAGTGCACACATCGACAACCGTTCTGTTAGGTAGCTGCGTTTTGGATTTAGAAGCAGATATTTCCCTGTGCTTTCTGCTGTTTCTTCCATAGGCCGGTATTGGGCTGAAAACGCCTGTTTTGAAACTCTGCACAGAAAGGGTTTGCAGACTGCTGAATCCACACACGGGTTTAACTCTGGAAGTTGAGTGCACACATTGACAACCGTTCTGTTAGATAGCTGCGTTTTGGATTTAGAAGCAGATATTTCCCTGTGCTTTCTGCTGTTTCTTCCATAGGCCGGTATTGGGCTGAAAACGCCTGTTTTGAAACTCTGCACAGAAAGGGTTTGCAGACTGCTGAATCCACACACGGGTTTAACTCTGGAAGTTGAGTGCACACATCGACAACCGTTCTGTTAGATAGCTGCGTTTTGGATTTAGAAGCAGATATTTCCCTGTGCTTTCTGCTGTTTCTTCCATAGGCCGGTATTGGGCTGAAAACGCCTGTTTTGAAACTCTGCACAGAAAGTGTTTGCAGACTGCTGAATCCACACACGGGTTTAACTCTGGAAGTTGAGTGCACACATTGACAACCGTTCTGTTAGATAGCTGCGTTTTGGATTTAGAAGCAGATATTTCCCTGTGCTTTCTGCTGTTTCTTCCATAGGCCGGTATTGGGCTGAAAACGCCTGTTTTGAAACTCTGCACAGAAAGTGTTTGCAGACTGCTGAATCCACACACGGGTTTAACTCAGGAAGTTGAGTGCACACATCGACAACCGTTCTGTTAGATAGCTGCGTTTTGGATTTAGAAGCAGATATTTCCCTGTGCTTTCTGCTGTTTCTTCCATATGCCGGTATTGGGCTGAAAACGCCTGTTTTGAAACTCTGCACAGAAAGTGTTTGCAGACTGCTGAATCCACACACGGGTTTAACTCTGGAAGTTGAGTGCACACATCGACAACCGTTCTGTTAGATAGCTGCGTTTTGGATTTAGAAGCAGATATTTCCCTGTGCTTTCTGCTGTTTCTTCCATATGCTGGTATTGGGCTGAAAACGCCTGTTTTGAAACTCTGCACAGAAAGGGTTTGCAGACTGCTGAATCCACACACGGGTTTAACTCTGGAAGTTGAGTGCAGACATTGACAACCGTTCTGTTAGATAGCTGCGTTTTGGATTTAGAAGCAGATATTTCCCTGTGCTTTCGGCTGTTTCTTCCATATGCCGGTATTGGGCTGAAAACGCCTGTTTTGAAACTCTGCACAGAAAGGGTTTGCAGACTGCTGAATCCACACCCGGGTTTAACTCTGGAAGCTGAGTGCACACACTGACAACCGTTCTGTTAGGTAGCTGCGTTTTGGATTTAGAAGCAGATATTTCCCTGTGCTTTCTGCTGTTTCTTCCATAGGCCGGTATTGGGCTGAAAACGCCTGTTTTGAAACTCTGCACAGAAAGGGTTTGCAGACTGCTGAATCCACACACGGGTTTAACTCTGGAAGTTGAGTGCACACATTGACAACCGTTCTGTTAGATAGCTGCGTTTTGGATTTAGAAGCAGATATTTCCCTGTGCTTTCTGCTGTTTCTTCCAAAGGCCGGTATTGTGCTGAAAACGCCTGTTTTGAAACTCTGCACAGAAAGGGTTTGCAGACTGCTGAATCCACACACGGGTTAAACTCTGGAAGTTGAGTGCACACATTGACAACCGTTCTGTTAGATAGCTGCGTTTTGGAGTTAGAAGCAGATATTTCCCTGTGCTTTCTGCTGTTTCTTCCATAGGCCGGTATTGGGCTGAAAACGCCTGTTTTGAAACTCTGCACAGAAAGTGTTTGCAGACTGCTGAATCCACACACGGGTTTAACTCTGGAAGTTGAGTGCACACATTGACAACCGTTCTGTTAGGTAGCTGCGTTATGGATTTAGAAGCAGATATTTCCCTGTGCTTTCTGCTGTTTCTTCCATAGGCCGGTATTGGGCTGAAAACGCCTGTTTTGAAACTCTGCACAGAAAGGGTTTGCAGACTGCTGAATCCACACACGGGTTTAACTCTGGAAGTTGAGTGCACACATTGACAACCGTTCTGTTAGATAGCTGCGTTTTGGATTTAGAAGCAGATATTTCCCTGTGCTTTCTGCTGTTTCTTCCATATGCCGGTATTGGGCTGAAAACGCCTGTTTTGAAACTCTGCACAGAAAGTGTTTGCAGACAGCTGAATCCACACACGGGTTTAACTCTGGAAGTTGAGTGCACACATCGACAACCGTTCTGTTAGGTAGCTGCGTTTTGGATTAGGAAGCAGATATTTCCCAGTGCTTTCTGTTGTTTCTTCCATAGGCCGGTATTGGGCTGAAAACGCCTGTTTTGAAACTCTGCACAGAAAGGGTTTGCAGACTGCTGAATCCACACACGGGTTTAACTCTGGAAGTTGAGTGCACACATTGACAACCGTTCTGTTAGATAGCTGCGTTTTGGATTTAGAAGCAGATATTTCCCTGTGCTTTCTGCTGTTTCTTCCATAGGCCGGTATTGGGCTGAAAACGCCTGTCTTGAAACTCTGCACAGAAAGTGTTTGCAGACTGCTGAATCCACACCCGGGTTTAACTCTGGAAGCTGAGTGCACACATTGACAACCGTTCTGTTAGATAGCTGCGTTTTGGATTTAGAAGCAGATATTTCCCTGTGCTTTCTGCTGTTTCTTCCAAAGGCCGGTATTGTGCTGAAAACGCCTGTTTTGAAACTCTGCACAGAAAGGATTTGCAAACTGCTGAATCCACACACGGGTTTAACTCTGGAAGTTGAGTGCACACATTGACAACCATTCTGTTAGATAGCTGCGTTTTGGATTTAGAAGCAGATATTTCCCTGTGCTTTCTGCTGTTTCTTCCATATGCCGGTATTGGGCTGAAAACGCCTGTTTTGAAACTCTGCACAGAAAGTGTTTGCAGACTGCTGAATCCACACACGGGTTTAACTCTGGAAGTTGAGTGCACACATTGACAACCGTTCTGTTAGGTAGCTGCGTTTTGGATTTAGAAGCAGATATTTCCCTGTGCTTTCTGCTGTTTCTTCCATAGGCCGGTATTGGGTTGAAAACGCCTGTTTTGAAACTCTGCACAGAAAGGGTTTGCAGACTGCTGAATCCACACACGGGTTTAACTCTGGAAGTTGAGTGCACACATTGACAACCGTTCTGTTAGATAGCTGCGTTTTGGATTTAGAAGCAGATATTTCCCTGTGCTTTCTGCTGTTTCTTCCATAGGCCGGTATTGGGCTGAAAACGCCTGTTTTGAAACTCTGCACAGAAAGGGTTTGCAGACTGCTGAATCCACACACGGGTTTAATTCTGGAAGTTGAGTGCACACATCGACATCCGTTCTGTTAGGTAGCTGCGTTTTTGATTTAGAAGCAAATATTTCCCTGTGCTTTCTGCTGTTTCTTCCATAGGCCGGTATTGGGCTGAAAACGCCTGTTTTGAAACTCTGCACAGAAAGTGTTTGCAGACTGCTGAATCCACACACGGGTTTAACTCTGGAAGTTGAGTGCAGACATCGACAACCGTTCTGTTAGGTAGCTGCGTTTTGGATTTAGATGCAGATATTTCCCTGTGCTTTCTGCTGTTTCTTCCATAGGACGGTATTGGGCTGAAAACGCCTGTTTTGAAACTCTGCACAGAAAGGGTTTGCAGACTGCTGAATCCACACACGGGTTTAACTCTGGAAGTTGAGTGCACACATTGACAACCGTTCTGTTAGATAGCTGCGTTTTGGATTTAGAAGCAGATATTTCCCTGTGCTTTCTGCTGTTTCTTCCATAGGCCGGTATTGGGCTGAAAACGCCTGTTTTGAAACTCTGCACAGAAAGGGTTTGCAGACTGCTGAATCCACACACGGGTTTAACTCTGGAAGTTGAGTGCACACATCGACAACCGTTCTGTTAGATAGCTGCGTTTTGGATTTAGAAGCAGATATTTCCCTGTGCTTTCTGCTGTTTCTTCCATAGGCCGGTATTGGGCTGAAAACGCCTGTTTTGAAATTCTGCACAGAAAGGGTTTGCAGACTGCTGAATCCACACACGGGTTTAACTCTGGAAGTTGAGTGCACACATTGACAACCGTTCTGTTAGATAGCTGCGTTTTGGATTTAGAAGCAGATATTTCCCTGTGCTTTCTGCTGTTTCTTCCATAGGCCGGTATTGGGCTGAAAACGCCTGTTTTGAAACTCTGCACAGAAAGGGTTTGCAGACTGCTGAATCCACACCTGGGTTTAACTCTGGAAGCTGAGTGCACACATTGACAACCGTTCTGTTAGGTAGCTGCGTTTTGGATTTAGAAGCAGATATTTCCCTGTGCTTTCTGCTGTTTCTTCCATATGCCGGGATTGGGCTGAAAACGCCTGTTTTGAAACTCTGCACAGAAAGGGTTTTCAGACTGCTGAATCCACACACGGGTTTAACTCTGGAAGTTGAGTGCACACATTGACAACCGTTCTGTTATATAGCTGCATTTTGGATTTAGAAGCAGATATTTCCCTGTGCTTTCTGCTGTTTCTTCCACAGGCCGGAATTGGGCTGAAAACGCCTGTTTTGAAACTCTGCACAGAAAGTGTTTGCAGACTGCTGAATCCACACAAGGGTTTAACTCTGGAAGTTGAGTGCACACATCGACAACCGTTCTGTTAGGTAGCTGCGTTTTGGATTTAGAAGCAGATATTTCCCTGTGCTTTCTGCTGTTTCTTCCATAGGCCGGTATTGGGCTGAAAACGCCTGTTTTGAAACTCTGCACAGAAAGGGTTTGCAGACTGCTGAATCCACACACGGGTTTAACTCTGGAAGTTGAGTGCACACATTGACAACCGTTCTGTTAGATAGCTGCGTTTTGGATTTAGAAGCAGATATTTCCCTGTGCTTTCTGCTGTTTATTCCATATGCCGGTATTGGGCTGAAAACGCCTGTTTTGAAACTCTGCAAAGAAAGAGTTTGCAGACTGCTGAATCCACACACGGGTTTAACTCTGGAAGTTGAGTGCACACATCGACAACCGTTCTGTTAGATAGCTGCGTTTTGGATTTAGAAGCAGATATTTCCCTGTGCTTTCTGCTGTTTCTTCCATAGGCCGGTATTGGGCTGAAAACGCCTGTTTTGAAACTCTGCACAGAAAGTGTTTGCAGACTGCTGAATCCACACACGGGTTTAACTCTGGAAGTTGAGTGCACACATCGACAACCGTTCTGTTAGGTAGCTGCGTTTTGGATTTAGAAGCAGATATTTCCCTGTGCTCTCTGCTGTTTCTTCCATAGGCCGGTATTGGGCTGAAAACGCCTGTTTTGAAACTCTGCACAGAAAGGGTTTGCAGACTGCTGAATCCACACACGTGTTTAACTCTGGAAGTTGAGTGCACACATCGACAACCGTTCTGTTAGGTAGCTGCGTTTTGGATTTAGAAGCAGATATTTCCCTGTGCTTTCTGCTGTTTCTTCCATAGGCCGGTATTGGGCTGAAAACGCCTGTTTTGAAACTCTGCACAGAAAGGGTTTGCAGACTGCTGAATCCACACACGGGTTTAACTCTGGAAGTTGAGTGCACACATTGACAACCGTTCTGTTAGATAGCTGCGTTTTGGTTTTAGAAGCAGATATTTCCCTGTGCTTTCTGCTGTTTCTTCCATATGCCGGTATTGGGCTGAAAACGCCTGTTTTGAAACTCTGCACAGAAAGTGTTTGCAGACTGCTGAATCCACACACGGGTTTAACTCTGGAAGTTGAGTGCACACATCGACAACCGTTCTGTTAGGTAGCTGCGTTTTGGATTTAGAAGCAGATATTTCCCAGTGCTTTCTGCTGTTTCTTCCATAGGCCGGTATTGGGCTGAAAACGCCTGTTTTGAAACTCTGCACAGAAAGGGTTTGCAGACTGCTGAATCCACACACGGGTTTAACTCTGGAAGTTGAGTGCACACATTGACAACCGTTCTGTTAGATAGCTGCGTTTTGGATTTAGAAGCAGATATTTCCCTGTGCTTTCTGCTGTTTCTTCCATATGCCGGTATTGGGCTGAAAACGCCTGTTTTGAAACTCTGCACAGAAAGGGTTTGCAGACTGCTGAATCCAAACCCGGGTTTAACTCTGGAAGCTGAGTGCACACATTGACAACCGTTCTGTTAGGTAGCTGCGTTTTGGATTTAGAAGCAGATATTTCCCTGTGCTTTCTGCTGTTTCTTCCATAGGCCGGTATTGGGCTGAAAACGCCTGTCTTGAAACTCTGCACAGAAAGGGTTTGCAGACTGCTGAATCCACACACGGGTTTAACTCTGGAAGTTGAGTGCACACATTGACAACCGTTCTGTTAGATAGCTGCGTTTTGGATTTAGAAGCAGATATTTCCCTGTGCTTTCTGCTGTTTCTTCCATATGCCGGTATTGGGCTGAAAACGGCTGTTTTGAAACTCTGCACAGAAAGGGTTTGCAGACTGCTGAATCCACACACGGATTTAACTCTGGAAGTTTAGTGCACACATTGACAACCGTTCTGTTAGATAGCTGCGTTTTGGATTTAGAAGCAGATATTTCCCTGTGCTTTCTGCTGTTTCTTCCATAGGCCGGTATTGGGCTGAAAACGCCTGTTTTGAAACTCTGCACAGAAAGGGTTTGCAGACTGCTGAATCCACACACGGGTTTAACTCCGGAAGTTGAGTGCACACATCGACAACCGTTCTATTAGATAGCTGCGTTTTGGATTTAGAAGCAGATATTTCCCTGTGCTTTCTGCTGTTTCTTCCAAAGGCAGGTATTGTGCTGAAAACGCCTGTTTTGAAACTCTGCACAGAAAGGGTTTGCAGACTGCTGAATCCACACACGGGTTTAACTCTGGAAGTTGAGTGCACACATTGACAACCGTTCTTTTAGATAGCTGCGTTTTGGATTTAGAAGCAGATATTTCCCTGTGCTTTCTGCTGTTTCTTCCATAGGCCGGTATTGGGCTGAAAACGCCTGTTTTGAAACTCTGCACAGAAAGTGTTTGCAGACTGCTGAATCCACACACGGGTTTAACTCTGGAAGTTGAGTGCACACATTGACAACCGTTCTGTTAGGTAGCTGCGTTTTGGATTTAGAAGCAGATATTTCCCTGTGCTTTCTGCTGTTTCTTCCATAGGCCGGTATTGGGCTGAAAACGCCTGTTTTGAAACTCTGCACAGAAAGGGTTTGCAGACTGCTGAATCCACACACGGGTTTAACTCTGGAAGTTGAGTGCACACATTGACAACCGTTCTGTTAGATAGCTGCGTTTTGGATTTAGAAGCAGATATTTCCCTGTGCTTTCTGCTGTTTCTTCCAAATGCCGGTATAGGGCTGAAAACGCCTGTTTTGAAACTCTGCACAGAAAGTGTTTGCAGACTGCTGAATCCACACACGGTTTTAACTCTGGAAGTTGAGTGCACACATCGACATCCGTTCTGTTAGGTAGCTGCGTTTTGGATTTAGAAGCAAATATTTCCCTGTGCTTTCTGCTGTTTCTTCCATAGGCCGGTATTGGGCTGAAAACGCCTGTTTTGAAACTCTGCACAGAAATGGTTTGCAGACTGCTGAATCCACACACGGGTTTAACTCTGGAAGTTGAGTGCACAAATCGACAACCGTTCTGTTAGGTAGCTGCGTTTTGGATTTAGATGCAGATATTTCCCTGTGCTTTCTGCTGTTTCTTCCATAGGCCGTTATAGGGCTGAAAACGCCTGTTTTGAAACTCTGCACAGAAAGTGTTTGCAGACTGCTGAATCCACACACGGGTTTAACTCTGGAAGTTGAGTGCACACATCGACAACCGTTCTGTTAGGTAGCTTCGTTTTGGATTTAGATGCAGATATTTCCCTGTGCTTTCTGCTGTTTCTTCCATAGGCCGGTATTGGGCTGAAAACGCCTGTTTTGAAACTCTGCACAGAAAGGGTTTGCAGACTGCTGAATCCACACACGGGTTTAACTCTGGAAGTTGAGTGCACACATTGACAACCGTTCTGTTAGATAGCTGCGTTTTGGATTTAGAAGCAGATATTTCCCTGTGCTTTCTGCTGTTTCTTCCATAGGCCGGTATTGGGCTGAAAACGCCTGTTTTGAAACTCTGCACAGAAAGGGTTTGCAGACTGCTGAATCCACACACGGGTTTAACTCTGGAAGTTGAGTGCACACATTGACAACCGTTCTGTTAGATAGCTGCGTTTTGGATTTAGAAGCAGATATTTCCCTGTGCTTTCTGCTGTTTCATCCATAGGCCGGTATTGGGCTGAAAACGCCTGTTTTGAAACTCTGCACAGAAAGGGTTTGCAGACTGCTGAATCCACACAGGGGTTTAACTCTGGAAGTTGAGTGCACACATTGACAACCGTTCTGTTAGATAGCTGCGTTTTGGATTTAGAAGCAGATATTTCCCTGTGCTTTCTGCTGTTTCTTCCATAGGCCGGTATTGGGCTGAAAACGCCTGTTTTGAAACTCAGCACAGAAAGGGTTTGCAGACTGCTGAATCCACACCCGGGTTTAACTCTGGAAGCTGAGTGCACACATTGACAACCGTTCTGTTAGGTAGCTGCGTTTTGGATTTAGAAGCAGATATTTCCCTGTGCTTTCTGCTGTTTCTTCCATCGGCCGGTATTGGGCTGAAAACGCCTGTTTTGAAACTCTGCACAGAAAGGGTTTGCAGACTGCTGAATCCACACACGGGTTTAACTCTGGAAGTTGAGTGCACACATTGACAACCATTCTGTTAGATAGCTGCGTTTTGGATTTAGAAGCAGATATTTCCCTGTGCTTTCTGCTGTTTCTTCCATATGCCGGTATTGGGCTGAAAACGCCTGTTTTGAAACTCTGCACAGAAAGGGTTTGCAGACTGCTGAATCCACACACGGGTTTAACTCTGGAAGTTGAGTGCACACATTGACAACCGTTCTGTTCGATAGCTGCGTTTTGGATTTAGAAGCAGATATTTCCCTGTGCTTTCTGCTGTTTCTTCCATATGCCGGTATTGGGCTGAAAACGCCTGTTTTGAAACTCTGCACAGAAAGGGTTTGCAGACTGCTGAATCCACACACGGATTTAACTCTGGAAGTTGAGTGCACACATTGACAACCGTTCTGTTAGATAGCTGCGTTTTGGATTTAGAAGCAGATATTTCCCTGTGCTTTCTGCTGTTTCTTCCATAGGCCGGTATTGGGCTGAAAACGCCTGTTTTGAAACTCTGCACAGAATGGGTTTGCAGACTGCTGAATCCACACACGGGTTTAACTCTGGAAGTTGAGTGCACACATTGACAACCGTTCTGTTAGATAGCTGCGTTTTGGATTTAGAAGCAGATATTTCCCTGTGCTTTCTGCTGTTTCTTCCAAAGGCCGGTATTGTGCTGAAAACGCCTGTTTTGAAACTCTGCACAGAAAGGGTTTGCAAACTGCTGAATCCACACACGGGTTTAACTCTGGAAGTTGAGTGCACACATTGACAACCGTTCTGTTAGATAGCTGCGTTTTGGATTTAGAAGCAGATATTTCCCTGTGCTTTCTGCTGTTTCTTCCATATGCCGGTATTGGGCTGAAAACGCCTGTTTTGAAACTCTGCACAGAAAGTGTTTGCAGACTGCTGAATCCACACACGGGTTTAACTCTGGAAGTTGAGTGCACACATTGACAACCGTTCTGTTAGGTAGCTGCGTTTTGGATTTAGAAGCAGATATTTCCCTGTGCTTTCTGCTGTTTCTTCCATAGGCCGGTATTGGGTTGAAAACGCCTGTTTTGAAACTCTGCACAGAAAGGGTTTGCAGACTGCTGAATCCACACATGGGTTTAACTCTGGAAGTTGAGTGCACACATTGACAACCGTTCTGTTAGATAGCTGCGTTTTGGATTTAGAAGCAGATATTTCCCTGTGCTTTCTGCTGTTTCTTCCATAGGCCGGTATTGGGCTGAAAACGCCTGTTTTGAAACTCTGCACAGAAAGGGTTTGCAGACTGCTGAATCCACACACGGGTTTAACTCTGGAAGTTGAGTGCACACATCGACATCCGTTCTGTTAGGTAGCTGCGTTTTGGATTTAGAAGCAAATATTTCCCTGTGCTTTCTGCTGTTTCTTCCATAAGCCGGTATTGGGCTGAAAACGCCTGTTTTGAAACTCTGCACAGAAAGTGTTTGCAGACTGCTGAATCCACACCCGGGTTTAACTCTGGAAGTTGAGTGCAGACATCGACAACCGTTCTGTTAGGTAGCTGCGTTTTGGATTTAGATGCAGATATTTCCCTGTGCTTTCTGCTGTTTCTTCCATAGGCCGGTATTGGGCTGAAAACGCCTGTTTTGAAACTCTGCACAGAAAGGGTTTGCAGACTGCTGAATCCACACACGGGTTTAACTCTGGAAGTTGAGTGCACACATTGACAACCGTTCTGTTAGATAGCTGCGTTTTGGATTTAGAAGCAGATATTTCCCTGTGCTTTCTGCTGTTTCTTCCATAGGCCGGTATTGGGCTGAAAACGCCTGTTTTGAAACTCTGCACAGAAAGGGATGGCAGACTGCTGAATCCACACACGGGTTTAACTCTGGAAGTTGAGTGCACACATCGACAACCGTTCTGTTAGATAGCTGCGTTTTGGATTTAGAAGCAGATATTTCCCTGTGCTTTCTGCTGTTTCTTCCATAGGCCGGTATTGGGCTGAAAACGCCTGTTTTGAAACTCTGCACAGAAAGGGTTTGCAGACTGCTGAATCCACACACGGGTTTAACTCTGGAAGTTGAGTGCACACTTTGACAACCGTTCTGTTAGATAGCTGCGTTTTGGATTTAGAAGCAGATATTTCCCTGTGCTTTCTGCTGTTTCTTCCATAGGCCGGTATTGGGCTGAAAACGCCTGTTTTGAAACTCTGCACAGAAAGGGTTTGCAGACTGCTGAATCCACACCTGGGTTTAACTCTGGAAGCTGAGTGCACACATTGACAACCGTTCTGTTAGGTAGCTGCGTTTTGGATTTAGAAGCAGATATTTCCCTGTGCTTTCTGCTGTTTCTTCCATAGGCCGGGATTGGGCTGAAAACGCCTGTTTTGAAACTCTGCACAGAAAGGGTTTTCAGACTGCTGAATCCACACACGGGTTTAACTCTGGAAGTTGAGTGCACACATTGACAACCGTTCTGTTATATAGCTGCGTTTTGGATTTAGAAGCAGATATTTCCCTGTGCTTTCTGCTGTTTCTTCCACAGGCCGGAATTGGGCTGAAAACGCCTGTTTTGAAACTCTGCACAGAAAGTGTTTGCAGACTGCTGAATCCACACAAGGGTTTAACTCTGGAAGTTGAGTGCACACATCGACAACCGTTCTGTTAGGTAGCTGCGTTTTGGATTTAGAAGCAGATATTTCCCTGTGCTTTCTGCTGTTTCTTCCTTCTGCCGGTATTGGGCTGAAAACGCCTGTTTTGAAACTCTGCACAGAAAGTGTTTGCAGACTGCTGAATCCACACACGGGTTTAACTCTGGAAGTTGAGTGCACACATCGACAACCGTTCTGTTAGGTAGCTGCGTTTTGGATTTAGAAGCAGATATTACCCTGTGCTTTCTGCTGTTTCTTCCATAGGCCGGTATTGGGCTGAAAACGCCAGTTTTGAAACTCTGCACAGAAAGGGTTTGCAGACTGCTGAATCCACACACGGGTTTAACTCTGGAAGTTGAGTGCACACATTGACAACCGTTCTGTCAGATAGCTGCGTTATGGATTTAG
Organism: Aotus nancymaae; assembly: GCF_030222135.1. Lineage (NCBI taxonomy): Eukaryota > Metazoa > Chordata > Mammalia > Primates > Aotidae > Aotus > Aotus nancymaae. Next base: position 213,864 of record NW_026988555.1, read on the forward strand.
AAGCAGATATTTCCCTGGGCTTTCTGCTGTTTCTTCCCTAGGCCGGTATTGGGCTGAAAACGCCTGTTTTGAAACTCTGCAAAGAAAGAGTTTGCAGACTGCTGAATCCACACACGGGTTTAACTCTGGAAGTTGAGTGCACACATCGACAACCGTTCTGTTAGATAGCTGCGTTTTGGATTTAGAAGCAGATATTTCCCTGTGCTTTCTGCTGTTTCTTCCATAGGCCGGTATTGGGCTGAAAACGCCTGTTTTGAAACTCTGCACAGAAAGTGTTTGCAGACTGCTGAATCCACACACGGGTTTAACTCTGGAAGTTGAGTGCACACATCGACAACCGTTCTGTTAGGTAGCTGCGTTTTGGATTTAGAAGCAGATATTTCCCTGTGCTTTCTGCTGTTTCTTCCATAGGCCTGTATAGGGCTGAAAACGCCTGTTTTGACACTCTGCACAGAAAGTGTTTGCAGACTGCTGAGTCCACACACGTGTTTAACTCTGGAAGTTGAGTGCACATATCGACAACCGTTCTGTTAGGTAGCTGCGTTTTGGATTTAGAAGCAGATATTTCCCTGTGCTTTCTGCCGTTTCTTCCATAGGCCGGTATTGGGCTGAAAACGCCTGTTTTGAAACTCTGCACAGAAAGGGTTTGCAGACTGCTGAATCCACACACGGGTTTAACTCTGGAAGTTGAGTGCACACATTGACAACCGTTCTGTTAGATAGCTGCGTTTTGGATTTAGAAGCAGATATTTCCCTGTGCTTTCTGCTGTTTCTTCCTTCTGCCGGTATTGGGCTGAAAACGCCTGTTTTGAAACTCTGCACAGAAAGTGTTTGCAGACTGCTGAATCCACACACGGGTTTAACTCTGGAAGTTGAGTGCACACATCGACAACCGTTCTGTTAGGTAGCTGCGTTTTGGATTTAGAAGCAGATATTTCCCAGTGCTTTCTGCTGTTTCTTCCATAGGCCGGTATTGGGCTGAAAACGCCTGTTTTGAAACTCTGCACAGAAAGTGTTTGCAGACTGCTGAATCCACACACGGGTTTAACTCTGGAAGTTGAGTGCACACATCGACAACCGTTCTGTTAGGTAGCTTCGTCTTGGATTTAGATGCAGATATTTCCCTGTGCTTTCTGCTGTTTCTTCCATAGGCCGGTATTGGGCTGAAAACGCCTGTTTTGAAACTCTGCACAGAAAGGGTTTGCAGACTGCTGAATCCACACACGGGTTTAACTCTGGAAGTTGAGTGCACACATTGACAACCGTTCTGTTAGATAGCTGCGTTTTGGATTTAGAAGCAGATATTTCCCTGTGCTTTCTGCTCTTTCTTCCATAGGCCGGTATTGGGCTGAAAACGCCTGTTTTGAAACTCTGCACAGAAAGGGTTTGCAGACTGCTGAATCCACACACGGGTTTAACTCTGGAAGTTGAGTGCACACATTGACAACCGTTCTGTTAGATAGCTGCGTTTTGGATTTAGAAGCAGATATTTCCCTGTGCTTTCTGCTGTTTCATCCATAGGCCGGTATTGGGCTGAAAACGCCTGTTTTGAAACTCTGCACAGAAAGGGTTTGCAGACTGCTGAATCCACACAGGGGTTTAACTCTGGAAGTTGAGTGCACACATTGACAACCGTTCTGTTAGATAGCTGCGTTTTGGATTTAGAAGCAGATATTTCGCTGTGCTTTCTGCTGTTTCTTCCATAGGCCGGTATTGGGCTGAAAACGCCTGTTTTGAAACTCTGCACAGAAAGGGTTTGCAGACTGCTGAATCCACACACGGGTTTAACTCTGGAAGTTGAGTGCACACATCGACAACCGTTCTGTTAGGTAGCTGCGTTTTGGATTTAGAAGCAGATATTTCCCTGTGCTTTCTGCTGTTTCTTCCATATGCCGGTATTGGGCTGAAAACGCCTGTTTTGAAACTCTGCACAGAAAGTGTTTGCAGACTGCTGAATCCACACACGGGTTTATCTCTGGAAGTTGAGTGCACACATCGACAACCGCTCTGTTAGATAGCTGCGTTTTGGATTTAGAAGCAGATATTTCCCTGTGCTTTCTGCTGTTTCTTCCATATGCCGGTATTGGGCTGAAAACGCCTGTTTTGAAACTCTGCACAGAAAGTGTTTGCAGACTGCTGAATCCACACACGGGTTTAACTCTGGAAGTTGAGTGCACACATTGACAACCGTTCTGTTAGATAGCTGCGTTTTGGATTTAGAAGCAGATATTTCCCTGTGCTTTCTGCTGTTTCTTCCATAGGCCGGTATTGGGCTGAAAACGCCTGTTTTGAAACTCTGCACAGAAAGGGTTTGCGGACTGCTAGAATCCACACCCGGGTTTAACTCTGGAATCTGAGTGCACACATTGACAACCGTTCTGTTAGGTAGCTGCGTTTTGGATTTAGAAGCAGATATTTCCCTGTGCTTTCTGCTGTTTCTTCCATAGGCCGGTATTGGGCTGAAAACGCCTGTTTTGAAACTCTGCACAGAAAGGGTTTGCAGACTGCTGAATCCACACACGGGTTTAACTCTGGAAGTTGAGTGCACACATTGACAACCGTTCTGTTAGATAGCTGCGTTTTGGATTTAGAAGCAGATATTTCCCTGTGCTTTCTGCTGTTTCTTCCATAGGCCGGTATTGGGCTGAAAACGCCTGTTTTGAAACTCTGCACAGAAAGTGTTTGCAGACTGCTGAATCCACACACGGGTTTAACTCTGGAAGTTGAGTGCACACATCGACAACCGTTCTGTTAGGTAGCTGCGTTTTGGATTTAGAAGCAGATATTTCCCTGTGCTTTCTGCTGTTTCTTCCATAGGCCGGTATTGGGCTGAAAACGCCTGTTTTGAAACTCTGCACAGAAAGGGTTTGCAGACTGCTGAATCCACACCCGGGTTTAACTCTGGAAGCTGAGTGCACACATTGACAACCGTTCTGTTAGGTAGCTGCGTTTTGGATTTAGAAGCAGATATTTCCCTGTGCTTTCTGCTGTTTCTTCCATAGGCCGGTATTGGGCTGAAAACGCCTGTTTTGAAACTCTGCACAGAAAGGGTTTGCAGACTGCTGAATCCACACACGGGTTTAACTCTGGAAGTTGAGTGCACACATTGACAACCGTTCTGTTAGATAGCTGAGATTTGGATTTAGAAGCAGAGATTTCCCTGTGCTTTCTGCTGTTTCTTCCATATGGCGGTATTGGGCTGAAAACGCCTGTTTTGAAACTCTGCACAGAAAGTGTTTACAGACTGCTGAATCCACACACGGGTTTAACTCTGCAAGTTGAGTGCACACATTGACAACCGTTCTGTTAGATAGCTGCGTTTTGGATTTAGAAGCAGATATTTCCCTGTGCTTTCTGCTGTTTCTTCCATATGCCGGAATTGGGCTGAAAACGCCTGTTTTGAAACTCTGCACAGAAAGGGTTTGCAGACTGCTGAATCCAAACACGGGTTTAACTCTGGAAATTGAGTGCACACATTGACAACCGTTCTGTCAGATAGCTGCATTTTGGATTTAAAAGCAGATACTTCCCTGTGCTTTCTGCCGTTTCTTCCATATGCCGGTATTGGGCTGAAAATGCCTGTTTTGAAACTCTGCACAGAAAGTGTTTGCAGACTGCTGAATCCACACACGGGTTTAACTCTGGAAGTTGAGTGCACACATTGACAACCGTTCTGTTAGGTAGCTGCGTTTTGGATTTAGAAGCAGATATTTCCCTGTGCTTACTGCCCTTTCTTCCTTATGCCGGTATTGGGCTGAAAACGCCTGTTTTGAAACTCTGCACAGAAAGTGTTTACAGACTGCTGAATCCACACACGGGTTTAACTCTGGAAGTTGAGTGCACACATTGAAAACCGTTCTGTTAGATAGCTGCGTTTTGGTTTTAGAAGCAGATATTTCCCTGTGCTTTCTGCTGTTACTTCCATATGCTGGTATTGGGCTGAAAACGCCTGTTTTGAAACTCTGCACAGAAAGTGTTTGCAGACTGCTGAATCCACACACGGGTTTAACTCTGGAAGTTGAGTGCACACATTGACAACCGTTCTGTTAGATAGCTGCGTTTTGGATTTAGAAGCAGATATTTCCCTGTGCTTTCTGCTGTTTCTTCCATATGCCGGTATTGGGCTGAAAACGCCTGTTTTGAAACTCTGCACAGAAAGTGGTTGCAGACTGCTGAATCCACACACGGGTTTAACTCTGGAAGTTGAGTGCACACATTGACAACCGTTCTGTTAGATAGCTGCGTTTTGGATTTAGAAGCAGATATTTCCCTGTGCTTTCTGCTGTTTCTTCCATAGGCCGGTATTGGGCTGAAAACGCCTGTTTTGAAACTCTGCACAGAAAGGGTTTGCAGACTGCTGAATCCACACACGGGTTTAACTCTGGAAGTTGAGTGCACACATTGACAACCGTTCTGTTAGGTAGCTGCGTTTTGGATTTAGAAGCAGATATTTCCCTGTGCTTTCTGCTGTTTCTTCCATAGGCCGGTATTGGGCTGAAAACGCCTGTTTTGAAACTCTGCACAGAAAGGGTTTGCAGACTGCTGAATCCACACACGGGTTTAACTCTGGAAGTTGAGTGCACACATTGACAACCGTTCTGTTAGATAGCTGAGATTTGGATTTAGAAGCAGAGATTTCCCTGTGCTTTCTGCTGTTTCTTCCATATGGCGGTATTGGGCTGAAAACGCCTGTTTTGAAACTCTGCACAGAAAGTGTTTACAGACTGCTGAATCCACACACGGGTTTAACTCTGCAAGTTGAGTGCACACATTGACAACCGTTCTGTTAGATAGCTGCGTTTTGGATTTAGAAGCAGATATTTCCCTGTGCTTTCTGCTGTTTCTTCCATATGCCGGAATTGGGCTGAAAACGCCTGTTTTGAAACTCTGCACAGAAAGGGTTTGCAGACTGCTGAATCCAAACACGGGTTTAACTCTGGAAATTGAGTGCACACATTGACAACCGTTCTGTCAGATAGCTGCATTTTGGATTTAGAAGCAGATACTTCCCTGTGCTTTCTGCTGTTTCTTCCATATGCCGGTATTGGGCTGAAAATGCCTGTTTTGAAACTCTGCACAGAAAGTGTTTGCAGACTGCTGAATCCACACACGGGTTTAACTCTGGAAGTTGAGTGCACACATTGACAACCGTTCTGTTAGGTAGCTGCGTTTTGGATTTAGAAGCAGATATTTCCCTGTGCTTACTGCCCTTTCTTCCTTATGCCGGTATTGGGCTGAAAACGCCTGTTTTGAAACTCTGCACAGAAAGTGTTTACAGACTGCTGAATCCACACACGGGTTTAACTCTGGAAGTTGAGTGCACACATTGAAAACCGTTCTGTTAGATAGCTGCGTTTTGGTTTTAGAAGCAGATATTTCCCTGTGCTTTCTGCTGTTACTTCCATATGCTGGTATTGGGCTGAAAACGCCTGTTTTGAAACTCTGCACAGAAAGTGTTTGCAGACTGCTGAATCCACACACGGGTTTAACTCTGGAAGTTGAGTGCACACATTGACAACCGTTCTGTTAGATAGCTGCGTTTTGGATTTAGAAGCAGATATTTCCCTGTGCTTTCTGCTGTTTCTTCCATATGCCGGTATTGGGCTGAAAACGCCTGTTTTGAAACTCTGCACAGAAAGTGGTTGCAGACTGCTGAATCCACACACGGGTTTAACTCTGGAAGTTGAGTGCACACATTGACAACCGTTCTGTTAGATAGCTGCGTTTTGGATTTAGAAGCAGATATTTCCCTGTGCTTTCTGCTGTTTCTTCCATAGGCCGGTATTGGGCTGAAAACGCCTGTTTTGAAACTCTGCACAGAAAGGGTTTGCAGACTGCTGAATCCACACACGGGTTTAACTCTGGAAGTTGAGTGCACACATTGACAACCGTTCTGTTAGGTAGCTGCGTTTTGGATTTAGAAGCAGATATTTCCCTGTGCTTTCTGCTGTTTCTTCCATAGGCCGGTATTGGGCTGAAAAGGCCTGTTTTGAAACTCTGCACAGAAAGGGTTTGCAGACTGCTGAATCCACACACGGGTTTAACTCTGGAAGTTGAGTGCACACATTGACAACCGTTCTGTTAGATAGCTGCGTTTTGGATTTAGAAGCAGATATTTCCCTGTGCTTTCTGCTGTTTCTTCCATATGCCGGTATTGGGCTGAAAACGCCTGTTTTGAAACTCTGCACAGAAAGTGTTTGCAGACTGCTGAATCCACACACGGGTTATCTCTGGAAGTTGAGTGCACACATTGACAACCGTTCTGTTAGGTAGCTGCGTTTTGGATTTAGAAGCAGATGTTTCCCTGTGCTTTCTGCTGTTTCTTTCATAGGCCGGTATTGGGCTGAAAACGCCTGTTTTGAAACTCTGCACAGAAAGGGTTTGCAGACTGCTGAATCCACACACGGGTTTAACTCTTGAAGTTGAGTGCACACATTGACAACCGTTCTGTTAGATAGCTGCGTTTTGGATTTAGAAGCAGATATTTCCCTGTGCTTTCTGCTGTTTCTTCCATAGGCCGGTATTGGGCTGAAAACGCCTGTTTTGAAACTCTGCACAGAAAGTGTTTGCAGACTGCTGAATCCACACACGGGTTTAACTCTGGAAGTTGAGTGCACACATTGACAACCGTTCTGTTAGATAGCTGCGTTTTGGATTTAGAAGCAGATATTTCCCTGTGCTTTCTGCTGTTTCTTCCATAGGCCGGTATTGGGCTGAAAACGCCTGTTTTGAAACTCTGCACAGAAAGTGTTTGCAGACTGCTGAATCCACACACGGGTTTAACTCTGGAAGTTGAGTGCACACATTGACAACCGTTCTGTTAGATAGCTGCGTTTTGGATTTAGAAGCAGATATTTCCCTGTGCTTTCTGCTGTTTCTTCCATATGCCGGTATTGGGCTGAAAACTCCTGTTTTGAAACTCTGCACAGAAAGTGTTTGCAGACTGCTGAATCCACACACGGGTTTAACTCTGGAAGTTGAGAGCACACATTGACAGCCGTTCTGTTAGATAGCTGCGTTTTGCATTCAGAAGCAGATATTTCCCTGTGCTTTCTGCTGTTTCATCCATATGCCGGTATTGGGCTGAAAACGCCTGTTTTGAGACACTGCACAGAAAGGGTTTGCAGACTGCTGAATCGACACACGGGTTTAACTCTGGAAGTTGAGTGCACACATTGACAACCGTTCTGTTACATAGCTGCGTTTTGTATTTAGAAGCAGATATTTCCCTGTGTTTACTGCCATTTCTTCCATATGCCGGTATTGGGCTGAAAACGCCTGTTTTGAAACTCTGCACAGAAAGTGTTTACAGACTGCTGAATCCACACACGGGTTTAACTCTGCAAGTTGAGTGCACACATTGACAACCGTTCTGTTAGATAGCTGCGTTTTGGATTTAGAAGCAGATATTTCCCTGTGCTTTCTGCTGTTTCTTCCATATGCCGGAATTGGGCTGAAAACGCCTGTTTTGAAACTCTGCACAGAAAGTGTTTGCAGACTGCTGAATCCACACACGGGTTTAACTCTGGAAGTTGAGTGCACACATTGACAACCGTTCTGTTAGATAGCTGCGTTTTGGATTTAGAAGCAGATATTTCCCTGTGCTTTCTGCTGTTTCTTCCATATGCCGGTATTGGGCTGAAAACGCCTGTTTTGAAACTCTGTACAGAAAGTGTTTGCAGACTGCTGAATCCACACACGGGTTTAACTCTGGAAGTTGAGTGCACAGATTGACAACCGTTCTGTTAGATAGCTGCGTTTTGGATTTAGAAGCAGATATTTCCCTGTGCTTTCTGCTGTTTCTTCCATATGCCGGTATTGGGCTGAAAACTCCTGTTTTGAAACTCTGCACAGAAAGTGTTTGCAGACTGCTGAATCCACACACGGGTTTAACTCTGGAAGTTGAGTGCACACATTGACAGCCGTTCTGTTAGATAGCTGCGTTTTGCATTCAGAAGCGGATATTTCCCTGTGCTTTCTGCTGTTTCATCCATATGCCGGTATTGGGCTGAAAACGCCTGTTTTGAGACTCTGCACAGAAAGTGTTTGCAGACTGCTGAATCCACACACGGGTTTAACTCTGGAAGTTGAGTGCACACATTGACAACCGTTCTGTTAGATAGCTGCGTTTTGGATTTAGAAGCAGATATTTCCCTGTGCTTTCTGCTGTTTCTTCCATATGCCGGTATTGGGCTGAAAACGCCTGTTTTGAAACTCTGCACAGAAACTGTTTGCAGACTGCTGAATCCACACACGGGTTTAACTCTGGAAGTTGAGTGCACACATTGACAGCCGTTCTGTTAGATAGCTGCGTTTTGGATTTAGAAGCAGATATTTCCCTGTGCTTTCTGCTGTTTCTTCCATAGGCCGGTATTCGGCTGAAAACGCCTGTTTTGAAACTCTGCACAGAAAGGGTTTGCAGACTGCTGAATCCAAACACGGGTTCAACTCTGGAAGTTGAGTGCACACATTGACAACCATTCTGTTAGCTGCGTTTTGGATTTACAAGCAGATATTTCCCTGTGCTCTCTGCCGTTTCTTCCATATGCCGGTATTGGGCTGAAAACGCCTGTTTTGAAACTCTGCACAGAAAGTGTTTGCAGACTGCTGAATCCACACAAGGGTTTAATTCTGGAAGTTGAGTGCACACATTGACAACCGTTCTGTTAGATAGCTGTGTTTTGGATTTAGAAGCAGATATTTCCCTGTGCTTTCTTCCGTTTCTTCCTTATGCCGGTATTGGGCTGAAAACGCCTGTTTTGAAACTCTGCACAGAAAGTGTTTAGACTGCTGAATCCACACACGGGTTTAACTCTGGAAGTAGAGTGCACACATTGACAACCGTTCTGTTAGATCGCTGCGTTTTGGATTCAGAAGCAGACATTTCCCTGTGCTTTCTGCTATTTCTTCCATATGCCGGTATTGGGCTGAAAACGCCTGTTTTGAAACTCTGCACAGAAAGTGTTTGCAGACTGCTGAATCCACACACGGGTTTAACTCTGGAAATTGAGTCCACACATTGACAACCATTCTGTTAGATAGCTGCGTTTTGCATTCAGAAGCAGATATTTCCCTGTGCTTTCTGCTGTTTCTTCCATATGCCGGTATTGGGCTGAAAACGCCTGTTTTGAAACTCTGCACAGAAAGTGTTTGCAGACTGCTGAATCCACACACGGGTTTAACTCTGGAAGTTGAGTGCACACATTGACAACCGTTCTGTTAGATAGCTGCGTTTTGGATTTAGAAGCAGATATTTCCCTGTGCTTTCTGCTGTTTCTTCCATAGGCCGGTATTGGGCTGAAAACGCCTGTTTTGAAACTCTGCACAGAAAGGGTTTGCGGACTGCTAGAATCCACACCCGGGTTTAACTCTGGAATCTGAGTGCACACATTGACAACCGTTCTGTTAGGTAGCTGCGTTTTGGATTTAGAAGCAGATATTTCCCTGTGCTTTCTGCTGTTTCTTCCATAGGCCGGTATTGGGCTGAAAACGCCTGTTTTGAAACTCTGCACAGAAAGGGTTTGCAGACTGCTGAATCCACACACGGGTTTAACTCTGGAAGTTGAGTGCACACATTGACAACCGTTCTGTTAGATAGCTGCGTTTTGGATTTAGAAGCAGATATTTCCCTGTGCTTTCTGCTGTTTCTTCCATAGGCCGGTATTGGGCTGAAAACGCCTGTTTTGAAACTCTGCACAGAAAGTGTTTGCAGACTGCTGAATCCACACACGGGTTTAACTCTGGAAGTTGAGTGCACACATCGACAACCGTTCTGTTAGGTAGCTGCGTTTTGGATTTAGAAGCAGATATTTCCCTGTGCTTTCTGCTGTTTCTTCCATAGGCCGGTATTGGGCTGAAAACGCCTGTTTTGAAACTCTGCACAGAAAGGGTTTGCAGACTGCTGAATCCACACCCGGGTTTAACTCTGGAAGCTGAGTGCACACATTGACAACCGTTCTGTTAGGTAGCTGCGTTTTGGATTTAGAAGCAGATATTTCCCTGTGCTTTCTGCTGTTTCTTCCATAGGCCGGTATTGGGCTGAAAACGCCTGTTTTGAAACTCTGCACAGAAAGGGTTTGCAGACTGCTGAATCCACACACGGGTTTAACTCTGGAAGTTGAGTGCACACATTGACAACCGTTCTGTTAGATAGCTGAGATTTGGATTTAGAAGCAGAGATTTCCCTGTGCTTTCTGCTGTTTCTTCCATATGGCGGTATTGGGCTGAAAACGCCTGTTTTGAAACTCTGCACAGAAAGTGTTTACAGACTGCTGAATCCACACACGGGTTTAACTCTGCAAGTTGAGTGCACACATTGACAACCGTTCTGTTAGATAGCTGCGTTTTGGATTTAGAAGCAGATATTTCCCTGTGCTTTCTGCTGTTTCTTCCATATGCCGGAATTGGGCTGAAAACGCCTGTTTTGAAACTCTGCACAGAAAGGGTTTGCAGACTGCTGAATCCAAACACGGGTTTAACTCTGGAAATTGAGTGCACACATTGACAACCGTTCTGTCAGATAGCTGCATTTTGGATTTAAAAGCAGATACTTCCCTGTGCTTTCTGCCGTTTCTTCCATATGCCGGTATTGGGCTGAAAATGCCTGTTTTGAAACTCTGCACAGAAAGTGTTTGCAGACTGCTGAATCCACACACGGGTTTAACTCTGGAAGTTGAGTGCACACATTGACAACCGTTCTGTTAGGTAGCTGCGTTTTGGATTTAGAAGCAGATATTTCCCTGTGCTTACTGCCCTTTCTTCCTTATGCCGGTATTGGGCTGAAAACGCCTGTTTTGAAACTCTGCACAGAAAGTGTTTACAGACTGCTGAATCCACACACGGGTTTAACTCTGGAAGTTGAGTGCACACATTGAAAACCGTTCTGTTAGATAGCTGCGTTTTGGTTTTAGAAGCAGATATTTCCCTGTGCTTTCTGCTGTTACTTCCATATGCTGGTATTGGGCTGAAAACGCCTGTTTTGAAACTCTGCACAGAAAGTGTTTGCAGACTGCTGAATCCACACACGGGTTTAACTCTGGAAGTTGAGTGCACACATTGACAACCGTTCTGTTAGATAGCTGCGTTTTGGATTTAGAAGCAGATATTTCCCTGTGCTTTCTGCTGTTTCTTCCATATGCCGGTATTGGGCTGAAAACGCCTGTTTTGAAACTCTGCACAGAAAGTGGTTGCAGACTGCTGAATCCACACACGGGTTTAACTCTGGAAGTTGAGTGCACACATTGACAACCGTTCTGTTAGATAGCTGCGTTTTGGATTTAGAAGCAGATATTTCCCTGTGCTTTCTGCTGTTTCTTCCATAGGCCGGTATTGGGCTGAAAACGCCTGTTTTGAAACTCTGCACAGAAAGGGTTTGCAGACTGCTGAATCCACACACGGGTTTAACTCTGGAAGTTGAGTGCACACATTGACAACCGTTCTGTTAGGTAGCTGCGTTTTGGATTTAGAAGCAGATATTTCCCTGTGCTTTCTGCTGTTTCTTCCATAGGCCGGTATTGGGCTGAAAACGCCTGTTTTGAAACTCTGCACAGAAAGGGTTTGCAGACTGCTGAATCCACACACGGGTTTAACTCTGGAAGTTGAGTGCACACATTGACAACCGTTCTGTTAGATAGCTGAGATTTGGATTTAGAAGCAGAGATTTCCCTGTGCTTTCTGCTGTTTCTTCCATATGGCGGTATTGGGCTGAAAACGCCTGTTTTGAAACTCTGCACAGAAAGTGTTTACAGACTGCTGAATCCACACACGGGTTTAACTCTGCAAGTTGAGTGCACACATTGACAACCGTTCTGTTAGATAGCTGCGTTTTGGATTTAGAAGCAGATATTTCCCTGTGCTTTCTGCTGTTTCTTCCATATGCCGGAATTGGGCTGAAAACGCCTGTTTTGAAACTCTGCACAGAAAGGGTTTGCAGACTGCTGAATCCAAACACGGGTTTAACTCTGGAAATTGAGTGCACACATTGACAACCGTTCTGTCAGATAGCTGCATTTTGGATTTAGAAGCAGATACTTCCCTGTGCTTTCTGCCGTTTCTTCCATATGCCGGTATTGGGCTGAAAATGCCTGTTTTGAAACTCTGCACAGAAAGTGTTTGCAGACTGCTGAATCCACACACGGGTTTAACTCTGGAAGTTGAGTGCACACATTGACAACCGTTCTGTTAGGTAGCTGCGTTTTGGATTTAGAAGCAGATATTTCCCTGTGCTTACTGCCCTTTCTTCCTTATGCCGGTATTGGGCTGAAAACGCCTGTTTTGAAACTCTGCACAGAAAGTGTTTACAGACTGCTGAATCCACACACGGGTTTAACTCTGGAAGTTGAGTGCACACATTGAAAACCGTTCTGTTAGATAGCTGCGTTTTGGTTTTAGAAGCAGATATTTCCCTGTGCTTTCTGCTGTTACTTCCATATGCTGGTATTGGGCTGAAAACGCCTGTTTTGAAACTCTGCACAGAAAGTGTTTGCAGACTGCTGAATCCACACACGGGTTTAACTCTGGAAGTTGAGTGCACACATTGACAACCGTTCTGTTAGATAGCTGCGTTTTGGATTTAGAAGCAGATATTTCCCTGTGCTTTCTGCTGTTTCTTCCATATGCCGGTATTGGGCTGAAAACGCCTGTTTTGAAACTCTGCACAGAAAGTGGTTGCAGACTGCTGAATCCACACACGGGTTTAACTCTGGAAGTTGAGTGCACACATTGACAACCGTTCTGTTAGATAGCTGCGTTTTGGATTTAGAAGCAGATATTTCCCTGTGCTTTCTGCTGTTTCTTCCATAGGCCGGTATTGGGCTGAAAACGCCTGTTTTGAAACTCTGCACAGAAAGGGTTTGCAGACTGCTGAATCCACACACGGGTTTAACTCTGGAAGTTGAGTGCACACATTGACAACCGTTCTGTTAGGTAGCTGCGTTTTGGATTTAGAAGCAGATATTTCCCTGTGCTTTCTGCTGTTTCTTCCATAGGCCGGTATTGGGCTGAAAAGGCCTGTTTTGAAACTCTGCACAGAAAGGGTTTGCAGACTGCTGAATCCACACACGGGTTTAACTCTGGAAGTTGAGTGCACACATTGACAACCGTTCTGTTAGATAGCTGCGTTTTGGATTTAGAAGCAGATATTTCCCTGTGCTTTCTGCTGTTTCTTCCATATGCCGGTATTGGGCTGAAAACGCCTGTTTTGAAACTCTGCACAGAAAGTGTTTGCAGACTGCTGAATCCACACACGGGTTATCTCTGGAAGTTGAGTGCACACATTGACAACCGTTCTGTTAGGTAGCTGCGTTTTGGATTTAGAAGCAGATGTTTCCCTGTGCTTTCTGCTGTTTCTTTCATAGGCCGGTATTGGGCTGAAAACGCCTGTTTTGAAACTCTGCACAGAAAGGGTTTGCAGACTGCTGAATCCACACACGGGTTTAACTCTTGAAGTTGAGTGCACACATTGACAACCGTTCTGTTAGATAGCTGCGTTTTGGATTTAGAAGCAGATATTTCCCTGTGCTTTCTGCTGTTTCTTCCATAGGCCGGTATTGGGCTGAAAACGCCTGTTTTGAAACTCTGCACAGAAAGTGTTTGCAGACTGCTGAATCCACACACGGGTTTAACTCTGGAAGTTGAGTGCACACATTGACAACCGTTCTGTTAGATAGCTGCGTTTTGGATTTAGAAGCAGATATTTCCCTGTGCTTTCTGCTGTTTCTTCCATAGGCCGGTATTGGGCTGAAAACGCCTGTTTTGAAACTCTGCACAGAAAGTGTTTGCAGACTGCTGAATCCACACACGGGTTTAACTCTGGAAGTTGAGTGCACACATTGACAACCGTTCTGTTAGATAGCTGCGTTTTGGATTTAGAAGCAGATATTTCCCTGTGCTTTCTGCTGTTTCTTCCATATGCCGGTATTGGGCTGAAAACTCCTGTTTTGAAACTCTGCACAGAAAGTGTTTGCAGACTGCTGAATCCACACACGGGTTTAACTCTGGAAGTTGAGAGCACACATTGACAGCCGTTCTGTTAGATAGCTGCGTTTTGCATTCAGAAGCAGATATTTCCCTGTGCTTTCTGCTGTTTCATCCATATGCCGGTATTGGGCTGAAAACGCCTGTTTTGAGACACTGCACAGAAAGGGTTTGCAGACTGCTGAATCGACACACGGGTTTAACTCTGGAAGTTGAGTGCACACATTGACAACCGTTCTGTTACATAGCTGCGTTTTGTATTTAGAAGCAGATATTTCCCTGTGTTTACTGCCATTTCTTCCATATGCCGGTATTGGGCTGAAAACGCCTGTTTTGAAACTCTGCACAGAAAGTGTTTACAGACTGCTGAATCCACACACGGGTTTAACTCTGCAAGTTGAGTGCACACATTGACAACCGTTCTGTTAGATAGCTGCGTTTTGGATTTAGAAGCAGATATTTCCCTGTGCTTTCTGCTGTTTCTTCCATATGCCGGAATTGGGCTGAAAACGCCTGTTTTGAAACTCTGCACAGAAAGTGTTTGCAGACTGCTGAATCCACACACGGGTTTAACTCTGGAAGTTGAGTGCACACATTGACAACCGTTCTGTTAGATAGCTGCGTTTTGGATTTAGAAGCAGATATTTCCCTGTGCTTTCTGCTGTTTCTTCCATATGCCGGTATTGGGCTGAAAACGCCTGTTTTGAAACTCTGTACAGAAAGTGTTTGCAGACTGCTGAATCCACACACGGGTTTAACTCTGGAAGTTGAGTGCACAGATTGACAACCGTTCTGTTAGATAGCTGCGTTTTGGATTTAGAAGCAGATATTTCCCTGTGCTTTCTGCTGTTTCTTCCATATGCCGGTATTGGGCTGAAAACTCCTGTTTTGAAACTCTGCACAGAAAGTGTTTGCAGACTGCTGAATCCACACACGGGTTTAACTCTGGAAGTTGAGTGCACACATTGACAGCCGTTCTGTTAGATAGCTGCGTTTTGCATTCAGAAGCGGATATTTCCCTGTGCTTTCTGCTGTTTCATCCATATGCCGGTATTGGGCTGAAAACGCCTGTTTTGAGACTCTGCACAGAAAGTGTTTGCAGACTGCTGAATCCACACACGGGTTTAACTCTGGAAGTTGAGTGCACACATTGACAACCGTTCTGTTAGATAGCTGCGTTTTGGATTTAGAAGCAGATATTTCCCTGTGCTTTCTGCTGTTTCTTCCATATGCCGGTATTGGGCTGAAAACGCCTGTTTTGAAACTCTGCACAGAAACTGTTTGCAGACTGCTGAATCCACACACGGGTTTAACTCTGGAAGTTGAGTGCACACATTGACAGCCGTTCTGTTAGATAGCTGCGTTTTGGATTTAGAAGCAGATATTTCCCTGTGCTTTCTGCTGTTTCTTCCATAGGCCGGTATTCGGCTGAAAACGCCTGTTTTGAAACTCTGCACAGAAAGGGTTTGCAGACTGCTGAATCCAAACACGGGTTCAACTCTGGAAGTTGAGTGCACACATTGACAACCATTCTGTTAGCTGCGTTTTGGATTTACAAGCAGATATTTCCCTGTGCTCTCTGCCGTTTCTTCCATATGCCGGTATTGGGCTGAAAACGCCTGTTTTGAAACTCTGCACAGAAAGTGTTTGCAGACTGCTGAATCCACACAAGGGTTTAATTCTGGAAGTTGAGTGCACACATTGACAACCGTTCTGTTAGATAGCTGTGTTTTGGATTTAGAAGCAGATATTTCCCTGTGCTTTCTTCCGTTTCTTCCTTATGCCGGTATTGGGCTGAAAACGCCTGTTTTGAAACTCTGCACAGAAAGTGTTTAGACTGCTGAATCCACACACGGGTTTAACTCTGGAAGTAGAGTGCACACATTGACAACCGTTCTGTTAGATCGCTGCGTTTTGGATTCAGAAGCAGACATTTCCCTGTGCTTTCTGCTATTTCTTCCATATGCCGGTATTGGGCTGAAAACGCCTGTTTTGAAACTCTGCACAGAAAGTGTTTGCAGACTGCTGAATCCACACACGGGTTTAACTCTGGAAATTGAGTCCACACATTGACAACCATTCTGTTAGATAGCTGCGTTTTGCATTCAGAAGCAGATATTTCCCTGTGCTTTCTGCTGTTTCATCCATATGCCGGTATTGGGCTGAAAACGCCTGTTTTGAGACTCTGCACAGAAAGTGTTTGCAGACTGCTGAATCCACACACGGGTTTAACTCTGGAAGTTGAGTGCACACATTGACAACCGTTCTGTTAGATAGCTGCGTTTTGGATTTAGAAGCAGATATTTCCCTGTGCTTTCTGCTGTTTCTTCCATAGGCCGGTATTGGGCTGAAAACACCTGTTTTGAAACTCTGCACAGAAAGGGTTTGCAGACTGCTGAATCCACACACGGGTTTAACTCTGGAAGTTGAGTGCACACATCGACAACCGTTGTGTTAGATAGCTGCGTTTTGGATTTAGAAGCAGACATTTCCCTGTGCTTTCTGCTGTTTCTTCCATAGGCCGGTATTGGGCTGAAAACGCCTGTTTTGAAACTCTGCACAGAAAGGGTTTGCAGACTGCTGAATCCACACACGGGTTTAACTCTGGAAGTTGAGTGCACACATTGACAACCGTTCTGTTAGATAGCTGCGTTTTGGATTTAGAAGCAGATATTTCCCTGTGCTTTCTGCTGTTTCTTCCATATGCCGGTATTGGGCTGAAAACGCCTGTTTTGAAACTCTGCAAAGAATGATTTTGCAGACTGCTGAATCCACACACGGGTTTAACTCTGGAAGTTGAGTGCACACATCGACAACCGTTCTGTTAGATAGCTGCGTTTTGGATTTAGAAGCAGATATTTCCCTGTGCTTTCTGCTGTTTCTTCCATGGGCCGGTATTGGGCTGAAAACGCCTGTTTTGAAACTCTGCACAGAAAGGGTTTGCAGACTGCTGAATCCACACACGGGTTTAACTCTGGAAGTTGAGTGCACACATTGACAACCGTTCTGTTAGATAGCTGCGTTTTGGATTTAGAAGCAGATATTTCCCTGTGCTTTCTGCTGTTTCTTCCATAGGCCGGTATTGGGCTGAAAACGCCTGTTTTGAAACTCTGCACAGAAAGGGTTTGCAGACTGCTGAATCCACACACGGGTTTAACTCTGGAAGTTGAGTGCACACATCGACAACCGTTCTGTTAGATAGCTGCGTTTTGGATTTAGAAGCAGATATTTCCCTGTGCTTTCTGCTGTTTCTTACATAGGCTGGTATTGGGCTGAAAACGCCTGTTTTGAAACTCTGCACAGAAAGTGTTTGCAGACTGCTGAATCCACACAAGGGTTTAACTCTGGAAGTTGAGTGCACACATTGACAACCGTTCTGTTAGATAGCTGCGTTTTGGATTTAGAAGCAGATATTTCCCTGTGCTTTCTGCTGTTTCTTCCATAGGCCGGTATTGGGCTGAAAACGCCTGTTTTGAATCTCTGCACAGAAAGGGTTTGCAGACTGCTGAATCCACACCCGGGTTTAACTCTGGAAGCTGAGTACACACATTGACAACGGTTCTGTTAGGTAGCTGCGTTTTGGATTTAGAAGCAGATATTTCCCTGTGCTTTCTGCTGTTTCTTCCATAGGCCGGTATTGGGCTGAAAACGCCTGCTTTGAAACTCTGCACAGAAAGTGTTTGCAGACTGCTGAATCCACACACGGGTTTAACTCTGGAAGTTGAGTGCACACATCGACAACCGTTCTGTTAGGTAGCTGCGTTTTGGATTTAGAAGCAGATATTTCCCTGTGCTTTCTGCTGTTTCTTCCATATGCCGGTATTGGGCTGAAAACGCCTGTTTTGAAACTCTGCACAGAAAGTGTTTGCAGACTGCTGAATCCACACACGGGTTTATCTCTGGAAGTTGAGTGCACACATCGACAACCGCTCTGTTAGATAGCTGCGTTTTGGATTTAGAAGCAGATATTTCCCTGTGCTTTCTGCTGTTTCTTCCATATGCCGGTATTGGGCTGAAAACGCCTGTTTTGAAACTCTGCACAGAAAGTGTTTGCAGACTGCTGAATCCACACACGGGTTTAACTCTGGAAGTTGAGTGCACACATTGACAACCGTTCTGTTAGATAGCTGCGTTTTGGATTTAGAAGCAGATATTTCCCTGTGCTTTCTGCTGTTTCTTCCATAGGCCGGTATTGGGCTGAAAACGCCTGTTTTGAAACTCTGCACAGAAAGGGTTTGCAGACTGCTAGAATCCACACCCGGGTTTAACTCTGGAATCTGAGTGCACACATTGACAACCGTTCTGTTAGGTAGCTGCGTTTTGGATTTAGAAGCAGATATTTCCCTGTGCTTTCTGCTGTTTCTTCCATAGGCCGGTATTGGGCTGAAAACGCCTGTTTTGAAACTCTGCACAGAAAGGGTTTGCAGACTGCTGAATCCACACACGGGTTTAACTCTGGAAGTTGAGTGCACACATTGACAACCGTTCTGTTAGATAGCTGCGTTTTGGATTTAGAAGCAGATATTTCCCTGTGCTTTCTGCTGTTTCTTCCATAGGCCGGTATTGGGCTGAAAACGCCTGTTTTGAAACTCTGCACAGAAAGTGTTTGCAGACTGCTGAATCCACACACGGGTTTAACTCTGGAAGTTGAGTGCACACATCGACAACCGTTCTGTTAGGTAGCTGCGTTTTGGATTTAGAAGCAGATATTTCCCTGTGCTTTCTGCTGTTTCTTCCATAGGCCGGTATTGGGCTGAAAACGCCTGTTTTGAAACTCTGCACAGAAAGGGTTTGCAGACTGCTGAATCCACACCCGGGTTTAACTCTTGAAGCTGAGTGCACACATTGACAACCGTTCTGTTAGGTAGCTGCGTTTTGGATTTAGAAGCAGATATTTCCCTGTGCTTTCTGCTGTTTCTTCCATAGGCCGGTATTGGGCTGAAAACGCCTGTTTTGAAACTCTGCACAGAAAGGGTTTGCAGACTGCTGAATCCACACACGGGTTTAACTCTGGAAGTTGAGTGCACACATTGACAACCGTTCTGTTAGATAGCTGAGATTTGGATTTAGAAGCAGAGATTTCCCTGTGCTTTCTGCTGTTTCTTCCATATGGCGGTATTGGGCTGAAAACGCCTGTTTTGAAACTCTGCACAGAAAGTGTTTGCAGACTGCTGAATCCACACACGGGTTTAACTCTGGAAGTTGAGTGCACACATTGACAACCGTTCTGTTAGATAGCTGCGTTTTGGATTTAGAAGCAGATATTTCCCTGTGCTTTCTGCTGTTTCTTCCATATGCCGGTATTGGGCTGAAAACGCCTGTTTTGAAACTCTGCACAGAAACTGTTTGCAGACTGCTGAATCCACACACGGGTTTAACTCTGGAAGTTGAGTGCACACATTGACAGCCGTTCTGTTAGATAGCTGCGTTTTGGATTTAGAAGCAGATATTTCCCTGTGCTTTCTGCTGTTTCTTCCATAGGCCGGTATTCGGCTGAAAACGCCTGTTTTGAAACTCTGCACAGAAAGGGTTTGCAGACTGCTGAATCCAAACACGGGTTCAACTCTGGAAGTTGAGTGCACACATTGACAACCATTCTGTTAGCTGCGTTTTGGATTTACAAGCAGATATTTCCCTGTGCTCTCTGCCGTTTCTTCCATATGCCGGTATTGGGCTGAAAACGCCTGTTTTGAAACTCTGCACAGAAAGTGTTTGCAGACTGCTGAATCCACACAAGGGTTTAATTCTGGAAGTTGAGTGCACACATTGACAACCGTTCTGTTAGATAGCTGTGTTTTGGATTTAGAAGCAGATATTTCCCTGTGCTTTCTTCCGTTTCTTCCTTATGCCGGTATTGGGCTGAAAACGCCTGTTTTGAAACTCTGCACAGAAAGTGTTTAGACTGCTGAATCCACACACGGGTTTAACTCTGGAAGTAGAGTGCACACATTGACAACCGTTCTGTTAGATCGCTGCGTTTTGGATTCAGAAGCAGACATTTCCCTGTGCTTTCTGCTATTTCTTCCATATGCCGGTATTGGGCTGAAAACGCCTGTTTTGAAACTCTGCACAGAAAGTGTTTGCAGACTGCTGAATCCACACACGGGTTTAACTCTGGAAATTGAGTCCACACATTGACAACCATTCTGTTAGATAGCTGCGTTTTGCATTCAGAAGCAGATATTTCCCTGTGCTTTCTGCTGTTTCATCCATATGCCGGTATTGGGCTGAAAACGCCTGTTTTGAGACTCTGCACAGAAAGTGTTTGCAGACTGCTGAATCCACACACGGGTTTAACTCTGGAAGTTGAGTGCACACATTGACAACCGTTCTGTTAGATAGCTGCGTTTTGGATTTAGAAGCAGATATTTCCCTGTGCTTTCTGCTGTTTCTTCCATAGGCCGGTATTGGGCTGAAAACACCTGTTTTGAAACTCTGCACAGAAAGGGTTTGCAGACTGCTGAATCCACACACGGGTTTAACTCTGGAAGTTGAGTGCACACATCGACAACCGTTGTGTTAGATAGCTGCGTTTTGGATTTAGAAGCAGACATTTCCCTGTGCTTTCTGCTGTTTCTTCCATAGGCCGGTATTGGGCTGAAAACGCCTGTTTTGAAACTCTGCACAGAAAGGGTTTGCAGACTGCTGAATCCACACACGGGTTTAACTCTGGAAGTTGAGTGCACACATTGACAACCGTTCTGTTAGATAGCTGCGTTTTGGATTTAGAAGCAGATATTTCCCTGTGCTTTCTGCTGTTTCTTCCATATGCCGGTATTGGGCTGAAAACGCCTGTTTTGAAACTCTGCAAAGAATGATTTTGCAGACTGCTGAATCCACACACGGGTTTAACTCTGGAAGTTGAGTGCACACATCGACAACCGTTCTGTTAGATAGCTGCGTTTTGGATTTAGAAGCAGATATTTCCCTGTGCTTTCTGCTGTTTCTTCCATGGGCCGGTATTGGGCTGAAAACGCCTGTTTTGAAACTCTGCACAGAAAGGGTTTGCAGACTGCTGAATCCACACACGGGTTTAACTCTGGAAGTTGAGTGCACACATTGACAACCGTTCTGTTAGATAGCTGCGTTTTGGATTTAGAAGCAGATATTTCCCTGTGCTTTCTGCTGTTTCTTCCATAGGCCGGTATTGGGCTGAAAACGCCTGTTTTGAAACTCTGCACAGAAAGGGTTTGCAGACTGCTGAATCCACACACGGGTTTAACTCTGGAAGTTGAGTGCACACATCGACAACCGTTCTGTTAGATAGCTGCGTTTTGGATTTAGAAGCAGATATTTCCCTGTGCTTTCTGCTGTTTCTTACATAGGCTGGTATTGGGCTGAAAACGCCTGTTTTGAAACTCTGCACAGAAAGTGTTTGCAGACTGCTGAATCCACACAAGGGTTTAACTCTGGAAGTTGAGTGCACACATTGACAACCGTTCTGTTAGATAGCTGCGTTTTGGATTTAGAAGCAGATATTTCCCTGTGCTTTCTGCTGTTTCTTCCATAGGCCGGTATTGGGCTGAAAACGCCTGTTTTGAATCTCTGCACAGAAAGGGTTTGCAGACTGCTGAATCCACACCCGGGTTTAACTCTGGAAGCTGAGTACACACATTGACAACGGTTCTGTTAGGTAGCTGCGTTTTGGATTTAGAAGCAGATATTTCCCTGTGCTTTCTGCTGTTTCTTCCATAGGCCGGTATTGGGCTGAAAACGCCTGCTTTGAAACTCTGCACAGAAAGTGTTTGCAGACTGCTGAATCCACACACGGGTTTAACTCTGGAAGTTGAGTGCACACATCGACAACCGTTCTGTTAGGTAGCTGCGTTTTGGATTTAGAAGCAGATATTTCCCTGTGCTTTCTGCTGTTTCTTCCATATGCCGGTATTGGGCTGAAAACGCCTGTTTTGAAACTCTGCACAGAAAGTGTTTGCAGACTGCTGAATCCACACACGGGTTTATCTCTGGAAGTTGAGTGCACACATCGACAACCGCTCTGTTAGATAGCTGCGTTTTGGATTTAGAAGCAGATATTTCCCTGTGCTTTCTGCTGTTTCTTCCATATGCCGGTATTGGGCTGAAAACGCCTGTTTTGAAACTCTGCACAGAAAGTGTTTGCAGACTGCTGAATCCACACACGGGTTTAACTCTGGAAGTTGAGTGCACACATTGACAACCGTTCTGTTAGATAGCTGCGTTTTGGATTTAGAAGCAGATATTTCCCTGTGCTTTCTGCTGTTTCTTCCATAGGCCGGTATTGGGCTGAAAACGCCTGTTTTGAAACTCTGCACAGAAAGGGTTTGCAGACTGCTAGAATCCACACCCGGGTTTAACTCTGGAATCTGAGTGCACACATTGACAACCGTTCTGTTAGGTAGCTGCGTTTTGGATTTAGAAGCAGATATTTCCCTGTGCTTTCTGCTGTTTCTTCCATAGGCCGGTATTGGGCTGAAAACGCCTGTTTTGAAACTCTGCACAGAAAGGGTTTGCAGACTGCTGAATCCACACACGGGTTTAACTCTGGAAGTTGAGTGCACACATTGACAACCGTTCTGTTAGATAGCTGCGTTTTGGATTTAGAAGCAGATATTTCCCTGTGCTTTCTGCTGTTTCTTCCATAGGCCGGTATTGGGCTGAAAACGCCTGTTTTGAAACTCTGCACAGAAAGTGTTTGCAGACTGCTGAATCCACACACGGGTTTAACTCTGGAAGTTGAGTGCACACATCGACAACCGTTCTGTTAGGTAGCTGCGTTTTGGTTTTAGAAGCAGATATTTCCCTGTGCTTTCTGCTGTTTCTTCCATAGGCCGGTATTGGGCTGAAAACGCCTGTTTTGAAACTCTGCACAGAAAGGGTTTGCAGACTGCTGAATCCACACCCGGGTTTAACTCTTGAAGCTGAGTGCACACATTGACAACCGTTCTGTTAGGTAGCTGCGTTTTGGATTTAGAAGCAGATATTTCCCTGTGCTTTCTGCTGTTTCTTCCATAGGCCGGTATTGGGCTGAAAACGCCTGTTTTGAAACTCTGCACAGAAAGGGTTTGCAGACTGCTGAATCCACACACGGGTTTAACTCTGGAAGTTGAGTGCACACATTGACAACCGTTCTGTTAGATAGCTGAGATTTGGATTTAGAAGCAGAGATTTCCCTGTGCTTTCTGCTGTTTCTTCCATATGGCGGTATTGGGCTGAAAACGCCTGTTTTGAAACTCTGCACAGAAAGTGTTTACAGACTGCTGAATCCACACACGGGTTTAACTCTGCAAGTTGAGTGCACACATTGACAACCGTTCTGTTAGATAGCTGCGTTTTGGATTTAGAAGCAGATATTTCCCTGTGCTTTCTGCTGTTTCTTCCATAGGCCGGAATTGGGCTGAAAACGCCTGTTTTGAAACTCTGCACAGAAAGGGTTTGCAGACTGCTGAATCCAAACACGGGTTTAACTCTGGAAATTGAGTGCACACATCGACAACCGTTCTGTTAGGTAGCTGCGTTTTGGATTTAGAAGCAGATACTTCCCTGTGCTTTCTGCCGTTTCTTCCATATGCCGGTATTGGGCTGAAAATGCCTGTTTTGAAACTCTGCACAGAAAGTGTTTGCAGACTGCTGAATCCACACACGGGTTTAACTCTGGAAGTTGAGTGCACACATTGACAACCGTTCTGTTAGGTAGCTGCGTTTTGGATTTAGAAGCAGATATTTCCCTGTGCTTACTGCCCTTTCTTCCATATGCCGGTATTGGGCTGAAAACGCCTGTTTTGAAACTCTGCACAGAAAGTGTTTACAGACTGCTGAATCCACACACGGGTTTAACTCTGGAAGTTGAGTGCACACATTGAAAACCGTTCTGTTAGATAGCTGCGTTTTGGTTTTAGAAGCAGATATTTCCCTGTGCTTTCTGCTGTTACTTCCATATGCTGGTATTGGGCTGAAAACGCCTGTTTTGAAACTCTGCACAGAAAGTGTTTGCAGACTGCTGAATCCACACACGGGTTTAACTCTGGAAGTTGAGTGCACACATTGACAACCGTTCTGTTAGATAGCTGCGTTTTGGATTTAGAAGCAGATATTTCCCTGTGCTTTCTGCTGTTTCTTCCATATGCCGGTATTGGGCTGAAAACGCCTGTTTTGAAACTCTGCACAGAAAGTGGTTGCAGACTGCTGAATCCACACACGGGTTTAACTCTGGAAGTTGAGTGCACACATTGACAACCGTTCTGTTAGATAGCTGCGTTTTGGATTTAGAAGCAGATATTTCCCTGTGCTTTCTGCTGTTTCTTCCATATGCCGGTATTGGGCTGAAAACGCCTGTTTTGAAACTCTGCACAGAAACTGTTTGCAGACTGCTGAATCCACACACGGGTTTAACTCTGGAAGTTGAGTGCACACATTGACAGCCGTTCTGTTAGATAGCTGCGTTTTGGATTTAGAAGCAGATATTTCCCTGTGCTTTCTGCTGTTTCTTCCATAGGCCGGTATTCGGCTGAAAACGCCTGTTTTGAAACTCTGCACAGAAAGGGTTTGCAGACTGCTGAATCCAAACACGGGTTCAACTCTGGAAGTTGAGTGCACACATTGACAACCATTCTGTTAGCTGCGTTTTGGATTTACAAGCAGATATTTCCCTGTGCTCTCTGCCGTTTCTTCCATATGCCGGTATTCGGCTGAAAACGCCTGTTTTGAAACTCTGCACAGAAAGTGTTTGCAGACTGCTGAATCCACACAAGGGTTTAATTCTGGAAGTTGAGTGCACACATTGACAACCGTTCTGTTAGATCGCTGCGTTTTGGATTTAGAAGCAGATATTTTCCTGTGCTCTCTGCCGTTTCTTCCATAGGCCGGTATTCGGCTGAAAACGCCTGTTTTGAAACTCTGCACAGAAAGTGTTTGCAGACTGCTGAATCCACACTGGTTTAACTCTGGAAGTTGAGTGCACACATTGACAACCGTTCTGTTAGATAGCTGGGCTTTGGATTTAGAAGCAGATATTTCCCTGTGCTTTCTGCTGTTTATTCCATATGCCGGTATTGGGCTGAAAAACGCCTGTTTTGAAACTCTGCACAGAAAGTGTTTGCACACTACTGAATCCACACACGTGTTTAACTCTGGAAGTTGAGTGCACACATTGACAACCGTTCGGTTAGATAGCTGCGTTTTGGATTTACAAGCAGATATTTCCCTGTGCTCTCTGCCGTTTCTTCCATATGCCGGTATTGGGCTGAAAACGCCTGTTTTGAAACTCTGCACAGAAAGTGTTTGCAGACTGCTGAATCCATACAAGGGTTTAACTATGGAAGTTGAGTGCACACATTGACAACCGTTCTGTTAGATAGCTGCGTTTTGGATTCAGAAGCAGATATTTCCCTGTGCTTTCTGCTGTTTCTTCCATAGGCTGGTATTGGGCTGAAAACGCCTGTTTTGAAACTCTGCACAGAAAGGGTTTGCAGACTGCTGAATCCACACACGGGTTTAACTCTGGAAGTTGAGTGCACACATTGACAACCGTTCTTTTAGATAGTTGCGTTTTGGATTTAGAAGCAGATATTTCCCTGTGCTTACTGCCCTTTCTTCCATCTGCCGGTATTGGGCTGAAAAGGCCTGTTTTGAAACTCTGCACAGAAAGTGTCTGCAGACTGCTGAATCCACACACGGGTTTAACTCTGGAAGTTGAGTGCACACATTGACAACCGTTCTCTTAGATAGCTGCGTTTTGGATTCAGAAGCAGATATTTCCCTGTGCTTTCTGCTGTTTCTTCCATAGGCCGTTATTGGGCTGAAAACGCCTGTTTTGAAACTCTGCACAGAAAGTGTTTGCAGACTGCTGAATCCACACTGGTTTAACTCTGGAAGTTGAGTGCACACATTGACAACCGTTCTGTTAGATAGCTGCGTTTTGGATTTACAAGCAGATATTTCCCTGTGCTTACTGCCCTTTCTTCCATCTGCCGGTATTGGGCTGAAAACGCCTGTTTTGAAACTCTGCACAGAAAGTGTCTGCAGACTGCTGAATCCACACACGGGTTTAACTCTGGAAGTTGAGTGCACACATTGACAACCGTTATGTTAGATAGCTGCACTTTGGATTTAGAAGCAGATACTTCCCTGTGCTTTCTGCTGTTTCTTCCATATGCCGGTATTGGGCTGAAAACGCCTGTTTTGAAACTCTGCACAGAAAGTGTTTGCAGACTGCTGAATCCACACACGGGTTTAACTCTGGAAGTTGAGTGCACACATCGACAACCGTTCTGTTAGATAGCTGCGTTTTGGATTTAGAAACAGATATTTCCCTGTGATTTCTGCTGTTTCTTCCATATGCCGGTATTGGGCTGAAAACGCCTGTTTTGAAACTCTGCACAGAAAGTGTTTGCAGTCTGCTGAATCCACACACGGGTTTAACTCTGGAAGTTGAGTGCACACATTGACAACCATTCTGTTAGATAGCTGCGTTTTGCATTTAGAAGCAGAGATTTCCCTGTGCTTTCTGCTGTTTCTTCCATATGCCGGTATTGGGCTGAAAACGCCTGTTTTGAAACTCTGCATAGAAAGTGTTTGCAGAGTGCTGAATCCACACACGGTTTTAACTCTGGAAGTTGAGTGCACACATTGACAACCGTTCTGTTAGATAGCTGCGTTTTGGATTTAGAAGCAGATATTTCCCTGTGCTTTCTGCTGTTTCTTCCATATGCCGGTATTGGGCTGAAAACGCCTGTTTTGAAACTCTGCACAGAAAGTGTTTGCAGACTGCTGAATACACACTGGTTTAACACTGGAAGTTGAGTGCACACATTGACAACCGTTCTGTTAGATAGCTGCGTTTTGGATTTAGAAGCTGATATTTCCCTGTGCTTACTGCCCTTTCTTCCATCTGCCGGTATTGGGCTGAAAACGCCTGTTTTGAAACTCTGCACAGAAAGTGTCTGCAGACTGCTGAAATCACACAGGGGTTTAACTCTGGAAGTTGAGTGCAGACATTGACAACCCTTATGTTAGATAGCTGCGCTTTGGATTCAGAAGCAGATACTTCCCTGTGCTTTCTGCTGTTTCTTCCATATGCCAGTATTGGGCTGAAAACGCCTGTTTTGAAACTCTGCACAGAAAGTGTTTGCAGACTGCTGAATCCACACACGGGTTTGACTCTGGAAGTTGAGTGCACACATTGACAACCGTTCTGTTAGATAGCTGCGTTTTGGATTTAGAAGCTGATATTTCCCTGTGCTTACTGCCCTTTCTTCCAAATGCCGGTATTGGGCTGAAAACGCCTGTTTTGAAATTCTGCACAGAAAGTGTTTACAGACTTCTGAATCCACACACGGGTTTAACTCTGGAAGTTGAGTGCACACATTGACAACCGTTCTGTTAGATAGCTGCGTTTTGGATTTACAAGCAGATATTTTCCTGTGCTATCTGCCGTTTCTTCCATATGCCTGTATTGGGCTGAAAACGCCTGTTTTGAAACTCTGCACAGAAAGTGTTTGCAGACTGCTGAATCCACACTGGTTTAACTCTGGAAGTTGAGTGCACACATTGACAACCGTTCTGTTAGATAGCTGCGTTTTGGATTTAGAAGCAGATATTTCCCTGTGCTTACTGCCCTTTCTTCCATCTGCCGGTATTGGGCTGAAAACGACTGTTTTGAAACTCTGCACAGAATGTGTCTGCAGACTGCTTAATCCACACACGGGTTTAACTCTGGAAGTTGAGTGCACACATTGACAACCGTTCTGTTAGATAGCTGCGTTTTGGATTTACAAGCAGATATTTCCCTGTGCTCTCTGCCGTTTCTTCCATATGCCGGTATTGGGCTGAAAACGTCTGTTTTGAAACTATGCACAGAAAGTGTTTGCAGACTGCTGAATCCACACATGGGTTTAACTCTGGAAGTTGGGTGCACACATTGACAACCGTTCTGTTAGATAGCTGCGTTTTGGATTTAGAAGCAGATATTTCCCTGTGCTTACTGCCCTTTCTTCCAAATGCCGGTATTGGGCTGAAAACGCCTGTTTTGAAACTCAGCACAGAAAGAGTTTACAGACTGCTGAATCCACACACGGGTTTAACTCTGGAAGGTGAGTGCACACATTGACAACCGTTCTGTTAGATAGCTGCGTTTTGGATTTGCAAGCAGATATTTCCCTGTGCTCTCTGCCGTTTCTTCCATATGCCGGTATTGGGCTGAAAACGCCTGTTTTGAATCTCTGCACAGAAAGTGTTTGCATTCTGCTGAATCCACACAAGGGTTTAACTCTGGAAGTTGAGTGCACACATTGACAACCGTTCTGTTAGATAGCTGCGTTTTGGACTTAGAAGCAGATATTTCCCTGTGCTTACTGCCCTTTCTTCCATCTGCCGGTATTGGGCTGAAAACGCCCGTTTTGAAACTCTGCAAAGAAAGTGTCTGCAGACTGCTGAATCCACACACGGGTTTAACTCTGGAAGTTGAGTGCACACATTGACAACCGTTCTGTTAGATAGCTGGGCTTTGGATTTAGAAGCAGATATTTCCCTGTGCTTTCTGCTGTTTATTCCATATGCCGGTATTGGCCTGAAAACGCCTGTTTTGAAACTCTGCACAGAAAGTGTTTGCAGACTGCTGAATCCACACACGTGTTTAACTCTGGAAGTTGAGTGCACACATTGACAACCGTTCTGTTAGATAGCTGCGTTTTGGATTCAGAAGCAGATATTTCCCTGTGCTTTCTGCTGTTTCTTCCATAGGCCGGTATTGGGCTGAAAACGCCTGTTTTGAAACTCTGCACAGAAAGTGTCTGCAGACTGCTGAAATCACACAGGGGTTTAACTCTGGAAGTTGAGTGCAGACATTGACAACCCTTATGTTAGATAGCTGCGCTTTGGATTCAGAAGCAGATACTTCCCTGTGCTTTCTGCTGTTTCTTCCATATGCCAGTATTGGGCTGAAAACGCCTGTTTTGAAACTCTGCACAGAAAGTGTTTGCAGACTGCTGAATCCACACACGGGTTTGACTCTGGAAGTTGAGTGCACACATTGACAACCGTTCTGTTAGATAGCTGCGTTTTGGATTTAGAAGCTGATATTTCCCTGTGCTTACTGCCCTTTCTTCCAAATGCCGGTATTGGGCTGAAAACGCCTGTTTTGAAATTCTGCACAGAAAGTGTTTACAGACTTCTGAATCCACACACGGGTTTAACTCTGGAAGTTGAGTGCACACATTGACAACCGTTCTGTTAGATAGCTGCGTTTTGGATTTACAAGCAGATATTTTCCTGTGCTATCTGCCGTTTCTTCCATATGCCTGTATTGGGCTGAAAACGCCTGTTTTGAAACTCTGCACAGAAAGTGTTTGCAGACTGCTGAATCCACACTGGTTTAACTCTGGAAGTTGAGTGCACACATTGACAACCGTTCTGTTAGATAGCTGCGTTTTGGATTTAGAAGCAGATATTTCCCTGTTCTTACTGCCCTTTCTTCCATCTGCCGGTATTGGGCTGAAAACGACTGTTTTGAAACTCTGCACAGAATGTGTCTGCAGACTGCTTAATCCACACACGGGTTTAACTCTGGAAGTTGAGTGCACACATTGACAACCGTTCTGTTAGATAGCTGCGTTTTGGATTTACAAGCAGATATTTCCCTGTGCTCTCTGCCGTTTCTTCCATATGCCGGTATTGGGCTGAAAACGTCTGTTTTGAAACTATGCACAGAAAGTGTTTGCAGACTGCTGAATCCACACATGGGTTTAACTCTGGAAGTTGGGTGCACACATTGACAACCGTTCTGTTAGATAGCTGCGTTTTGGATTTAGAAGCAGATATTTCCCTGTGCTTACTGCCCTTTCTTCCAAATGCCGGTATTGGGCTGAAAACGCCTGTTTTGAAACTCAGCACAGAAAGAGTTTACAGACTGCTGAATCCACACACGGGTTTAACTCTGGAAGGTGAGTGCACACATTGACAACCGTTCTGTTAGATAGCTGCGTTTTGGATTTGCAAGCAGATATTTCCCTGTGCTCTCTGCCGTTTCTTCCATATGCCGGTATTGGGCTGAAAACGCCTGTTTTGAATCTCTGCACAGAAAGTGTTTGCATTCTGCTGAATCCACACAAGGGTTTAACTCTGGAAGTTGAGTGTACACATTGACAACCGTTCTCTTAGATAGCTGCGTTTTGGACTTAGAAGCAGATATTTCCCTGTGCTTACTGCCCTTTCTTCCATCTGCCGGTATTGGGCTGAAAACGCCCATTTTGAAACTCTGCAAAGAAAGTGTCTGCAGACTTCTGAATCCACACACGGGTTTAACTCTGGAAGTTGAGTGCACACATTGACAACCGTTCTGTTAGATAGCTGGGCTTTGGATTTAGAAGCAGATATTTCACTGTGCTTTCTGCTGTTTATTCCATATGCCGGTATTGGCCTGAAAACGCCTGTTTTGAAACTCTGCACAGAAAGTGTTTGCAGACTGCTGAATCCACACACGTGTTTAACTCTGGAAGTTGAGTGCACACATTGACAACCGTTCTGTTAGATAGCTGCGTTTTGGATTTACAAGCAGATATTTCCCTGTGCTCTCTGCCGTTTCTTCCATATGCCGGTATTGGGCTGAAAACGCCTGTTTTGAAACTCTGCACAGAAAGTGTTTGCAGACTGCTGAATCCACACAAGGGTTTAACTCTGGAAGTTGAGTGCACACATTGACAACTGTTCTGTTAGATAGCTGCGTTTTGGATTCAGAAGCAGATATTTCCCTGTGCTTTCGGCTGTTTCTTCCATAAGCCGGTATTGGGTTGAAAACGACTGTTTTGAAACTCTGCACAGAAAGGGTTTGCATACTGCTGAATCCACACACGGGTTTAACTCTGGAAGTTGAGTGCACACATCGACAACCGTTCTGTTAGATAGCTGCGTTTTGGATTTAGAAACAGATATTTCCCTGTGATTTCTGCTGTTTCTTCCATATGCCGGTATTGGGCTGAAAACGCCTGTTTTGAAACTCTGCACAGAAAGTGTTTGCAGTCTGCTGAATCCACACACGGGTTTAACTCTGGAAGTTGAGTGCACACATTGACAACCATTCTGTTAGATAGCTGCGTTTTGCATTTAGAAGCAGAGATTTCCCTGTGCTTTCTGCTGTTTCTTCCATATGCCGGTATTGGGCTGAAAACGCCTGTTTTGAATCTCTGCACAGAAAGTGTTTGCATTCTGCTGAATCCACACAAGGGTTTAACTCTGGAAGTTGAGTGCACACATTGACAACCGTTCTGTTAGATAGCTGCGTTTTGGACTTAGAAGCAGATATTTCCCTGTGCTTACTGCCCTTTCTTCCATCTGCCGGTATTGGGCTGAAAACGCCCGCTTTGAAACTCTGCAAAGAAAGTGTCTGCAGACTGCTGAATCCACACACGGGTTTAACTCTGGAAGTTGAGTGCACACATTGACAACCGTTCTGTTAGATAGCTGGGCTTTGGATTTAGAAGCAGATATTTCCCTGTGCTTTCTGCTGTTTATTCCATATGCCGGTATTGGCCTGAAAACGCCTGTTTTGAAACTCTGCACAGAAAGTGTTTGCAGACTGCTGAATCCACACACGTGTTTAACTCTGGAAGTTGAGTGCACACATTGACAACCGTTCTGTTAGATAGCTGCGTTTTGGATTCAGAAGCAGATATTTCCCTGTGCTTTCTGCTGTTTCTTCCATAGGCCGGTATTGGGCTGAAAACGCCTGTTTTGAAACTCTGCACAGAAAGGGTTTGCAGACTGCTGAATCCACACACGGGTTTAACTCTGGAAGTTGAGTGCACACATTGACAACCGTTCTTTTAGATAGTTGCGTTTTGGATTTAGAAGCAGATATTTCCCTGTGCTTACTGCCCTTTCTTCCATCTACCGGTATTGGGCTGAAAAGGCCTGTTTTGAAACTCTGCACAGAAAGTGTCTGCAGACTGCTGAATCCACACACGGGTTTAACTCTGGAAGTTGAGTGCACACATTGACAACCGTTCTCTTAGATAGCTGCGTTTTGGATTCAGAAGCAGATATTTCCCTGTGCTTTCTGCTGTTTCTTCCATAGGCCGGTATTGGGCTGAAAACGCCTGTTTTGAAACTCTGCACAGAAAGTGTTTGCAGACTGCTGAATCCACACTGGTTTAACGCTGGAAGTTGAGTGCACACATTGACAACCGTTCTGTTAGATAGCTGCGTTTTGGATTTAGAAGCAGATATTTCCCTGTGCTTACTGCCCTTTCTTCCATCTGCCGGTATTGGGCTGAAAACGCCTGTTTTGAAACTCTGCACAGAAAGTGTCTGCAGACTGCTGAATCCACACACGGGTTTAACTCTGGAAGTTGAGTGCACACATTGACAACCGTTATGTTAGATAGCTGCACTTTGGATTTAGAAGCAGATACTTCCCTGTGCTTTCTGCTGTTTCTTCCATATGCCGGTATTGGGCTGAAAACGCCTGTTTTGAAACTCTGCACAGAAAGTGTTTGCAGACTGCTGAATCCACACACGGGTTTAACTCTGGAAGTTGAGTGCACACATTGACAACCGTTCTGTTAGATAGCTGCGTTTTGGATTTCGAAGCAGATATTTCCCTGTGCTTACTGCCCTTTCTTCCAAATGCCGGTATTGGGCTGAAAACGCCTGTTTTGAAACTCAGCACAGAAAGTGTTTACAGACTGCTGAATCCACACACGGGTTTAACTCTGGAAGGTGAGTGCACACATTGACAACCGTTCTGTTAGATAGCTGCGTTTTGGATTTGCAAGCAGATATTTCCCTGTGCTCTCTGCCGTTTCTTCCAAATGCCGGTATTGGGCTGAAAACGCCTGTTTTGAATCTCTGCACAGAAAGTGTTTGCATTCTGCTGAATCCACACAAGGGTTTAACTCTGGAAATTGAGTGTACACATTGACAACCGTTCTCTTAGATAGCTGCGTTTTGGACTTAGAAGCAGATATTTCCCTGTGCTTACTGCCCTTTCTTCCATCTGCCGGTATTGGGCTGAAAACGCCCATTTTGAAACTCTGCAAAGAAAGTGTCTGCAGACTTCTGAATCCACACACGGGTTTAACTCTGGAAGTTGAGTGCACACATTGACAACCGTTCTGTTAGATAGCTGGGCTTTGGATTTAGAAGCAGATATTTCACTGTGCTTTCTGCTGTTTATTCCATATGCCGGTATTGGCCTGAAAACGCCTGTTTTGAAACTCTGCACAGAAAGTGTTTGCAGACTGCTGAATCCACACACGTGTTTAACTCTGGAAGTTGAGTGCACACATTGACAACCGTTCTGTTAGATAGCTGCGTTTTGGATTTACAAGCAGATATTTCCCTGTGCTCTCTGCCGTTTCTTCCATATGCCGGTATTGGGCTGAAAACGCCTGTTTTGAAACTCTGCACAGAAAGTGTTTGCAGACTGCTGAATCCACACAAGGGTTTAACTCTGGAAGTTGAGTGCACACATTGACAACTGTTCTGTTAGATAGCTGCGTTTTGGATTCAGAAGCAGATATTTCCCTGTGCTTTCGGCTGTTTCTTCCATAAGCCGGTATTGGGTTGAAAACGACTGTTTTGAAACTCTGCACAGAAAGGGTTTGCATACTGCTGAATCCACACACGGGTTTAACTCTGGAAGTTGAGTGCACACATCGACAACCGTTCTGTTAGATAGCTGCGTTTTGGATTTAGAAACAGATATTTCCCTGTTATTTCTGCTGTTTCTTCCATATGCCGGTATTGTGCTGAAAACGCCTGTTTTGAAACTCTGCACAGAAAGTGTTTGCAGTCTGCTGAATCCACACACGGGTTTAACTCTGGAAGTTGAGTGCACACATTGACAACCATTCTGTTAGATAGCTGCGTTTTGCATTTAGAAGCAGATATTTCCCTGTGCTTTCTGCTGTTTCATCCATATGCCGGTATTGGGCTGAAAACGCCTGTTTTGAGACTCTGCACAGAAAGTGTTTGCAGACTGCTGAATCCACACACGGGTTTAACTCTGGAAGTTGAGTGCACACATTGACAACCGTTCTGTTAGATAGCTGCGTTTTGGATTTAGAAGCAGATATTTCCCTGTGCTTTCTGCTGTTTCTTCCATATGCCGGTATTGGGCTGAAAACGCCTGTTTTGAAACTCTGCACAGAAAGTGTTTGCAGACTGCTGAATCCACACTGGTTTAACACTGGAAGTTGAGTGCACACATTGACAACCGTTCTGTTAGATAGCTGCGTTTTGGATTTAGAAGCTGATATTTCCCTGTGCTTACTGCCCTTTCTTCCATCTGCCGGTATTGGGCTGAAAACGCCTGTTTTGAAACTCTGCACAGAAAGTGTCTGCAGACTGCTGAAATCACACGGGGGTTTAACTCTGGAAGTTGAGTGCACACATTGACAACCGTTATGTTAGATAGCTGCGCTTTGGATTCAGAAGCAGATACTTCCCTGTGCTTTCTGCTGTTTATTCCATATGCCGGTATTGGGCTGAAAACGCCTGTTTTGAAACTCTGCACAGAAAGTGTTTGCAGACTGCTGAATCCACACACGGGTTTGACTCTGGAAGTTGAGTGCACACATTGACAACCGTACTGTTAGATAGCTGCGTTTTGGATTTAGAAGCTGATATTTCCCTGTGCTTACTGCCCTTTCTTCCAAATGCCGGTATTGGGCTGAAAACGCCTGTTTTGAAACTCTGCACAGAAAGTGTTTACAGACTGCTGAATCCACACACGGGTTTAACTCTGGATGTTGAGTGCACACATTGACAACCGTTCTGTTAGATAGCTGCGTTTTGGATTTACAAGCAGATATTTTCCTGTGCTATCTGCCGTTTCTTCCATATGCCTGTATTGGGCTGAAAACGCCTGTTTTGAAACTCTGCACAGAAAGTGTTTGCAGACTGCTGAATCCACACTGGTTTAACTCTGGAAGTTGAGTGCACACATTGACAACTGTTCTGTTAGATAGCTGCATTTTGGATTTAGAAGCAGATATTTCCCTGTGCTTACTGCCCTTTCTTCCATCTGCCGGTTTTGGGCTGAAAACGACTGTTTTGAAACTCTGCACAGAAAGTGTATGCAGACTGCTTAATCCACACACGGGTTTAACTCTGGAAGTTGAGTGCACACATTGACAACCGTTCTGTTAGATAGCTGCGTTTTGGATTTACAAGCAGATATTTCCCTGTGCTCTCTGCCGTTTCTTCCATATGCCGGTATTGGGCTGAAAACGTCTGTTTTGAAACTATGCACAGAAAGTGTTTGCAGACTGCTGAATCCACACAAGGGTTTAACTCTGGAAGTTGGGTGCACACATTGACAACCGTTCTGTTAGATAGCTGCGTTTTGGATTTAGAAGCAGATATTTCCCTGTGCTTTCTGCTGTTTCTTCCATATGCCGGTATTGGGCTGAAAACGCCTGTTTTGAAACTCTGCACAGAAAGTGTTTGCAGACTGCTGAATCCACACACGGGTTTAACTCTGGAAGTTGAGTGCACACATTGACAACCGTTCTGTTAGATAGCTGCGTTTTGGATTTAGAAGCAGATATTTCCCTGCGCTTACTGCCCTTTCTTCCATATGCCAGTATTGGGCTGAAAATGCCTGTTTTGAAACTTTGCACAGAAAATGTTTGCAGACTGCTGAATCCACACACGGGTTTAACTCTGGAAGTTGAGTGCACACATTGACAACCGTTCTGTCAGATAGCGGCGTTTTGGATTTAGAAGCAGATATTTCCCTGTGCTTTCTGCTGTTTCTTCCATATGCCGGTATTGGGCTGAAAACGCCTGTTTTGAAACTCTGCACAGAAAGTGTTTGCAGACTGCTGAATCCACACTGGTTTAACTCTGGAAGTTGAGTGCACACATTGACAACCGTTCTGTTAGATAGCTGCGTTTTGGATTTAGAAGCAGATATTTCCCTGTGCTTACTGCCCTTTCTTCCAAATGCCGGTGTTGGGCTGAAAACGCCTGTTTTGAAACTCAGCACAGAAAGTGTTTAGAGACTGCTGAATCCACACATGGGTTTAACTCTGGAAGTTGAGTGCACACATTGACAACCCTTCTGTTAGATAGCTGCGCTTTGGATTCAGAAGCAGATATTTCCCTGTGCTTTCTGCTGTATCTTCCATAGGCCGGTATTGGGCTGAAAAGGCCTGTTTTGAAACTCTGCACAGAAAGTGTCTGCAGACTGCTGAATCCACACACGGGTTTAACTCTGGAAGTTGAGTGCACACATTGACAACCGTTCTGTTAGATAGCTGCGTTTTGGATTCAGAAACAGATATTTCCCTGTGCTTTCTGCTGTTTCTTCCATAGGCCGGTATTGGGCTGAAAACGCCTGTTTTGAAACTCTGCACAGAAAGTGTTTGCAGACTGCTGAATCCACACTGGTTTAACTCTGGAAGTTGAGTGCACACATTGACAACCGTTCTGTTAGATAGCTGCGTTTTGGATTTAGAAGCAGATATTTCCCTGTGCTTACTGCCCTTTCTTCCATCTGCCGGTATTGGGCTGAAAACGCCTGTTTTGAAACTCTGCACAGAAAGTGTCTGCAGACTGCTGAATCCACACACGGGTTTAACTCTGGAAGTTGAGTGCACACATTGACAACCGTTATGTTAGATAGCTGCACTTTGGATTTAGAAGCAGATACTTCCCTGTGCTTTCTGCTGTTTCTTCCATATGCCGGTATTGGGCTGAAAACGCCTGTTTTGAAACTCTGCACAGAAAGTGTTTGCAGACTGCTGAATCCACACACGGGTTTAACTCTGGAAGTTGAGTGCACACATTGACAACCGTTCTGTTAGATAGCTGCGTTTTGGATTTTGAAGCAGATATTTCCCTGTGCTTACTGCCCTTTCTTCCAAATGCCGGTATTGGGCTAAAAACGCCTGTTTTGAAACTCAGCACAGAAAGAGTTTACAGACTGCTGAATCCACACACGGGTTTAACTCTGGAAGGTGAGTGCACACATTGACAACCGTTCTGTTAGATAGCTGCGTTTTGGATTTGCAAGCAGATATTTCCCTGTGCTCTCTGCCGTTTCTTCCATATGCCGGTATTGGGCTGAAAACGCCTGTTTTGAATCTCTGCACAGAAAGTGTTTGCATTCTGCTGAATCCACACAAGGGTTTAACTCTGGAAGTTGAGTGCACACATTGACAACCGTTCTGTTAGATAGCTGCGTTTTGGACTTAGAAGCAGATATTTCCCTGTGCTTACTGCCCTTTCTTCCATCTGCCGGTATTGGGCTGAAAACGCCCGTTTTGAAACTCTGCAAAGAAAGTGTCTGCAGACTGCTGAATCCACACACGGGTTTAACTCTGGAAGTTGAGTGCACACATTGACAACCGTTCTGTTAGATAGCTGGGCTTTGGATTTAGAAGCAGATATTTCCCTGTGCTTTCTGCTGTTTATTCCATATGCCGGTATTGGCCTGAAAACGCCTGTTTTGAAACTCTGCACAGAAAGTGTTTGCAGACTGCTGAATCCACACACGTGTTTAACTCTGGAAGTTGAGTGCACACATTGACAACCGTTCTGTTAGATAGCTGCGTTTTGGATTTAGAAGCAGATATTTCCCTGTGCTTACGGCCCTTTCTTCCATATGCCGGTACTGGGTTGAAAACGCCTGTTTTGAAACTCTGCACAGAAAGTGTTTGCAGACTGCTGAATCCACACACGGGTTTAACTCTGGAATTTGAGTGCACACATTGACAACCGTTCTGTTAGATAGCTGCGTTTTGGATTTACAAGCAGATATTTCCCTGTGCTCTCTGCCGTTTCCTCCATATGCCGGTATTGGGCTGAAAACGCCTGTTTTGAAACTCTGCACAGAAAGTGTTTGCAGACTGCTGAATCCAGACTGGTTTAACTCTGGAAGTTGAGTGCACACATTGACAACCGTTCTGTTAGATAGCTGCGTTTTGGATTTAGAAGCAGATATTTCCCTGTGCTTACTGCCCTTTCTTCCATCTGCCGGTATTGGGCTGAAAACGCCTGTTTTGAAACTCTGCACTTAAAATGTTTGCAGACTGCTGAATCCACACACGTGTTTAACTCTGGAAGTTGAGTGCACACATTGACAATCGTTCTGTTAGATAGCTGCGTTTTGGATTTAGAAGCAGATATTTCCCTGTGCTTTCTGCTGTTTCTTCCATATGCCGGTATTGGGCTGAAAACGCCTGTTTTGAAACTCTGCATAGAAAGTGTTTGCAGACTGCTGAATCCACACACGGGTTTAACTCTGGAAGTTGAGTGCACACATTCACAACCATTCTGTTAGATAGCTGCGTTTTGCATTTAGAAGCAGAGATTTCCCTGTGCTTTCTGCTGTTTCTTCCATATGCCGGTATTGGCCTGAAAACGCCTGTTTTGAAACTCTGCATAGAAAGTGTTTGCAGAGTGCTGAATCCACACACGGTTTTAACTCTGGAAGGTGAGTGCACACATTGACAACCGTTCTGTTAGATAGCTGCGTTTTGGATTTAGAAGCAGATATTTCCCTGTGCTTTCGGCCGTTTCTTCCTTATGCTGGAATTGGGCTGAAAACGCCTGTTTTGAAACTCTGCACAGAAAGTGTTTGCAGACTGCTGAATTCACACAAGGGTTTAACTCTGGAAGTTGAGTGCACACATTGGCAACCGTTCTGTTAGATAGCTGCGTTTTGGATTTAGAAGCAGACATTTCCCTGTGCTTACTGCCCTTTCTTCCATATGCCGGTATTGGGCTGAAAACGCCTGTTTTGAAACTCTGCACAGAAAGGGTTTGCAGACTGCTGAATCCACACACGGGTTTAACTCTGGAAGTTGAGTGCACACATTGACAACCGTTCTGTTAGATAGCTGCGTTTTGGATTTAGAAGCAGATATTTCCCTGTGCTTACTGCCCTTTCTTCCATCTGCCGGTATTGGGCTGAAAACGCCTGTTTTGAAACTCTGCACAGAAAGTGTTTGCAGACTGCTGAATCCACACACGGGTTTAACTCTGGAAGTTGAGTGCACACATTGACAACCGTTCTGTTAGATAGCTACGTTTTGGATTTAGAAGCTGAGATTTCCCTGTGCTTTCTGCAGTTTCTTCCTTATGCCGGTATTGGGCTGAAAACGCCTGTTTTGAAACTCTGCACTGAAAGTGTTTGCAGACTGCTGAATCCACACACGGGTTTATCTCTGGAAGTTGAGTGCACACATTGACAACCGTTCTTTTAGATACCTGCATTTTGGATTTAGAAGCAGATATTTCCCTGTGCTTTCTGCCGTTTCTTCCATATGCCGGTATTGGGCTGAAAACGCCTGTTTTGAAACTCTGCACAGAAAGGGTTTGCAGACTGCTGAATCCACACACGGGTTTAACTCTGGAAGTTGAGTGCACACATTGACAACCGTTCTGTTAGATAGCTGCGTTTTGGATTTAGAAGCAGATACTTCCCTGTGCTTTCTGCCGTTTCTTCCATATGCCGGTATTGGGCTGAAAACGCCTGTTTTGAAACTCTGCACAGAAAGTGTTTGCAGACTGCTGAATCCATACACGGGTTTAACTCTGGAAGTTGAGTGCACACATTGACAACCGTTCTGTTAGATAGCTGCGTTTTGGATTTAGAAGCAGATATTTCCCTGTGTTTACTGCCCTTTCTTCCATATGCCGGTATTGGGCTGAAAACGCCTGTTTTGAAACTCTGCACAGAAAGTGTTTACAGACTGCTGAATCCACACACGGGTTTAACTCTGGAAGTTGAGTGCACACATTGACAACCGTTCTGTTAGATAGCTGCGTTTTGGATTTACAAGCAGATATTTCCCTGTGCTCTCTGCCGTTTCTTCCATATGCCGGTATTGGGCTGAAAACGACTGTTTTGAAACTCTGCACAGAAAGTGTTTGCAGACTGCTGAATCCACACAAGGGTTTAACTCTTTAAGTTGAGTGCACACATTGACAACCGTTCTGTTAGATAGCTGCGTTTTGGATTCAGAAGCAGATATTTCCCTGTGCTTTCTGCTGTTTCTTCCATAGGCCGGTATTGGGCTGAAAACGCCTGTTTTGAAACTCTGCAAAGAAAGTGTTTGCAGACTGCTGAATCCACACACGGGTTTAACTCTGGAAGTTGAGTGGACACTTTGACAACCATTCTGTTAGATAGCTGCGTTTTGGAATTAGAAGCAGATATTTCCCTGTGCTTACTGCCCTTTCTTCCATATGCCAGTATTGGGCTGAAAACCCCTGTTTTGAAACTCTGAACAGAAAATGTTTGCAGACTGCTGAATCCACACACGGGTTTAACTCTGGAAGTTGAGTGCACACATCGACAACCGTTCTGTTAGATAGCTGCGTTTTGGATTTAGAAGCAGATATTTCCCTGTGCTTTCTGCTGTTTCTTCCATATGCCGGTATTGGGCTGAAAACGCCTGTTTTGAAACTCTGCACAGAAAGTGTTTGCAGTCTGCTGAATCCACACACGGGTTTAACTCTGGAAGTTGAGTGCACACATTGACAACCATTCTGTTAGATAGCTGCGTTTTGCATTCAGAAGCAGAGAATTCCCTGTGCTTTCTGCTGTTTCTTCCATATGCCGGTATTGGGCTGAAAACGCCTGTTTTGAAACTGCATAGAAAGTGTTTGCAGAGTGCTGAATCCACACACGGTTTTAACTCTGGAAGTTGAGTGCACACATTGACAACCGTTCTGTTAGATAGCTGCGTTTTGGATTTAGAAGCAGATATTTCCCTGTGCTTTCTGCTGTTTCTTCCATATGCCGGTATTGGGCTGAAAACGCCTGTTTTGAAACTCTGCACAGAAAGTGTTTGCAGACTGCTGAATCCACACTGGTTTAACACTGGAAGTTGAGTGCACACATTGACAACCGTTCTGTTAGATAGCTGCGTTTTGGATTTAGCAGCAGATATTTCCCTGTGCTTACTGCCCTTTCTTCCATCTGCCGGTATTGGGCTGAAAACGCCTGTTTTGAAACTCTGCACAGAAAGTGTCTGCAGACTGCTTAATCCACACACGGGTTTAACTCTGGAAGTTGAGTGCACACATTGACAACCGTTCTGTTAGATAGCTGCGTTTTGGATTTACAAGCAGATATTTCCCTGTGCTCTCTGCCGTTTCTTCCATATGCCGGTATTGGGCTGAAAACGTCTGTTTTGAAACTATGCACAGAAAGTGTTTGCAGACTGCTGAATCCACACAAGGGTTTAACTCTGGAAGTTGAGTGCACACATTGACAACCGTTCTGTTAGATAGCTGCGTTTTGGATTTAGAAGCAGATATTTCCCTGTGCTTTCTGCTGTTTCTTCCATATGCCGGTATTGGGCTGAAAACGCCTGTTTTGAAACTCTGCACAGAAAGGGTTTGCAGACTGCTGAATCCACACACGGGTTTAACTCTGGAAGTTGAGTGCACACATTGACAACCGTTTTGTTAGATAGCTGCGTTTTGGATTTAGAAGCAGATATTTCCCTGTGCTTACTGCCCTTTCTTCCATATGCCAGCATTGGGCTGAAAATGCCTGTTTTGAAACTCTGCACAGAAAATGTTTGCAGACTGCTGAATCCACACACGGGTTTAACTCTGGAAGTTGAGTGCACACATTGACAACCGTTCTGTCAGATAGCGGCGTTTTGGATTTAGAAGCAGATATTTCCCTGTGCTTTCTGCTGTTTCTTCCATATGCCGGTATTGGGCTGAAAACGCCTGTTTTGAAACTCTGCAGAGAAAGTGTTTGCAGACTGCTGAATCCACACTGGTTTAACTCTGGAAGTTGAGTGCACACATTGACAACCGTTCTGTTAGATAGCTGCGTTTTGGACTTAGAAGCAGATATTTCCCTGTGCTTACTGCCCTTTCTTCCATCTGCCGGTATTGGGCTGAAAACGCCTGTTTTGAAACTCTGCACAGAAAGTGTCTGCAGACTGCTGAATCCACACACCGGTTTAACTCTGGAAGTTGAGTGCACACATTGACAACCGTTCTGTTAGATAGCTGCGTTTTGGATTTAGAAGCAGATACTTCCCTGTGCTTTCTGCTGTTTCTTCCATATGCCGGTATTGGGCTGAAAACGCCTGTTTTGAAACTCTGCACAGAAAGTGTTTGCAGACTGCTGAATCCACACACGGGTTTAACTCTGGAAGTTGAGTGCACACATTGACAACCGTTCTGTTAGATAGCTGCATTTTGGATTTCGAAGCAGATATTTCCCTGTGCTTACTGCCCTTTCTTCCAAATGCCGGTATTGGGCTGAAAACGCCTGTTTTGAAACTCAGCACAGAAAGTGTTTACAGACTGCTGAATCCACACACGGGTTTAACTCTGGAAGTTGAGTGCACACATTGACAACCGTTCTTTTAGATAGCTGCGTTTTGGATTTAGAAGCAGATATTTCCCTGTGCTTACTGCCCTTTCTTCCATCTGCCGGTATTGGGCTGCAAAGGCCTGTTTTGAAACTCTGCACAGAAAGTGTCTGCAGACTGCTGAATCCACACACGGGTTTAACTCTGGAAGTTGAGTGCACACAATGACAACCGTTCTGTTAGATAGCTGCGCTTTGGATTTAGAAGCAGATATTTCCCTGTGCTTTCTGCTGTTTATTCCATATGCCGGTATTGGGATGAAAACGACTGTTTTGAAACTCTGCACAGAAAGGGTTTGCAGACTGCTGAATCCACACACGGGTTTAACTCTGGAAGTTGAGTGCACACATTGACAACCGTTCTGTTAGATAGCTGCGTTTTGGATTTACAAGCAGATATTTCCCTGTGCTCTCTGCCGTTTCTTCCATATGCCGGTATTGGGCTGAAAACGACTGTTTTGAAACTCTGCACAGAAAGTGTTTGCAGACTGCTGAATCCACACAAGGGTTTAACTCTTTAAGTTGAGTGCACACATTGACAACCGTTCTGTTAGATAGCTGCGTTTTGGATTCAGAAGCAGATATTTCCCTGTGCTTTCTGCTGTTTCTTCCATATGCCGGTATTGGGCTGAAAACGCCTGTTTTGAAACTCTGCAAAGAAAGTGTTTGCAGACTGCTGAATCCACACACGGGTTTAACTCTGGAAGTTGAGTGGACACTTTGACAACCATTCTGTTAGATAGCTGCGTTTTGGAATTAGAAGCAGATATTTCCCTGTGCTTACTGCCCTTTCTTCCATATGCCAGTATTGGGCTGAAAACCCCTGTTTTGAAACTCTGAACAGAAAATGTTTGCAGACTGCTGAATCCACACACGGGTTTAACTCTGGAAGTTGAGTGCACACATCGACAACCGTTCTGTTAGATAGCTGCGTTTTGGATTTACAAGCAGATATTTCCCTGTGCTCTCTGCCGTTTCTTCCATATGCCGGTATTGGGCTGAAAACGTCTGTTTTGAAACTATGCACAGAAAGTGTTTGCAGACTGCTGAATCCACACAAGGGTTTAACTCTGGAAGTTGAGTG
Organism: Aotus nancymaae; assembly: GCF_030222135.1. Lineage (NCBI taxonomy): Eukaryota > Metazoa > Chordata > Mammalia > Primates > Aotidae > Aotus > Aotus nancymaae. The sequence goes on from NW_026988555.1 coordinate 257,246, forward strand.
CACACATTGACAACCGTTCTGTTAGATAGCTGCGTTTTGGATTTAGAAGCAGATATTTCCCTGTGCTTTCTGCTGTTTCTTCCATATGCCGGTATTGGGCTGAAAACGCCTGTTTTGAAACTCTGCACAGAAAGTGTTTGCAGACTGCTGAATCCACACACGGGTTTAACTCTGGAAGTTGAGTGCACACATTGACAACCGTTCTGTTAGATAGCTGCGTTTTGGATTTAGAAGCAGATATTTCCCTGTGCTTACTGCCCTTTCTTCCATATGCCAGTATTGGGCTGAAAATGCCTGTTTTGAAACTCTGCACAGAAAATGTTTGCAGACTGCTGAATCCACACACGGGTTTAACTCTGGAAGTTGAGTGCACACATTGACAACCGTTCTGTCAGATAGCGGCGTTTTGGATTTAGAAGCAGATATTTCCCTGTGCTTTCTGCTGTTTCTTCCATATGCCGGTATGGGCTGAAAACGCCTGTTTTGAAACTCTGCACAGAAAGTGTATGCAGACTGCTGAATCCACACTGGTTTAACTCTGGAAGTTGAGTGCACACATTGACAACCGTTCTGTTAGATAGCTGCGTTTTGGACGTAGAAGCAGATATTTCCCTGTGCTTACTGCCCTTTCTTCCATCTGCCGGTATTGGGCTGAAAACGCCTGTTTTGAAACTCTGCACAGAAAGTGTCTGCAGACTGCTGAATCCACACACCGGTTTAACTCTGGAAGTTGAGTGCACACATTGACAACCGTTCTGTTAGATAGCTGCGTTTTGGATTTGCAAGCAGATATTTCCCTATGCTCTCTGCCGTTTCTTCCATATGCCGGTATTGGGCTGAAAACGCCTGTTTTGAATCTCTGCACAGAAAGTGTTTGCATTCTGCTGAATCCACACAAGGGTTTAACTCTGGAAGTTGAGTGCACACATTGACAACCGTTCTGTTAGATAGCTGCGTTTTGGATTTAGAAGCAGATATTTCCCTGTGCTTACTGCCCTTTCTTCCCTCTGCCGGTATTGGGCTGAAAACGCCCGTTTTGAAACTCTGCAAAGAAAGTGTCTGCAGACTGCTGAATCCACACACGGGTTTAACTCTGGAAGTTGAGTGCACACATTGACAACCGTTCTGTTAGATAGCTGGGCTTGGGATTTAGAAGCAGATATTTCCCTGTGCTTTCTGCTGTTTATTCCATATGCCGGTATTGGCCTGAAAACGCCTGTTTTGAAACTCTGCACAGAAAGTGTTTGCAGACTGCTGAATCCACACACGTGTTTAACTCTGGAAGTTGAGTGCACACATTGACAACCGTTCTGTTATATAGCTGCGTTTTGGATTTACAAGCAGATATTTCCCTGTGCTCTCTGCCGTTTCTTCCATATGCCGGTATTGGGCTGAAAACGCCTGTTTTGAAACTCTGCACAGAAAGTGTTTGCAGACTGCTGAATCCATACACGGGTTTAAACTCTGGAAATTGAGTGCACACATTGACAACCGTTCTGTTAGATAGCTGCGTTTTGGATTTAGAAGCAGATATTTCCCTGTGCTTTCTGCCGTTTCTTCCATATGCCGGTATTGGGCTGAAAACGCCTGTTTTGAAACTCTGCACAGAAAGTGTTTGCAGACTGCTGAATCCACACACGGGTTTAACTCTGGAAGTTGAGTGCACACATTGACAACCGTTCTGTCAGATAGCGGCGTTTTGGATTTAGAAGCAGATATTTCCCTGTGCTTTCTGCTGTTTCTTCCACATGCCGGTATTGGGCTGAAAACGCCTGTTTTGAAATTCTGCACAGAAAGTGTTTGCAGACTGCTGAATCCACACTGGTTTAACTCTGGAAGTTGAGTGCACACATTGAAAACCGTTCTGTTAGATAGCTGCGTTTTGGATTTAGAAGCAGATATTTCCCTGTGCTTACTGCCCTTTCTTCCATCTGCTGGTATTGGGCTGAAAACGCCTGTTTTGAAACTCTGCATAGAAAGTGTCTGCAGACTGCTGAATCCACACACGGGTTTAACTCTGGAAGTTGAGTGCACACATTGACAACCGTTATGTTAGATAGCTGCGCTTTGGATTTAGAAGCAGATACTTCCCTGTGCTTTCTGCTGTTTCTTCCATATGCCGGTATTGGGCTGAAAACGCCTGTTTTGAAACTCTGCACAGAAAGTGTTTGCAGACTGTTGAATCCACACACGGGTTTAACTCTGGAAGTTGAGTGCACACATTGACAACCGTTCTGTCAGATAGCGGCGTTTTGGATTTAGAAGCAGATATTTCCCTGTGCTTTCTGCTGTTTCTTCCATATGCCGGTATTGGGCTGAAAACGCCTGTTTTGAAACTCTGCACAGAAAGTGTTTGCAGACTGCTGAATCCACACTGGTTTAACTCTGGAAGTTGAGTGCACACATTGACAACCGTTCTGTTAGATAGCTGCGTTTTGGATTTAGAAGCAGATATTTCCCTGTGCTTACTGCCCTTTCTTCCATCTGCCGGTATTGGGCTGAAAACGCCTGTTTTGAAACTCTGCACAGAAAGTGTCTGCAGACTGCTGAAACCACACACGGGATTATCTCTGGAAGTTGAGTGCACACATTGACAACCGTTCTCTTAGATAGCTGCGTTTTGGATTCAGAAGCAGATATTTCCCTGTGCTTACTGCCCTTTCTTCCATCTGCCGGTATTGGGCTGAAAACGCCCGTTTTGAAACTCTGCAAAGAAAGTGTCTGCAGACTGCTGAATCCACACACGGGTTTAACTCTGGAAGTTGAGTGCACACATTGACAACCGTTCTGTTAGATAGCTGGGCTTTGGATTTAGAAGCAGATATTTCCCTGTGTTTTCCGCTGTTTATTCCATATGCCGGTATTGGCCTGAAAACGCCTGTTTTGAAACTCTGCACAGAAAGTGTTTACAGACTGCTGAATCCACACACGTGTTTAACTCTGGAAGTTGAGTGCACACATTGACAACCGTTCTGTTAGATAGCTGCGTTTTGGATTTACAAGCAGATATTTCCCTGTGCTCTCTGCCGTTTCTTCCATGTGCCGGTATTGGGCTGAAAACGCCTGTTTTGAAACTCTGCACAGAAAGTGTTTGCAGACTGCTGAATCCACACAAGGGTTTAACTCTGGAAGTTGAGTGCACACATTGACAACCGTTCTGTTAGATAGCTGCGTTTTGGATTCAGAAGCAGATATTTCCCTGTGCTTTCTGCTGTTTCTTCCATAGGCCGGTATTGGGCTGAAAACGCTTGTTTTGAAACTCTGCACAGAAAGGGTTTGCATACTGCTGAATCCACACACGGGTTTAACTCTGGAAGTTGAGTGCACACATTGACAACCGTTCTTTTAGATAGCTGCGTTTTGGATTTAGAAGCAGATATTTCCCTGTGCTTACTGCCCTTTCTTCCATCTGCCGGTATTGGGCTGAAAAGGCCTGTTTTGAAACTCTGCACAGAAAGTGTCTGCAGACTGCTGAATCCACACACGGGTTTAACTCTGGAAGTTGAGTGCACACATTGACAACCGTTCTGTTAGATAGCTGCGCTTTGGATTTACAAGCAGATACTTCCCTGTGCTCTCTGCCGTTTCTTCCATATGCCGGTATTGGGCTGAAAACGTCTGTTTTGAAACTATGCACAGAAAGTGTTTGCAGACTGCTGAATCCACACAAGGGTTTAACTCTGGAAGTTGAGTGCACACATTGACAACCGTTCTGTTAGATAGCTGCGTTTTGGATTTAGAAGCAGATATTTCCCTGTGCTTTCTGCTGTTTCTTCCATATGCCGGTATTGGGCTGAAAACACCTGTTTTGAAACTCTGCACAGAAAGTGTTTGCAGACTGCTGAATCCACACACGGGTTTAACTCTGGAAGTTGAGTGCACACATTGACAACCGTTCTGTTAGATAGCTGCGTTTTGGATTTCGAAGCAGATATTTCCCTGTGCTTACTGCCCTTTCTTCCATATGCCAGTATTGGGCTGAAAATGCCTGTTTTGAAACTCTGCACAGAAAATGTTTGCAGACTGCTGAATCCACACACGGGTTTAACTCTGGAAGTTGAGTGCACACATTGACAACCGTTCTGTCAGATAGCGGCGTTTTGGATTTAGAAGCAGATATTTCCCTGTGCTTTCTGCTGTTTCTTCCATATGCCGGTATTGGGCTGAAAACGCCTGTTTTGAAACCCTGCACAGAAAGTGTTTGCAGACTGCTGAATCCACACTGGTTTAACTCTGGAAGTTGAGTGCACACATTGACAACCGTTCTGTTAGATAGCTGCGTTTTGGATTTAGAAGCAGATATTTCCCTGTGCTTACTGCCCTTTCTTCCATCTGCCGGTATTGGGCTGAAAACGAATGTTTTGAAACTCTGCACAGAAAGTGTCTGCAGACTGCTGAATCCACACACGGGTTTAACTCTGGAAGTTGAGTGCACACATTGACAACTGTTATGTTAGATAGCTGCGCTTTGGATTTAGAAGCAGATACTTCCCTGTGCTTTCTGCTGTTTCTTCCATATGCCGGTATTGGGCTGAAAACGCCTGTTTTGAAACTCTGCACAGAAAGTGTTTGCAGACTGCTGAATCCACACACGGGTTTAACTCTGGAAGTTGAGTGCACACATTGACAACCGTTCTGTTAGATAGCTGCGTTTTGGATTTCGAAGCACATATTTCTCTGTGCTTACTGCCCTTTCTTCCAAATGCCGGTATTGGGCTGAAAACGCCTGTTTTGAAACTCAGCACAGAAAGTGTTTAGAGACTGCTGAATCCACACATGGGTTTAACTCTGGAAGTTGAGTGCACACATTGACAACCGTTCTGTTAGATAGCTGCGTTTTGGATTCAGAAGCAGATATTTCCCTGTGCTTTCTGCTGTTTCTTCCATAAGCTGGTATTGGGCTGAAAACGCCCGTTTTGAAACTCTGCAAAGAAAGTGTCTCCAGACTGCTGAATCCACACACGGGTTTAACTCTGGAAGTTGAGTGCACACATTGACAACCCTTCTGTTAGATAGCTGGGCTTTGGATTTAGAAGCAGATATTTCCCTGTGCTTTCTGCTGTTTATTCCATATGCCGGTATTGGGCTGAAAACGCCTGTTTTGAAACTCTGCACAGAAAGTGTTTGCAGACTGCTGAATCCATTCAAGGGTTTAACTCTGGAAGTTGAGTGCACACATTGACAACCGTTCTGTTAGATAGCTGCGTTTTGGATTCAGAAGCAGATATTTCCCTGTGCTTTCTGCTGTTTCTTCCATAGGCCGGTATTGGGCTGAAAATGCCTGTTTTGAAACTCTGCACAGAAAGGGTTTGCAGACTGCTGAATCCACACACGGGTTTAACTCTGGAAGTTGAGTGCACACATTGACAACCGTTCTTTTAGATAGCTGCGTTTTGGATTTAGAAGCAGATATTTCCCTGTGCTTACTGCCCTTTATTCCATCTGCCGGTATTGGGCTGAAAAGGCCTGTTTTGAAACTCTGCACAGAAAGTGTCTGCAGACTGCTGAATCCACACACGGGTTTAACTCTGGAAGTTGAGTGCACACATTGACAACCGTTCTGTTAGATAGCTGCGTTTTGGATTCAGAAGCAGATATTTCCCTGTGCTTTCTGCTGTTTCTTCCATAGGCCGGTATTGGGCTGAAAACGCCTGTTTTGAAACTCTGCACAGAAAGTGTTTGCAGACTGCTGAATCCATACAAGGGTTTAACTCTGGAAGTTGAGTGCACACATTGACAACCGTTCTGTTAGATAGCTGCGTTTTGGATTTCGAAGCAGATATTTCCCTGTGCTTACTGCCCTTTCTTCCAAATGCCGGTACTGGGCTGAAAACGCCTGTTTTGAAACTCAGCACAGAAAGTGTTTACAGACTGCTGAATCCACACACGGGTTTAACTCTGGAAGGTGAGTGCACACATTGACAACCGTTCTGTTAGATAGCTGCGTTTTGGATTTACAAGCAGATATTTCCCTGTGCTCTCTGCCGTTTCTTCCATATGCCGGTATTGGGCTGAAAACGCCTGTTTTGAATCTCTGCACAGAAAGTGTTTGCATTCTGCTGAATCCACACAAGGGTTTAACTCTGGAAGTTGAGTGCACACATTGACAACCGTTCTGTTAGATAGCTGCGTTTTGGATTTAGAAGCAGATATTTCCCTGTGCTTACTGCCCTTTCTTCCATCTGCCGGTATTGGGCTGAAAACGCCCGTTTTTAAACTCTGCAAAGAAAGTGTCTGCAGACTGCTGAATCCACACACGGGTTTAACTCTGGAAGTTGAGTGCACACATTGACAACCGTTCTGTTAGATAGCTGGACTTTGGATTTAGAAGCAGATATTTCCCTGTGCTTTCCGCTGTTTATTCCATATGCCGGTGTTGGCCTGAAAACGCCTGTTTTGAAACTCTACACAGAAAGTGTTTACAGACTGCTGAATAGACACACTGGTTTAACTCTGGAAGTTGAGTGCACACATTGACAACCGTTCTGTTAGATAGCTGCGTTTTGGATTCAGAAGCAGATATTTCCCTGTGCTTTCTGCTGTTTCTTCCATATGCCGGTATTGGGCTGAAAACGCCTGTTTTGAAACTCTGCACAGAAAGTGTTTGCAGACTGCTGAATCCACACACGGTTTTAACTCTGGAAGTTGAGTGCACACATTGACAACCGTTCTGTTACATAGCTGCGTTTTGGATTATAAGCAGATATTTCCCTGTGCTTTCTGCTGTTTCTTCCATATGCCGGTATTGGGCTGAAAACGCCTGTTTTGAAACTCTGCACAGAAAGTGTTTGTAGACTGCTGAATCCACACACGGGTTTAATTCTGGAAGTTGAGTGCACACATTGACAATCGTTCTGTTAGATAGCTGCGTTTTGGATTTAGATGCAGATATTTCCCTGTTCTTTCTGCTGTTTCTTCCATATGCCGGTATTGGGCTGAAAACGCCTGTTTTGAAACTCTGCACAGAAAGTGTTTGCAGACTGCTGAATCCACACACGGGTTTAACTCTGGAAGTTGAGTGCACACATTGACAACTGTTCTGTTAGATAGCTGCGTTTTGGATTTAGAAGCAGATATTTCCCTGTGCTTTCTGCTGTTTCTTCCATATGCCGGTACTGGGCTGAAAACGCCTGTTTTGAAACTCTGCACAGAAAGTGTTTGCAGACTGCTGAATCCACACACGGGTTTAACTCTGGAAGTTGAGTGCACACATTGACAACCGTTCTGTTAGATAGCTGCGTGTTGGATTCAGAAGCAGATATTTCCCTGTGCTTTCTACTGTTTCTTCCATATGCCGGTATTGGGCTGAAAACACCTGTTTTGAAACTCTGCACAGAAAATGTTTGCAGACTGCTGAATCCACACACGGGTTTAACTCTGGAAGTTGAGTGCACACATTGACAACCGTTCTGTTAGATAGCTGCGTTTTGGATTTACAAGCAGATATTTCCCTGTGCTCTCTGCCGTGTCCTCCATCTGTCGGTATTGGGCTGAAAACGCCTGTTTTGAAACACTGCACAGAAAGTGTTTGCAGACTGCTGAATCGACACACTGGTTTAACTCTGGAAGTTGAGTGCACACATTGACAACCGTTCTGTTAGATAGCTGCGTTTTGGATTTAGAAGCAGATATTTCCCTGTGCTTTCTGCTGTTTCTTCCATATGCCGGTATTGGGCTGAAAACGCCTGTTTTGAAACTCTGCACAGAAAGTGTTTGTAGACTGCTGAATCCACACACGGGTTTAACTCTGGAAGTTGAGTGCCCACATTGACAACCGTTCTGTTAGATAGCTGCGTTTTGGATTTAGAAGCAGATATTTCCCTGTGCTTTCTGCTGTTTCTTCCATATGCCGGTATTGGGCCGAAAACGCCTGTTTTGAAACTCTGCACAGAAAGTGTTTGCAGACTGCTGTATCCACACACGGGTTTAACTCTGGAAGTTGAGTGCACACATTGAAAACCGTTCTGCTAGATAGCTGCGTGTTGGATTCAGAAGCAGATATTTTCCTGTGCTTTCTGCTGTTTCTTCCATATGCCGGTATTGGGCTGAAAACACCTGTTTTGAAACTCTGCAGAGAAAATGTTTGCAGACTGCTGAATCCACACACGGGTTTAACTCTGGAAGTTGAGTGTACACATTGACAACCCTTCTGTTAGATAGCTGCGTTTTGGATTTACAAGCAGATATTTCCCTGTGCTTTCTGCCGTGTCCTCCATCTGTCGGTATTGGGCTGAAAACGCCTGTTTTGAAACTCTGCACAGAAAGTGTTTGCAGACTGCTGAATCGACACACGGGTTAAACTCTGGAAGTTGAGTGCACACATTGACAACCGTTCTGTTAGATAGCTGCGTTTTGGATTCAGAAGCAGATATTTCCCTGTGCTTTCTGCTGTTTCTTCCATATGCCGGTATTGGGCTGAAAACGCCTGTTTTGAAACTCTGCACAGAAAGTGTTTACAGAGTGCTGAATCCACAAACGGGTTTAACTCTGGAAGTTGATTGCACACATTGACAACCGTTCTATTAGATAGCTGCGTTTTGTTTTTACAAGCAGATATTTCCCTGTGCTGTCTGCCGTTTCTTCCTTATGCCGGTATTGGGCTGAAAACGCCTGTTTTGAAACTCTGCACAGAAAGTGTTTGCAGACTGCTGAATCCACACACGGGTTTAACTCTGGAAGTTGAGTGCACACATTGTCAACCGTTCTGTTAGATAGCTGCGTTTTGGATTTAGAAGCAGATATTTCGCTTTGTTTACTGCCCTTTCTTCCATATGCCGGTATTGGCCTGAAAATGCCTGTTTTGAAACTCTGCACAGAAATTGTTTGCAGACTGCTGAATCCACACACGGGTTTAACTCTGGAAGTTGAGTGCACACATTGACAACTGTTCTGTTAGATAGTTGAGTTTTGGATTTAGAAGCAGAATTCCCTGTGCTTTCTGCTGTTTCTTCCATATGCCGGTAGTGGGCTGAAAACGCCTGTTTTGAATCTCTGCACAGAAAGTGTTTGCAGACTGCTGAATCCACACACGGGTTTAACTCTGGAAGTTGAGTGCACACATTGACAACCGTTCTGTTAGATAGCTGCGTTTTGGATTTAGAAGCAGATATTTCCCTGTGCTTACTGCCCTTTCTTCCATATGCCGGTATTGGGCTGAAAACACCTGTTTTGAAACTCTGCACAGAAAGTGTATACAGACTGCTGAATCCTCACACGGGTTTAACTCTGGAAGTTAATTGCACACATTGACAACCGTTCTGTTAGATAGCTGCGTTTTGGATTTAGAAGCAGATATTTCCCTGTGCTTTCTGCCGTTTCTACCATATGCCGGTATTGGGCTGAAAACGCCTGTTTTGAAACTCTGCACAGAAAGTGTTTGCAGACTGCTGAATCCACACACGGGTTTAACTCTGGAAGTTGATTGCACACATTGACAACCGTTCTGTTAGATAGCTCCGTTTTGGATTCAGAAGCAGATATTTCCCTGTGCTTTCTGCTGTTTCTTCCATATGCCAGTATTGGGCTGAAAACGCCTGTTTTGAAACTCTGCACAGAAAGTGTTTGCAGACTGCCGTATCCACACACGGGTTTAACTCTGGAAGTTGAGTGCACACATTGAAAACCGTTCTGTTAGATAGCTGCGTGTTGGATTCAGAAGCAGATATTTCCCTGTGCTTTCTACTGTTTCTTCCATATGCCGGTATTGGGCTGAAAACACCTGTTTTGAAACTCTGCACAGAAAATGTTTGCAGACTGCTGAATCCACACACGGGTTTAACTCTGGAAGTTGAGTGCACACATTGACAACCCTTCTGTTAGATAGCTGCGTTTTGGATTTACAAGCAGATATTTCCCTGTGCTCTCTGCCGTGTCCTCCATCTGTCGGTATTGGGCTGAAAACGCCTGTTTTGAAACACTGCACAGAAAGTGTTTGCAGACTGCTGAATCGACACACTGGTTTAACTCTGGAAGTTGAGTGCACACATTGACAACCGTTCTGTTAGATAGCTGCGTTTTGGATTTAGAAGCAGATATTTCCCTGTGCTTTCTGCTGTTTCTTCCATATGCCGGTATTGGGCTGAAAACGCCTGTTTTGAAACTCTGCACAGAAAGTGTTTGTAGACTGCTGAATCCACACACGGGTTTAACTCTGGAAGTTGAGTGCCCACATTGACAATCGTTCTGTTAGATAGCTGCGTTTTGGATTTAGATGCAGATATTTCCCTGTTCTTTCTGCCGTTTCTTCCTTATGCCGGTATTGGGCTGAAAACGCCTGTTTTGAAACTCTGCACAGAAAGTGTTTGCAGACTGCTGAATCCACACACGGGTTTAACTCTGGAAGTTGAGTGCACACATTGACAACTGTTCTGTTAGAAAGCTGCGTTTTGGATTTAGAAGCAGATATTTCCCTGTGCTTTCTGCTGTTTCTTCCATATGCCGGTACTGGGCTGAAAACGCCTGTTTTGAAACTCTGCACAGAAAGTGTTTGCAGACTGCTGAATCCACACACGGGTTTAACTCTGGAAGTTCAGTGCACACATTGACAACCGTTCTGTTAGATAGCTGCGTGTTGGATTCAGAAGCAGATATTTCCCTGTGCTTTCTACTGTTTCTTCCATATGCCGGTATTGGGCTGAAAACACCTGTTTTGAAACTCTGCACAGAAAATGTTTGCAGACTGCTGAATCCACACACGGGTTTAACTCTGGAAGTTGAGTGCACACATTGACAACCCTTCTGTTAGATAGCTGCGTTTTGGATTTACAAGCAGATATTTCCCTGTGCTCTCTGCCGTGTCCTCCATCTGTCGGTATTGGGCTGAAAACGCCTGTTTTGAAACACTGCACAGAAAGTGTTTGCAGACTGCTGAATCGACACACTGGTTTAACTCTGGAAGTTGAGTGCACACATCGACAACCGTTCTGTTAGGTAGCTGCGTTTTGGATTTAGAAGCAGATATTTCCCTGTGCTTTCTGCTGTTTCTTCCATATGCCGGTATTGGGCTGAAAACGCCTGTTTTGAAACTCTGCACAGAAAGTGTTTGTAGACTGCTGAATCCACACACGGGTTTAACTCTGGAAGTTGAGTGCCCACATTGACAACCGTTCTGTTAGATAGCTGCGTTTTGTTTTTACAAGCAGATATTTCCCTGTGCTTTCTGCCGTTTCTTCCTTATGCCAGTATTGGGCTGAAAACGCCTGTTTTGAAACTCTGCACAGAAAGTGTTTGCAGACTGCTGAATCCACACACGGGTTTAACTCTGGAAGTTGAGTGCACACATTGACAACCGTTCTGTTAGATAGCTGCGTTTTGGATTTAGAAGCAGATATTTCCCTTTGTTTACTGCCCATTCTTCCATATGCCGGTATTGGCCTGAAAATGCCTGTTTTGAAACTCTGCACAGAAAATGTTTACAGACTGCTGAATCCACACACGGGTTTAACTCTGGAAGTTGAGTGCACACATTGACAACTGTTCTGTTAGATAGCTGTGTTTTGGATTTAGAAGCAGATATTTACCTGTGCTTTCTGCTGTTTCTTCCAGATGCCGGTATTGGGCTGAAAACGCCTGTTTTGAAACTCTGCACAGAAAGTGTTTGCAGACTGCTGAATCCACACACGGGTTTAACTCTGGAAGTTGAGTGCACACATTGACAACCGTTCTGTTAGATAGCTGCGTTTTGGATTTAGAAGCAGAATTCCCTGTGCTTTCTGCTGTTTCTTCCATATGCCGGTAGTGGGCTGAAAACGCCTGTTTTGAAACTCTGCACAGAAAGTGTTTGCAGACTGCTGAATCCACACACGGGTTTAACTCAGGAAGTTGAGTGCACACATTGACAACCGTTCTGTTAGATAGCTGCGTTTTGGATTTAGAAGCAGATATTTCCCTGTGCTTACTGCCCTTTCTTCCATATGCCGGTATTGGGCTGAAAACGCCTGTTTTGAAACTCTGCACAGAAAGTGTTTGCAGACTGCTGAATCCACACACGGGTTTAACTCTGGAAGTTGAGTGCCCACATTGACAACCGTTCTGTTAGATAGCTGTGTTTTGGATTTAGAAGCAGATATTTCCCTGTGCTTTCTGCTGTTTCTTCCTTATACCGGTATTGGGCTGAAAACGCCTGTTTTGAAACTCTGCACAGAAAGTGTTTGTAGACTGCTGAATCCACACACGGGTTTAACTCTGGAAGTTGAGTGCCCACATTGACAATCGTTCTGTTAGATAGCTGCGTTTTGGATTTAGAAGCAGATATTTCCCTGTGCTTTCTGCTGTTTCTTCCATATGCCGGTACTGGGCTGAAAACGCCTGTTTTGAAACTCTGCACAGAAAGTGTTTGCAGACTGCTGAATCCACACACGGGTTTAACTCTGGAAGTTGAGTGCACACATTGACAACCGTTCTGTTAGATAGCTGCGTTTTGGATTTAGAAGCAGATATTTCCCTGTGCTTTCTACTGATTCTTCCATAGGCCGGTATTGGGCTGAAAACGCCTGTTTTGAAACTCTGCACAGAAAGTGTTTGCAGACTGCTGTATCCACACACGGGTTTAACTCTGGAAGTTGAGTGCACACATTGAAAACCGTTCTGTTAGATAGCTGCGTGTTGGATTCAGAAGCAGATATTTTCCTGTGCTTTCTGCTGTTTCTTCCATATGCCGGTATTGGGCTGAAAACGCCTGTTTTGAAACTCTGCACAGAAAGTGTATACAGACTGCTGAATCCACACATGGGTTTAACTCTGGAAGTTGATTGCACACATTGACAACCGTTCTGTTAGATAGCTGCGTTTTGGATTTAGAAGCAGATATTTCCCTGTGCTTTCTGCCGTTTCTTCCATATGCCGGTATTGGGCTGAAAACGCCTGTTTTGAAACTCTGCACATAAAGTGTTTCCAGACTGCTGAATCCACACACGGGTTTAACTCTGGAAGTTGAGTGCACACATTGACAACCGTTCTGTTAGATAGCTGCGTTTTAGATTTAGAAGCAGATATTTCCCTTTGTTTACTGCCCTTTCTTCCATATGCCGGTATTGGGCTGAAAATGCCTGTTTTGAAACTCTGCAGAGAAAATGTTTGCAGACTGCTGAATCCACACACGGGTTTAACTCTGGAAGTTGAGTGCACACATTGACAACTGTTCTGTTAGATAGCTGTGTTTTGGATTTAGAAGCAGATATTTCCCTGTGCTTTCTGCTGTTTCTTCCATATGCCGGTATTGGGCTGAAAACGCCTGTTTTGAAACTCTGCACAGAAAGTGTTTGCAGACTGCTGAATCCACACACGGGTTTAACTCTGGAAGTTGAGTGCACACATTGACAACTGTTCTGTTAGATAGCTGTGTTTTGGATTTACAAGCAGCTATTTCCCTGTGCTTTCTGCCGTTTCTTCCATATGCCGGTACTGGGCTGAAAACGCCTGTTTTGAAACTCTGCACAGAAAGTGTTTGCAGACTGCTGAATCCACACACGGGTTTAACTCTGGAAGTTGAGTGCACACATTGACAACCCTTCTGTTAGATAGCTGCGTTTTGGATTTACAAGCAGATATTTCCCTGTGCTCTCTGCCGTGTCCTCCATCTGTCGGTATTGGGCTGAAAACGCCTGTTTTGAAACACTGCACAGAAAGTGTTTGCAGACTGCTGAATCGACACACTGGTTTAACTCTGGAAGTTGAGAGCACACATTGACAACCGTTCTGTTAGATAGCTGCGTTTTGGATTTAGAAGCAGATATTTCCCTGTGCTTTCTGCTGTTTCTTCCATATGCCGGTATTGGGCTGAAAACGCCTGTTTTGAAACTCTGCACAGAAAGTGTTTGTAGACTGCTGAATCCACACACGGGTTTAACTCTGGAAGTTGAGTGCCCACATTGACAACCGTTCTGTTAGATAGCTGTGTTTTGGATTTAGAAGCAGATATTTCCCTGTGCTTTCTGCTGTTTCTTCCTTATACCGGTATTGGGCTGAAAACGCCTGTTTTGAAACTCTGCACAGAAAGTGTTTGTAGACTGCTGAATCCACACACGGGTTTAACTCTGGAAGTTGAGTGCCCACATTGACAATCGTTCTGTTAGATAGCTGCGTTTTGGATTTAGAAGCAGATATTTCCCTGTGCTTTCTGCAGTTTCTTCCATATGCCGGTACTGGGCTGAAAACGCCTGTTTTGAAACTCTGCACAGAAAGTGTTTGCAGACTGCTGAATCCACACACGGGTTTAACTCTGGAAGTTGAGTGCACACATCGACAACCGTTCTGTTAGATAGCTGCGTTTTGGATTTAGAAGCAGATATTTCCCTGTGCTTTCTACTGATTCTTCCATAGGCCGGTATTGGGCTGAAAACGCCTGTTTTGAAACTCTGCACAGAAAGGGTTTGCAGACTGCTGTATCCACACACGGGTTTAACTCTGGAAGTTGAGTGCACACATTGAAAACCGTTCTGTTAGATAGCTGCGTGTTGGATTCAGAAGCAGATATTTTCCTGTGCTTTCTGCTGTTTCTTCCATATGCCGGTATTGGGCTGAAAACGCCTGTTTTGAAACTCTGCACAGAAAGTGTATACAGACTGCTGAATCCACACATGGGTTTAACTCTGGAAGTTGATTGCACACATTGACAACCGTTCTGTTAGATAGCTGCGTTTTGGATTTACAAGCAGATATTTCCCTGTGCTTTCTGCCGTTTCTTCCATATGCCGGTATTGGGCTGAAAACGCCTGTTTTGAAACTCTGCACATAAAGTGTTTGCAGACTGCTGAATCCACACACGGGTTTAACTCAGGAAGTTGAGTGCACACATTGACAACCGTTCTGTTAGATAGCTCCGTTTTGGATTCAGAAGCAGATATTTCCCTGTGCTTTCTGCTGGTTCTTACATATGCCGGTATTGGGCTGAAAACGCCTGTTTTGAAACTCTGCACAGAAAGTGTTTGCAGACTGCTGAATCCACACACGGGTTTAACTCTGGAAGTTGAGTGCACACATTGACAACCGTTCTGTTAGATAGCTGCGTTTTGGATTTAGAAGCAGAATTCCCTGTGCTTTCTGCTGTTTCTTCCATATGCCGGTATTGGGCTGAAAACGCCTGTTTTGAAACTCTGCACAGAAAGTGTTTGCAGACTGCTGTATCCACACACGGGTTTAACTCTGGAAGTTGAGTGCACTCATTGACAACCGTTCTGTTAGATAGCTGCGTGTTGGATTCAGAAGCAGATATTTCCCTGTGCTTTCTGCTGTTTCTTCCATATGCCGGTATTGGGCTGAAAACGCCTGTTTTGAAACTATGCACAGAAAGCGTTTACAGACTGCTGAATCCACACACGGGTTTATCTCTGGAAGTTGATTGCACACATTGACAACCGTTCTATTAGATAGCTGCGTTTTGTTTTTACAAGCAGATATTTCCCTGTGCTTTCTGCCGTTTCTTCCTTATGCCGGTATTGGGCTGAAAACGCCTGTTTTGAAACTCTGCACAGAAAGTGTTTGCAGACTGCTGAATCCACACACGGGTTTAACTCTGGAAGTTGAGTGCACACATTGACAACCGTTCTGTTATATAGCTGCGTTTTGGATTTAGAAGCAGATATTTCCCTTTGTTTACTGCCCTTTCTTCCATATGCCGGTATTGGCCTGAAAATGCCTGTTTTGAAACTCTGCACAGAAAATGTTTGCAGACTGCTGAATCCACACACGGGTTTAACTCTGGAAGTTGAGTGCACACATTGACAACTGTTCTGTTAGATAGCTGTGTTTTGGTTTTAGAAGCAGATATTTACCTGTGCTTTCTGCTGTTTCTTCCAGATGCCGGTATTGGGCTGAAAACGCCTGTTTTGAAACTCTGCACAGAAAGTGTTTGCAGACTGCTGAATCCACACACGGGTTTAACTCTGGAAGTTGAGTGCACACATTGACAACTGTTCTGCTAGATAGCTGCGTGTTGGATTCAGAAGCAGATATTTCCCTGTGCTTTCTGCTGTTTCTTCCATATGCCGGTATTGGGCTGAAAATGCCTGTTTTGAAACTCTGCACAGAAGCGTTTACAGACTGCTGAATCCACACACGGGTTTGACTCTGGAAGTTGAGTGCACATATTGACAACCGTTCTGTTAGATAGCTGCATTTCGGATTTAGAAGCAGATATTTCCCTGTGCTTTCTGCTGTTTCTTCCATAAGCTGGTATTGGGCTGAAAACGCCTGTTTTGAAACTCTGAACAGAAAGTGTTTGCAGACTGCTGAATCCACACACGGGTTTAATTCTGGAAGTTGAGTGCACACAATGACAACCGTTCTGTTAGATAGCTGCGTTTTGGATTTAGAAGCAGATATTTTCCTGTGCTTTCTGGTGTTTCTTCCATATGCCGGTATTGGGCTGAAAACGCCTGTTTTGAAACTCTGCACAGAAAGTGTTTTCAGACTGCTGAATCCACACACGGGTTTAACTCTGGAAGTTGAGTGCACACATTGACAACCGTTCTGTTAGATAGCTGCGTTTTGGATTTAGAAGCAGAGATTTCCCTGTGCTTTCTGCTGTTTCTTCCATATGCCGGTATTGGGCTGAAAACGCCTGTTTTGAAACTCTGCACAGAAAGTGTTTGCAGAATGCTGTATCCACACACGGGTTTAACTCTGGAAGTTGAGTGCACACATTGACAACCGTTCTGTTAGATAGCTGAGTTTTGGATTTAGAAGCAGATATTTCCTTGTGCTTTCTGCTGTTTCTTCCATATGCCGGTATTGGGCTGAAAACGCCTGTTTTGAAACTCTGCACAGAAAGTGTTTGCAGACTGCTGAATCCACACACGGGTTTAACTCTGGAAGTTGAATGCACACATTGACAACTGTTCTGTTAGATAGCTGTGTTTTGGATTTAGAAGCAGATATTTACCTGTGCTTTCTGCTGTTTCTTCCAGATGCCGGTATTGGGCTGAAAACGCCTGTTTTGAAACTCTGCACAGAAAGTGTTTGCAGACTGCTGAATCCACACACGGGTTTAACTCTGGAAGTTGAGTGCACACATTGACAACCGTTCTGTTAGATAGCTGCGTTTTGGATTTAGAAGCAGAATTCCCTGTGCTTTCTGCTGTTTCTTCCATATGCCGGTAGTGGGCTGAAAACGCCTGTTTTGAAACTCTGCACAGAAAGTGTTTGCAGACTGCTGAATCCACAGACGGGTTTAACTCTGGAAGTTGAGTGCACACATTGACAACCGTTCTGTTAGATAGCTGCGTTTTGGATTTAGAAGCAGATATCTCCCTGTGCTTACTGCCCTTTCTTTCATATGCCGGTATTGGGCTGAAAACGCCTGTTTTGAAACTCTGCACAGAAATTGTATACAGACTGCTGAATCCACACACGGGTTTAACTCTGGAAGTTGATTGCACACATTGACAACCGTTCTGTTAGATAGCTGCGTTTTGGATTTACAAGCAGATATTTCCCTGTGCTTTCTGCCGTTTCTTCCATATGCCGGTATTGGGCTGAAAACGCCTGTTTTGAAACTCTGCACAGAAAGTGTTTGCATACTGCTGAATCCACACACGGGTTTAACTCAGGAAGTTGAGTGCACACATTGACAACCGTTCTGTTAGATAGCTCCGTTTTGGATTCAGAAGCAGATATTTACCTGTGCTTTCTGCTGTTTCTTCCAGATGCCGGTATTGGGCTGAAAACGCCTGTTTTGAAACTCTGCACAGAAAGTGTTTGCAGACTGCTGAATCCACACACGGGTTTAACTCTGGAAGTTGAGTGCACACATTGACAACCGTTCTGTTAGATAGCTGCGTTTTGGATTTAGAAGCAGAATTCCCTGTGCTTTCTGCTGTTTCTTCCATATGCCGGTAGTGGGCTGAAAATGCCTGTTTTGAAACTCTGCACAGAAAGTGTTTGCAGACTGCTGAATCCACACACGGGTTTAACTCTGGAAGTTGAGTGCACACATTGACAACCGTTCTGTTAGATAGCTGCGTTTTGGATTTAGAAGCAGATATTTCCCTGTGCTTACTGCCCTTTCTTTCATATGCCGGTATTGGGCTGAAAACGCCTGTTTTGAAACTCTGCACAGAAAGTGTATACAGACTGCTGAATCCACACACGGGTTTAACTCTGGAAGCTGATTGCACACATTGACAACCGTTCTGTTAGATAGCTGCGTTTTGGATTTACAAGCAGATATTTCCCTGTGCTTTCTGCCGTTTCTTCCATATGCCGGTATTGGGCTGAAAACGCCTGTTTTGAAACTATGCACAGAAAGTGTTTGCAGACTGCTGAATCCACACACGGGTTTAACTCTGGAAGTTGATTGCACACATTGACAACCGTTCTGTTAGATAGCTCCGTTTTGGATTCAGAAGCAGATATTTCCCTGTGCTTTCTGCTGTTTCTTCCATATGCCAGTATTGGGCTGAAAACGCCTGTTTTGAAACTCTGCACAGAAAGGGTTTGCAGACTGCTGAATCCACACACGGGTTTAACTCTGGAAGTTGAGTGCACATATTGACAACCGTTCTGTTAGATAGCTGCATTTCGGATTTAGAAGCAGATATTTCCCTGTGCTTTCTGCTGTTTCTTCCATAAGCTGGTATTGGGCTGAAAACGCCTGTTTTGAAACTCTGAACAGAAAGTGTTTGCAGACTGCTGAATCCACACACGGGTTTAATTCTGGAAGTTGAGTGCACACAATGACAACCGTTCTGTTAGATAGCTGCGTTTTGGATTTAGAAGCAGATATTTTCCTGTGCTTTCTGGTGTTTCTTCCATATGCCGGTATTGGGCTGAAAACGCCTGTTTTGAAACTCTGCACAGAAAGTGTTTTCAGACTGCTGAATCCACACACGGGTTTAACTCTGGAAGTTGAGTGCACACATTGACAACCGTTCTGTTAGATAGCTGCGCTTTGGATTTAGAAGCAGATATTTCCTTGTGCTTTCTGCTGTTTCTTCCATATGCCGGTATTGGGCTGAAAACGCCTGTTTTGAAACTCTGCACAGAAAGTGTTTGCAGACTGCTGAATCCACACACGGGTTTAACTCTGGAAGTTGAGTGCACACATTGACAACCGTTCTGTTAGATAGCTGCGTTTTGGATTTAGAAGCAGATATTTCCCTGCGCTTACTGCCCTTTCTTCCATATGCCGGTATTGCGCTGAAAACGCCTGTTTTGAAACTCTGCACATAAAATGTTTGCAGACTGCTGAATCCACACACGGGTTTAACTCTGGAAGTTGAGTGCACACATTGACAACCGTTCTGTTAGATAGCTGCATGTTGGATTTATAAGCAGATATTTCCCTGTGCTTACTGCTCTATCTTCTATATGCCGGTATTGGGCTTAAATCGCCTGTTTTGAGACTCTGCACAGAAAGCGTGTGCAGACTGCTGAATCCACACACGGGTTTAATTCTGGAAGTTGAGAGCACCCATTGACAACCGTTCTGTTAGATAGCTGCGTTTTGGATTAGGAGGCAGATATTTCCCTGTGCTTGCTGCCCTTTCTTCCATATGCCGATTTTGGGCTGAGAACGCCTGTTTTGAGATTCTGCACAGAAAGTGTTTGCAGACTCCTGAATCCACGCACGGGTTTAACTCTGGATGTTGAGTGCACACATTGACAACCGTTCTGTTACATAGCTGCGTTTTGGATTAAGAAGCAGTTATTTCCCTGTGCTTACTGCCCTTTCTTCGATATGCCGGTATTGGGCTTAAAACGCCTGTTTTGAGACTCTGCAAAGAAAGTGTTTGCAGACTGCAGAATCCACACACGGGTTTGACTCTGGTAGTTGAGTGCACACATTGAGAAAGGTTCTTTTAGATAGCTGCATTTCGGATTCAGAAGCAGATATTTCCCTGGGCTTACTGCCCTTTCTTCCATATGCCGGTATTGGGCTGAAAACGCCTGTTTTGAGACTTTGCACAGAATGTGTTTGCAGACTGCTGAATCCACACACGGGTTTAACTCTGAAAGTTGAGTGCACACATTTACAACCGTTCTGTTAGATAGCTCCGTTTTGGATTTAGAAGCAGATATTTCCCTGGGCTTACTGCCATTTTTCAATATGCCGGTATTGGGCTGAAAAGGCCTGTTTTGAGACTCTGCTCAGAAAGTGTTTGCAGACTGCTGAATCGACACACGGGTTTAACTCTGGAATTTGAGTGCACACATTGACAACTGTTCTGTTAGGAAGTTGCGTTTTGGATTCAGAAGCAGATATTTCCCTGTGCTTTCTGCTGTTTCTTCCTTATGCCGGTACTGGGCTGAAAACGCCTGTTTTGAAACTCTGCACAGAAAGTGTTTGCAGACTGCTGAATCCACACACGGGTTTAACTCTGGAAGTTGAGTGCACACATTGACAACCGTTCTGTTAGATAGCTGCGTTTTGGATTTAGAAGCAGATATTTCCCTGTGCTTTCTACTGTTTCTTCCATAGGCCGGTATTGGGCTGAAAACGCCTGTTTTGAAACTCTGCACAGAAAGTGTTTGCAGACAGCTGAATCCACACACGGGTTTAACTCTGGAAGTTGAGTGCACACATTGAAAACCGTTCTGTTAGATAGCTGCGTGCTGGATTCAGAAGCAGATATTTTCCTGTGCTTTCTGCTGTTTCTTCCATATGCCGGCATTGGGCTGAAAACACCTGTTTTGAAACTCTGCAGAGAAAATGTTTGCAGACTGCTGAATCCACACACGGGTTTAACTCTGGAAGTTGAGTGCACACATTGAAAACCCTTCTGTTAGATAGCTGCGTTTTGGATTTACAAGCAGATATTTCCCTGTGCTTTCTGCCGTGTCCTCCATCTGTCGGTATTGGGCTGAAAACGCCTGTTTTGAAACTCTGCACAGAAAGTGTTTGCAGACTGCTGAATCGACACACGGGTTAAACTCTGGAAGTTGATTGCACACATTGACAACCGTTCTGTTAGATAGCTGCGTTTTGGATTCAGAAGCAGATATTTCCCTGTGCTTTCTGCTGTTTCTTCCATATGCCGGTATTGGGCTGAAAACGCCTGTTTTGAAACTCTGCACAGAAAGTGTTTACAGACTGCTGAATCCACACTCGGGTTTAACTCTGGAAGTTGATTGCACACATTGACAACCGTTCTATTAGATAGCTGCGTTTTGTTTTTACAAGCAGATATTTCCCTGTGCTTTCTGCCGTTTCTTCCTTATGCCGGTATTGGGCTGAAAACGCCTGTTTTGAAACTCTGCACAGAAAGTGTTTGCAGACTGCTGAATCCACACACGGGTTTAACTCTGGAAGTTGAGTGCACACATTGACAACTGTTCTGTTAGATAGCTGTGTTTTGGATTTAGAAGCAGATATTTACCTGTGCTTTCTGCTGTTTCTTCCAGATGCCGGTATTGGGCTGAAAACGCCTGTTTTGAAACTCTGCACAGAAAGTGTTTGCAGACTGCTGAATGCACACACGGGTTTAACTCTGGAAGTTGAGTGCACACATTGACAACCGTTCTGTTAGATAGCTGCGTTTTGGATTTAGAAGCAGAATTCCCTGTGCTTTCTGCTGTTTCTTCCATATGCCGGTAGTGGGCTGAAAACGCCTGTTTTGAAACTCTGCACAGAAAGTGTTTGCAGACTGCTGAATCCACACACGGGTTTAACTCTGGAAGTTGAGTGCACACATTGACAACCGTTCTGTTAGATAGCTGCGTTTTGGATTTAGAAGCAGACATTTCCCTGTGCTTACTGCCCTTTCTTTCATATGCCGGTATTGGGCTGAAAACGCCTGTTTTGAAACTCTGCACAGAAATTGTATACAGACTGCTGAATCCACACACGGGTTTAACTCTGGAAGTTGATTGCACACATTGACAACCGTTCTGTTAGATAGCTGCGTTTTGGATTTACAAGCAGATATTTCCCTGTGCTTTCTGCCGTTTCTTCCATATGCCGGTATTGGGCTGAAAACGCCTGTTTTGAAACTCTGCACAGAAAGTGTTTGCATACTGCTGAATCCACACACGGGTTTAGCTCAGGAAGTTGAGTGCACACATTGACAACTGTTCTGTTAGATAGCTCCGTTTTGGATTCAGAAGCAGATATTTCCCTGTGCTTTCTGCTCTTTCTTCCATATGCCGGTATTGGGCTGAAAACGCCTGTTTTGAAACTCTGCACAGAAAGTGTTTGCAGACTGCTGAATCCACACACGGGTTTAACTCTGGAAGTTGAGTGCACACATTGACAACCGTTCTGTTAGATAGCTGCGTTTTGGATTTAGAAGCAGAATTCCCTGTGCTTTCTGCTGTTTCTTCCATATGCCGGTATTGGGCTGAAAACGCCTGTTTTGAAACTCTGCACAGAAAGTGTTTGCAGACTGCTGTATCCACACACGGGTTTAACTCTGGAAGTTGAGTGCACTCATTGACAACCGTTCTGTTAGATAGCTGCGTGTTGGATTCAGAAGCAGATATTTCCCTGTGCTTTCTGCTGTTTCTTCCATATGCCGGTATTGGGCTGAAAACGCCTGTTTTGAAACTCTGCACAGAAAGCGTTTACAGACTGCTGAATCCACACACGGGTTTAACTCTGGAAGTTGATTGCACACATTGACAACCGTTCTATTAGATAGCTGCGTTTTGTTTTTACAAGCAGATATTTCCCTGTGCTTTCTGCCGTTTCTTCCTTATGCCGGTATTGGGCTGAAAACGCCTGTTTTGAAACTCTGCACAGAAAGTGTTTCCAGACTGCTGAATCCACACACGGGTTTAACTCTGGAACTTGATTGCACACATTGACAACCGTTCTGTTAGATAGCTGCGTTTTGGATTTACAAGCAGCTATTTCCCTGTGCTTTCTGCCGTTTCTTCCATATGCCGGTATTGGGCTGAAAACGCCTGTTTTGAAACTCTGCACAGAAAGTGTTTGCAGACTGCTGAATCCACACACGGGTTTAACTCTGGAAGTTGATTGCACACATTGACAACCGTTCTGTTAGATAGCTCCGTTTTGGATTCAGAAGCAGATATTTCCCTGTGCTTTCTGCTGTTTCTTCCATATGCCAGTTTTGGGCTGAAAACGCCTGTTTTGAAACTCTGCACAGAAAGGGTTTGCAGACTGCTGAATCCACACACGGGTTTAACTCTGGAAATTGAGTGCACATATTGACAACCGTTCTGTTAGATAGCTGCATTTCGGATTTAGAAGCAGATATTTCCCTGTGCTTTCTGCTGTTTCTTCCATAAGCTGGTATTGGGCTGAAAACGCCTGTTTTGAAACTCTGAACAGAAAGTGTTTGCAGACTGCTGAATCCACACACGGGTTTAATTCTGGAAGTTGAGTCCACACAATGACAACCGTTCTGTTAGATAGCTGCGTTTTGGATTTAGAAGCAGATATTTTCCTGTGCTCTCTGGTGTTTCTTCCATATGCCGGTATTGGGCTGAAAACGCCTGTTTTGAAACTCTGCACAGAAAGTGTTTTCAGACTGCTGAATCCACACACGGGTTTAACTCTGGAAGTTGAGTGCACACATTGACAACCGTTCTGTTAGATAGCTGCGTTTTGGATTTAGAAGCAGAGATTTCCCTGTGCTTTCTGCTGTTTCTTCCATATGCCGGTATTGGGCTGAAAACGCCTGTTTTGAAACTCTGCACAGAAAGTGTTTGCAGAATGCTGTATCCACACACGGGTTTAACTCTGGAAGTTGAGTGCACACATTGACAACCGTTCTGTTAGATAGCTGAGTTTTGGATTTAGAAGCAGATATTTCCTTGTGCTTTCTGCTGTTTCTTCCATATGCCGGTATTGGGCTGAAAACGCCTGTTTTGAAACTCTGCACAGAAAGTGTTTGCATACTGCTGAATCCACACACGGGTTTAACTCAGGAAGTTGAGTGCACACATTGACAACCGTTCTGTTAGATAGCTGCGTTTTGGATTTAGAAGCAGATATTTCCCTGCGCTTACTGCCCTTTCTTCCATATGCCGGTATTGCGCTGAAAACGCCTGTTTTGAAACTCTGCACAGAAAATGTTTGCAGACTGCTGAATCCACACACGGGTTTAACTCTGGAAGTTGAGTGCACACATTGACAACCGTTCTGTTAGATAGCTGCATGTTGGATTTATAAGCAAATATTTCCCTGTGCTTACTGCTCTATCTTCTATATGCCGGTATTGGGCTTAAATCGCCTGTTTTGAGACTCTGCACAGAAAGCGTGTGCAGACTGCTGAATCCACACACGGGTTTAATTCTGGAAGTTGAGAGCACCCATTGACAACCGTTCTGTTAGATAGCTGCGTTTTGGATTAGGAGGCAGATATTTCCCTGTGCTTGCTGCCCTTTCTTCCATATGCCGATTTTGGGCTGAGAACGCCTGTTTTGAGATTCTGCACAGAAAGTGTTTGCAGACTCCTGAATCCACGCACGGGTTTAACTCTGGATGTTGAGTGCACACATTGACAACCGTTCTGTTACATAGCTGCGTTTTGGATTAAGAAGCAGTTATTTCCCTGTGCTTACTGCCCTTTCTTCGATATGCCGGTATTGGGCTTAAAACGCCTGTTTTGAGACTCTGCAAAGAAAGTGTTTGCAGACTGCAGAATCCACACACGGGTTTGACTCTGGTAGTTGAGTGCACACATTGAGAAAGGTTCTTTTAGATAGCTGCATTTCGGATTCAGAAGCAGATATTTCCCTGGGCTTACTGCCCTTTCTTCCATATGCCGGTATTGGGCTGAAAACGCCTGTTTTGAGACTTTGCACAGAATGTGTTTGCAGACTGCTGAATCCACACACGGGTTTAACTCTGAAAGTTGAGTGCACACATTTACAACCGTTCTGTTAGATAGCTCCGTTTTGGATTTAGAAGCAGATATTTCCCTGGGCTTCCTGCCATTTTTCAATATGCCGGTATTGGGCTGAAAAGGCCTGTTTTGAGACTCTGCTCAGAAAGTGTTTGCAGACTGCTGAATCGACACACGGGTTTAACTCTGGAATTTGAGTGCACACATTGACAACTGTTCTGTTAGGAAGTTGCGTTTTGGATTCAGAAGCAGATATTTCCCTGTGCTTTCTGCTGTTTCTTCCATATGCCGGTACTGGGCTGAAAACGCCTGTTTTGAAACTCTGCACAGAAAGTGTTTGCAGACTGCTGAATCCACACACGGGTTTAACTCTGGAAGTTGAGTGCACACATTGACAACCGTTCTGTTAGATAGCTGCGTTTTGGATTTAGAAGCAGAATTCCCTGTGCTTTCTGCTGTTTCTTCCCTATGCCGGTATTGGGCTGAAAACGCCTGTTTTGAAACTCTGCACAGAAAGTGTTTGCAGACTGCTGTATCCACACACGGGTTTAACTCTGGAAGTTGAGTGCACTCATTGACAACCGTTCTGTTAGATAGCTGCGTGTTGGATTCAGAAGCAGATATTTCCCTGTGCTTTCTGCTGTTTCTTCCATATGCCGGTATTGGGCTGAAAACGCCTGTTTTGAAACTATGCACAGAAAGCGTTTACAGACTGCTGAATCCACACACGGGTTTATCTCTGGAAGTTGATTGCACACATTGACAACCGTTCTATTAGATAGCTGCGTTTTGTTTTTACAAGCAGATATTTCCCTGTGCTTTCTGCCGTTTCTTCCTTATGCCGGTATTGGGCTGAAAACGCCTGTTTTGAAACTCTGCACAGAAAGTGTTTGCAGACTGCTGAATCCACACACGGGTTTAACTCTGGAAGTTGAGTGCACACATTGACAACCGTTCTGTTAGATAGCTGCGTTTTGGATTTAGAAGCAGAATTCCCTGTGCTTTCTGCTGTTTCTTCCATATGCCGGTATTGGGCTGAAAACGCCTGTTTTGAAACTCTGCACAGAAAGTGTTTGCAGACTGCTGTATCCACACACGGGTTTAACTCTGGAAGTTGAGTGCACTCATTGACAACCGTTCTGCTAGATAGCTGCGTGTTGGATTCAGAAGCAGATATTTCCCTGTGCTTTCTGCTGTTTCTTCCATATGCCGGTATTGGGCTGAAAACGCCTGTTTTGAAACTCTGCACAGAAAGCGTTTACAGACTGCTGAATCCACACACGGGTTTAACTCTGGAAGTTGAGTGCACATATTGACAACCGTTCTGTTAGATAGCTGCATTTCGGATTTAGAAGCAGATATTTCCCTGTGCTTTCTGCTGTTTCTTCCATAAGCTGGTATTGGGCTGAAAACGCCTGTTTTGAAACTCTGAACAGAAAGTGTTTGCAGACTGCTGAATCCACACACGGGTTTAATTCTGGAAGTTGAGTGCACACAATGACAACCGTTCTGTTAGATAGCTGCGTTTTGGATTTAGAAGCAGATATTTTCCTGTGCTTTCTGGTGTTTCTTCCATATGCCGGTATTGGGCTGAAAACGCCTGTTTTGAAACTCTGCACAGAAAGTGTTTTCAGACTGCTGAATCCACACACGGGTTTAACTCTGGAAGTTGAGTGCACACATTGACAACCGTTCTGTTAGATAGCTGCGTTTTGGATTTAGAAGCAGAGATTTCCCTGTGCTTTCTGCTGTTTCTTCCATATGCCGGTATTGGGCTGAAAACGCCTGTTTTGAAACTCTGCACAGAAAGTGTTTGCAGAATGCTGTATCCACACACGGGTTTAACTCTGGAAGTTGAGTGCACACATTGACAACCGTTCTGTTAGATAGCTGAGTTTTGGATTTAGAAGCAGATATTTCCTTGTGCTTTCTGCTGTTTCTTCCATATGCCGGTATTGGGCTGAAAACGCCTGTTTTGAAACTCTGCACAGAAAGTGTTTGCAGACTGCTGAATCCAAACACGGGTTTAACTCTGGAAGTTGAGTGCACACATTGACAACCGTTCTGTTAGATAGCTGCGTTTTGGATTTAGAAGCAGATATTTCCCTGTGCTTACTGCCCTTTCTTTCATATGCCGGTATTGGGCTGAAAACGCGTGTTTTGAAACTCTGCACAGAAATTGTATACAGACTGCTGAATCCACACACGGGTTTAACTCTGGAAGTTGATTGCACACATTGACAACCGTTCTGTTAGATAGCTGCGTTTTGGATTTAGAAGCAGATATTTCCCTGTGCTTTCTGCCGTTTCTTCCATATGCCGGTATTGGGCTGAAAACGCCTGTTTTGAAACTCTGCACAGAAAGTGTTTGCATACTGCTGAATCCACACACGGGTTTAACTCAGGAAGTTGAGTGCACACATTGACAACCGTTCTGTTAGATAGCTCCGTTTTGGATTCAGAAGCAGATATTTCCCTGTGCTTTCTGCTGTTTCTTCCATATGCCGGTATTGGGCTGAAAACGCCTGTTTTGAAACTCTGCACAGAAAGTGTTTGCAGACTGCTGAATCCACACACGGGTTTAACTCTGGAAGTTGAGTGCACACATTGACAACCGTTCTGTTAGATAGCTGCGTTTTGGATTTAGAAGCAGAATTCCCTGTGCTTTCTGCTGTTTCTTCCATATGCCGGTATTGGGCTGAAAACGCCTGTTTTGAAACTCTGCACAGAAAGTGTTTGCAGACTGCTGTATCCACACACGGGTTTAACTCTGGAAGTTGAGTGCACTCATTGACAACCGTTCTGTTAGATAGCTGCGTGTTGGATTCAGAAGCAGATATTTCCCTGTGCTTTCTGCTGTTTCTTCCATATGCCGGTATTGGGCTGAAAACGCCTGTTTTGAAACTCTGCACAGAAAGCGTTTACAGACTGCTGAATCCACACACGGGTTTAACTCTGGAAGTTGATTGCACACATTGACAACCGTTCTATTAGATAGCTGCGTTTTGTTTTTACAAGCAGATATTTCCCTGTGCTTTCTGCCGTTTCTTCCTTATGCCGGTATTGGGCTGAAAACGCCTGTTTTGAAACTCTGCACAGAAAGTGTTTCCAGACTGCTGAATCCACACACGGGTTTAACTCTGGAAGTTGATTGCACACATTGACAACCGTTCTGTTAGATAGCTGCGTTTTGGATTTACAAGCAGCTATTTCCCTGTGCTTTCTGCCGTTTCTTCCATATGCCGGTATTGGGCTGAAAACGCCTGTTTTGAAACTCTGCACAGAAAGTGTTTGCAGACTGCTGAATCCACACACGGGTTTAACTCTGGAAGTTGATTGCACACATTGACAACCGTTCTGTTAGATAGCTCCGTTTTGGATTCAGAAGCAGATATTTCCCTGTGCTTTCTGCTGTTTCTTCCATATGCCAGTATTGGGCTGAAAACGCCTGTTTTGAAACTCTGCACAGAAAGGGTTTGCAGACTGCTGAATCCACACACGGGTTTAACTCTGGAAGTTGAGTGCACATATTGACAACCGTTTTGTTAGATAGCTGCATTTCGGATTTAGAAGCAGATATTTCCCTGTGCTTTCTGCTGTTTCTTCCATAAGCTGGTATTGGGCTGAAAACGCCTGTTTTGAAACTCTGAACAGAAAGTGTTTGCAGACTGCTGAATCCACACACGGGTTTAATTCTGGAAGTTGAGTGCACACAATGACAACCGTTCTGTTAGATAGCTGCGTTTTGGATTTAGAAGCAGATATTTCCCTGTGCTTTCTGGTGTTTCTTCCATATGCCGGTATTGGGCTGAAAACGCCTGTTTTGAAACTCTGCACAGAAAGTGTTTTCAGACTGCTGAATCCACACACGGGTTTAACTCTGGAAGTTGAGTGCAAACATTGACAACCGTTCTGTTAGATAGCTGCGTTTTGGATTTAGAAGCAGAGATTTCCCTGTGCTTTCTGCTGTTTCTTCCATATGCCGGTATTGGGCTGAAAACGCCTGTTTTGAAACTCTGCACAGAAAGTGTTTGCAGACTGCTGAATCCACACACGGGTTTAACTCTGGAAGTTGAGTGCACACATTGACAACCGTTCTGTTAGATAGCTGCGTTTTGGATTAGGAGGCAGATATTTCCCTGTGCTTGCTGCCCTTTCTTCCATATGCCGATTTTGGGCTGAGAACGCCTGTTTTGAGATTCTGCACAGAAAGTGTTTGCAGACTCCTGAATCCACGCACGGGTTTAACTCTGGATGTTGAGTGCACACATTGACAACCGTTCTGTTACATAGCTGCGTTTTGGATTAAGAAGCAGTTATTTCCCTGTGCTTACTGCCCTTTCTTCGATATGCCGGTATTGGGCTTAAAACGCCTGTTTTGAGACTCTGCAAAGAAAGTGTTTGCAGACTGCAGAATCCACACACGGGTTTGACTCTGGTAGTTGAGTGCACACATTGAGAAAGGTTCTTTTAGATAGCTGCATTTCAGATTCAGAAGCAGATATTTCCCTGGGCTTACTGCCCTTTCTTCCATATGCCGGTATTGGGCTGAAAACGCCTGTTTTGAGACTTTGCACAGAATGTGTTTGCAGACTGCTGAATCCACACACGGGTTTAACTCTGAAAGTTGAGTGCACACATTTACAACCGTTCTGTTAGATAGCTCCGTTTTGGATTTAGAAGCAGATATTTCCCTGGGCTTACTGCCATTTTTCAATATGCCGGTATTGGGCTGAAAAGGCCTGTTTTGAGACTCTGCTCAGAAAGTGTTTGCAGACTGCTGAATCGACACACGGGTTTAACTCTGGAATTTGAGTGCACACATTGACAACTGTTCTGTTAGGAAGTTGCGTTTTGGATTCAGAAGCAGATATTTCCCTGTGCTTTCTGCTGTTTCTTCCATATGCCGGTACTGGGCTGAAAACGCCTGTTTTGAAACTCTGCACAGAAAGTGTTTGCAGACTGCTGAATCCACACACGGATTTAACTCTGGAAGTTGAGTGCACACATTGACAACAGTTCTGTTAGATAGCTGCGTTTTGGATTCAGAAGCAGATATTTCCCTGTGCTTTCTGCTGTTTCTTCCATATGCCGGTATTGGGCTGAAAACGCCTGTTTTGAAACTCTGCACAGAAAGTGTTTACAGACTGCTGAATCCACACTCGGGTTTAACTCTGGAAGTTGATTGCACACATTGACAACCGTTCTATTACATAGCTGCGCTTTGTTTTTACAAGCAGATATTTCCCTGTGCTTTCTGCCGTTTCTTCCTTATGCCGGTATTGGGCTGAAAACGCCTGTTTTGAAACTCTGCACAGAAAGTGTTTGCAGACTGCTGAATCCACACACGGGTTTAACTCTGGAAGTTGAGTGCACACATTGACAACCGTTCTGTTATATAGCTGCGTTTTGGATTTAGAAGCAGATATTTCCCTTTGTTTACTGCCCTTTCTTCCATATGCCGGTATTGGCCTGAAAATGCCTGTTTTGAAACTCTGCACAGAAAATGTTTGCAGACTGCTGAATCCACACACGGGTTTAACTCTGGAAGTTGAGTGCACACATTGACAACTGTTCTGTTAGATAGCTGTGTTTTGGATTTAGAAGCAGATATTTACCTGTGCTTTCTGCTGTTTCTTCCAGATGCCGGTATTGGGCTGAAAACGCCTGTTTTGAAACTCTGCACAGAAAGTGTTTGCAGACTGCTGAATCCACACACGGGTTTAACTCTGGAAGTTGAGTGCACACATTGACAACCGTTCTGTTAGATAGCTGCGTTTTGGATTTAGAAGCAGAATTCCCTGTGCTTTCTGCTGTTTCTTCCATATGCCGGTAGTGGGCTGAAAACGCCTGTTTTGAAACTCTGCACAGAAAGTGTTTGCAGACTGCTGAATCCACACACGGGTTTAACTCTGGAAGTTGAGTGCACACATTGACAACCGTTCTGTTAGATAGCTGCGTTTTGGATTTAGAAGCAGATATTTCCCTGTGCTTACTGCCCTTTCTTTCATATGCCGGTATTGGGCTGAAAACGCCTGTTTTGAAACTCTGCACATAAATTGTATACAGACTGCTGAATCCACACACGGGTTTAACTCTGGAAGTTGATTGCACACATTGACAACCGTTCTGTTAGATAGCTGCGTTTTGGATTTACAAGCAGATATTTCCCTGTGCTTTCTGCCGTTTCTTCCATATGCCGGTATTGGGCTGAAAACGCCTGTTTTGAAACTCTGCACAGAAAGTGTTTGCAGACTGCTGAATCCACACACGGGTTTAACTCAGGAAGTTGAGTGCACACATTGACAACCGTTCTGTTAGATAGCTCCGTTTTGGATTCAGAAGCAGATATTTCCCTGTGCTTTCTGCTGTTTCTTCCATATGCCGGTATTGGGCTGAAAACGCCTGTTTTGAAACTCTGCACAGAAAGTGTTTGCAGACTGCTGAATCCACACACGGGTTTAACTCTGGAAGTTGAGTGCACACATTGACAACCGTTCTGTTAGATAGCTGCGTTTTGGATTTAGAAGCAGAATTCCCTGTGCTTTCTGCTGTTTCTTCCATATGCCGGTATTGGGCTGAAAACGCCTGTTTTGAAACTCTGCACAGAAAGTGTTTGCAGACTGCTGTATCCACACACGGGTTTAACTCTGGAAGTTGAGTGCACTCATTGACAACCGTTCTGTTAGATAGCTGCGTGTTGGATTCAGAAGCAGATATTTCCCTGTGCTTTCTGCTGTTTCTTCCATATGCCGGTATTGGGCTGAAAACGCCTGTTTTGAAACTATGCACAGAAAGCGTTTACAGACTGCTGAATCCACACAC
This sequence comes from Aotus nancymaae, assembly GCF_030222135.1. Taxonomy (NCBI): domain Eukaryota; kingdom Metazoa; phylum Chordata; class Mammalia; order Primates; family Aotidae; genus Aotus; species Aotus nancymaae. The sequence continues at coordinate 288,820 of NW_026988555.1, forward strand.
GGGTTTAACTCTGGAAGTTGATTGCACACATTGACAACCGTTCTATTAGATAGCTGCGTTTTGTTTTTACAAGCAGATATTTCCCTGTGCTTTCTGCCGTTTCTTCCTTATGCCGGTATTGGGCTGAAAACGCCTGTTTTGAAACTCTGCACAGAAAGTGTTTGCAGACTGCTGAATCCACACACGGGTTTAACTCTGGAAGTTGAGTGCACACATTGACAACCGTTCTGTTATATAGCTGCGTTTTGGATTTAGAAGCAGATATTTCCATTTGTTTACTGCCCTTTCTTCCATATTCCGGTATTGGCCTGAAAATGCCTGTTTTGAAACTCTGCACAGAAAATGTTTTCAGACTGCTGAATCCACACACGGGTTTAACTCTGGAAGTTGAGTGCACACATTGACAACTGTTCTGTTAGATAGCTGTGTTTTGGATTTAGAAGCAGATATTTACCTGTGCTTTCTGCTGTTTCTTCCAGATGCCAGTATTGGGCTGAAAACGCCTGTTTTGAAACTCTGCACAGAAAGTGTTTGCAGACTGCTGAATCCACTCACGGGTTTAACTCTGGAAGTTGAGTGCACACATTGACAACCGTTCTGTTAGATAGCTGCGTTTTGGATTTAGAAGCAGAATTCCCTGTGCTTTCTGCTGTTTCTTCCATATGCCGGTAGTGGGCTGAAAACGCCTGTTTTGAAACTCTGCACAGAAAGTGTTTGCAGACTGCTGAATCCACACACGGGTTTAACTCTGGAAGTTGAGTGCACACATTGACAACCGTTCTGTTAGATAGCTGCGTTTTGGATTTAGAAGCAGATATTTCCCTGTGCTTACTGCCCTTTCTTTCATATGCCGGTATTGGGCTGAAAACGCCTGTTTTGAAACTCTGCACAGAAATTGTATACAGACTGCTGAATCCACACACGGGTTTAACTCTGGAAGTTGATTGCACACATTGACAACCGTTCTGTTAGATAGCTGCGTTTTGGATTTACAAGCAGATATTTCCCTGTGCTTTCTGCCGTTTCTTCCATATGCCGGTATTGGGCTGAAAACGCCTGTTTTGAAACTCTGCACAGAAAGTGTTTGCATACTGCTGAATCCACACACGGGTTTAACTCAGGAAGTTGATTGCACACATTGAAAACCGTTCTGTTAGATAGCTCCGTTTTGGATTCAGAATCAGATATTTCCCTGTGCTTTCTGCTGTTTCTTCCATATGCCGGTATTGGGCTGAAAACGCCTGTTTTGAAACTCTGCACAGAAAGTGTTTGCAGACTGCTGAATCCACACACGGGTTTAACTCTGGAAGTTGAGTGCACACATTGACAACCGTTCTGTTAGATAGCTGCGTTTTGGATTTAGAAGCAGAATTCCCTGTGCTTTCTGCTGTTTCTTCCATATGCCGGTATTGGGCTGAAAACGCCTGTTTTGAAACTCTGCACAGAAAGTGTTTGCAGACTGCTGTATCCACACACGGGTTTAACTCTGGAAGTTGAGTGCACTCATTGACAACCGTTCTGTTAGATAGCTGCGTGTTGGATTCAGAAGCAGATATTCCCTGTGCTTTCTGCTGTTTCTTCCATATGCCGGTATTGGGCTGAAAACGCCTGTTTTGAAACTTTGCACAGAAAGCGTTTACAGACTGCTGAATCCACACACGGGTTTAACTCTGGAAGTTGATTGCACACATTGACAACCGTTCTATTAGAGAGCTGCGTTTTGTTTTTACAAGCAGATATTTCCCTGTGCTTTCTGCCGTTTCTTCCTTATGCCGGTATTGGGCTGAAAACGCCTGTTTTGAAACTCTGCACAGAAAGTGTTTCCAGACTGCTGAATCCACACACGGGTTTAACTCTGGAAGCTGAGTGCACACATTGACAACCGTTCTGTTAGATAGCTGCGTTTTAGATTTAGAAGCAGATATTTCCCTTTGTTTACTGCCCTTTCTTCCATATGCCGGTATGGGGCTGAAAATGCCTGTTTTGAAACTCTGCACAGAAAATGTTTGCAGACTGCTGAATCCACACACGGGTTTAACTCTGGAAGTTGAGTGCACACATTGACAACTGTTCTGTTAGATAGCTGTGTTTTGGATTTAGAAGCAGATATTTCCCTGTGCTTTCTGCTGTTTCTTCCATATGCCGGTACTGGGCTGAAAACGCCTGTTTTGAAACTCTGCACAGAAAGTGTTTGCAGACTGCTGAATCCACACACGGGTTTAACTCTGGAAGTTGAGTGCACACATTGACAACCGTTCTGTTAGATAGCTGCGTTTTGGATTTAGAAGCAGATATTTCCCTGTGCTTACTGCCCGTTCTTCCATATGCCGGTATTGGGCTGAAAACACCTGTTTTGAAACTCTGCACAGAAAGGGTTTGCAGACTGCTGAATCCACACACGGGTTTAACTCTGGAAGTTGAGTGCACATATTGACAACCGTTCTGTTAGATAGCTGCGTTTTGGATTCAGAAGCAGATATTTAACTGTGCTTTCTGCTGTTTCTTCCATAAGCTGGTATTGGGCTGAAAACGCCTGTTTTGAAACTCTGAACAGAAAGTGTTTGCAGACTGCTGAATCCACACACGGGTTTGCCTCTGGAAGTTGAGTGCACACATTGACAACCGTTCTGTTAGATAACTGCGTTTTGGATTTAGAAGCAGATATTACTCTGTGCTTACTGGTCTTTCTTCCATATGTCGGTAAGGGGCTGAAAACGCCTGTTATGAGACTCTGCACAGAAAGGGTTTGCAGACTGCTGAATCCACACACGGGTTTAACTCTGGAAGTTGAGTGCACACATTGACAACCGTTCTGTTAGATAGCTGCGTTTTGGATTAGGAGGCAGATATTTCCCTGTGCTTGCTGCCCTTTCTTCCATATGCCGATTTTGGGCTGAGAACGCCTGTTTTGAGATTCTGCACAGAAAGTGTTTGCAGACTCCTGAATCCACGCACGGGTTTAACTCAGGATGTTGAGTGCACGCATTGACAACCGTTCTGTTACATAGCTGCGTTTTGGATTAAGAAGCAGTTATTTCCCTGTGCTTACTGCCCTTTCTTCGATATGCCGGTATTGGGCTTAAAACGCCTGTTTTGAGACTCTGCAAAGAAAGTGTTTGCAGACTGCAGAATCCACACACGGGTTTGACTCTGGTAGTTGAGTGCACACATTGAGAAAAGTTCTTTTAGATAGCTGCATTTCGGATTCAGAAGCAGGTATTTCCCTGGGCTTACTGCCATTTTTCAATATGCCGGTATTGGGCTGAAAAGGCCTGTTTTGAGACTCTGCTCAGAAAGTGTTTGCAGACTGCTGAATCGACACACGGGTTTAACTCTGGAATTTGAGTGCACACATTGACAACTGTTCTGTTAGGTAGTTGCGTATTGGATTCAGAAGCAGATATTTCACTGTGCTTACTGCCCTTTCTTCCATATGCCGGTATTGGGCTGAAAACGCCTGTTTTGACACTCTACACAGAAAATGTTTGCAGACTGCTGAATCCACACACGGGTTTGCCTCTGGAAGTTGAGTGCACACATTGACAACCGTTCTGTTAGATAACTGCGTTTTGGATTTAGAAGCAGATATTTCTCTGTGCTTACTGGTCTTTCTTCCATATGTCGGTAAGGGGCTGAAAACGCCTGTTATGAGACTCTGCACAGAAAGGGTTTGCAGACTGCTGAATCCACACACGGGTTTAACTCTGGAAATTGAGTGCACACTTTGACAACCGTTCTGTTAGATAGCTGCGTTTTGGATTTAGAAGCAGATATTTGCCTGTGCTTACTGCCCTTTCTTCCATATGCCGGTATTGGCCTGAAAACGCCTGTTTTGTGACTCTGCACAGAAAGCGTTTGCAGACTGTTCAATCCACACACGGGTTTAACTCAGGAAGTTGACTGCACACATTGACGACCGTTCTGTTACATAGCTGCATGTTAGATTTAGAAGCAGATATTTCCCTGTGCTTACTGGCCTTTCTATCATATGCCGGTACAGGGCTGAAAACTCCTGTTTTGAGACCTTGCACAGAAAGTGTATGCAGACTGCTGAATCCGCACACGGGTTTAACTCTTGGAGTTGAGTTCACACATTGACAACCGTTCTGTTAGATAGCTGCGTTTTGGATTTAGAAGCAGGTATTTCCCTGTGCTTACTGTCCTTTATTCCATATGCCTGTACTGGGCTGAAAACGCCTGTTTTGCGACTCTGCACAGAAAGCGTTTGCACACTGTTGAATCCACACACGGGTTTATCTCAGGAAGTTGAGTGCACACATTGACAACCGTTCTGTTAGATAGCTGCATGTTGGATTTAGAAGCAGATACTTCCCTGTGCTTACTTCCCTATCTTCTATATGCCAGTATGGGGCTGAAAACGCCTGTTTTGAGACTCTGTACAGAAAGTATTTGTAGACTGCGGAATCCACACACGGGTTTAACTCCGGGAGCTGAGTGCAAACATTGACAACCGTTCTGTTAGATAGCTGTGTTTTGGATTTAGAAGCAGATATTTACCTGTGCTTACTGCCCTTTATTCCATATGCCGTTATGGGGCTGAAAACGCCTGTTTTGAGACTCTGCACACGAAGTGTTTGCAGACTGCTGAATCCACACACGGGATTAAATCTGAAAGTTGAGTGCACACATTGACAACCGTTCTGTTAGATAGCTGCATTTTGGATTTAGAAACAGATATTTCCCTTTGCTTAGTGCCCTGTCTTCCATATGCCGGTTTTGGGATGAAAACGCCTGTTTTGAGACTCTGCACAGAAATTGTTTGCAGACTGCTGAATCCACACACGGGTTTAACTCTGGGAGTTGAGTGCACACATTGACAACCGTTCTGTTTGATAGCTGTGTTTTGGATTTAGAAACACTTATTTCCCTGTTCTTACTGCCCTTTGTTTCATATGCCGGTATTGGGCTGAAAACGCCTGTTTTGAGACTCTGCACAGAAAGTGTTTGCAGGCTGCTGAATCCACACACGGGTTTAACTCTGGAATTTCAGTGCACACATTGACAACGGTTCAGTTAGATAGCTGCGTTTTGGATTTAGAAGCAGGTATTTCCCTGTGCTTACTGCCCTTTATTCCATATGCCATTATGGAGATGAAAACGTCTGTTTTCAGACTCTGCACAGAAAGTGTTTGCAGACTGCTGAATCCACACACGGGTTTAACTCTGGAAGTTGAGTGCACACATTGACAACCGTTCTGTTAGATAGCTGCGTTTTGGATTTAGAAGCAGATATTTCCCTGTGCTTACTGCCCGTTCTTCCATATGCCGGTATTGGGCTGAAAACGCCTGTTTTGAAACTCTGCACAGAAAGTGTTTCCAGACTGCTGAATCCACACACGGGTTTAACTCAGGAACTTGAGTGAACACATTGACAACCGTTCTGTTAGATAGCTCCGTTTTGGATTCAGAAGCAGATATTTCCCTGTGCTTTCTGCTGTTTCTTCCATATGCCGGTATTGGGCTGAAAACGCCTGTTTTGAAACTCTGCACAGAAAGTGTTTGCAGACTGCTGAATCCACACACGGGTTTAACTCTGGAAGTTGAGTGCACACATTGACAACCGTTCTGTTAGATAGCTGCGTTTTGGATTTAGAAGCAGAATTCCCTGTGCTTTCTGCTGTTTCTTCCATATGCCGGTATTGGGCTGAAAACGGCTGTTTTGAAACTCTGCACAGAAAGTGTTTGCAGACTTCTGTATCCACACACGGGTTTAACTCTGGAAGTTGAGTGCACACATTGACAACCGTTCTGTTAGATAGGTGCGTGTTGGATTCAGATGCATATATTTCCCTGTGCTTTCTGCTGTTTCTTCCATATGCCGGTAGTGGGCTGAAAACACCTGTTTTGAAACTCTGCACATAAAATGTTTGCAGACTGCTGAATCCACACACGGGTTTAACTCTGGAAGTTGAGTGCACACATTGACAACACTTCTGTTAGATAGCTGCGTTTTGGATTTACAGGCAGATATTTCCCTGTGCTTTCTGCCGTGTCCTCCATCTGTCGGTATTGGGCTGAAAACGCCTGTTTTGAAACTCTGCACAGAAAGTGTTTGCAGACTGCTGAATCGACACACGGGTTAAACTCTGGAAGTTGAGTGCACACATTGACAACCGTTCTGTTAGATAGCTGCGTTTTGGATTCAGAAGCAGATATTTCCCTGTGCTTTCTGCTGTTTCTTCCATATGCCGGTATTGGGCTGAAAACGCCTGTTTTGAAACTCTGCACAGAAAGCGTTTACAGACTGCTGAATCCACACACGGGTTTACCTCTGGAAGTTGATTGCACACATTGACAACCGTTCTATTAGATAGCTGCATTTTGTTTTTACAAGCAGATATTTCCCTGTGCTTTCTGCCGTTTCTTCCTTATGCCGGTATTGGGCTGAAAACGCCTGTTTTGAAACTCTGCACAGAAAGTGTTTCCAGACTGCTGAATCCACACACGGGTTTAACTCTGGAAGTTGAGTGCACACATTGACAACCGTTCTGTTAGAGAGCTTCGTTTTGGATTTAGTAGCAGATATTTCCCTTTGTTTACTGCCCTTTCTTCCATATGCCGGTATTGGGCTGAAAATGCCTGTTTTGAAACTCTGCACAGAAAATGTTTGCAGACTGCTGAATCCACACACGGGTTACCTCTGGAAGTTGAGTGCACACATTGACAACTGTTCTGTTAGATAGCTGTGTTTTGGATTTAGAACCAGATATTTCCCTGTGCTTTCTGCTGTTTCTTCCATATGCCGGTATTGGGCTGAAAACGCCTGTTTTGAAACTCTGCACAGAAAGTGTTTGCAGACTGCTGAATCCACACACGGGTTTAACTCTGGAAGTTGAGTGCACACATTGACAACCGTTCTGTTAGATAGCTGCGTTTTGGATTTAGAAGCAGAATTCCCTGTGCTTTCTGCTGTTTCTTCCATATGCCGGTAGTGGTCTGAAAACGCCTGTTTTGAAACTCTGCACAGAAAGTGTTTGCAGACTGCTGAATCCACACACGGGTTTAACTCTGGAAGTTGAGTGCACACATTGACAACCGTTCTGTTAGATAGCTGCGTTTTGGATTTAGAAGCAGATATTTCCCAGTGCTTACTGCCCTTTCTTCCATATGCCGGTATTGGGCTGAAAACGCCTGTTTTGAAACTCTGCACAGAATGTGTATACAGACTGCTGAATCCACACACGGGTTTAACTCTGGAAGTTGATTCCACACATTGACAACCGTTCTGTTAGATAGCTGCGTTTTGGATTTACAAGCAGATATTTCCCTGTGCTTTCTGCCGTTTCTTCCATATGCCGGTATTGGGCTGAAAACGCCTGTTTTGAAACTCTGCACAGAAAGTGTTTGCAGACTTCTGAATCCACACACGGGTTTAACTCAGGAAGTTGAGTGCACACATTGACAACCGTTCTGTTAGATAGCCCCGTTTTGGATTCAGAAGCAGATATTTCCCTGTGCTTTCTGCTGTTTCTTCCATATGCCGGTATTGGGCTGAAAACGCCTGTTTTGAAACTCTGCACAGAAAGTGTTTGCAGACTGCTGAATCCACACACGGGTTTAACTCTGGAAGTTGAGTGCACACATTGACAACCGTTCTGTTAGATAGCTGCGTTTTGGATTCAGAAGCAGATATTTCCCTGTGCTTTCTGCTGTTTCTTCCATAAGCCGGTATTGGGCTGAAAACGCCTGTTTTGAAACTCTGCACAGAAAGTGTTTGCAGACTGCTGAATCCACACACGGGTTTAATTCTGGAAGTTGAGTGCACACAATGACAACCGTTCTGTTAGATAGCTGAGTTTTGGATTTAGAAGCAGATATTTTTCTGGGCTTTCTGGTGTTTCTTCCATATGACGGTATTGGCCTGAAAACGCCTGTTTTGAAACTCTGCACAGAAAGTGTTTGCAGACTGCTGAATCCACACACGGGTTTAACTCTGGAAGTTGAGTGCACACATTGACAACCGTTCTGTTAGATAGCTGCGTTTTGGATTTAGAAGCAGATATTTCCCTGTGCTTTCTGCTGTTTCTTCCATATGCCGGTACTGGGCTGAAAACGCCTGTTTTGAAACTCTGCACAGAAAGTGTTTGCAGACTGCTGAATCCACACACCGGTTTAACTCTGGAAGTAGAGTGCACACATTGACAACCGTTCTGTTAGATAGCTGCGTTTTGGATTCAGAAGCAGATATTTCCCTGTGCTTTCTGCTGTTTCTTCCATAGGCCGGTATTGGGCTGAAAACGCCTGTTTTGAAACTCTGCACAGAAAGTGTTTACAGACTGCTGAATCCACACACGGGTTTAACTCTGGAAGTTGAGTGCACACATTGACAACCGTTCTGTTAGATAGCTGCGTTTTGGATTTAGAAGCAGATATTTCCCTTTGTTTACTGCCCTTTCTTCCATATGCCTGTATTGGCCTGAAAATGCCTGTTTTGAAACTCTGCACAGAAAATGTTTGCAGACTGCTGAATCCACACACGGGTTTAACTCTGGAAGTTGAGTGCACACATTGACAACTGTTCTGTTAGATAGCTGTGTTTTGGATTTAGAAGCAGATATTTACCTGTGCTTTCTGCTGTTTCTTCCATATGCCGGTATTGGGCTGAAAACGCCTGTTTTGAAACTCTGCACAGAAAGTGTTTGCAGACTGCTGAATCCACACACGGGTTTAACTCTGGAAGTTGAGTGCACACATTGACAACCGTTCTGTTAGTTAGCTGCGTTTTGGATTTAGAAGCAGAATTCCCTGTGCTTTCTGCTGTTTCTTCCATATGCCGGTAGTGGGCTGAAAACGCCTGTTTTGAAACTCTGCACAGAAAGTGTTTGCAGACTGCTGAATCCACACACGGGTTTAATTCAGGAAGTTGAGTGCACACAATGACAACCTTTCTGTTAGATAGCTGAGTTTTGGATTTAGAAGCAGATATTTTTCTGGGCTTTCTGGTGTTTCTTCCATAGGCCGGTATTGGCCTGAAAACGCCTGTTTTGAAACTCTGCACAGAAAGTGTTTTCAGACTGATGAATCCACACACGGGTTTAACTCTGGAAGTTGAGTGCACACATTGACAACCGTTCTGTTAGATAGCTGCGTTTTGGATTTAGAAGCAGATATTTCCCTTTGCTTTCCGCTGTTTCTTCCATATGCCGGTACTGGACTGAAAACGCCTGTTTTGAAACTCTGCACAGAAAGGGTTTGCAGACTGCTGAATCCACACACCGGTTTAACTCTGGAAGTAGAGTGCACACATTGACAACCGTTCTGTTAGATAGCTGCGTTTTGGATTTAGAAGCAGAAATCCCTGTGCTTTCTGCTGTTTCTTCCATATGCCGGTAGTGGGCTGAAAACGCCTGTTTTGAAACTCTGCACAGAAAGTGTTTGCAGACTGCTGAATCCACACACGGGTTTAACTCTGGAAGTTGAGTGCACACATTGACAACCGTTCTGTTAGATAGCTGCGTTTTGGATTTAGAAGCAGATATTTCCCAGTGCTTACTGCCCTTTCTTCCATATGCCGGTATTGGGCTGAAAACGCCTGTTTTGAAACTCTGCACAGAAAGTGTATACAGACTGCTGAATCCACACACGGGTTTAACTCTGGAAGTTGATTGCACACATTGACAACCGTTCTGTTAGATAGCTGCGTTTTGGATTTACAAGCAGATATTTCCCTGTGCTTTCTGCCGTTTCTTCCATATGCCGGTATTGGGATGAAAACGCCTGTTTTGAAACTCTGCACAGAAAGTGTTTGCAGACTTCTGAATCCACACACGGGTTTAACTCAGGAAGTTGAGTGCACACATTGACAACCGTTCTGTTAGATAGCCCCGTTTTGGATTCAGAAGCAGATATTTCCCTGTGCTTTCTGCTGTTTCTTCCATATGCCGGTATTGGGCTGAAAACGCCTGTTTTGAAACTCTGCACAGAAAGTGTTTGCAGACTGCTGAATCCACACACGGGTTTAACTCTGGAAGTTGAGTGCACACATTGACAACCGTTCTGTTAGATAGCTGCGTTTTGGATTCAGAAGCAGATATTTCCCTGTGCTTTCTGCTGTTTCTTCCATAAGCCGGTATTGGGCTGAAAACGCCTGTTTTGAAACTCTGCACAGAAAGTGTTTGCAGACTGCTGAATCCACACACGGGTTTAATTCTGGAAGTTTAGTGCACACAATGACAACCGTTCTGTTAGATAGCTGAGTTTTGGATTTAGAAGCAGATATTTTTCTGGGCTTTCTGGTGTTTCTTCCATATGCCGGTATTGGCCTGAAAACGCCTGTTTTGAAACTCTGCACAGAAAGTGTTTGCAGACTGCTGAATCCACACACGGGTTTAACTCTGGAAGTTGAGTGCACACATTGACAACCGTTCTGTTAGATAGCTGCGTTTTGGATTTAGAAGCAGATATTTCCCTTTGCTTTCTGCTGTTTCTTCCATATGCCGGTACTGGGCTGAAAACGCCTGTTTTGAAACTCTGCACAGAAAGTGTTTGCAGACTGCTGAATCCACACACCGGTTTAACTCTGGAAGTAGAGTGCACACGTTGACAACCGTTCTGTTAGATAGCTGCGTTTTGGATTCAGAAGCAGAGATTTCCCTGTGCTTTCTGCTGTTTCTTCCATAGGCCGGTATTGGGCTGAAAACGCCTGTTTTGAAACTCTGCACAGAAAGTGTTTACAGACTGCTGAATCCACACACGGGTTTAACTCTGGAAGTTGAGTGCACACATTGACAACCGTTCTGTTAGATAGCTGCGTTTTGGATTTAGAAGCAGATATTTCCCTTTGTTTACTGCCCTTTCTTCCATATGCCGGTATTGGCCTGAAAATGCCTGTTTTGAAACTCTGCACAGAAAATGTTTGCAGACTGCTGAATCCACACACGGGTTTAACTCTGGAAGTTGAGTGCACACATTGACAACTGTTCTGTTAGATAGCTGTGTTTTGGATTTAGAAGCAGATATTTACCTGTGCTTTCTGCTGTTTCTTCCATATGCCGGTATTGGGCTGAAAACGCCTGTTTTGAAACTCTGCACAGAAAATGTTTGCAGACTGCTGAATCCACACACGGGTTTAACTCTGGAAGTTGAGTGCACACATTGACAACCGTTCTGTTAGATAGCTGCGTTTTGGATTTAGAAGCAGAAATCCCTGTGCTTTCTGCTGTTTCTTCCATATGCCGGTAGTGGGCTGAAAACGCCTGTTTTGAAACTCTGCACAGAAAGTGTTTGCAGACTGCTGAATCCACACACGGGTTTAATTCTGGAAGTTGAGTGCACACAATGACAACCTTTCTGTTAGATAGCTGAGTTTTGGATTTAGAAGCAGATATTTTTCTGGGCTTTCTGGTGTTTCTTCCATATGCCGGTATTGGCCTGAAAACGCCTGTTTTGAAACTCTGCACAGAAAGTGTTTTCAGACTGCTGAATCCACACACGGGTTTAACTCTGGAAGTTGAGTGCACACATTGACAACCGTTCTGTTAGATAGCTGCGCTTTGGATTTAGAAGCAGATATTTCCCTTTGCTTTCTGCTGTTTCTTCCATATGCCGGTACTGAGCTGAAAACGCCTGTTTTGAAACTCTGCACAGAAAGTGTTTGCAGACTGCTGAATCCACACACCGGTTTAACTCTGGAAGTAGAGTGCACACATTGACAACCGTTCTGTTAGATAGCTGCGTTTTGGATTCAGAAGCAGATATTTCCCTGTGCTTTCTGCTGTTTCTTCCATAGGCCAGTATTGGGCTGAAAACGCCTGTTTTGAAACTCTGCACAGAAAGCGTTTACAGACTGCTGAATCCACACACGGGTTTAACTCTGGAAGTTGATTGCACACATTGACAACCGTTCTATTAGATAGCTGCATTTTGTTTTTACAAGCAGATATTTCCCTGTGCTTTCTGCCGTTTCTCCCTTATGCCGGTATTGGGCTGAAAACGCCTGTTTTGAAACTCTGCACAGAAAGTGTTTGCAGACTTCTGTATCCACACACGGGTTTAACTCTGGAAGTTGAGTGCACACATTGACAACCGTTCTGTTAGATAGCTGCGTGTTGGATTCAGATGCAGATATTTCCCTGTGCTTTCTGCTGTTTCTTCCATATGCCGGTATTGGGCTGAAAACGCCTGTTTTGAAACTCTGCACAGAAAGTGTTTGCAGACTGCTGAATCCACACACGGGTTTAACTCTGGAAGTTGAGTGCACACATTGACAACCGTTCTGTTAGATAGCTGCATTTTGGATTTAGAAGCAGAATTCCCTGTGCTTTCTGCTGTTTCTTCCATATGCCGGTACTGGGCTGAAAACGCCTGTTTTGAAACTCTGCACAGAAAGTGTTTGCAGACTGCTGAATCCACACACCGGTTTAACTCTGGAAGTAGAGTGCACACGTTGACAACCGTTCTGTTAGATAGCTGCGTTTTCGATTCAGAAGCAGATATTTCCCTGTGCTTTCTGCTGTTTCTTCCATAGGCCGGTATTGGGCTGAAAACGCCTGTTTTGAAACTCTGCACAGAAAGTGTTTACAGACTGCTGAATCCACACACGGGTTTAACTCTGGAAGTTGAGTGCACACATTGACAACCGTTCTGTTAGATAGCTGCGTTTTGGATTTAGAAGCAGATATTTCCCTTTGTTTACTGCCCTTTCTTCCATATGCCGGTATTGGCCTGAAAATGCCTGTTTTGAAACTCTGCACAGAAAATGTTTGCAGACTGCTGAATCCACACACGGGTTTAACTCTGGAAGTTGAGTGCACACATTGACAACTGTTCTGTTAGATAGCTGTGTTTTGGATTTAGAAGCAGATATTTACCTGTGCTTTCTGCTGTTTCTTCCATATGCCGGTATTGGGCTGAAAACGCCTGTTTTGAAACTCTGCACAGAAAATGTTTGCAGACTGCTGAATCCACACACGGGTTTAACTCTGGAAGTTGAGTGCACACATTGACAACCGTTCTGTTAGATAGCTGCGTTTTGGATTTAGAAGCAGAATTCCCTGTGCTTTCTGCTGTTTCTTCCATATGCCGGTAGTGGGCTGAAAACGCCTGTTTTGAAACTCTGCACAGAAAGTGTTTGCAGACTGCTGAATCCACACACGGGTTTAATTCTGGAAGTTGAGTGCACACAATGACAACCTTTCTGTTAGATAGCTGAGTTTTGGATTTAGAAGCAGATATTTTTCTGGGCTTTCTGGTGTTTCTTCCATATGCCGGTATTGGCCTGAAAACGCCTGTTTTGAAACTCTGCACAGAAAGTGTTTTCAGACTGCTGAATCCACACACGGGTTTAACTCTGGAAGTTGAGTGCACACATTGACAACCGTTCTTTTAGATAGCTGCGCTTTGGATTTAGAAGCAGATATTTCCCTTTGCTTTCTGCTGTTTCTTCCATATGCCGGTACTGGGCTGAAAACGCCTGTTTTGAAACTCTGCACAGAAAGTGTTTGCAGACTGCTGAATCCACACACCGGTTTAACTCTGGAAGTAGAGTGCACACATTGACAACCGATCTGTTAGATAGCTGCGTTTTGGATTCAGAAGCAGATATTTCCTTGTGCTTTCTGCTGTTTCTTCCATCGGCCAGTATTGGGCTGAAAACGCCTGTTTTGAAACTCTGCACAGAAAGTGTTTACAGACTGCTGAATCCACACACGGGTTTAACTCTGGAAGTTGAGTGCACACATTGACAACCGTTCTGTTAGATAGCTGCGTTTTGGATTTAGAAGCAGATATTTCCCTTTGTTTACTGCCCTTTCTTCCATATGCCGGTATTGGCCTGAAAATGCCTGTTTTGAAACTCTGCACAGAAAATGTTTGCAGACTGCTGAATCCACACACGGGTTTAACTCTGGAAGTTGAGTGCACACATTGACAACTGTTCTGTTAGATAGCTGTGTTTTGGATTTAGAAGCAGATATTTACCTGTGCTTTCTGCTGTTTCTTCCATATGCCGGTATTGGGCTGAAAACGCCTGTTTTGAAACTCTGCACAGAAAGTGTTTGCAGACTTCTGTATCCACACACGGGTTTAACTCTGGAAGTTGAGTGCACACATTGACAACCGTTCTGTTAGATAGCTGCGTGTTGGATTCAGATGCAGATATTTCCCTGTGCTTTCTGCTGTTTCTTCCGTATGCCGGTATTGGGCTGAAAACACCTGTTTTGAAACTCTGCACATAAAATGTTTGCAGACTGCTGAATCCACACACGGGTTTCACTCTGGAAGTTGAGTGCACACATTGACAACCCTTCTGTTAGATAGCTGCGTTTTGGATTTACAGGCAGATATTTCCCTGTGCTTTCTGCCGTGTCCTCCATCTGTCGGTATTGGGCTGAAAACGCCTGTTTTGAAACTCTGCACAGAAAGTGTTTGCAGACTGCTGAATCGACACACGGGTTAAACTCTGGAAGTTGAGTGCACACATTGACAACCGTTCTGTTAGATAGCTGCGTTTTGGATTCAGAAGCAGATATTTCCCTGTGCTTTCTGCTGTTTCTTCCATATGCCGGTATTGGGCTGAAAACGCCTGTTTTGAAACTCTGCACAGAAAGCGTTTACAGACTGCTGAATCCACACACGGGTTTACCTCTGGAAGTTGATTGCACACATTGACAACCGTTCTATTAGATAGCTGCATTTTGTTTTTACAAGCAGATATTTCCCTGTGCTTTCTGCCGTTTCTTCCTTATGCCGGTATTGGGCTGAAAACGCCTGTTTTGAAACTCTGCACAGAAAGTGTTTCCAGACTGCTGAATCCACACACGGGTTTAACTCTGGAAGTTGAGTGCACACATTGACAACCGTTCTGTTAGATAGCTTCGTTTTGGATTTAGAAGCAGATATTTCCCTTTGTTTACTGCCCTTTCTTCCATATGCCGGTATTGGGCTGAAAATGCCTGTTTTGAAACTCTGCACAGAAAATGTTTGCAGACTGCTGAATCCACACACGGGTTACCTCTGGAAGTTGAGTGCACACATTGACAACTGTTCTGTTAGATAGCTGTGTTTTGGATTTAGAAGCAGATATTTCCCTGTGCTTTCTGCTGTTTCTTCCATATGCCGGTATTGGGCTGAAAACGCCTGTTTTGAAACTCTGCACAGAAAGTGTTTGCAGACTGCTGAATCCACACACGGGTTTAACTCTGGAAGTTGAGTGCACACATTGACAACCGTTCTGTTAGATAGCTGCATTTTGGATTTAGAAGCAGAATTCCCTGTGCTTTCTGCTGTTTCTTCCATATGCCGGTAGTGGGCTGAAAACGCCTGTTTTGAAACTCTGCACAGAAAGTGTTTGCAGACTGCTGAATCCACACACGGGTTTAACTCTGGAAGTTGATTGCACACATTGACAACCGTTCTGTTAGATAGCTGCGTTTTGGATTCAGAAGCAGATATTTCCCTGTGCTTTCTGCTGTTTCTTCCATATGCCGGTATTGGGCTGAAAACGCCTGTTTTGAAACTCTGCACAGAAAATGTTTGCAGACTGCTGAATCCACACACGGGTTTAACTCTGGAAGTTGAGTGCACACATTGACAACCGTTCTGTTAGATAGCTGCGTTTTGGATTTAGAAGCAGATATTTCCCTTTGCTTTCTGCTGTTTCTTCCATATGCCGGTACTGGGCTGAAAACGCCTGTTTTGAAACTCTGCACAGAAAGGGTTTGCAGACTGCTGAATCCACACACCGGTTTAACTCTGGAAGTAGAGTGCACACATTTACAACCGTTCTGTTAGATAGCTGCGTTTTGGATTCAGAAGCAGATATTTCCCTGTGCGTTCTGCTGTTTCTTCCATAGGCCGGTATTGGGCTGAAAACGCCTGTTTTGAAACTCTGCACAGAAAGTGTTTACAGACTGCTGAATCCACACACGGGTTTAACTCTGGAAGTTGAGTGCACACATTGACAACCGTTCTGTTAGATAGCTGAGTTTTGGATTTAGAAGCAGATATTTTTCTGGGCTTTCTGGTGTTTCTTCCATAGGCCGGTATTGGCCTGAAAACGCCTGTTTTGAAACTCTGCACAGAAAGTGTTTTCAGACTGATGAATCCACACACGGGTTTAACTCTGGAAGTTGAGTGCACACATTGACAACCGTTCTGTTAGATAGCTGCGTTTTGGATTTAGAAGCAGATATTTCCCTTTGCTTTCCGCTGTTTCTTCCATATGCCGGTACTGGACTGAAAACGCCTGTTTTGAAACTCTGCACAGAAAGGGTTTGCAGACTGCTGAATCCACACACCGGTTTAACTCTGGAAGTAGAGTGCACACATTGACAACCGTTCTGTTAGATAGCTGCGTTTTGGATTTAGAAGCAGAAATCCCTGTGCTTTCTGCTGTTTCTTCCATATGCCGGTAGTGGGCTGAAAACGCCTGTTTTGAAACTCTGCACAGAAAGTGTTTGCAGACTGCTGAATCCACACACGGGTTTAACTCTGGAAGTTGAGTGCACACATTGACAACCGTTCTGTTAGATAGCTGCGTTTTGGATTTAGAAGCAGATATTTCCCAGTGCTTACTGCCCTTTCTTCCATATGCCGGTATTGGGCTGAAAACGCCTGTTTTGAAACTCTGCACAGAAAGTGTATACAGACTGCTGAATCCACACACGGGTTTAACTCTGGAAGTTGATTGCACACATTGACAACCGTTCTGTTAGATAGCTGCGTTTTGGATTTACAAGCAGATATTTCCCTGTGCTTTCTGCCGTTTCTTCCATATGCCGGTATTGGGATGAAAACGCCTGTTTTGAAACTCTGCACAGAAAGTGTTTGCAGACTTCTGAATCCACACACGGGTTTAACTCAGGAAGTTGAGTGCACACATTGACAACCGTTCTGTTAGATAGCCCCGTTTTGGATTCAGAAGCAGATATTTCCCTGTGCTTTCTGCTGTTTCTTCCATATGCCGGTATTGGGCTGAAAACGCCTGTTTTGAAACTCTGCACAGAAAGTGTTTGCAGACTGCTGAATCCACACACGGGTTTAACTCTGGAAGTTGAGTGCACACATTGACAACCGTTCTGTTAGATAGCTGCGTTTTGGATTCAGAAGCAGATATTTCCCTGTGCTTTCTGCTGTTTCTTCCATAAGCCGGTATTGGGCTGAAAACGCCTGTTTTGAAACTCTGCACAGAAAGTGTTTGCAGACTGCTGAATCCACACACGGGTTTAATTCTGGAAGTTTAGTGCACACAATGACAACCGTTCTGTTAGATAGCTGAGTTTTGGATTTAGAAGCAGATATTTTTCTGGGCTTTCTGGTGTTTCTTCCATATGCCGGTATTGGCCTGAAAACGCCTGTTTTGAAACTCTGCACAGAAAGTGTTTGCAGACTGCTGAATCCACACACGGGTTTAACTCTGGAAGTTGAGTGCACACATTGACAACCGTTCTGTTAGATAGCTGCGTTTTGGATTTAGAAGCAGATATTTCCCTTTGCTTTCTGCTGTTTCTTCCATATGCCGGTACTGGGCTGAAAACGCCTGTTTTGAAACTCTGCACAGAAAGTGTTTGCAGACTGCTGAATCCACACACCGGTTTAACTCTGGAAGTAGAGTGCACACGTTGACAACCGTTCTGTTAGATAGCTGCGTTTTGGATTCAGAAGCAGAGATTTCCCTGTGCTTTCTGCTGTTTCTTCCATAGGCCGGTATTGGGCTGAAAACGCCTGTTTTGAAACTCTGCACAGAAAGTGTTTACAGACTGCTGAATCCACACACGGGTTTAACTCTGGAAGTTGAGTGCACACATTGACAACCGTTCTGTTAGATAGCTGCGTTTTGGATTTAGAAGCAGATATTTCCCTTTGTTTACTGCCCTTTCTTCCATATGCCGGTATTGGCCTGAAAATGCCTGTTTTGAAACTCTGCACAGAAAATGTTTGCAGACTGCTGAATCCACACACGGGTTTAACTCTGGAAGTTGAGTGCACACATTGACAACTGTTCTGTTAGATAGCTGTGTTTTGGATTTAGAAGCAGATATTTACCTGTGCTTTCTGCTGTTTCTTCCATATGCCGGTATTGGGCTGAAAACGCCTGTTTTGAAACTCTGCACAGAAAATGTTTGCAGACTGCTGAATCCACACACGGGTTTAACTCTGGAAGTTGAGTGCACACATTGACAACCGTTCTGTTAGATAGCTGCGTTTTGGATTTAGAAGCAGAAATCCCTGTGCTTTCTGCTGTTTCTTCCATATGCCGGTAGTGGGCTGAAAACGCCTGTTTTGAAACTCTGCACAGAAAGTGTTTGCAGACTGCTGAATCCACACACGGGTTTAATTCTGGAAGTTGAGTGCACACAATGACAACCTTTCTGTTAGATAGCTGAGTTTTGGATTTAGAAGCAGATATTTTTCTGGGCTTTCTGGTGTTTCTTCCATATGCCGGTATTGGCCTGAAAACGCCTGTTTTGAAACTCTGCACAGAAAGTGTTTTCAGACTGCTGAATCCACACACGGGTTTAACTCTGGAAGTTGAGTGCACACATTGACAACCGTTCTGTTAGATAGCTGCGCTTTGGATTTAGAAGCAGATATTTCCCTTTGCTTTCTGCTGTTTCTTCCATATGCCGGTACTGAGCTGAAAACGCCTGTTTTGAAACTCTGCACAGAAAGTGTTTGCAGACTGCTGAATCCACACACCGGTTTAACTCTGGAAGTAGAGTGCACACATTGACAACCGTTCTGTTAGATAGCTGCGTTTTGGATTCAGAAGCAGATATTTCCCTGTGCTTTCTGCTGTTTCTTCCATAGGCCAGTATTGGGCTGAAAACGCCTGTTTTGAAACTCTGCACAGAAAGCGTTTACAGACTGCTGAATCCACACACGGGTTTAACTCTGGAAGTTGATTGCACACATTGACAACCGTTCTATTAGATAGCTGCATTTTGTTTTTACAAGCAGATATTTCCCTGTGCTTTCTGCCGTTTCTCCCTTATGCCGGTATTGGGCTGAAAACGCCTGTTTTGAAACTCTGCACAGAAAGTGTTTGCAGACTTCTGTATCCACACACGGGTTTAACTCTGGAAGTTGAGTGCACACATTGACAACCGTTCTGTTAGATAGCTGCGTGTTGGATTCAGATGCAGATATTTCCCTGTGCTTTCTGCTGTTTCTTCCATATGCCGGTATTGGGCTGAAAACGCCTGTTTTGAAACTCTGCACAGAAAGTGTTTGCAGACTGCTGAATCCACACACGGGTTTAACTCTGGAAGTTGAGTGCACACATTGACAACCGTTCTGTTAGATAGCTGCATTTTGGATTTAGAAGCAGAATTCCCTGTGCTTTCTGCTGTTTCTTCCATATGCCGGTACTGGGCTGAAAACGCCTGTTTTGAAACTCTGCACAGAAAGTGTTTGCAGACTGCTGAATCCACACACCGGTTTAACTCTGGAAGTAGAGTGCACACGTTGACAACCGTTCTGTTAGATAGCTGCGTTTTCGATTCAGAAGCAGATATTTCCCTGTGCTTTCTGCTGTTTCTTCCATAGGCCGGTATTGGGCTGAAAACGCCTGTTTTGAAACTCTGCACAGAAAGTGTTTACAGACTGCTGAATCCACACACGGGTTTAACTCTGGAAGTTGAGTGCACACATTGACAACCGTTCTGTTAGATAGCTGCGTTTTGGATTTAGAAGCAGATATTTCCCTTTGTTTACTGCCCTTTCTTCCATATGCCGGTATTGGCCTGAAAATGCCTGTTTTGAAACTCTGCACAGAAAATGTTTGCAGACTGCTGAATCCACACACGGGTTTAACTCTGGAAGTTGAGTGCACACATTGACAACTGTTCTGTTAGATAGCTGTGTTTTGGATTTAGAAGCAGATATTTACCTGTGCTTTCTGCTGTTTCTTCCATATGCCGGTATTGGGCTGAAAACGCCTGTTTTGAAACTCTGCACAGAAAATGTTTGCAGACTGCTGAATCCACACACGGGTTTAACTCTGGAAGTTGAGTGCACACATTGACAACCGTTCTGTTAGATAGCTGCGTTTTGGATTTAGAAGCAGAATTCCCTGTGCTTTCTGCTGTTTCTTCCATATGCCGGTAGTGGGCTGAAAACGCCTGTTTTGAAACTCTGCACAGAAAGTGTTTGCAGACTGCTGAATCCACACACGGGTTTAATTCTGGAAGTTGAGTGCACACAATGACAACCTTTCTGTTAGATAGCTGAGTTTTGGATTTAGAAGCAGATATTTTTCTGGGCTTTCTGGTGTTTCTTCCATATGCCGGTATTGGCCTGAAAACGCCTGTTTTGAAACTCTGCACAGAAAGTGTTTTCAGACTGCTGAATCCACACACGGGTTTAACTCTGGAAGTTGAGTGCACACATTGACAACCGTTCTTTTAGATAGCTGCGCTTTGGATTTAGAAGCAGATATTTCCCTTTGCTTTCTGCTGTTTCTTCCATATGCCGGTACTGGGCTGAAAACGCCTGTTTTGAAACTCTGCACAGAAAGTGTTTGCAGACTGCTGAATCCACACACCGGTTTAACTCTGGAAGTAGAGTGCACACATTGACAACCGATCTGTTAGATAGCTGCGTTTTGGATTCAGAAGCAGATATTTCCTTGTGCTTTCTGCTGTTTCTTCCATCGGCCAGTATTGGGCTGAAAACGCCTGTTTTGAAACTCTGCACAGAAAGTGTTTACAGACTGCTGAATCCACACACGGGTTTAACTCTGGAAGTTGAGTGCACACATTGACAACCGTTCTGTTAGATAGCTGCGTTTTGGATTTAGAAGCAGATATTTCCCTTTGTTTACTGCCCTTTCTTCCATATGCCGGTATTGGCCTGAAAATGCCTGTTTTGAAACTCTGCACAGAAAATGTTTGCAGACTGCTGAATCCACACACGGGTTTAACTCTGGAAGTTGAGTGCACACATTGACAACTGTTCTGTTAGATAGCTGTGTTTTGGATTTAGAAGCAGATATTTACCTGTGCTTTCTGCTGTTTCTTCCATATGCCGGTATTGGGCTGAAAACGCCTGTTTTGAAACTCTGCACAGAAAGTGTTTGCAGACTTCTGTATCCACACACGGGTTTAACTCTGGAAGTTGAGTGCACACATTGACAACCGTTCTGTTAGATAGCTGCGTGTTGGATTCAGATGCAGATATTTCCCTGTGCTTTCTGCTGTTTCTTCCGTATGCCGGTATTGGGCTGAAAACACCTGTTTTGAAACTCTGCACATAAAATGTTTGCAGACTGCTGAATCCACACACGGGTTTCACTCTGGAAGTTGAGTGCACACATTGACAACCCTTCTGTTAGATAGCTGCGTTTTGGATTTACAGGCAGATATTTCCCTGTGCTTTCTGCCGTGTCCTCCATCTGTCGGTATTGGGCTGAAAACGCCTGTTTTGAAACTCTGCACAGAAAGTGTTTGCAGACTGCTGAATCGACACACGGGTTAAACTCTGGAAGTTGAGTGCACACATTGACAACCGTTCTGTTAGATAGCTGCGTTTTGGATTCAGAAGCAGATATTTCCCTGTGCTTTCTGCTGTTTCTTCCATATGCCGGTATTGGGCTGAAAACGCCTGTTTTGAAACTCTGCACAGAAAGCGTTTACAGACTGCTGAATCCACACACGGGTTTACCTCTGGAAGTTGATTGCACACATTGACAACCGTTCTATTAGATAGCTGCATTTTGTTTTTACAAGCAGATATTTCCCTGTGCTTTCTGCCGTTTCTTCCTTATGCCGGTATTGGGCTGAAAACGCCTGTTTTGAAACTCTGCACAGAAAGTGTTTCCAGACTGCTGAATCCACACACGGGTTTAACTCTGGAAGTTGAGTGCACACATTGACAACCGTTCTGTTAGATAGCTTCGTTTTGGATTTAGAAGCAGATATTTCCCTTTGTTTACTGCCCTTTCTTCCATATGCCGGTATTGGGCTGAAAATGCCTGTTTTGAAACTCTGCACAGAAAATGTTTGCAGACTGCTGAATCCACACACGGGTTACCTCTGGAAGTTGAGTGCACACATTGACAACTGTTCTGTTAGATAGCTGTGTTTTGGATTTAGAAGCAGATATTTCCCTGTGCTTTCTGCTGTTTCTTCCATATGCCGGTATTGGGCTGAAAACGCCTGTTTTGAAACTCTGCACAGAAAGTGTTTGCAGACTGCTGAATCCACACACGGGTTTAACTCTGGAAGTTGAGTGCACACATTGACAACCGTTCTGTTAGATAGCTGCATTTTGGATTTAGAAGCAGAATTCCCTGTGCTTTCTGCTGTTTCTTCCATATGCCGGTAGTGGGCTGAAAACGCCTGTTTTGAAACTCTGCACAGAAAGTGTTTGCAGACTGCTGAATCCACACACGGGTTTAACTCTGGAAGTTGATTGCACACATTGACAACCGTTCTGTTAGATAGCTGCGTTTTGGATTCAGAAGCAGATATTTCCCTGTGCTTTCTGCTGTTTCTTCCATATGCCGGTATTGGGCTGAAAACGCCTGTTTTGAAACTCTGCACAGAAAATGTTTGCAGACTGCTGAATCCACACACGGG
Organism: Aotus nancymaae; assembly: GCF_030222135.1. Lineage (NCBI taxonomy): Eukaryota > Metazoa > Chordata > Mammalia > Primates > Aotidae > Aotus > Aotus nancymaae. The sequence continues at coordinate 311,358 of NW_026988555.1, forward strand.
TTTAACTCTGGAAGTTGAGTGCACACATTGACAACCGTTCTGTTAGATAGCTGCGTTTTGGATTTAGAAGCAGATATTTCCCTTTGCTTTCTGCTGTTTCTTCCATATGCCGGTACTGGGCTGAAAACGCCTGTTTTGAAACTCTGCACAGAAAGGGTTTGCAGACTGCTGAATCCACACACCGGTTTAACTCTGGAAGTAGAGTGCACACATTTACAACCGTTCTGTTAGATAGCTGCGTTTTGGATTCAGAAGCAGATATTTCCCTGTGCGTTCTGCTGTTTCTTCCATAGGCCGGTATTGGGCTGAAAACGCCTGTTTTGAAACTCTGCACAGAAAGTGTTTACAGACTGCTGAATCCACACACGGGTTTAACTCTGGAAGTTGAGTGCACACATTGACAACCGTTCTGTTAGATAGCTGCGTTTTGGATTTAGAAGCAGATATTTCCCTTTGTTTACTGACCTTTCTTCCATATGCCGGTATTGGCCTGAAAATGCCTGTTTTGAAACTCTGCACAGAAAATGTTTGCAGACTGCTGAATCCACACACGGGTTTAACTCTGGAAGTTGAGTGCACACATTGACAACTGTTCTGTTAGATAGCTGTGTTTTGGATTTAGAAGCAGATATTTACCTGTGCTTTCTGCTGTTTCTTCCATATGCCGGTATTGGGCTGAAAACGCCTGTTTTGAAACTCTGCACAGAAAATGTTTGCAGACTGCTGAATCCACACACGGGTTTAACTCTGGAAGTTGAGTGCACACATTGACAACCGTTCTGTTAGATAGCTGCGTTTTGGATTTAGAAGCAGAATTCCCTGTGCTTTCTGCTGTTTCTTCCATATGCCGGTAGTGGGTTGAAAACGCCTGTTTTGAAACTCTGCACAGAAAGTGTTTGCAGACTGCTGAATCCACACACGGGTTTAATTCTGGAAGTTGAGTGCACACAATGACAACCTTTCTGTTAGATAGCTGAGTTTTGGATTTAGAAGCAGATATTTTTCTGGGCTTTCTGGTGTTTCTTCCATATGCCGGTATTGGCCTGAAAACGCCTGTTTTGAAACTCTGCACAGAAAGTGTTTTCAGACTGCTGAATCCACACACGGGTTTAACTCTGGAAGTTGAGTGCACACATTGACAACCGTTCTGTTAGATAGCTGCGTTTTGGATTTAGAAGCAGATATTTCCCTTTGCTTTCTGCTGTTTCTTCCATATGCCGGTAGTGGGCTGAAAACGCCTGTTTTGAAACTCTGCACAGAAAGTGTTTGCAGACTGCTGAATCCACACACGGGTTTAACTCTGGAAGTTGAGTGCACACATTGACAACCGTTCTGTTAGATAGCTGCGTTTTGGATTTAGAAGCAGATATTTCCCAGTGCTTACTGCCCTTTCTTCCATATGCCGGTATTGGGCTGAAAACGCCTGTTTTGAAGCTCTGCACAGAAAGTGTATACAGACTGCTGAATCCACACACGGGTTTAACTCTGGAAGTTGATTGCACACATTGACAACCGTTCTGTTAGATAGCTGCGTTTTGGATTTACAAGCAGATATTTCCCTGTGCTTTCTGCCGTTTCTTCCATATGCCGGTATTGGGATGAAAACGCCTGTTTTGAAACTCTGCACAGAAAGTGTTTGCAGACTTCTGAATCCACACACGGGTTTAACTCAGGAAGTTGAGTGCACACATTGACAACCGTTCTGTTAGATAGCCCCGTTTTGGATTCAGAAGCAGATATTTCCCTGTGCTTTCTGCTGTTTCTTCCATATGCCGGTATTGGGCTGAAAACGCCTGTTTTGAAACTCTGCACAGAAAGTGTTTGCAGACTGCTGAATCCACACACGGGTTTAACTCTGGAAGTTGAGTGCACACATTGACAACCGTTCTGTTAGATAGCTGCGTTTTGGATTCAGAAGCAGATATTTCCCTGTGCTTTCTGCTGTTTCTTCCATAAGCCGGTATTGGGCTGAAAACGCCTGTTTTGAAACTCTGCACAGAAAGTGTTTGCAGACTGCTGAATCCACACACGGGTTTAATTCTGGAAGTTGAGTGCACACAATGACAACCGTTCTGTTAGATAGCTGAGTTTTGGATTTAGAAGCAGATATTTTTCTGGGCTTTCTGGTGTTTCTTCCATATGCCGGTATTGGCCTGAAAACGCCTGTTTTGAAACTCTGCACAGAAAGTGTTTGCAGACTGCTGAATCCACACACGGCTTTAACTCTGGAAGTTGAGTGCACACATTGACAACCGTTCTGTTAGATAGCTGCGTTTTGGATTTAGAAGCAGATATTTCCCTGTGCTTACTACCCTTTCTTCCATATGCCGGTATTGGGCTGAAAACACCTGTTTTGAAACTCTGCACAGAAAGTGTGTACAGACTGCTGAATCCACACATGGGTTTGACTCTGGAAGTTGATTGCACACATTGACAACCGTTCTGTTAGATAGCTGCGTTTTGGATTTACAAGCAGATATTTCCCTGTGCTTTCTGCCGTTTCTTCCATATGCCGGTATTGGGCTGAAAACGCCTGTTTTGAAACTCTGCACAGAAAGTGTTTGCAGACTGCTGAATCCACACACGGGTTTAACTCAGGAAGTTGAGTGCACACATTGACAACCTTTCTGTTAGATAGCTCCGTTTTGGATTCAGAAGCAGATATTTCCCTGTGCTTTCTGCTGTTTCTTCCATATGCCAGTATAGGGCTGAAAACGCCTGTTTTGAAACTCTGCACAGAAAGTCTTTGCAGACTGCTTAATCCACACACGGGTTTAATTCTGGAAGTTGAGTGCACACAATGACAACCGTTCTGTTAGATAGCTGCGTTTTGGATTTAGAAGCAGATATTTTCCTGTGCTTTCTGGTGTTTCTTCCATATGCCGGTATTGGGCTGAAAACGCCTGTTTTGAAACTCTGCACAGAAAGTGTTTTCAGACTGCTGAATCCACACACGGGTTTAACTCTGGAAGTTGAGTGCACACATTGACAACCGTTCTGTTAGATAGCTGCGTTTTGGGTTTAGAAGCAGATATTTCCCTTTGCTTTCTGCTGTTTCTTCCATATGCCGGTATTGGGCTGAAAACGCCTGTTATGAAACTCTGCACAGAAAGTGTTTGCAGACTGCTGAATCCACACACCGGTTTAACTCTGGAAGTTGAGTGCACACATTGACAACCGTTCTGTTAGATAGCTGCGTTTTGGATTCAGAAGCAGGTATTTCCCTGTGCTTTCTGGTGTTTATTCCATATGCCGGTATTGGGCTGAAAACGCCTGTTTTGAAACTCTGCACAGAAAGTGTTTTCAGACTGCTGAATCCACACATGGGTTTAACTCTGGAAGTTGAGTGCACACATTGGCAACCGTTCTGTTACAGAGCTGCGTTTTGGATTTAGAAGCAGAGATTTCCCTGTGCTTTCTGCTGTTTCTTCCATATGCCGGTATTGGGCTGAAAACGCCTGTTTTGAAACTCTGCACAGAAAGAGTTTGCAGAATGCTGTATCCACACACGGGTTTAACTCTGGAAGTTGAGTGCACACATTGACAACCGTTCTGTTAGATAGCTGAGTTTTGGATTTAGAAGCAGATATTTCCTTGTGCTTTCTGCTGTTTCTTCCATATGCCAGTATTGGGCTGAAAACGCCTGTTTTGAAACTCTGCACAGAAAGTGTATACAGACTGCTGAATCCACACACGGGTTTAACTCTGGAAGTTGATTGCACACATTGACAACCGTTCTGTTAGATAGCTGCGTTTTGGATTTAGAAGCAGATATTTCCCTGCGCTTACTGCCCTTTCTTCCATATGCCAGTATTGCGCTGAAAACGCCTGTTTTGAAACTCTGCACAGAAAATGTTTGCAGACTGCTGAATCCACACACGGGTTTAACTCTGGAAGTTGAGTGCACACATTGACAACCGTTCTGTTAGATAGCTGCATGTTGGATTTAGAAGCAGATATTTCCCTGTGCTTACTGCTCTATCTTCTATATGCCGGTATTGGGCTTAAATCGCCTGTTTTGAGACTCTGCACAGAAAGCGTGTGCAGACTGCTGAATCCACACACGGGTTTAATTCTGGAAGTTGAGAGCACCCATTGACAGCCGATCTGTTAGATAGCTGCGTTTTGGATTAGGAGGCAGATATTTCCCTGTGCTTGCTGCCCTTTCTTCCATATGCCGATTTTGGGCTGAGAACGCCTGTTTTGAGATTCTGCACAGAAAGTGTTTGCAGACTCCTGAATCCATGCACGGGTTTGACTCTGGATGTTGAGTGCACACATTGACAACCGTTCTGTTACATAGCTGCGTTTTGGATTAAGAAGCAGTTATTTCCCTGTGCTTACTGCCCTTTCTTCGATATGCCGGTATTGGGCTGAAAACGCCTGTTTTGAGACTCTGCAAAGAAAGTGTTTGCAGACTGCAGAATCCACACACGGGTTTGACTCTGGTAGTTGAGTGCACACATTGAGTAACGTTCTTTTAGATAGCTGCATTTCGGATTCAGAAGCAGATATTTCCCTGGGCTTACTGCCCTTTCTTCCATATGCCGGTATTGGGCTGAAAACGCCTGTTTTGAGACTTTGCACAGAATGTGTTTGCAGACTGCTGAATCCACACACGGGTTTAACTCTGAAAGTTGAGTGCACACATTGACAACCGTTCTGTTAGATAGCTGCGTTTTGGATTTAGAAGCAGATATTTCCCTGGGCTTACTGCCATTTTTCAATATGCCGGTATTGGGCTGAAAAGGCCTGTTTTGAGACTCTGCTCAGAAAGTGTTTGCAGACTGCTGAATCGACACACGGGTTTAACTCTGGAATTTGAGTGCACACATTGACAACCGTTCTGTTAGGTAGTTGCGTTTTGGATTCAGAAGCAGATATTTCACTGTGCTTACTGCCCTTTCTTCCATATGCCGGTATTGGGCTGAAAACGCCTGTTTTGACACTCTACACAGAAAATGTTTGCAGACTGCTGAATCCACACACGGGTTTGCCTCTGGAAGTTGAGTGCACCCATTGACAACCGTTCTGTCAGATAACTGCGTTTTGGATTAAAAGCAGATATTTCTCTGTGCTTACTGGTCTTTCTTCCATATGCCGGTAAGGGGCTGAAAACGCCTGTTTTGAAACTCTGTACAGAAAGTGTTTGCAGACTGCTGAATCCACACACGGGTTTAACTCTGGAAGTTGAGTGCACACATTGACAACCGTTCTGTTAGATAGCTGCGTTTTGGATTTAGAAGCAGATATTTCCCTGTGCTTACTGCCCTTTCTTCCATATACCGGTATTGGGCTGAAAACACCTGTTTTGAAACTCTGCACAGAAAGTGTGTACAGACTGCTGAATCCACACACGGGTTTAACTCTGGAAGTTGATTGCACACATTGACAACCGTTCTGTTAGATAGCTGCGTTTTGGATTTAGAAGCAGAATTCCCTGTGCTTTCTGCTGTTTCTTCCATATGCCGGTATTGGGCTGAAAACGCCTGTTTTGAAACTCTGCACAGAAAGTGTTTGCAGACTGCTGTATCCACACACGGGTTTAAGTCTGGAAGTTGAGTGCACACATTGACAACCGTTCTGTTAGATAGCTGCGTGTTGGATTCAGATGCAGATATTTCCCTGTGCTTTCTGCTGTTTCTTCCATATGCCGGTATTGGGCTGAAAACACCTGTTTTGAAACTGTGCACAGAAAATGTTTGCAGACTGCTGAATCCACACACGGGTTTAACTCTGGAAGTTGAGTGCACACATTGACAACCCTTCTGTTAGATAGCTGCGTTTTGGATTTACAAGCAGATATTTCCCTGTGCTTTCTGCCGTGTCCTACATCTGTCGGTATTGGGCTGAAAACGCCTGTTTTGAAACTCTGCACAGAAAGTGTTTGCAGACTGCTGAAACGACACACGGGTTAAACTCTGGAAGTTGAGTGCACACATTGACAACCGTTCTGTTAGATAGCTGCGTTTTGGATTCAGAAGCAGATATTTCCCTGTGCTTTCTGCTGTTTCTTCCATATGCCGGTATTGGGCTGAAAACGCCTGTTTTGAAACTCTGCACAGAAAGCGTTTACAGACTGCTGAATCCACACACGGGTTTAACTCTGGAAGTTGATTGCACACATTGACAACTGTTCTATTAGATAGCTGCGTTTTGTTTTTACAAGCAGATATTTCCCTGTGCTTTCTGCCGTTTCTTCCTTATGCCGGTATTGGGCTGAAAACGCCTGTTTTGAAACTCTGCAGAGAAAGTGTTTCCAGACTGCTGAATCCACACACGGGTTTAACTCTGGAAGTTGAGTGCACACATTGACAACCGTTCTGTTAGATAGCTGCGTTTTGGATTTAGAAGCAGATATTTCCCTTTGTTTACTGCCCTTTCTTCCATATGCCGGTATTGGGCTGAAAATGCCTGTTTTGAAACTCTGCACAGAAAATGTTTGCAGACTGCTGAATCCACACACGGGTTACCTCTGGAAGTTGAGTGCACACATTGACAACTGTTCTGTTAGATAGCTGTGTTTTGGATTTAGAAGCAGATATTTCCCTGTGCTTTCTGCTGTTTCTTCCTTATGCCGGTATTGGGCTGAAAACGCCTGTTTTGAAACTGTGCACAGAAAGTGTTTTCAGACTGCTGAATCCACACACGGGTTTAACTCTGGAAGTTGAGTGCACACATTGACAACCGTTCTGTTAGATAGCTGCGTTTTGGATTTAGAAGCAGAATTCCCTGTGCTTTCTGCTGTTTCTTCCATATGCCGGTAGTGGGCTGAAAACGACTGATTTGAAACTCTGCACAGAAAGTGTTTGCAGACTGCTGAATCCACACACGGGTTTAACTCTGGAAGTAGAGTGCACACATTGACAACCGTTCTGTTAGATAGCTGCGTTTTGGATTTAGAAGCAGATATTTCCCTGTGCTTACTGCCCTTTCTTTTATATGCTGGTATTGGGCTGAAAACGCCTGTTTTGAAACTCTGCACAGAAAATGTTTTCAGACTGCTGAATCCACACACGGGTTTAACTCTGGAAGTTGAGTGCACACATTGACAACCCTTCTGTTAGATAGCTGCGTTTTGGATTTACAGGCAGATATTTCCCTGTGCTTTCTGCCGTGTCCTCCATCTGTCGGTATTGGGCTGAAAACGCCTGTTTTGAAACTCTGCACAGAAAGTGTTTGCAGACTGCTGAATCGACACACGGGTTAAACTCTGGAAGTTGAGTGCACACATTGACAACCGTTCTGTTAGATAGCTGCGTTTTGGATTCAGAAGCAGATATTTCCCTGTGCTTTCTGCTGTTTCTTCCATATGCCGGTATTGGGCTGAAAACGCCTGTTTTGAAACTCTGCACAGAAAGCGTTTACAGACTGCTGAATCCACACACGGGTTTAACTCTGGAAGTTGATTGCACACATTGACAACCGTTCTATTAGATAGCTGGGTTTTGTTTTTTCAAGCAGATATTTCCCTGTGCTTTCTGCCGTTTCTTCCTTATGCCGGTATTGGGCTGAAAACGCCTGTTTTGAAACTTTGCACAGAAAGTTTTTCCAGACTGCTGAATCCACACACGGGTTTAACTCTGGAAGTTGAGTGCACACATTGACAACCGTTCTGTTAGATAGCTGCGTTTTGGATTTAGAAGCAGATATTTCCCTTTGTTTACTGCCCTTTCTTCCATATGCCGGTATTGGGCTGAAAATGCCTGTTTTGAAACTCTGCACAGAAAATGTTTGCAGACTGCTGAATCCACACACGGGTTACCTCTGGAAGTTGAGTGCACACATTGACAACTGTTCTGTTAGATAGCTGTGTTTTGGATTTAGAAGCAGATATTTCCCTGTGCTTTCTGCTGTTTCTTCCATATGCCGGTATTGGGCTGAAAACGCCTGTTTTGAAACTCTGCACAGAAAGAGTTTGCAGACTGCTGAATCCACACACGGGATTAACTCTGGAAGTTGATTGCACACATTGACAACCGTTCTGTTAGATAGCTGCGTTTTGGATTTAGAAGCAGAATTCCCTGTGCTTTCTGCTGTTTCTTCCATATGCCGGTAGTGGGCTGAAAACGCCTGATTTGAAACTCTGCACAGAAAGTGTTTGCAGACTGCTGAATCCACACACGGGTTTAACTCTGGAAGTTGAGTGCACACATTGACAACCGTTCTGTTAGATAGCTGCGTTTTGGATTTAGAAGCAGAATTCCCTGTGCTTCCTGCTGTTTCTTCCATATGCCGGTAGTGGGCTGAAAACGCCTGATTTGAAACTCTGCACAGAAAGTGTTTGCAGACTGCTGAATCCACACACGGGTTTAACTCTGGAAGTTGAGTGCACACATTGACAACCGTTCTGTTAGATAGCTGCGTTTTGGATTTAGAAGCAGATATTTCCCTGTGCTTGCTGCCCTTTCTTCCATATGCCGGTATTGGGCTGAAAACACCTGTTTTGAAACTCTGCACAGAAAGTGTGTACAGACTGCTGAATCCACACATGGGTTTAACTCTGGAAGTTGATTGCACACATTGACAACCGTTCTGTTAGATAGCTGCGTTTTGGATTTACAAGCAGATATTTCCCTGTGCTTTCTGCCGTTTCTTCCATATGCCGGTATTGGGCTGAAAACGCCTGTTTTGAAACTCTGCACAGAAAGTGTTTGCAGACTGCTGAATCCACACACGGGTTTAACTCAGGAAGTTGAGTGCACACATTGACAACCTTTCTGTTAGATAGCTCCGTTTTGGATTCAGAAGCAGATATTTCCCTGTGCTTTCTGCTGTTTCTTCCATATGCCAGTATAGGGCTGAAAACGCCTGTTTTGAAACTCTGCACAGAAAGGGTTTGCCGACTGCTGAATCCACACACGGGTTTAACTCTGGAAGTTGAGTGCACATATTGACAACCGTTCTGTTAGATAGCTGCGTTTTGGATTCAGAAGCAGATATTTCCCTGTGCTTTCTGCTGTTTCTTCCATAAGCTGGTATTGGACTGAAAACGCCTGTTTTGAAACTCTGCACAGAAAGTGTTTGCAGACTGCTTAATCCACACACGGGTTTAATTCTGGAAGTTGAGTGCACACAATGACAACCGTTCTGTTAGATAGCTGCGTTTTGGATTTAGAAGCAGATATTTTCCTGTGCTTTCTGGTGTTTCTTCCATATGCCGGTATTGGGCTGAAAACGCCTGTTTTGAAACTCTGCACAGAAAGTGTTTTCAGACTGCTGAATCCACACACGGGTTTAACTCTGGAAGTTGAGTGCACACATTGACAACCGTTCTGTTAGATAGCTGCGTTTTGGGTTTAGAAGCAGATATTTCCCTTTGCTTTCTGCTGTTTCTTCCATATGCCGGTATTGGGCTGAAAACGCCTGTTATGAAACTCTGCACAGAAAGTGTTTGCAGACTGCTGAATCCACACACCGGTTTAACTCTGGAAGTTGAGTGCACACATTGACAACCGTTCTGTTAGATAGCTGCGTTTTGGATTCAGAAGCAGGTATTTCCCTGTGCTTTCTGGTGTTTATTCCATATGCCGGTATTGGGCTGAAAACGCCTGTTTTGAAACTCTGCACAGAAAGTGTTTTCAGACTGCTGAATCCACACATGGGTTTAACTCTGGAAGTTGAGTGCACACATTGGCAACCGTTCTGTTACAGAGCTGCGTTTTGGATTTAGAAGCAGAGATTTCCCCGTGCTTTCTGCTGTTTCTTCCATATGCCGGTATTGGGCTGAAAACGCCTGTTTTGAAACTCTGCACAGAAAGTGTTTGCAGAATGCTGTATCCACACACGGGTTTAACTCTGGAAGTTGAGTGCACACATTGACAACCGTTCTGTTAGATAGCTGAGTTTTGGATTTAGAAGCAGATATTTCCTTGTGCTTTCTGCTGTTTCTTCCATATGCCAGTATTGGGCTGAAAACGCCTGTTTTGAAACTCTGCACAGAAAGTGTATACAGACTGCTGAATCCACACACGTGTTTAACTCTGGAAGTTGATTGCACACATTGACAACCGTTCTGTTAGATAGCTGCGTTTTGGATTTAGAAGCAGATATTTCCCTGCGCTTACTGCCCTTTCTTCCATATGCCGGTATTGCGCTGAAAACGCCTGTTTTGAAACTCTGCACAGAAAATGTTTGCAGACTGCTGAATCCACACACGGGTTTAACTCTGGAAGTTGAGTGCACACATTGACAACCGTTCTGTTAGATAGCTGCATGTTGGATTTAGAAGCAGATATTTCCCTGTGCTTACTGCTCTATCTTCTATATGCCGGTATTGGGCTTAAATCGCCTGTTTTGAGACTCTGCACAGAAAGCGTGTGCAGACTGCTGAATCCACACACGGGTTTAATTCTGGAAGTTGAGAGCACCCATTGACAGCCGATCTGTTAGATAGCTGCGTTTTGGATTAGGAGGCAGATATTTCCCTGTGCTTGCTGCCCTTTCTTCCATATGCCGATTTTGGGCTGAGAACGCCTGTTTTGAGATTCTGCACAGAAAGTGTTTGCAGACTCCTGAATCCATGCACGGGTTTGACTCTGGATGTTGAGGGCACACATTGACAACCGTTCTGTTACATAGCTGCGTTTTGGATTAAGAAGCAGTTATTTCCCTGTGCTTACTGCCCTTTCTTCGATATGCCGGTATTGGGCTGAAAACGCCTGTTTTGAGACTCTGCAAAGAAAGTGTTTGCAGACTGCAGAATCCACACACGGGTTTGACTCTGGTAGTTGAGTGCACACATTGAGAAACGTTCTTTTAGATAGCTGCATTTCGGATTCAGAAGCAGATATTTCCCTGGGCTTACTGCCCTTTCTTCCATATGCCGGTATTGGGCTGAAAACGCCTGTTTTGAGACTTTGCACAGAATGTGTTTGCAGACTGCTGAATCCACACACGGGTTTAACTCTGAAAGTTGAGTGCACACATTGACAACCGTTCTGTCAGATAACTGCGTTTTGGATTTAGAAGCAGATATTTCTCTGTGCTTACTGGTCTTTCTTCCATATGCCGGTAAGGGGCTGAAAACGCCTGTTTTGAAACTCTGTACAGAAAGTGTTTGCAGACTGCTGAATCCACACACGGGTTTAACTCTGGAAGTTGAGTGCACACATTGACAACCGTTCTGTTAGATAGCTGCGTTTTGGATTTAGAAGCAGATATTTTCCTGTGCTTACTGCCCTTTCTTCCATATACCGGTATTGGGCTGAAAACACCTGTTTTGAAACTCTGCACAGAAAGTGTGTACAGACTGCTGAATCCACACACGGGTTTAACTCTGGAAGTTGATTGCACACATTGACAACCGTTCTGTTAGATAGCTGCGTTTTGGATTTAGAAGCAGAATTCCCTGTGCTTTCTGCTGTTTCTTCCATATGCCGGTATTGGGCTGAAAACGCCTGTTTTGAAACTCTGCACAGAAAGTGTTTGCAGACTGCTGTATCCACACACGGGTTTAAGTCTGGAAGTTGAGTGCACACATTGACAACCGTTCTGTTAGATAGCTGCGTGTTGGATTCAGATGCACATATTTCCCTGTGCTTTCTGCTGTTTCTTCCATATGCCGGTATTGGGCTGAAAACACCTGTTTTGAAACTGTGCACAGAAAATGTTTGCAGACTGCTGAATCCACACACGGGTTTAACTCTGGAAGTTGAGTGCACACATTGACAACCCTTCTGTTAGATAGCTGCGTTTTGGATTTACAAGCAGATATTTCCCTGTGCTTTCTGCCGTGTCCTACATCTGTCGGTATTGGGCTGAAAACGCCTGTTTTGAAACTCTGCACAGAAAGTGTTTGCAGACTGCTGAATCGACACACGGGTTAAACTCTGGAAGTTGAGTGCACACATTGACAACCGTTCTGTTAGATAGCTGCGTTTTGGATTCAGAAGCAGATATTCCCCTGTGCTTTCTGCTGTTTCTTCCATATGCCGGTATTGGGCTGAAAACGCCTGTTTTGAAACTCTGCACAGAAAGCGTTTACAGACTGCTGAATCCACACACGGGTTTAACTCTGGAAGTTCATTGCACACATTGACAACTGTTCTGTTAGATAGCTGCGTTTTGTTTTTACAAGCCGATATTTCCCTGTGCTTTCTGCCGTTTCTTCCTTATGCCGGTATTGGGCTGAAAACGCCTGTTTTGAAACTCTGCACAGAAAGTGTTTCCAGACTGCTGAATCCACACACGGGTTTAACTCTGGAAGTTGAGTGCACACATTGACAACCGTTCTGTTAGATAGCTGCGTTTTGGATTTAGAAGCAGATATTTCCCTTTGTTTACTGCCCTTTCTTCCATATGCCGGTATTGGGCTGAAAATGCCTGTTTTGAAACTCTGCACAGAAAATGTTTGCAGACTGCTGAATCCACACACGGGTTACCTCTGGAAGTTGAGTGCACACATTGACAACCGTTCTGTTAGATAGCTGCGTTTTGGATTTAGAAGCAGAGATTTCCCTGTGCTTTCTGCTGTTTCTTCCATCTGCCGGTATTGGGCTGAAAACGCCTGTTTTGAAACTCTGCACAGAAAGTGTTTGCAGAATGCTGTATCCACACACGGGTTTAACTCTGGAAATTGAGTGCACACATTGACAACCGTTCTGTTAGATAGCTGAGTTTTGGATTTAGAAGCAGATATTTCCTTGTGCTTTCTGCTGTTTCTTCCATATGCCAGTATTGGGCTGAAAACGCCTGTTTTGGAACTCTGCACAGAAAGTGTTTGCAGACTGCTGAATCCACACACGGGTTTAACTCTTGAAGTTGAGTGCACACATTGACAACCGTTCTGTTAGATAGCTGCGTTTTGGATTTAGAAGCAGATATTTCCCTGCGCTTACTGCCCTTTCTTCCATATGCCGGTATTGGGCTGAAAACGCCTGTTTTGAAACTCTGCACAGAAAATGTTTGCAGACTGCTGATTCCACACACGGGTTTAACTCTGGAAGTTGAGTGCACACATTGACAACCGTTCTGTTAGATAGCTGCATGTTGGATTTAGAAGCAGATATTTCCCTGTGCTTACTGCTCTATCTTCTATATGCCGGTATTGGGCTTAAATCGCCTGTTTTGAGACTCTGCACAGAAAGCGTGTGCAGACTGCTGAATCCACACACGGGTTTAATTCTGGAAGTTGAGAGCACCCATTGACAGCCGATCTGTTAGATAGCTGCGTTTTGGATTAGGAGGCAGATATTTCCCTGTGCTTGCTGCCCTTTCTTCCATATGCCGATTTTGGGTTGAGAACGCCTGTTTTGAGATTCTGCACAGAAAGTGTTTGCAGACTCCTGAATCCATGCACGGGTTTGACTCTGGATGTTGAGTGCACACATTGACAACCGTTCTGTTACATAGCTGCGTTTTGGATTAAGAAGCAGTTATTTCCCTGTGCTTACTGCCATTTCTTCGATATGCCGGTATTGGGCTGAAAACGCCTGTTTTGAGACTCTGCAAAGAAAGTGTTTGCAGACTGCAGAATCCACACACGGGTTTGACTCTGGTAGTTGAGTGCACACATTGAGAAACGTTCTTTTAGATAGCTGCATTTCGGATTCAGAAGCAGATATTTCCCTGGGCTTACTGCCCTTTCTTCCATATGCCGGTATTGGGCTGAAAACGCCTGTTTTGAGACTTTGCACAGAATGTGTTTGCAGACTGCTGAATCCACACACGGGTTTAACTCTGAAAGTTGAGTGCACACATTGACAACCGTTCTGTTAGATAGCTGCGTTTTGGATTTAGAAGCAGATATTTCCCTGGGCTTACTGCCATTTTTCAATATGCCGGTATTGGGCTGAAAAGGCCTGTTTTGAGACTCTGCTCAGAAAGTGTTTGCAGACTGCTGAATCGACACACGGGTTTAACTCTGGAATTTGAGTGCACACATTGACAACCGTTCTGTTAGGTAGTTGCGTTTTGGATTCAGAGGCAGATATTTCACTGTGCTTACTGCCCTTTCTTCCATATGCCGGTATTGGGCTGAAAACGCCTGTTTTGACACTCTACACAGAAAATGTTTGCAGACTGCTGAATCCACACACGGGTTTGCCTCTGGAAGTTGAGTGCAGCCATTGACAACCGTTCTGTCAGATAACTGCGTTTTGGATTTAGAAGCAGATATTTCTCTGTGCTTACTGGTCTTTCTTCCATATGCCGGTAAGGGGCTGAAAACGCCTGTTTTGAAACTCTGTACAGAAAGTGTTTGCAGACTGCTGAATCCACACACGGGTTTAACTCTGGAAGTTGATTGCACACATTGACAACCGTTCTGTTAGATAGCTGCGTTTTGGATTTACAAGCAGATATTTCCCTGTGCTTTCTGCCGTTTCTTCCATATGCCGGTATTGGGCTGAAAACGCCTGTTTTGAAACTCTGCACAGAAAGTGTTTGCAGACTGCTGAATCCACACACGGGTTTAACTCAGGAAGTTGAGTGCACACATTGACAACCGTTCTGTTAGATAGTTCCGTTATGGATTCAGAAGCAGATATTTCACTGTGCTTTCTGCTGTTTCTTCCATATGCCAGTATTGGGCTGAAAACGCCTGTTTTGAAACTCTGCACAGAAAGGGTTTGCAGACTGCTGAATCCACACACGGGTTTAACTCTGGAAGTTGAGTGCACATATTGACAACCGTTCTGTTAGATAGCTGCGTTTTGGATTCAGAAGCAGATATTTCCCGGTGCTTTCTGCTGTTTCTTCCATAAGCTTGTATTGGGCTGAAAACGCCTGTTTTGAAACTCTGCACAGAAAGTGTTTGCAGACTGCTGAATCCACACACGGGTTTAACTCTGGAAGTTGAGTGCACATATTGACAACCGTTCTGTTAGATAGCTCCGTTTTGGATTCAGAAGCAGATATTTCCCTGTGCTTTCTGCTGTTTCTTCCATATGCCAGTATTGGGCTGAAAACGCCTGTTTTGAAACTCTGCACAGAAAGTGTTTTCAGACTGCTGAATCCACACACGGGTTTAACTCTGGAAGTTGAGTGCACACATTGACAACCGTTCTGTTAGATAGCTGCGTTTTGGGTTTAGAAGCAGATATTTCCCTTTTCTTTCTGCTGTTTCTTCCATATGCCGGTATTGGGCTGAAAACGCCTGTTATGAAACTCTGCACAGAAAGTGTTTGCAGACTGCTGAATCCACACACCGGTTTAACTCTGGAAGTTGAGTGCACACATTGACAACCGTTCTGTTAGATAGCTGCGTTTTGGATTCAGAAGCAGGTATTTCCCTGTGCTTTCTGGTGTTTATTCCATATGCCGGTATTGGGCTGAAAACGCCTGTTTTAAAACTCTGCACAGAAAGTGTTTTCAGACTGCTGAATCCACACATGGGTTTAACTCTGGAAGTTGAGTGCACACATTGGCAACCGTTCTGTTAGAGAGCTGCGTTTTGGATTTAGAAGCAGAGATTTCCCTGTGCTTTCTGCTGTTTCTTCCATATGCCGGTATTGGGCTGAAAACGCCTGTTTTGAAACTCTGCACAGAAAGTGTTTGCAGAATGCTGTATCCACACACGGGTTTAACTCTGGAAGTTGAGTGCACACATTGACAACCGTTCTGTTAGATAGCTGAGTTTTGGATTTAGAAGCAGATATTTCCCTGTGCTTACTGCTCTATCTTCTATATGCCGGTATTGGGCTTAAATCGCCTGTTTTGAGACTCTGCACAGAAAGCGTGTGCAGACTGCTGAATCCACACACGGGTTTAATTCTGGAAGTTGAGAGCACCCATTGACAACCGTTCTGTTAGATAGCTGCGTTTTGGATTAGGAGGCAGATATTTCCCTGTGCTTGCTGCCCTTTCTTCCATATGCCGATTTTGGGCTGAGAACGCCTGTTTTGAGATTCTGCACAGAAAGTGTTTGCAGACTCCTGAATCCACGCACGGGTTTGACTCTGGTTGTTGAGTGCACACATTGACAACCGTTCTGTTACATAGCTGCGTTTTGGATTAAGAAGCAGTTATTTCCCTGTGCTTACTGCCCTTTCTTCGATATGCCGGTATTGGGCTGAAAACGCCTGTTTTGAGACTCTGCAAAGAAAGTGTTTGCAGACTGCAGAATCCACACACGGGTTTGACTCTGGTAGTTGAGTGCACACATTGAGAAACGTTCTTTTAGATAGCTGCATTTCGGATTCAGAAGCAGATATTTCCCTGGGCTTACTGCCCTTTCTTCCATATGCCGGTATTGGGCTGAAAACGCCTGTTTTGAGACTTTGCACAGAATGTGTTTGCAGACTGCTGAATCCACACACGGGTTTAACTCGGAAAGTTGAGTGCACACATTGACAACCTTTCTGTTAGATAGCTGCGTTTTGGATTTAGAAGCAGATATTTCCCTGGGCTTACTGCCATTTTTCAATATGCCGGTATTGGGCTGAAAAGGCCTGTTTTGAGACACTGCTCAGAAAGTGTTTGCAGACTGCTGAATCGACACACGGGTTTAACTCTGGAATTTGAGTGCACACATTGACAACCGCTCTTTTAGGTAGTTGCGTTTTGGATTCAGAAGCAGATATTTCACTGTGCTTACTGCCCTTTCTTCCATATGCCGGTATTGGGCTGAAAACGCCTGTTTTGACACTCTACACAGAAAATGTTTGCAGACTGCTGAATCCACACACGGGTTTGCCTCTGGAAGTTGAGTGCACACATTGACAACCGTTCTGTTAGATAACTGCGTTTTGGATTTAGAAGCAGATATTTCTCTGTGCTTACTGGTCTTTCTTCCATATGCCGGTAAGGGGCTGAAAACGCCTGTTATGAGACTCTGCACAGAAAGGGTTTGCAGACTACTGAATCCCCACACGGGTTTAACTCTGGAAATTGAGTGCACACTTTGACAACCGTTCTGTTAGATAGCTGCGTTTTGGATTTAGAAGCAGATATTTGCCTGTGCTTACTGCCCTTTCTTCCATATGCCGGTATTGGCCTGAAAACGCCTGTTTTGTGACTCTGCACAGAAAGCGTTTGCAGACTGTTCAATCCACACACGGGTTTAACTCAGGAAGTTGACTGCACACATTGACGACCATTCTGTTACATAGCTGCATGTTAGATTTAGAAGCAGATATTTCCCTGTGCTTACTGGCCTTTCTTCCATATGCCGGTACAGGGCTGAAAACTCCTGTTTTGAGACCTTGCACAGAAAGTGTTTGCAGACTGCTGAATCCGCACACGGGTTTAACTCTTGGAGTTGAGTTCACACATTGACAACCGTTCTGTTAGATAGCTGCGTTTTGGATTTAGAAGCAGGTATTTCCCTGTGCTTACTGCCCTTTATTCCATACGCCTGTACTGGGCTGAAAACGCCTGTTTTGCGACTCTGCACAGAAAGTGTTTGCACACTGTTGAATCCACACACGGGTTTATCTCAGGAAGTTGAGTGCACACATTGACAACCGTTCTGTTAGATAGCTGCATGTTGGATTTAGAAGCAGATACTTCCCTGTGCTTACTGCCCTATCTTCTATATGCCGGTATTGGGCTGAAATCGCCTGTTTTGAGACTCTGCACAGAAAGCGTTTGCAGACTGCTGAATCCACACACGGGTTTAA
This sequence comes from Aotus nancymaae, assembly GCF_030222135.1. Classification (NCBI taxonomy): domain Eukaryota; kingdom Metazoa; phylum Chordata; class Mammalia; order Primates; family Aotidae; genus Aotus; species Aotus nancymaae. Next base: position 328,919 of record NW_026988555.1, read on the forward strand.
CTCTGGAATTTGAGTGCACATATTGACAACCGTTCTGTTACATAGCTGCGTTTTGGTTTAGAAGCAGATATTTCCCTGTGCTTACTGCTATTTCTTCCGTATGCCGGTATGGGGCTGAAAACGCCTGTTTTGCGACTCTGCACAGAAAGCGTTTGCAGACTGTTGAATCCACACACGGGTTTATCTCAGGAAGTTGAGTGCACACATTGACAACCGTTCTGTTAGATAGCTGCATGTTGGATTTAGAAGCAGATACTTCCCTGTGCTTACTGCCCTATCTTCTATATGCCGGTATTGGGCTGAAATCGCCTGTTTTGAGACTATTCACATAAAGTATTTGCAGACTGCTGAATCCACACACGGGTTTAACTCTGGAATTTGAGTGCACATATTTACAACCGTTCTGTTAGATAGCTGCGTTTTGGTTTAGAAGCAGATATTTCCCTCTGCTTACTGCTATTTCTTCCGTATGCCAGTATGGGGCTGAAAACGCCTGTTTTGAGACTCTGCACAGAAAGTGTTTGTAGTCTGCGGAATCCACACACGGGTTTAACTCCAGGAGCTGAGTGCAAACATTGACAACCGTTCTGTTTGATAGCTGTGTTTTGGATTTAGAAGCAGATATTTACCTGTACTTACTGCCCTTTATTCCATATGCCGTTATGGAGCTGAAAACGCCTGTTTTGAGGCTCTGCACACGAAGTGTTTGCAGACTGCTGAATCCACACACGGGATTAAATCTGGAAGTTGAGTGCACACATTGACAACCGTTCTGTTAGATAGCTGCATTTTGGATTTATAAACAGATATTTCCCTTTGCTCAATACCCTTTCTTCCATATGCCGGTTTTGGGCTGAAAACGCCTGTTTTGAGACTCTGCACAGAAATTGTTTGCAGACTGCTGAATCCACACACGGGTTTAACTCTGGGTGTTGAGTGCACACATTGACAACCGTTCTGTTTGATAGCTGTGTTTTGGATTTAGAAACACTTATTTCCCTGTTCTTACTGCCCTTTGTTTCATATGCCGGTATTGGGCTGAAAACGCCTGTTTTGAAACTCTGCACAGAAAGTGTTTGCAGGCTGCTGAATCCACACACGTTTTTAACTCTGGAATTTCAGTGCACACATTGAAAACGGTTCAGTTAGATAGCTGCGTTTTGGATTTAGAAGCAGGTATTTCCCTGTGCTTACTGCCCTTTATTCCATATGCCATTATGGAGCTGAAAACGTCTGTTTTCAGACTCTGCACAGAAAGTGTTTGCAGACTGCTGAATCCACACACGGGTTTACCTCTGGAAGTTGAGTGCACACATTGACAACCGTTCTGTTAGATACCTGCGTTTTGGATTTACAAGCAGATATTTCCCTGTGCTTTCTGCCGTTTCTTCCATATGCCGGTATTGGGATGAAACGCCTGTTTTGAAACTCTGCACAGAAAGTGTTTGCAGACTGCTGAATCCACACACGGGTTTAACTCAGGAAGTTGAGTGCACACATTGACAACCGTTCTGTTAGATAGCTCCGTTTTGGATTCAGAAGCAGATATTTCCCTGTGCTTTCTGCTGTTTCTTCCATATGCCGGTATTGGGCTGAAAACGCCTGTTTTGAAACTCTGCACAGAAAGTGTTTGCAGACTGCTGAATCCACACACCGGTTTAACTCTGGAAGTTGAGTGCACACATTGACAACCGTTCTGTTAGATAGCTGCGTTTTGGATTCAGAAGCAGATATTTCCCTGTGCTTTCTGGTGTTTATTCCATATGCCGGTTTTGGGCTGAAAACGCCTGTTTTGAAACTCTGCACAGAAAGTGTTTGCAGACTGCTGAATCCACACATGGGTTTAGCTCTGGAAGTTGAGTGCACACATTGACAACCGTTCTGTTAGATAGCTGCGTTTTGGATTTAGAAGCAGAGATTTCCCTGTGCTTTCTGCTGTTTCTTCCATATGCCGGTATTGGGCTGAAAACGCCTGTTTTGAAACTCTGCACAGAAAGTGTTTGCAGAATGCTGTATCCACACACGGGTTTAACTCTGGAAGTTGAGTGCACACATTGACAACCGTTCTGTTAGATAGCTGAGTTTTGGATTTAGAAGCAGATATTTCCTTGTGCTTTCTGCTGTTTCTTCCATATGCCGTTATTGGGCTGAAAACGCCTGTTTTGAAACTCTGCACAGAAAGTGTTTGCAGACTGCTGAATCCACACACGGGTTTAACTCTGGAAGTTGAGTGCACACATTGACAACCGTTCTGTTAGATAGCTGCATTTTGGATTTAGAAGCAGATATTTCCCTGCGCTTACTGCCCTTTCTTCCATATGCCGGTATTGCGCTGAAAACGCCTGTTTTGAAACTCTGCACAGAAAATGTTTGCAGACTGCTGAATCCACACACGGGTTTAACTCTGGAAGTTGAGTGCACACATTGACAACCGTTCTGTTAGATAGCTGCATGTTGGATTTAGAAGCAGATATTTCCCTGTGCTTACTGCTCTATCTTCTATATGCCGGTATTGGGCTTAAATCGCCTGTTTTGAGACTCTGCACAGAAAGCGTATGCAGACTGCTGAATCCACACACGGGTTTAATTCTGGAAGTTGAGAGCACCCATTGACAATCGTTCTGTTAGATAGCTGCGTTTTGGATTAGGAGGCAGATATTTCCCTGTGCTTGCTGCCCTTTCTTCCATATGCCGATTTTGGGCTGAGAACGCCTGTTTTGAGATTCTGCACAGAAAGTGTTTGCAGACTCCTGAATCCACACAAGGGTTTGACTCTGGAAGTTGAGTGCACACATTGACAACCGTTCTGTTACATAGCTGCGTTTTGGATTAAGAAGCAGTTATTTCCCTGTGCTTACTGCCCTTTCTTCGATATGCCGGTTTTGGGCTTAAAACGCCTGTTTTGAGACTCTGCAAAGAAAGTGTTTGCAGACTGCAGAATCCACACACGGGTTTGACTCTGGTAGTTGAGTGCACACATTGAGAAACGTTCTTTTAGATAGCTGCATTTCGGATTCAGAAGCAGATATTTCCCTGGGCTTACTGCCCTTTCTTCCATATGCCGGTATTGGGCTGAAAACGCCTTTTTTGAGACTTTGCACAGAATGTGTTTGCAGACTGCTGAATCCACACACGGGTTTAACTCTGGAAGTTGAGTGCGCACATTGACAACCGTTCTGTTAGATAGCTGCGTTTTGGATTTAGAAGCAGATATTTCCCTGGGCTTACTTCCATTTTTCAATATGCCGGTATTGGGCTGAAAAGGCCTGTTTTGAGACTCTGCTCAGAAAGTGTTTGCAGACTGCTGAATCGACACACGGGTTTAACTCTGGAATTTGAGTTCACACATTGACAACCGTTCTGTTAGATAGTTGCGTTTTGTATTCAGAAGCAGATATTTCACTGTGCTTACTGCCCTTTCTTCCATATGCCGGTATTGGGCTGAAAACGCCTGTTTTGACACTCTACACAGAAAATGTTTGCAGACTGCTGAATCCACACACGGGTTTAACTCTGGAATTTCAGTGCACACATTGACAACGGTTCAGTTAGATAGCTGGGTTTTGGATTTAGAAGCAGGTATTTCCCTGTGCTTACTCCCCTTTATTCCATATGCCATTATGGGGCTGAAAACGTCTGTTTTCAGACTCTGCACAGAAAGTGTTTGCAGACTGCTGAATCCACACACGGGTTTACCTCTGGAAGTTGAGTGCACACATTGACAACCGTTCTGTTAGATAGCTGCGTTTTGGATTTAGAAGCAGATATTTCCTTGTGCTTTCTGCTGTTTCTTCCATATGCCGGTATTGGGCTGAAAACGCCTGTTTTGAAACTCTGCACAGAAAGTGTTTGCAGACTGCTGAATCAACACACGGGTTTAACTCTGTGAGTTGAGTGCACACAATGACAACCGTTCTGTTAGATAGCTGCGTTTTGGATTTAGAAGCAGATATTTCCCTGTGCTTTCTGCTGTTTCTTCCATATGCCGGTATTGCGCTGAAAACGCCTGTTTTGAAACTCTGCACAGAAAATGTTTGCAGACTGCTGAATCCACACACGGGTTTAACTCTGGAAGTTGAGTGCACACATCGACAACCGTTCTGTTAGATAGCTGCGTTTTGGATTTAGAAGCAGATATTTCCCTGTGCTTTCTGCTGTTTCTTCCATATGCCGGTATTGGGCTGAAAACGCCTGTTTTGAAACTCTGCACAGAAAGGGTTTTCAGACTGTTGAATCCACACACGTGTTTAATTCTGGAAGTTGAGTGCACACTTTGACAACCGTTCTGTTAGATAGCCGTGTTTTGGATTTAGAAGCAGATATTTCCTTGTGCTTACTGCCCTTTCTTCCCTATGCCGGTATTGGGCTCAAAACGCCTGTTTTGAGACTCTGCACAGAAAGCGTTTGCAGACTGTTGAATCCACACACGGGTTTAACACAGGAAGTTGAGGGCACACATTGACATCCGTTCTGTTAGATAGCTGCATCTTAGATTTAGAAGCAGATATTTCCCTGTGCTTACTGGCCTTTCTTCCATATGCCGGTACTGGGCTCAAAACTCCTGTTTTGAGACCTTGCACAGAAAGTGTTTGCAGACTGCTGAATCCACACACGTGTTTAATTCTGGAAGTTGAGTGCACACTTTGACAACCGTTCTGTTACATAGCTGCGTTTTGGATTAAGAAGCAGTTATTTCCCTGTGCTTACTGCCCTTTCTTCGATATGCCGGTATTGGGCTGAAAACGCCTGTTTTGAGACTCTGCAAAGAAAGTGTTTACAGACTGCAGAATCCACACACGGGTTTGACTCTGGTAGTTGAGTGCACACATTGAGAAACGTTCTTTTAGATAGCTGCATTTCGGATTCAGAAGCAGATATTTCCCTGGGCTTACTGCCCTTTCTTCCATATGCCGGTATAGGGCTGAAAACGCCTGTTTTGAGACTTTGCACAGAATGTGTTTGCAGACTGCTGAATCCACACACGGGTTTAACTCTGAAAGTTGAGTGCACACATTGACAACCGTTCTGTTAGATAGCTGCGTTTTGGATTTAGAAGCAGATATTTCCCTGGGATTACTGCCATTTTTCAATATGCCGGTATTGGGCTGAAAAGGCCTGTTTTGAGACTCTGCTCAGAAAGTGTTTGCAGACTGCTGAATCGACACACGGGTTTAACTCTGGAATTTGAGTGCACACCTTGACAACCGTTCTGTTAGGTAGTTGCGTTTTGGATTCAGAAGCAGTTATTTCACTGTGCTTACTGCCCTTTCTTCCATATGCCGGTATTGGGCTGAAAACGCCTGTTTTGACACTCTACACATAAAATGTTTGCACACTGCTGAATCCACACACGGGTTTGCCTCTGGAAGTTGAGTGCACCCATTGACAACCGTTCTGTCAGATAACTGCGTTTTGGATTTAGAAGCAGATATTTCTCTGTGCTTACTGGTCTTTCTTCCATATGCCGGTAAGGGGCTGAAAACGCCTGTTTTGAAACTCTGTACAGAAAGTGTTTGCAGACTGCTGAATCCACACACGGGTTTAACTCTGGAAGTTGAGTGCACACATTGACAACCGTTCTGTTAGATAGCTGCGTTTTGGATTTAGAAGCAGATATTTCCCTGTGCTTACTGCCCTTTCTTCCATATGCCGGTATTGGGCTGAAAACACCTGTTTTGAAACTCTGCACAGAAAGTGTGTACAGACTGCTGAATCCACACACGGGTTTAACTCTGGAAGTTGATTGCACACATTGACAACCGTTCTGTTAGATAGCTGCGTTTTGGATTTACAAGCAGATAATTCCCTGTGCTTTCTGCCGTTTCTTCCATATGCCGGTATTGGGCTGAAAACGCCTGTTTTGAAACTCTGCACAGAAAGTGTTTGCAGACTGCTGAATCCACACACGGGTTTAACTCAGGAAGTTGAGTGCACACATTGACAACCGTTCTGTTAGATAGTTCCGTTATGGATTCAGAAGCAGATATTTCCCTGTGCTTTCTGCTGTTTCTTCCATATGCCAGTATTGGGCTGAAAACGCCTGTTTTGAAACTCTGCACAGAAAGGGTTTGCAGACTGCTGAATCCACACACGGGTTTAACTCTGGAAGTTGAGTGCACATATTGACAACCGTTCTGTTAGATAGCTGCGTTTTGGATTCAGAAGCAGATATTTCCCTGTGCTTTCTGCTGTTTCTTCCCTAAGCTTGTATTGGGCTGAAAACGCCTGTTTTGAAACTCTGCACAGAAAGGGTTTGCAGACTGCTGAATCCACACACGGGTTTAACTCTGGAAGTTGAGTGCACATATTGACAACCGTTCTGTTAGATAGCTGCGTTTTGGATTCAGAAGCAGATATTTCCCTGTGCTTTCTGCTGTTTCTTCCATAAGCTGGTATTGGGCTGAAAACGCCTGTTTTGAAACTCTGCACAGAAGGTGTTTGCAAACTGCTGAATCCACACACGGGTTTAATTCTGGAAGTTGAGTGCACACAATGACAACCGTTCTGTTAGATAGCTGCGTTTTGGATTTAGAAGCAGATATTTTCCTGTGCTTTCTGGTGTTTCTTCCATATGCCGGTATTGGGCTGAAAACGCCTGTTTTGAAACTCTGCACAGAAAGTGTTTGCAGACTGCTGAATCCACCCACGGGTTTAACTCTGGAAGTTGAGTGCACACATTGACAACCGTTCTGTTAGAGAGCTGCGTTTTGGATTTAGAAGCAGAGATTTCCCTGTGCTTTCTGCTGTTTCTTCCATATGCCGGTATTGGGCTGAAAACGCCTGTTTTGAAACTCTGCACAGAAAGTGTTTGCAGAATGCTGTATCCACACACGGGTTTAACTCTGGAAGTTGAGTGCACACATTGACAACCGTTCTGTTAGATAGCTGAGTTTTGAATTTAGAAGCAGATATTTCCTTGTGCTTTCTGCTGTTTCTTCCATATGCCGGTATTGGGCTGAAAACGCCTGTTTTGAAACTCTGCACAGAAAGTGTTTGCAGACTGCTGAATCCACACACGGGTTTAACTCTGGAAGTTGAGTGCACACATTGACAACCGTTCTGTTAGATAGCTGCGTTTTGGATTTAGAAGCAGATATTTCCCTGCGCTTACTGCCCTTTCTTCCATATGCCGGTATTGCGCTGAAAACGCCTGTTTTGAAACTCTGCACAGAAAATGTTTGCAGACTGCTGAATCCACACACGGGTTTAACTCTGGAAGTTGAGTGCACACATTGACAACCGTTCTGTTAGATAGCTGCATGTTGGATTTAGAAGCAGATATTTCCCTGTGCTTACTGCTCTATCTTCTATATGCCGGTATTGGGCTTAAATCGCCTGTTTTGAGACTCTGCACAGAAAGCGTGTGCAGACTGCTGAATCCACACACGGGTTTAATTCTGGAAGTTGAGAGCACCCATTGACAACCGTTCTGTTAGATAACTGCGTTTTGGATTAGGAGGCAGATATTTCCCTGTGCTTGCTGCCCTTTCTTCCATATGCCGATTTTGGGCTGAGAACGCCTGCTTTGAGATTCTGCACAGAAAGTGTTTGCAGACTCCTGAATCCATGCACGGGTTTGACTCTGGATGTTGAGTGCACACATTGACAACCGTTCTGTTACATAGCTGCGTTTTGGATTAAGAAGCAGTTATTTCCCTGTGCTTACTGCCCTTTCTTCGATATGCCGGTATTGGGCTGAAAACGCCTGCTTTGAGACTCTGCAAAGAAAGTGTTTGCAGACTGCAGAATCCACACACGGGTTTGACTCTGGTAGTTGAGTGCACACATTGAGAAACGTTCTTTTAGATAGCTGCATTTCGGATTCAGAAGCAGATATTTCCCTGGGCTTACTGCCCTTTCTTCCATATGCCGGTATTGGGCTGAAAACGCCTGTTTTGAGACTTTGCACAGAATGTGTTTGCAGACTGCTGAATCCACACACGGGTTTAACTCTGAAAGTTGAGTGCACACATTGACAACCGTTCTGTTAGATAGCTGCGTTTTGGATTTAGAAGCAGATATTTCCCTGGGCTTACTGCCATTTTTCAATATGCCGGTATTGGGCTGAAAAGGCCTGTTTTGAGACACTGCTCAGAAAGTGTTTGCAGACTGCTGAATCGACACACGGGTTTAACTCTGGAATTTGAGTGCACACATTGACAACCGCTCTTTTAGGTAGTTGCGTTTTGGATTCAGAAGCAGATATTTCACTGTGCTTACTGCCCTTTCTTCCATATGCCGGTATTGGGCTGAAAACGCCTGTTTTGACACTCTACACAGAAAATGTTTGCAGACTGCTGAATCCACACACGGGTTTGCCTCTGGAAGTTGAGTGCACACATTGACAACCGTTCTGTTAGATAACTGCGTTTTGGATTTAGAAGCAGATATTTCTCTGTGCTTACTGGTCTTTCTTCCATATGCCGGTAAGGGGGTGAAAACGCCTGTTATGAGACTCTGCACAGAAAGGGTTTGCAGACTACTGAATCCCCACACGGGTTTAACTCTGGAAATTGAGTGCACACTTTGACAACCGTTCTGTTAGATAGCTGCGTTTTGGATTTAGAAGCAGATATTTGCCTGTGCTTACTGCCCTTTCTTCCATATGCCGGTATTGGCCTGAAAACGCCTGTTTTGTGACTCTGCACAGAAAGCGTTTGCAGACTGTTCAATCCACACACGGGTTTAACTCAGGAAGTTGAGTGCACACATTGACAACCGTTCTGTTAGATAGCTGCATGTTGGATTTAGAAGCAGATACTTCCCTGTGCTTACTGCCCTATCTTCTATATGCCGGTATTGGGCTGAAATCGCCTGTTTTGAGACTCTGCACAGAAAGCGTTTGCAGACTGCTGAATCCACACACGGGTTTAACTCTGGAATTTGAGTGCACATATTGACAACCGTTCTGTTACATAGCTGCGTTTTGGTTTAGAAGCAGATATTTCCCTGTGCTTACTGCTATTTCTTCCGTATGCCGGTATGGGGCTGAAAACGCCTGTTTTGCGACTCTGCACAGAAAGCGTTTGCAGACTGTTGAATCCACACACGGGTTTATCTCAGGAAGTTGAGTGCACACATTGACAACCGTTCTGTTAGATAGCTGCATGTTGGATTTAGAAGCAGATACTTCCCTGTGCTTACTGCCCTATCTTCTATATGCCGGTATTGGGCTGAAATCGCCTGTTTTGAGACTATTCACATAAAGTATTTGCAGACTGCTGAATCCACACACGGGTTTAACTCTAGAATTTGAGTGCACATATTTACAACCGTTCTGTTAGATAGCTGCGTTTTGGTTTAGAAGCAGATATTTCCCTGTGCTTACTGCTATTTCTTCCGTATGCCAGTATGGGGCTGAAAACGCCTGTTTTGAGACTCTGCACAGAAAGTGTTTGTAGACTGCGGAATCCACACACGGGTTTAACTCCAGGAGCTGAGTGCAAACATTGACAACCGTTCTGTTAGATAGCTGTGTTTTGGATTTAGAAGCAGATATTTACCTGTACTTACTGCCCTTTATTCCATATGCCGTTATGGAGCTGAAAACGCCTGTTTTGAGGCTCTGCACACGAAGTGTTTGCAGACTGCTGAATCCACACACGGGATTAAATCTGGAAGTTGAGTGCACACATTGACAACCGTTCTGTTAGATAGCTGCATTTTGGATTTATAAACAGATATTTCCCTTTGCTTAATACCCTTTCTTCCATATGCCGGTTTTGGGCTGAAAACGCCTGTTTTGAGACTCTGCACAGAAATTGTTTGCAGACTGCTGAATCCACACACGGGTTTAACTCTGGGAGTTGAGTGCACACATTGACCACCGTTCTGTTTGATAGCTGTGTTTTGGATTTAGAAACACTTATTTCCCTGTTCTTACTGCCCTTTGTTTCATATGCCGGTATAGGGCTGAAAACGCCTGTTTTGAAACTCTGCACAGAAAGTGTTTGCAGGCTGCTGAATCCACACACGGGTTTAACTCTGGAATTTCAGTGCACACATTGACAACGGTTCAGTTAGATAGCTGCGTTTTGGATTTAGAAGCAGATATTTCCCTGTGCTTACTGCCCTTTATTCCATATGCCATTATGGAGCTGAAAACGTCTGTTTTCAGACTCTGCACAGAAAGTGTTTGCAGACTGCTGAATCCACACACGGGTTTACCTCTGGAAGTTGAGTGCACACATTGACAACCGTTCTGTTAGATAGCTGCGTTTTGGATTTACAAGCAGATATTTCCCTGTGCTTTCTGCCGTTTCTTCCATATGCCGGTATTGGGATGAAACGCCTGTTTTGAAACTCTGCACAGAAAGTGTTTGCAGACTGCTGAATCCACACACGGGTTTAACTCAGGAAGTTGAGTGCACACATTGACAACCGTTCTGTTAGATAGCTCCGTTTTGGATTCAGAAGCAGATATTTCCCTGTGCTTTCTGCTGTTTCTTCCATATGCCGGTATTGGGCTGAAAACGCCTGTTTTGAAACTCTGCACAGAAAGTGTTTGCAGACTGCTGAATCCACACACGGGTTTAACTCTGGAAGTTGAGTGCACACATTGTCAACCGTTCTGTTAGATAGCTGCGTTTTGGATTCAGAAGCAGATATTTCCCTGTGCTTTCTGCTGTTTCTTCCATAAGCCGGTATTGGGCTGAAAACGCCTGTTTTGAAACTCTGCACAGAAAGTGTTTGCAGACTGCTGAATCCACACACGGGTTTAATTCTGGAAGTTGAGTGCACACAATGACAACCGTTCCGTTAGATAGCTGCGTTTTGGATTTAGAAGCAGATATTTTTCTGTGCTTTCTGGTGTTTCTTCCTTATGCCGGTATTGGGCTGAAAACGCCTGTTTTGAAACTCTGCACAGAAAGTGTTTTCAGACTGCTGAATCCACACATGGGTTTAACTCTGGAAGTTGAGTGCACACATTGACAACCGTTCTGTTAGGTAGCTGCGTTTTGGATTTAGAAGCAGATATTTCCCTTTGCTTTCTGCTGTTTCTTCCATATGCCGGTATTGGGCTGAAAACGCCTGTTTTGAAACTCTGCACAGAAAGTGTTTGCAGACTGCTGAATCCACACACCGGTTTAACTCTGGAAGTTGAGTGCACACATTGACAACCGTTCTGTTAGATAGCTGCGTTTTGGATTCAGAAGCAGATATTTCCCTGTGCTTTCTGGTGTTTATTCCATATGCCGGTATTGGGCTGAAAACGCCTGTTTTGAAACTCTGCACAGAAAGTGTTTGCAGACTGCTGAATCCACACATGGGTTTAACTCTGGAAGTTGAGTGCACACATTGACAACCGTTCTGTTAGATAGCTGAGTTTTGGATTTAGAAGCAGATATTTCCTTGTGCTTTCTGCCGTTTCTTCCATATGCCGGTATTGGGCTGAAAACGCCTGTTTTGAAACTCTGCACAGAAAGTGTTTGCAGACTGCTGAATCCACACACGGGTTTAACTCTGGAAGTTGAGTGCACACATTGACAACCGTTCTGTTAGATAGCTGCGTTTTGGATTTAGAAGCAGATATTTCCCTGCGCTTACTGCCCTTTCTTCCATATGCCGGTATTGCGCTGAAAACGCCTGTTTTGAAACTCTGCACAGAAAATGTTTGCAGACTGCTGAATCCACACACGGGTTTAACTCTGGAAGTTGAGTGCACACATTGACAACCGTTCTGTTAGATAGCTGCATGTTGGGTTTAGAAGCAGATATTTCCCTGTGCTTACTGCTCTATCTTCTATATGCCGGTATTGGGTTTAAATCGCGTGTTTTGAGACTCTGCACAGAAAGCGTGTGCAGACTGCTGAATCCACACACGGGTTTAATTCTGGAAGTTGAGAGCACCCATTGACAATCGTTCTGTTAGATAGCTGCGTTTTGGATTAGGAGGCAGATATTTCCCTGTGCTTGCTGCCCTTTCTTCCATATGCCGATTTTGGGCTGAGAACGCCTGTTTTGAGATTCTGCACAGAAAGTGTTTGCAGACTCCTGAATCCACACACGGGTTTGACTCTGGAAGTTGAGTGCACACATTGACAACCGTTCTGCTACATAGCTGCGTTTTGGATTAAGAAGCAGTTATTTCCCTGTGCTTACTGCCCTTTCTTCGATATGCCGGTTTTGGGCTTAAAACGCCTGTTTTGAGACTCTGCAAAGAAAGTGTTTGCAGACTGCAGAATCCACACACGGGTTTGACTCTGGTAGTTGAGTGCACACATTGAGAAACGTTCTTTTAGATAGCTGCATTTCGGATTCAGAAGCAGATATTTCCCTGGGCTTACTGCCCTTTCTTCCATATGCCGGTATTGGGCTGAAAACGCCTTTTTTGAGACTTTGCACAGAATGTGTTTGCAGACTGCTGAATCCACACACGGGTTTAACTCTGGAAGTTGAGTGCGCACATTGACAACCGTTCTGTTAGATAGCTGCGTTTTGGATTTAGAAGCAGATATTTCCCTGGGCTTACTGCCATTTTTCAATATGCCGGTATTGGGCTGAAAAGGCCTGTTTTGAGACTCTGCTCAGAAAGTGTTTGCAGACTGCTGAATCGACACACGGGTTTAACTCTGGAAGTTGAGTGCACACATTGACAACCGTTCTGTTAGATAGTTGCGTTTTGGATTCAGAAGCAGATATTTCACTGTGCTTACTGCCCTTTCTTCCATATGCCGGTATTGGGCTGAAAACGCCTGTTTTGACACTCTACACAGAAAATGTTTGCAGACTGCTGAATCCACACACGGGTTTAACTCTGGAATTTCAGTGCACACATTGACAACGGTTCAGTTAGATAGCTGGGTTTTGGATTTAGAAGCAGGTATTTCCCTGTGCTTACTCCCCTTTATTCCATATGCCATTATGGGGCTGAAAACGTCTGTTTTCAGACTCTGCACAGAAAGTGTTTGCAGACTGCTGAATCCACACACGGGTTTACCTCTGGAAGTTGAGTGCACACATTGACAACCGTTCTGTTAGATAACTGCGTTTTGGATTTAGAAGCAGATATTTCTCTGTGCTTACTGGTCTTTCTTCCATATGCCGGTAAGGGGGTGAAAACGCCTGTTATGAGACTCTGCACAGAAAGGGTTTGCAGACTACTGAATCCCCACACGGGTTTAACTCTGGAAATTGAGTGCACACTTTGACAACCGTTCTGTTAGATAGCTGCGTTTTGGATTTAGAAGCAGATATTTGCCTGTGCTTACTGCCCTTTCTTCCATATGCCGGTATTGGCCTGAAAACGCCTGTTTTGTGACTCTGCACAGAAAGCGTTTGCAGACTGTTCAATCCACACACGGGTTTAACTCAGGAAGTTGAGTGCACACATTGACAACCGTTCTGTTAGATAGCTGCATGTTGGATTTAGAAGCAGATACTTCCCTGTGCTTACTGCCCTATCTTCTATATGCCGGTATTGGGCTGAAATCGCCTGTTTTGAGACTCTGCACAGAAAGCGTTTGCAGACTGCTGAATCCACACACGGGTTTAACTCTGGAATTTGAGTGCACATATTGACAACCGTTCTGTTACATAGCTGCGTTTTGGTTTAGAAGCAGATATTTCCCTGTGCTTACTGCTATTTCTTCCGTATGCCGGTATGGGGCTGAAAACGCCTGTTTTGCGACTCTGCACAGAAAGCGTTTGCAGACTGTTGAATCCACACACGGGTTTATCTCAGGAAGTTGAGTGCACACATTGACAACCGTTCTGTTAGATAGCTGCATGTTGGATTTAGAAGCAGATACTTCCCTGTGCTTACTGCCCTATCTTCTATATGCCGGTATTGGGCTGAAATCGCCTGTTTTGAGACTATTCACATAAAGTATTTGCAGACTGCTGAATCCACACACGGGTTTAACTCTAGAATTTGAGTGCACATATTTACAACCGTTCTGTTAGATAGCTGCGTTTTGGTTTAGAAGCAGATATTTCCCTGTGCTTACTGCTATTTCTTCCGTATGCCAGTATGGGGCTGAAAACGCCTGTTTTGAGACTCTGCACAGAAAGTGTTTGTAGACTGCGGAATCCACACACGGGTTTAACTCCAGGAGCTGAGTGCAAACATTGACAACCGTTCTGTTAGATAGCTGTGTTTTGGATTTAGAAGCAGATATTTACCTGTACTTACAGCCCTTTATTCCATATGCCGTTATGGAGCTGAAAACGCCTGTTTTGAGGCTCTGCACACGAAGTGTTTGCAGACTGCTGAATCCACACACGGGATTAAATCTGGAAGTTGAGTGCACACATTGACAACCGTTCTGTTAGATAGCTGCATTTTGGATTTATAAACAGATATTTCCCTTTGCTTAATACCCTTTCTTCCATATGCCGGTTTTGGGCTGAAAACGCCTGTTTTGAGACTCTGCACAGAAATTGTTTGCAGACTGCTGAATCCACACACGGGTTTAACTCTGGGAGTTGAGTGCACACATTGACCACCGTTCTGTTTGATAGCTGTGTTTTGGATTTAGAAACACTTATTTCCCTGTTCTTACTGCCCTTTGTTTCATATGCCGGTATAGGGCTGAAAACGCCTGTTTTGAAACTCTGCACAGAAAGTGTTTGCAGGCTGCTGAATCCACACACGGGTTTAACTCTGGAATTTCAGTGCACACATTGACAACGGTTCAGTTAGATAGCTGCGTTTTGGATTTAGAAGCAGATATTTCCCTGTGCTTACTGCCCTTTATTCCATATGCCATTATGGAGCTGAAAACGTCTGTTTTCAGACTCTGCACAGAAAGTGTTTGCAGACTGCTGAATCCACACACGGGTTTACCTCTGGAAGTTGAGTGCACACATTGACAACCGTTCTGTTAGATAGCTGCGTTTTGGATTTACAAGCAGATATTTCCCTGTGCTTTCTGCCGTTTCTTCCATATGCCGGTATTGGGATGAAACGCCTGTTTTGAAACTCTGCACAGAAAGTGTTTGCAGACTGCTGAATCCACACACGGGTTTAACTCAGGAAGTTGAGTGCACACATTGACAACCGTTCTGTTAGATAGCTCCGTTTTGGATTCAGAAGCAGATATTTCCCTGTGCTTTCTGCTGTTTCTTCCATATGCCGGTATTGGGCTGAAAACGCCTGTTTTGAAACTCTGCACAGAAAGTGTTTGCAGACTGCTGAATCCACACACGGGTTTAACTCTGGAAGTTGAGTGCACACATTGTCAACCGTTCTGTTAGATAGCTGCGTTTTGGATTCAGAAGCAGATATTTCCCTGTGCTTTCTGCTGTTTCTTCCATAAGCCGGTATTGGGCTGAAAACGCCTGTTTTGAAACTCTGCACAGAAAGTGTTTGCAGACTGCTGAATCCACACACGGGTTTAATTCTGGAAGTTGAGTGCACACAATGACAACCGTTCCGTTAGATAGCTGCGTTTTGGATTTAGAAGCAGATATTTTTCTGTGCTTTCTGGTGTTTCTTCCTTATGCCGGTATTGGGCTGAAAACGCCTGTTTTGAAACTCTGCACAGAAAGTGTTTTCAGACTGCTGAATCCACACATGGGTTTAACTCTGGAAGTTGAGTGCACACATTGACAACCGTTCTGTTAGGTAGCTGCGTTTTGGATTTAGAAGCAGATATTTCCCTTTGCTTTCTGCTGTTTCTTCCATATGCCGGTATTGGGCTGAAAACGCCTGTTTTGAAACTCTGCACAGAAAGTGTTTGCAGACTGCTGAATCCACACACCGGTTTAACTCTGGAAGTTGAGTGCACACATTGACAACCGTTCTGTTAGATAGCTGCGTTTTGGATTCAGAAGCAGATATTTCCCTGTGCTTTCTGGTGTTTATTCCATATGCCGGTATTGGGCTGAAAACGCCTGTTTTGAAACTCTGCACAGAAAGTGTTTGCAGACTGCTGAATCCACACATGGGTTTAACTCTGGAAGTTGAGTGCACACATTGACAACCGTTCTGTTAGATAGCTGCGTTTTGGATTTAGAAGCAGAGATTTCCCTGTGCTTTCTGCTGTTTCTTCCATATGCCGGTATTGGGCTGAAAACGCCTGTTTTGAAACTCTGCACAGAAAGTGTTTGCAGAATGCTGTATCCACACACGGGTTTAACTCTGGAAGTTGAGTGCACACATTGACAACCGTTCTGTTAGATAGCTGAGTTTTGGATTTAGAAGCAGATATTTCCTTGTGCTTTCTGCCGTTTCTTCCATATGCCGGTATTGGGCTGAAAACGCCTGTTTTGAAACTCTGCACAGAAAGGGTTTGCAGACTGCTGAATCCACACACGGGTTTAACTCTGGAAGTTGAGTGCACACATTGACAACCGTTCTGTTAGATAGCTGCGTTTTGGATTTAGAAGCAGATATTTCCCTGCGCTTACTGCCCTTTCTTCCATATGCCGGTATTGCGCTGAAAACGCCTGTTTTGAAACTCTGCACAGAAAATGTTTGCAGACTGCTGAATCCACACACGGGTTTAACTCTGGAAGTTGAGTGCACACATTGACAACCGTTCTGTTAGATAGCTGCATGTTGGGTTTAGAAGCAGATATTTCCCTGTGCTTACTGCTCTATCTTCTATATGCCGGTATTGGGTTTAAATCGCGTGTTTTGAGACTCTGCACAGAAAGCGTGTGCAGACTGCTGAATCCACACACGGGTTTAATTCTGGAAGTTGAGAGCACCCATTGACAATCGTTCTGTTAGATAGCTGCGTTTTGGATTAGGAGGCAGATATTTCCCTGTGCTTGCTGCCCTTTCTTCCATATGCCGATTTTGGGCTGAGAACGCCTGTTTTGAGATTCTGCACAGAAAGTGTTTGCAGACTCCTGAATCCACACACGGGTTTGACTCTGGAAGTTGAGTGCACACATTGACAACCGTTCTGCTACATAGCTGCGTTTTGGATTAAGAAGCAGTTATTTCCCTGTGCTTACTGCCCTTTCTTCGATATGCCGGTTTTGGGCTTAAAACGCCTGTTTTGAGACTCTGCAAAGAAAGTGTTTGCAGACTGCAGAATCCACACACGGGTTTGACTCTGGTAGTTGAGTGCACACATTGAGAAACGTTCTTTTAGATAGCTGCATTTCGGATTCAGAAGCAGATATTTCCCTGGGCTTACTGCCCTTTCTTCCATATGCCGGTGTGGGCTGAAAACGCCTTTTTTGAGACTTTGCACAGAATGTGTTTGCAGACTGCTGAATCCACACACGGGTTTAACTCTGGAAGTTGAGTGCGCACATTGACAACCGTTCTGTTAGATAGCTGCGTTTTGGATTTAGAAGCAGATATTTCCCTGGGCTTACTGCCATTTTTCAATATGCCGGTATTGGGCTGAAAAGGCCTGTTTTGAGACTCTGCTCAGAAAGTGTTTGCAGACTGCTGAATCGACACACGGGTTTAACTCTGGAAGTTGAGTGCACACATTGACAACCGTTCTGTTAGATAGTTGCGTTTTGGATTCAGAAGCAGATATTTCACTGTGCTTACTGCCCTTTCTTCCATATGCCGGTATTGGGCTGAAAACGCCTGTTTTGACACTCTACACAGAAAATGTTTGCAGACTGCTGAATCCACACACGGGTTTAACTCTGGAATTTCAGTGCACACATTGACAACGGTTCAGTTAGATAGCTGGGTTTTGGATTTAGAAGCAGGTATTTCCCTGTGCTTACTCCCCTTTATTCCATATGCCATTATGGGGCTGAAAACGTCTGTTTTCAGACTCTGCACAGAAAGTGTTTGCAGACTGCTGAATCCACACACGGGTTTACCTCTGGAAGTTGAGTGCACACATTGACAACCGTTCTGTTAGATAGCTGCGTTTTGGATTTAGAAGCAGATATTTCCTTGTGCTTTCTGCTGTTTCTTCCATATGCCGGTATTGGGCTGAAAACGCCTGTTTTGGAACTCTGCACAGAAAGTGTTTGCAGACTGCTGAATCAACACACGGGTTTAACTCTGTGAGTTGAGTGCACACAATGACAACCGTTCTGTTAGATAGCTGCGTTTTGGATTTAGAAGCAGATATTTCCCTGCCCTTACTGCCCTTTCTTCCATATGCCGGTATTGCGCTGAAAACGCCTGTTTTGAAACTCTGCACAGAAAATGTTTGCAGACTGCTGAATCCACACACGGGTTTAACTCTGGAAGTTGAGTGCACACATCGACAACCGTTCTGCTAGATAGCTGCGTTTTGGATTTAGAAGCAGATATTTCCCTGTGCTTTCTGCTGTTTCTTCCATATGCCGGTATTGGGCTGAAAACGCCTGTTTTGAAACTCTGCACAGAAAGGGTTTTCAGACTGTTGAATCCACACACGTGTTTAATTCTGGAAGTTGAGTGCACACTTTGACAACCGTTCTGTTAGATAGCCGCGTTTTGGATTTAGAAGCAGATATTTCCTTGTGCTTACTGCCCTTTCTTCCCTATGCCGGTATTGGGCTCAAAACGCCTGTGTTGAGACTCTGCACAGAAAGCGTTTGCAGACTGTTGAATCCATACACGGGTTTAACACAGGAAGTTGAGGGCACACATTGACATCCGTTCTGTTAGATAGCTGCATCTTAGATTTAGAAGCAGATATTTCCCTGTGCTTACTGGCCTTTCTTCCATATGCCGGTACTGGGCTGAAAACTCCTGTTTTGAGACCTTGCACAGAAAGTGTTTGCAGACTGCTGAATCCACACACGGGTATAACTCTTGGAGTTGAGTTCACATACTGACAACCGACCTGTTAGATTGCTGCGTTTTGGATTTAGAAGCAGGTATTTCCCTGTGCTTACTGCCCTTTATTCCATATGCCTGTATTGGGCTGTAAACGCCTGTTTTGAGACTCTGCACAGAAAGCGTTTGCAGACTGTTGAATCCACACACGTGTTTAACTCTGGAATTTGAGTGCACATATTGACATCCGTTCTGTTAGATAGCTGCGTTTTGGTTTAGAAGAAGATATTTCCCTGTGCTTACTGCTATTTCTTCCGTATGCCGTTATGGGGCTGAAAACGCCTGTTTTGAGACTCTGCACAGGAAGTGTTTGCAGACTGCTGAATCCACACACGGGATTAAATCTGGAAGTTGAGTGCACACATTGACAACCGTTCTGTTAGATAGCTGCATTTTGGATTTAGAAACAGATATTTCCCTTTGCTTAGTGCCCTTTCTTCCATATGCCGGTTTTGGGCTGAAAACGCCAGTTTTGAGACTCTGGACAGAAATTGTTTGCAGACTGCTGAATCCACACACGGGTTTAACTCTGGGAGTTGAGTGCACACATTGACAACCGTTCTGTTTGATAGCTGTGTTTTGGATTTAGAAACACTTATTTCCCTGTTCTTACTGCCCTTTGTTTCATATGCCGGTATTGGGCTGAAAACGCCTGTTTTGAGACTCTGCATAGAAAGTGTTTGCAGGCTGCTGAATCCACACACGGGTTTAACTCTGGAATTTCAGTGCACACATTGACAACGGTTCACTTAGATAGCTGCGTTTTGGATTTAGAAGCAGGTATTTCCCTGTGCTTACTGCCCTTTATTCCATATGCCATTATGGTGCTGAAAACGTCTGTTTTCAGACTCTGCACAGAAAGTGTTTGCAGACTGCTGAATCCACACACGGGTTTACCTCTGGAAGTTGAGTGCACATATTGACAACCGTTCTGTTAGATAGGTGAGTTTTGAATTTAGAAGGAGATATTTCCCTGAGCTTACTGCCCTTTCTTCCATATGCCGGTAGTGGATTGAAAACGCCTGTTTTGAGACTCTGCACAGAAAGGGTTAGCAGACTGCTGAATCCACACACGGGTTTAATTCTGGAAGTTGAGAGCACACATTGACAACCGTTCTGTTAGATAGCTGCGTTTTGGATTAAGAGGCAGATATTTCCCTGTGCTTACTCCCCTTTCTTCCATATGCCGGTTTTGGGCTGAAAACGCCGGTTTTGATACTCTGCAAAGAAAATGTTTGCAGACTGCTGAATCCACACACGGGTATGCCTCTGGAAGTTGAGTGCACACATTGACAATCCTTCTGTTAGATAGCTGCGTTTTGTTAACAGAAGCAGATATTTCCCTGTGCTTACTGCCGTTTCTTCCATATGACGGTATTGGGCTGAAATCGCCTGTTTTTATACTCTGCACAGAAAGGGTTTGCAGACTGCTGAATCCACACACGCGTTTAACTCTGGAAGTTGAGTGCACACATTGACAACCGTTCTGTTAGATAGTTGTGTTTTGGATTTAGAAGCAGACATATCCCTGTGCTTACGGCCCTTTCTACCATATGCCTGCATTGGGATGAAACCGCATGTTTTGAGACTCTGCACATAAAGCGTTTGCAGACTGTTGAATCCACACATGGGTTTAACTCAGGAATTTGAGTGCACACAATGACAACCGTTCTGTTAGATAGCTGCATGTTGGATTTAGAAGCAGATATTTCCCTGTGCTTACTGCCCTTTATTCCATTTTCCGTTAAGGGGATGAAAACTCCTGTTTTGAGACTCTGCACAGAAAGTGTTTGCATACTGCTGAATCCACACACGGGTTTAACTCTGAAAGTTGAGTGCACACATTGACAACCGTTCTGTTAGATAGCTGCGTTTTGGATTTAGAAGCAGATATTTCCCTGTGCTTTCTGCTGTTTCTTCTTTATGTCGGTATTGGGCTGAAAACGCCCGTTTTGAGACTCTGAACAGAAAGTGTTTGCAGACTGCTGAATCCACACACGGGTTTGACTCTGGTAGTTGAGTGCACAAATTGAGAACCGTTTTTTTAGATAGCTGCGTTTCGGATTCAGAAGCAGATATTTCCCTGGGCTTACTGCCCTTTTTTCCATATGCCGGTATTGGGCTGAAAACGCCTGTTTTGATACTTTGCACAGAATGGGTTTGCAGACTGCTGAAGCCACACACGGGTTTAACTCTGGAAGTTGAGTGCACACATTGACAACCGTTCTGTTAGATGGCTGCGTTTTGGATTTAGAAGCAGATATTTCCCTGTGCTTACTGGCCTTTCTTCCATATGCCGGTATGGGGCTGAAAACGCCTGTTTTGAGACTCTGCACAGAAGGGGTTTGCAGACTGCTGAATCCACACACGGGTTTAATTCTGGAAGTTGAGTCCACACTTTGACAACCGTTCAGTTAGATAGCTGCGTTTTGGATTTAGAAGCAGATATTTGCCTGTGCTTACTGCCCTTTCTTCCGTATGCCGGTATTGGGCTGAAATCGCCTGTTTTGAGACTCTGCACAGAAAGCGTGTGTTGACTGCTGAATCCACACACGGGTTTAACTCTGTGAGTTGAGTGCACACAATGACAACTGTTCGGTGAGATAGCTGCGTTTTGGATTTAGAAGCAGATATTTCCCTGTGCTTGCTGCCCTTTCTTCCATATGCCGGTATTGGGCTGAAAACGCCTGTTTGGAGACTCTGCACAGAAAGTTTTTGCAGACTGTTGAATCCACACACGGGTTTAACTCTGGAAGTTGAGTGCACACATTGACAACCGTTCTGTTAGAAACCTGCGTTTTGGATTTACAAGCAGATATTTCCCTGTTCTTACTGCCCTTTCTTCCATATGCCGGTATGGGACTGAAAACGCTTGTTTTGATACTCTGCACAGAAAGGGTTTTCAGACTGCAAAATCCACACACGTGTTTAATTCTGGAAGTTGAGTGCACACTTTGACAACCGTCCTGTTAGATAGCCGCATTTTGGATTTAGAAGCAGATATTTCCCTGTGCTTAGTGCCCTTTCTTCCCTATGCAGGTATTGGGCTCAAAACGCCTGTTTTTAGACTCTGCACAGAAAGCGTTTGCAGACTGTTGAATCCACACACGGGTTGAACACAGGAAGTTGAGGGCACAGATTGACAACCGTTCTGTTAGATAGCTGCATCTTAGCTTTAGTAGCAGGTATTTCCCTGTGCTTAATGGCCTTTCTTCCATATGCCTGTATTGGGCTGAAAACGCCTGTTTTGAAACTCTGCACAGAAAGTGTTTGCAGAATGCTGTATCCACACACGGGTTTAACTCTGGAGGTTGAGTGCACACATTGACAACCGTTCTGTTAGATAGCTGAGTTTTGGATTTAGAAGAAGATATTTCCTTGTGCTTTCTGCCGTTTCTTCCATATGCCAGTATTGGGCTGAAAACGCCTGTTTTGAAACTCTGCACAGAAAGGGTTTGCAGACTGCTGAATCCACACACGGGTTTAACTCTGGAAGTTGAGTGCACACATTGACAACCGTTCTGTTAGATAGCTGCGTTTTGGATTTAGAAGCAGATATTTCCCTGCGCTTACTGCCCTTTCTTCCATAGGCCGGTATTGCGCTGAAAACGCCTGTTTTGAAACTCTGCACAGAAAATGTTTGCAGACTGCTGAATCCACACACGGGTTTAACTCTGGAAGTTGAGTGCACACATTGACAACCGTTCTGTTAGATAGCTGCATGTTGGATTTAGAAGCAGATATTTCCCTGTGCTTACTGCTCTATCTTCTATATGCCGGTATTGGGCTTAAATCGCGTGTTTTGAGACTCTGCACAGAAAGCGTGTGCAGACTGCTGAATCCACACACGGGTTTAATTCTGGAAGTTGAGAGCACCCATTGACAATCGTTCTGTTAGATAGCTGCGTTTTGGATTAGGAGGCAGATATTTCCCTGTGCTTGCTGCCCTTTCTTCCATATGCCGATTTTGGGCTGAGAACGCCTGTTTTGAGATTCTGCACAGAAAGTGTTTGCAGACTCCTGAATCCACACACGGGTTTGACTCTGGAAGTTGAGTGCACACATTGACAACCGTTCTGCTACATAGCTGCGTTTTGGATTAAGAAGCAGTTATTTCCCTGTGCTTACTGCCCTTTCTTCGATATGCCGGTTTTGGGCTTAAAACGCCTGTTTTGAGACTCTGCAAAGAAAGTGTTTGCAGACTGCAGAATCCACACACGGGTTTGACTCTGGTAGTTGAGTGCACACATTGAGAAACGTTCTTTTAGATAGCTGCATTTCGGATTCAGAAGCAGATATTTCCCTGGGCTTACTGCCCTTTCTTCCATATGCCGGTATTGGGCTGAAAACGCCTTTTTTGAGACTTTGCACAGAATGTGTTTGCAGACTGCTGAATCCACACACGGGTTTAACTCTGGAAGTTGAGTGCGCACATTGACAACCGTTCTGTTAGATAGCTGCGTTTTGGATTTAGAAGCAGATATTTCCCTGGGCTTACTGCCATTTTTCAATATGCCGGTATTGGGCTGAAAAGGCCTGTTTTGAGATTCTGCACAGAAAGGGTTTTCAGTCTGCTGAATCCACACACGGGTTTAATTCCGGAAGTTGAGTGCACACATTGACAACCGTTCTGTTAGATAGCCGCGTTTTGGATTTAGAAGCAGATATTTCCCTGTGCTTACTGCCCTTTCTTCCATATGCCGGTACTGGGCTCAAAACGCCTGTTTTGAGACTCTGCACAGAAAGTGTTTGCAGACTGCTGAATCCACACACGGGTTTAATTCTGGAAGTTGAGTGCACACATTGACAACCGTTCTGTTAGATAGCTGCGTTTTGGATTTAGAAGCAGATATTTCCCTGTGCTTACTGCCCTTTCTTCCATATGCCGGTATGGGCCTGAAAACGCCTGTTTTGTGACTCTGCACAGAAAGCGTTTGCAGACTGTTCAATCCACACACGGGTTTAACTCAGGAAGTTGACTGCACACATTGACGACCGTTCTGATAGATAGCTACATGTTAGATTTAGAAGCAGATATTTCCCTGTGCTTAGTGGCCTTTCTTCCATATGCCGGTACAGGGCTGAAAATTCCTATTTTGAGACCTTGCACAGAAAGTGTTTGCAGACTGCTGAATCCGCACACGGGTTTAACTCTTGGAGTTGAGTTCACACATTGACAACCGTTCTGTTAGGTAGCTGCGTTTTGGATTTAGAAGCAGATATTTCCCTGTGCCTACTGCCCTTTCTTCCATATGCCTGTATTGGGCTGAAAACGCCTGTTTTGCGACTCTGCACAGAAAGCATTTGCAGACTGTTGAATCCACACACGGGTTTATCTCAGGAAATTGAGTGCACACATTGACAACCGTTCTGTTAGATAGCTGCGTTTTGGATTTAGAAGCAGATATTTCCCTGTGCTTACTGCCCTATCTTCTATATGCCGGTATTGGGCTGAAATCGCCTGTTTTGAGACTCTGCACAGAAAGCGTTTGCAGACTGCTGAATCCACACACGGGTTTAACTCTGGAATTTGAGTGCACATATTGACAACCGTTCTGTTAGATAGCTGCGTTTCGGTTTAGAAGCAGATATTTCACTGTGCTACCTGCTATTTCTTCCGTATGCCGGTATGGGGCTGAAAACGCCTGTTTTGAGACTCTGCACAGAAAGTATTTGTAGACTGCGGAATCCACACACGGGTTTAACTCCGGGAGCTGAGTGCAAACATTGACAACCGTTCTGTTAGATAGCTGCGTTTTGAATTTAGAAGCAGATATTTCCCTGTGCTTACTGCCCTTTATTCCATATGCCGTTATGGGGCTGAAAACGCCTGTTTTGAGACTCTGCACAGGAAGTGTTTGCAGACTGCTGAATCCACACACGGGTTTAACTCTGGAAGTTGAGTGCACACATTGACAATCGTTCTATGAGATAGCTACGTTTTGGATTTAGAAGCAGATATATCCCTGTGCTTACTGCTTTTTCTTGCATATGCCGGTAAGGGTTTGAAAACTCCTGTTTTGAGACTCTGCACAGAAAGCGTTTGCAGACTGCTGAATCCACACACGGGTTTAACTGTGGAAGTTGAGTGCGCACATTGACAACCGTTCTGTTAGATAGCTGCGTTTGCATTTAGAAACAGATATTTCCCTGTGCTTACTGCCCTTTCTTCCAAATGCCAGTATTGGGATGAAAACCCCTGTTTTGAGACTCTGCACAGAAAGTGTTTGCAGACTGCTGAATCCACACACGGGTTTAAATCTGGAAGTTGAGTGCACACATTGACAACCGTTCTGTTAGATAGCTGCATTTTGGATTTAGAAGCAGATATTTCCCTTTGCTTAGTGCCCTTTCTTCCATATGCCGGTTTTGGGCTGAAAACGCGTTTTGAGACTCTGCACGGAAATTGTTTGCAGACTGCTGAATCCACACGCGGGTTTAACTCTGGGAGTTGAGTGCACACATTGACAGCCGTTCTGTTTGATAGCTGTGTATTGGATTTAGAAACAGTTATTTCCCTGTTCTTACTGCCCTTTTTCCCTATGCCGGTATTGGGCTGAAAACACCTGCTTTGAGACTCTGCACAGAAAGTGTTTGCAGGCTGCTGAATCCACACACGGGTTTAACTCTGGAATTTCAGTGCACACATTGACAATGGTTCAGTTAGATAGCTGCGTTTTAGATTTAGAAGCAGGTATTTCCCTGTGCTTACTGCCCTTTATTCCACATGCCATTATGGGGCTGAAAACGTCTGTTTTGAGACTCTGCACAGAAAGTGTTTGGAGACTGCTGAATCCACACACGGGTTTACCTCTGGAAGTTGAGTGCACACATTGACAACCATTCTGTTAGATAGCTGCGTTTTGAATTTAGAAGCAGATATTTCCCTGTGCTTTCTGCTGTTTCTTCCATATGCCGGTAATGGGCTGAAAACGCCTGTTTTGAGACTCTGCACAGAAAGTGTTTGCAAACTGCGGAATCCATACACGAGTTTAATCTGGAAGTTCAGTGCACAAATTGACAACCGTTCTGTTAGATAGCTACCTTTTGGATTCAGAAGCAGTTATTTCCCTGTTCTTACTGTTGTTTCTTCCATATGCCGGTAATGGGCTGAGAACGCTTCTTTTGCCACTCTGCACAGAATGTGTTTCCGGATTGTTGAATCCACACAAGAGTTTAACTCTGGAAGTCAAGTGCACACATTGACAACCGTTCTGTTAGATAGCTGCGTTTTGGATTTAGAACCAGATATTTCCCTCTGCTTACTGCTGTTTCTTCCATATGCCGGTAATGGGCTGAAAACGCCTGGTTTGAGACTATGCACAGAAAGTGTTTGCAAACTGCTGATTCCACACGCGAGTTTAACTCTGGAAGTTAAGTGCACACATTGACAACCGTTCTGTTAGATAGCTGCATTTCGGATTTAGAAGCAGATATTTCCCTGTGCTGACTGCTGTTTCTTCCATATGCCGGTAATGGGCTGAAAACGCCTCTTTTGGGACACTGCATAGAAAGTGTTTGCAGACTGCTGAATCCACACACGAGTTTAACTCTGTAAGTTGAGTGCACACATTGACAGCCGTTCTGTTACATAGCTGCGTTTTGGATTTTGACGCAGATATTTCCCTCGGCTTGCTAATGTTTCTACCATAGGACCGTAATGGCCTGAGAATGCCTGTTTTGAGACTCTGCACAGAAACAGTTTGCAGACTGATGAATCCTCACACATATTTATCTCTTGATGTTGAGTGTACACATTGACAACCGTTCTGTTAGACAGCTGCGTTTTGGATTTAGAAGCAGATATTTCCCTGTGCTTACTGCTGTTTCTTCCATATGCCGGTAATGGGCTGAAAAGTCCTGTGTTCAGACACTGCACAGAAAGTGTTTGCAGACCGCTGAATCCACACTCGAGTTTCACTCTGGAAATTGAGTGCACACATTGACAACCGTTCTGTTAGATAGCTGCGTTTTGGATTTAGAAGCAGATATTTCCCTGTGCTTACAGCTGTTACTTCCATATGCCGGTAATGGTCTCAAAACGCCTGTGTTGAGAGTCTGCACAGAAAATGTTTATAGACTGCTGAATCCTCACACGCGTTTATCACTTCAAGTTGAGTGCACACATTGAAAACCCTTGATTCAGATTGCTTCGTTTTGGATTTAGAAGCAGATATTTCCCTGTACTTACTGCTGTTTCTTCCATTTGCCGGTAATGGGCTGAAAACGCCTGTTTTGAGACTCTGCACAGAAAGTGTTTCCAGACTGCTGAATCTACACACGAGTTTAACTCTGGAAGTTGAGTGCACACATTGAAAACCTTTCTGTTAGAAATCTCCATTTTGGATTTAGAAGGAGATATTTTCCTGTGCTTACTGCTGTTGCTTCCATATGTCGATAATGGGCTGAAAACACCTGTTTTGAGACTGTGAACAGAAAGAGTTTGCAGACTGTTGAATCCACACACGAGGTTAACTCAGGAATTTGAGTGGACACATTGACAGCCGTTCTGTTAGATAGTTGCGTTTTGGATTTGAACCAGATATTTCCCTGTGCTTACTGCTGTTTCTTCCATCTGCCTTTCATAGGTTGAAAACGCCTGTTTTGAGACTCTGCACAGAAAGTGTTTGCAGACTACTGAATCCACACACGAGTTTATCTCTGGAAATTGAGCGCACACATTGACAACCGTTCTGTTAGATAGCTGTGTTTTGGATTTAGAAGCAGATATTTCCCTGTGCTTACTGCTGTTACTTCCATATGCCGGTAATGGACACAAAACGCCTGTTTTGAGAGTCTGCACAGAAAGGATTTTCAGACTGCTTAATCTTCATCCGTGTTTATCTCTTCAAGTTGAGTACACACATTGACAATCTTTCTGTCAGACAGCTGCGTTTTGGATTTAGAAGCAGATATTTCCCTATGCTTACTGCTGTTTCTTTCTTATGCCGGTAATTAGCTGAAAACGCCTGTTTTCAGTCTCTGCACAGAAAGTGTATGCAGACTACTGTATCCACACAGGAGTTTAACTCTGGAAGTTGAGTGCACGCATTGAATATCTGTTTTAGATGCAGATATTCCTCTTCTTACTGCTGTTCTTCTATATGCCGGAATTGGGCTGGAAATACCTGTTTTGAGCTTCTGCACAGAAAGTGTTTGCAGACTGCTGAATCCACACACGAGTTTAGGTCTGGAAGTTGAGTGCACACATTGACAACCATCCAGTTAGATGGCGGCGTTTTGGATTTAGAAGCAGATATTTCTCTGTGCTTACTGCTGTTTCTTTCATATGCCAGTATTTGGCAGAACACGACTGTTTTGAGACTCTGCAAAGAAAGTCTTTGCAGACTGCTGAATCCACACACCAGTTGAACTCTGGAAGTTGAGTGAACACATTGACAGCCATTCTGTTAGATAGCCGCTGTTTTGATTCAGAAGAAGATATTTCTCTGTACTTACTGCTGTTTCTTCCATAGCCCGGTATTTGGCTGAAAACAACTGTTCTGAGCCTCTGCACAGAAATTTTTTGCAGACTGCTAAATCCACACACGAGTTTAACTCTGGAAGTTGAGTGCACACATTGACAACCATTCAGTTAGATAGCTGTGTTTTGGTTTTAGAAGCCGATATTCCTGTCCTTACTGTTGGTTCTTCTGTATGCCAGCATTGAGCTGTAAACCCTTGTTTTCAGCTTCTCCAATGAAAGTGTTTACAGACTGATGAATACACACACGAATTTAACTCCTGAAGTTGAGTGCACACATTGACAACCGTTCTGTTAGGTAGCTGCGTTTTGGATTTAGAAGCAGATATTTCCCAGTGCTTACTGCCCTTTCTTGCATATGCAGGTACTGGGCTGAAAACGCCTGTTTTGAGACTCTTCACAGAAAGTGTTTGCAGACTGCTGAATACACACACGATTTATCTCTGGAAGTTGAGGGCACACATTGACAACCCTTCAGTTAGATAGCTGCGTTTTGGTTTAAGAAGCGGATATTCCTCTTCTTACTGCTGTTTCTTCTTTATGCCGGTATGGGGCTGGAAACGCCTGTTTTGAGCTTCTGCACAAAAAGTGTTTACCCACTGCTAAATCCGCACAACAGTTGAACTCTGGAAGTTCAGTGCACTGATTGAAAACCATTCAGTTAGATAGCTGTGTTTTGGTTTTAAAAGCAGATATTCCAGTCCTTACTGCTGGTTCTTCTATACCGCTATTGGGCTGAAAACGCCTGTTTTGACCTTCTGCACAGAAAATCTTTGCAGACTGCTGAATCCACACACCAGTTGAACTCTGGAAGTTGAGTGCAAACTTTGACAACCGTTCTGCTAGATACCTATGTTTTGGTTTTAGAAGCAGATATTCCTGTCCTTACTGTTGGTTCTTCTATGTGCCAGCTTTGGGTTGGAAATCCCTGTTTTCAGCTTCTCCAATGAAAGTGTTTACAGACTGCTGAATCCACACACGAATTTAACTCTTGAAGTTGAGTCCACACATTGACAACCATTCAGTTAGATACCTGTGTTTTGGTTTTAGAAGCAGATATTCCTGTCCTTTCTGCTGTTTCTTCTATATGCATGTATTGGGCTAGAAACGCCTGTTTTGACCTTTTGCACAGAAAGTGTTTGCAGGCTGCTAAATTCACAGTCGAGTTTACCTCTGGAAGTTGAGTGCACACATTGACCACCATTCAGTTAGATGGCTGCGTTTTGGTTTTAGAAGCAGATATTTCTCTGTACAGCATATGGTCCTATTCACTCGGGAATATCCCAATGCAGCTCCTAGAACAAACGTGTTTCTAACTCGCTGAATCTAAACGTAGATTCAACTCTCTTAGGTGAACGAACGCACAGTAGAGCACTTTCAAGGAAATGTTTCTCCTGAGTTTTAGACGAAGACTTACTGCTGTTTCGTACATATGCCGTTATTGGGCTGGAAATGCCAGTTTTGGGATTCTGCACAGATAGGGTTTGCAAACTGCTGATTCCACACCTAAGTTTAACTTGGCCAGTTGAATGCACACATTGACAACTATTTAGTTAGATAGCTCCGTTTTGGTTTTAGAAGCAGATATATCTCTGTACAGCATATGGTCCGTTTCACTCGGGAGTATCGCAATGCTGCTCCTAGAGGAAACGTGTTTCCAACACAGCAGATCAGTTTCAAGGAAACGTTTCTCCTGAGTTTTATACGAAGTCTTACTGCTGTTTCATACATATGCCGGTATTGGGCAAGAAATGTTAGATTTGGGATTCTGCACAGATAGGGTTTGCAAACTGCTGATTCCACATATGAGTTCAACTCCGTCAGTTGAATGCACACATTGACAACCATTGAATTAGATAGCTCCGTTTTCGTTTTAGAAGCAGATATTTCTCTGTTAAGGATATGGCCCCATTCACTCGGGAATATCCCAACGCAGCTCCTAGAAGAAACGTGTTTCTAACTCCCTGAATCTAAACGTAGATTCAACTCTCTTAGGTGAATGAACGCACAGCAGATCAGTTTCAGGGAAACGTTTCTCCTGAGTTTTAGACAAACTCTTACTTCTGTTTCGTACATATGCCGGTATTGGGCTAGGAATGCCAGTTTTGCGATTCTGCACAGAAAGGGTTTGTAAACTGATAAATCCACACATGAGTTTAACTCTGTCAGTTGAATGCACACGTTGACAACCATTGAATTAGATAGCTCCGTTTTGGTTTTACAACCAGATATTTCTCTGTGCAGCGTATGGTCCCATTCACTCGGGAATATCCCTATGCAGCTCCTAGAAGAAATGTGTTTCTAACTCGCTGAATCTAAACATAGATTCAACTCTCTTAGTTGAACGAAGGCACAGCAGAGCAGTTTGAAGGAAACGTTTCTCCTGAGTTTTAGATGAAGACTTACTGCTGTTTCGTACATATGCAGGTATTGGGCTGGAAATACCAGATTTGGGATTCTGCACAGATTGGGTTTGCAAAATGCTGATTCCACACCTGAGTTTAACTCGGCCAGTTGAATGCACAAATTGACAACGATTCAGTTAGATAGCTCCGTTTTGGTTTTAGAAGCAGATATTTCTCTGGACAGCCTATGGTCCCATTCACTCGAGAATGTCCAAACGCTGCTCCTAGAAGAAAAGTGTTTCCAACTCGCTGAATCTAAACATGGATTCGATTCTCGTAGGTGAACGAACGCACAGCATTGCAGTTTCAAGGAAACGATTCTCCTCAGTTTTAGACGAAGTCTTACTCCTGTTTTGTACATATGCCGGTATTGGACTGGAAATGCCAGATTTGGGATTGTGCACAGAAAGGGTTTGCAAATTGCTGATTCCACACATGAGTTTAACAATGTCAGTTGAATGCACACATTGACAACCATTCAGTTAGATAGCTCCGTTTTGGTTTTAGAAGCAGATAATTCTCTGTACAGCATATGATCACATTCACCCGGGAATATCCCAACGCAGCTCCTTGAAGAAACGTGTTTCTAACTCGCTGAATCTTAACATAGATTCAACTCTCTTAGATGAACGAACGCCCAGCAGAGCAGTTTCAATGAAACGTTTCTCCTGAGTTTTAGACGAAGACTTACTGCTGTTTCGTACATATGCTAGTATTGGGATGGAAATGCCAGTTTGGGACTTGCACAGATAGGGTTTCCAAACTGCTGATTCCACACATGAGTTTAACTCGGCCAGTTGAATGTACACATTCACAACTATTCAGTTAGGTAAATCCGTTTTGGTTTTAGGAGCAGATATATCTCTGTACAGCCTATGGTCCCATACACTCGGGAGTGTCCCAACGCTGCTCCTAGAAGAAACGTGTTTCCATCTCCGTGAATCTAAACATTGATTCAACTCTCTTAGGTGAACGAACGCACAGCAGATCAGTTTCACGGAAACTTTTCTCCTGAGTTTTATACGAAGTCATACTGCTGTTTCGTTCATATGCCGGTATTGGGCAGGAAATGTCAGTTTTGGGATTCTGCACAGAAAGGGTTTGCAAAGTGCTGAATCCACACATGAGTTTAACTCTGTCAGTTGAATACACACATTGACAACCATTGAATTAGATAGCTCCATTTTGGTTTTAGAAGCATATATTTCTCTGCACAGCATATGGTCCCATTCACTCGGGAATATACCAATGCAGCTCCTAGAAGAAACGTGTTTCTAAATCGCTGAATCTAAACGTAGATTCAACTCTCTTAAGTGAACGAACGCACAGCAGATCAATTTCAAGGAAACGTTTCTCCTGAGTTTTAGACAAACTCTTACTGCTGTTTTGTACATATGCCGGTATTGGGCTAGGAATGCCAGTTTGGGTATTCTGCACAGAAAGGGTGTGTAAACTGCTGAATCCACACATGAGTTTAACTCTGTCAGTTGAATGCACACATTGACAGCCATTGAATTAGATAGATCTGTTTTGGATTTAGAAGCAGATATTTCTCTGTACAGCGTATGGTCCCATTCACTCGGGAATATCCCAATGCAGCTCCTAAATTAACGTGTTTCTAACTCGCTGAGTCTAAATATAGATTCAACTCTCTTAGGTGAACGAACGCACAGCAGAGCAGTTTCAAGGAAACGCTTCTCCTGAGTTTTAGACGAAGACTTACTGCTGTTTCGTACATATGCCGGTATTGGGCTGGAAATGCCAGTTTGGGGAATCTGCACAGATAGGGTTTCCAAACTGCTGATTCCACACATGAGTTTAACTCGGTCAGTTGAATGCAAACATTGATAACTATTCAGGTAGATAGGTCCGTTTTGGTTTTAGAAGCAGATATTTCTCTGTACATCCTATGGTCCCATTCACTCCGGAATGTCTAAACGCTGCTCCTAGAAGAAAAGTGTTTCCAACTCGCTGAATCTAATCATAGATTCAACTCTCTTAGGTGAACGAACACACAGCAGATCAGTTTCAAGGAAACGTTTCTCCTGAGTTTTAGACAAACTCTTACAGCTGTTTCGTACATATGCCGGTATTGGGCTAGGAATGCCAGTTTTGGGTGTCTGCCCAGAAAGGGTTTGTAAACTGCTGAATCCACACATGTGTTTAACTTTGTCAGGTGAATGCACACATTGACAACCATCGAATTAGATAGCTCCGTTTTGGTTTTAGAAGCATATATTTCTCTGTACAGCATATGGTCCCATTCACTCGGGAATATACCAAAGCAGCTCCTAGAAGAAACGTGTTTCTAACTTGCTGAATCTAAACATAGATTCAACTCTCTCAGGTTGAAGAACGCACAGCAGAGCAGTTTCAAGGAAAGGTTTCTCCTGAGTTTTAGACGAAGACTTACTGCTGTTTCGTACATATGCCGGTATTGCGCTGGAAATGCCAGTTTTGGGATTCTGCACAGATAGGGTTTGTAAACTTCTGATTCCACACCTGAGTTTAACTCGGCCAGTTGAATGCAAACGTAGACAACCATTCAGTTAGATAGCTCCGTTTTGGTTTTAGAAGTAGATATTTCCATGTACAGCATACGGTCCCATTCACTCGGGAATGTCCAAACGTTGCTCCTAGAAGAAAAGTGTTTCCAACTCGCTGAATCTAAACGTAGATTTAACTCTCTTAGGTAAACGAACGCACAGCAGAGTAGTTTTAAGGAAACGTATCTCCTGTGTTTTACACGAAGTCTTACTGCTGTTTCGTACGTATGACGGTATTGGGCTAGAAATTCCAGTTATGGGATTCAGCACAGAAAGTGTTTGGAAACTACTGATTCCACACATGAGTTTAACTCTGTCATTTGAAGGCACACATTGACAACCATTCAGTTTGATTCCTCCGTTTTGGTTTTAGAAGCAGATATTTCCCTGTACAGCATTTGGTCCCATTCACTCGGGAATATCCTAACGCAGCACCTAGAAGAAACATGATTCTAACTCGCTGAATTTAAACGTAGATTCAACTTTCTTAGGTGAACGAACGCACAGCAGATCAGTTTCAAGGAAACGTTTCTCCTGAGTTTTAGACAAAGACTTACTGCCGTTTCGTATATATGCCGGTATAGGGCTAGGAATGCCACTTTTCCGATTCTGCACAGATAGGGTTTGCAAACTGCTGATTCCACACCTGAGTTTAACTCGGCCATTTGAATGCACACATTGACAACCATTCAGTTAGATAGATCCGTTTTGGTTTTAGACGCAGATATTTCTCTGTACAGCCTATGGTACCATTAACTCGGGAATGTCCAAACGCTGCTCCTAGAAGAAAAGTGTTTCCAACTCGCTGAATTTAAACATAGATTCAGCTCTCTGAGGTGAACGAACGCACAGCAGAGCAAATTCAAGGAAATGTTTCTCCTGAGTTTTAGACGAATTCTTACTGCTGTTTTGAACAAATGCTGGTGTTGCACTGGAAATGCCTGTTTTGGGATTGCGCACAGAAAAGGTTTGCAAATTGCTGATTACACACATGAGTTTAACTGCATCACCTGAATGCACATATTGACAACCATTCAGTTAGATAGCTCCCTTTTGGTTTTAGACGCATATATTTCCGTGAACAGCATATGGTCCCAATCACTAGGGAATATCCCAACCCATCTCCTAGAATAAACGTGTTCCTAACTCACTGAATCTAAACATAGATTCCACTCTCTTAGGTGAACGAACGCACAGCAGAGAAGTTTCAAGTAAACGTTTCTCCTGAGTTTTAGACGAAGACTTACTGCTGTTTCGTATATATGCCGGTATTGGGCTGGAAATGCCAGTTTTGGGATTCTGCACCGATAGGGTTTGCAAACTTCTGATTCCACACCTGAGTTTAACTCGGCCAGTTGAATGCACACATTGAGAACCATTCAGTTAGATAGCTCCATTTTGGTTTCAGAAGCAGATATTTCCCTGTACAGCCTTTGGTCCCATTCACTCGGGAATGTCCAATCGCTGCTCCTAGAAGAAAAGTGTTTCCAACTCGCTGAATCTAAACATAGATTCAACTCTATTAGGTGAACAAACGCACAGCAGAGCAGTTTCAAGGAAACTATTCTCCAGAGCTTTAGACGAAGTCTCACTGCTGTTTCATACATATGCCGGTATTGGACTGGAAATGCCAGTTTTAGGATTTTGCACAGAAAGGGTTTGCAAATTGCTGATTCGACACATGAGTTTAACTCTGTAAGTTGAATGCACACATTGACAACCATTCAGTTAGATAGCTCCGTTTTGGTTTTAGAAGCAGATATTTCTCTGTGCAAATATGGTCCCATTTACTCGGAAATATCCCAACGGAGCTCCTAGAATTAAGGTGTTTCTATCTCGCTGAATCTAAATATAGATTCAACTCTCTTAGGTGAACGAACGCACAGCAGAGCAGTTTCAAGGAAACGTTTCTCCTCAGTTTTAGACGAAGTCTTACTGCTGTTTCGTACATATGCCGGTGTTGGGCTGCAAATGCCAATTTTGGGATTCTGCACAGAAAGGGTTTGCAAACTGCTGATTCCGCATATGAGTTTAACTCTGTCAGGTGAATGCACACATTGACAACCATTCAGTTTTATAGCTCCGTTTTGGTTTCAGAAGCAGATATTTCTCTGTACAGCCTATGGTCCCATTCACTCGGGAATATTCCAACGCAGCTCCTAGAAGAAATGTGTTTCTAACTCGCTGAATCTCAACATAGATTCAACTCTCTTTGGTGAACGAAGGCACAGCAGATCCGTTTCAGGAAAATGTTTCTCCCGAAATTCAGACAAAGTATTACTGCTGTTCCGTACATATGCCAGTATTGGTCTGGCAATTCCAATTTTGGGATTCTGCACAGAAAGGGTTTGCAAACTGCTGAATCCGCACATGAGTTTAACTCTGTCAGTTGAATGCACACATTGACAACCATTCAGTTAGAAAGCTCCGTTTTGGTTTTAGAAGCAGGTATTTCTCTGTACAGCATATCGTCCCATTCACTCGGGAATATCCCAACGCAGCTCCTAGAAGAAACGTGATGCTAACTCGCTGAATCTAAACATAGATTCACCTCTCTTAGGTGTACCAACGCACAGCAGATCAGTTTCAAGGAAACGTTTCTCCTGAGTTTTAGACGAAGTCTTACTGCTTTTTCGTACGTATGCCGGTATTGGGCTAGAAATTCCAGTTTTGGGATTCTGCACGAAAAGTGTTTGCAAACTTCTGAATCTGCACATGAGTTTAACTCTGTCAGTTGAATGCACACATTGACAACCTCTCAGTTAGATAGCTCCGTTTTGTTTTTAGAAGCAGATATTTCTCTGTACTGTCTATGCTCCCATTCACTAGGGAATATCCTAATGCAGCTCCTAGAATAAACGTGTTTCTAACTCGCTGAATCTAAACAGATTCAACTCTCTTAGGTGAATCAACGCACAGCAGAGCAGTTGCAAGGAAACGTTTCTCCTGAGTTTTACACGCAGTCTTACTGCTGTTTCGTACATATACCCGTGTTGGGCTGGAAATGCCAGTTTTGGGATCCTGCACAGAAAGAGTTTGCAACCTGCTGAATCCACAAATGAGTTTACCTCTGTCAGTTGAATGCACACATTGACAACCATTCAGTTAGATAGCTCCGTTTTTGTTTTAGAAGCAGATATTTCTCTGTACAACCTTTGGTCCCATTCACTCGGGAATGACCCAACGCAGCTCCAGAAGAAACGTGTTTCTAACTCGCTGAATCTCAACATAGATTCACCTCTCTTAGGTGAACCAACGCACAGCAGATCAGTTTCAAGGAAACGTTTCTCCTGAGTTTTAGATGAAATCTTACTGCTGTTTCGTACATATGCCAGTATTGGGCTAGAAATTCCAGTTTTGGGATTCTGCAGAGAAAGGGTTTGCAATCTGCTGATTCCGCATGGCGAATGAACGCACAGCAGAGCAGTTTCAAGGAAACGTTTCTCCTGAGTTTTACACGAAGTCTTACTGCTGTTTCGTACATATACCCGTGTTGGGCTGGAAATGCCAATTTTGGGATTCTGCCCAGAAAGGGTTTGCAAACTGCTGATTCCACATGGTGAATGAACGCACAGCAGAGCAGTTTCAAGGAACCGTTTCTCCTGAGTTTTACACGAAGTCTTACTGCCGTTTCGTACATATACCCGTGTTGGGCTGCAAATGCCAATTTTGGGATTCTGCACAGAAAGAGTTTGCAAACTGCTGATTCCGCATATGAGTTTAACTCTGTCAGTTGAATGCACACATTGACAACCATTCAGTTAGACAGCTTCGTTTTGTTTTTAGAAGCAGATATTTCTCTGTACAGCGTATGGTCCCGTTCACTCGGGAATGTCCCAACGCAGCTCCTAGAAAAAACGTGTTTCTAACTCGCTGAATCTCAACATAGATTCACCTCTCTTAGGTGAACCAACGCACAGCAGATCAGTTTCAAGGAAACGTTTCTCCTGAGTTTTAGATCAAGTCTTACTGCTTTTTCATACATATGCCGGTATTGGGCTAGAAATTCCAGTTTTGGGATTCTGCGCAGAAAGGGTTTGCAAACTGCTGATTCTGCATGGTGAATGAACGCACAGCAGAGCAGTTTCAAGGAAACCTTTCTCCTGAGTTTTACACGAAGTCTTACTGCTGTTTCGTACATATACCCGTGTTGGGCTGGAAATGCTGGTTTTGGGATTCTGCACAGAAAGGTTTTGCAAACTGCTGATTCTGCATGGTGAATGAATGCACAGCAGAGCAGTTTCAAGGAAACGTTTCTCCTGAGTTTTACACGACGTCTTACTGCTGTTTCGTACATATACCCGTGTCGGGCTGGAAATGTCAATTTTGGGATTCTGCACAGAAAGGGTTTGCGAACTGCTGACTCCGCATATGAGTTTAACTCTGTCAGTTGAATGCACACATTGACAACCATTCAGTTTGATAGCTTCGTTTTGGTTTCAGAAGCAGATATTCCTCTGTACAGCCTATGGTCCCATTCACTCGGGAATATCCCAACGCATCTCCTAAAAGAAACGTGTTTCTAACTCGCTGAATCTCAATATAGATTCAACTCTCTTTGGTGAACGAACGCACAGCAGATCAGTTTCAAGGAAATGTATCTCCCGAGTTTTAGACAAAGTATTACTGCTGTTCCGTACATATGCCAGTATTGATCTGGAAATTCCAATTTTGGGATTCTGCACAAAAAGGGTTTGCAAACTGCTGAATCCACACATGAGTTTAACGCTGTCACATGAATGCACATATTGACAACCAGTCACATAGATACGTCTGTTTTGGTTTTAGAAGCAGATATTTTTCTTTACAGCCTATGGTCCCATTCACTCGGGAATATCCCAACGCAGCTCCTAGAAAAACGTGTTTCTAACTTGCTGAATCTAAACATAGCTTCAACTCTCTTAGGTGAACGAAGGCACAGCAGATTAGTTTCATGGAAACGTTTCTCCTGAGTTTTAGACGAAGTCTTACTGCTGTTTCGTACATATACCCGTGTTGGGCTGGAAATGCCAATTTTGGGATTCTGCCGAGAAAGGGTTTGCAAACTGCTGATTCGACATGGTGAATGAACGCACAGCAGAGCAGTTTCAAGGAAACGATTCTCCTGAGTTTTACACGAAGTCTTACTGCCGTTTCGTATCTATACCCGTGTGGTCTACAAATTCCAATTTTGGGATTCTGCACAGAAAGAGTTTGCAAACTGCTGATTCCGCATATGAGTTTAACTCTGTCAGTTGAATGCACACATTGACAACCAGTCACTTAGATAGCTCCGTTTTGGTTTTAGAAGCAGATATTTCCCTGTACAGCCTATGGTCCCATTCACTTGGGAATATCCCAACGCAGCTCCTAGAAAAACGTGTTTCTAACTCGCTGAATCGAAACATAGATTCAACTCTCTTAGGTGAACGAACGCACAGCAGGTAAGTTTCAGGGAAACGTTTCTCTTGAGTTTTAGACGAAGTCTTACTGCTGTTTCTTACATATGCCGGTATTGGGCTAGAAATTCCAGTTTTGGGATTCTGCCCAGAAAGGGTTTGCAAAATGCTGAATCCACACATGAGTTTAACTCTGTCAGTTGAATGCACACATTGACAACCATTCAGTTAGAAAGCTCCGTTTTGGTTTTCGAAGCAGGTATTTCTCTGTACAGCATATCGTCCCATTCACTCGGGAATATCCCAACGCAGCTCCTAGAAGAAACGTGATGCTAACTCGCTGAATCTAAACATAGATTCACCTCTCTTAGGTGTACCAACGCACAGCAGATCAGTTTCAAGGAAACGTTTCTCCTGAGTTTTAGACGAAGTCTTACAGCTTTTTTGTACGTATGCCGGTATTGGGCTAGAAATTCCAGTTTTGGGATTCTGCACGAAAAGTGTTTGCAAACTGCTGAATCTGCACATGAGTTTAACTCTGTCAGTTGAATGCACACATTGACAACCTCTCAGTTAGATAGCTCCGTTTTGTTTTTAGAAGCAGATATTTCTCTGTACTGTCTATGCTCCCATTCACTAGGGAATATCCTAATGCAGCTCCTAGAATAAACGTGTTTCTAACTCGCTGAATCTAAACATAGATTCAATTCTCTTAGGTGAATGAACGCACAGCAGAGCAGTTTCAAGGAAACGTTTCTCCTGAGTTTTACACGCAGTCTTACTGCTGTTTCGTACATATACCCGTGTTGGGCTGGAAATGCCAATTTTGGGATTCTGCCCAGAAAGGGTTTGCAAACTGCTGATTCCACATGGTGAATGAACGCACAGCAGAGCAGTTTGAAGGAAACGATTCTCCTGAGTTTTACACGAAGTCTTACTACCGTTTCGTACCTATACCCGTGTGGTCTGCAAATGCCAATTTTGGGATTCTGCACAGAAAGAGTTTGGAAACTGCTGATTCCGCATATGAGTTTAACTCTGTCAGTTGAATGCACACATTGACAACCATTCAGTTAGATAGCTCCGTTTTGGTTTTAGAAGCAGATATTTCTCTGTACAACCTTTGGTCCCATTCACTCGGGAATGACCCAACGCAGCTCCAGAAGAAACGTGTTTCTAACTCGCTGAATCTCAACATAGATTCACCTCTCTTAGGTGAACCAACGCACAGCAGATCAGTTTCAAGGAAACGTTTCTCCTGAGTTTTAGATGAAGTCTTACTGCTGTTTCGTACATATGCCGGTATTGGGCTAGAAATTCCAGTTTTGGGATTCTGCAGAGAAAGGGTTTGCAAACTGCTGATTCCGCATGGCGAATGAACGCACAGCAGAGCAGTTTCAAGGAAACGTTTCTCCTGAGTTTTACACGAAGTCTTACTGCTGTTTCGTACATATACCCGTGTTGGGCTGGAAATGCCAATTTTGGGATTCTGCCCAGAAACGGTTTGCAAACCGCTGATTCCACATGGTGAATGAACGCACAGCAGAGCAGTTTCAAGGAACCGTTTCTCCTGAGTTTTACACGAAGTCTTACTGCCGTTTCGTACATATACCCGTGTTGGGCTGCAAATGCCAATTTTGGGATTCTGCACAGAAAGAGTTTGCAAACTGCTGATTCCGCATATGAGTTTAACTCTGTCAGTTGAATGCACACATTGACAACCATTCAGTTAGACAGCTTCGTTTTGTTTTTAGAAGCAGATATTTCTCTGTACAGCGTATGGTCCCATTCACTCGGGAATATCCCAACGCAGCTCCTAGAAAAAACGTGTTTCTAACTCGCTGAATCTCAACATAGATTCACCTCTCTTAGGTGAACCAACGCACAGCAGATCAGTTTCAAGGAAACGTTTCTCCTGAGTTTTAGATCAAGTCTTACTGCTTTTTCATACATATGCCGGTATTGGGCTAGAAATTCCAGTTTTGGGATTCTGCGCAGAAAGGGTTTGCAAACTGCTGATTCTGCATGGTGAATGAACGCACAGCAGAGCAGTTTCAAGGAAACCTTTCTCCTGAGTTTTACACGAAGTCTTACTGCTGTTTCGTACATATACCCGTGTTGGGCTGGAAATGCTGGTTTTGGGATTCTGCACAGAAAGGTTTTGCAAACTGCTGATTCTGCATGGTGAATGAATGCACAGCAGAGCAGTTTCAAGGAAACGTTTCTCCTGAGTTTTACACGACGTCTTACTGCTGTTTCGTACATATACCCGTGTCGGGCTGGAAATGTCAATTTTGGGATTCTGCACAGAAAGGGTTTGCGAACTGCTGACTCCGCATATGAGTTTAACTCTGTCAGTTGAATGCACACATTGACAACCATTCAGTTTGATAGCTTCGTTTTGGTTTCAGAAGCAGATATTCCTCTGTACAGCCTATGGTCCCATTCACTCGGGAATATCCCAACGCATCTCCTAAAAGAAACGTGTTTCTAACTCGCTGAATCTCAATATAGATTCAACTCTCTTTGGTGAACGAACGCACAGCAGATCAGTTTCAAGGAAATGTATCTCCCGAGTTTTAGACAAAGTATTACTGCTGTTCCGTACATATGCCAGTATTGATCTGGAAATTCCAATTTTGGGATTCTGCACAAAAAGGGTTTGCAAACTGCTGAATCCACACATGAGTTTAACGCTGTCACATGAATGCACATATTGACAACCAGTCACATAGATACGTCTGTTTTGGTTTTAGAAGCAGATATTTTTCTTTACAGCCTATGGTCCCATTCACTCGGGAATATCCCAACGCAGCTCCTAGAAAAACGTGTTTCTAACTCGCTGAATCTAAACATAGCTTCAACTCTCTTAGGTGAACGAAGGCACAGCAGATTAGTTTCATGGAAACGTTTCTCCTGAGTTTTAGACGAAGTCTTACTGCTGTTTCGTACATATACCCGTGTTGGGCTGGAAATGCCAATTTTGGGATTCTGCCGAGAAAGGGTTTGCAAACTGCTGATTCCACATGGTGAATGAACGCACAGCAGAGCAGTTTCAAGGAAACGATTCTCCTGAGTTTTACACGAAGTCTTACTGCCGTTTCGTATCTATACCCGTGTGGTCTACAAATTCCAATTTTGGGATTCTGCACAGAAAGAGTTTGCAAACTGCTGATTCCGCATATGAGTTTAACTCTGTCAGTTGAATGCACACATTGACAACCAGTCACTTAGATAGCTCCGTTTTGGTTTTAGAAGCAGATATTTCCCTGTACAGCCTATGGTCCCATTCACTTGGGAATATCCCAACGCAGCTCCTAGAAAAACGTGTTTCTAACTCGCTGAATCGAAACATAGATTCAACTCTCTTAGGTGAACGAACGCACAGCAGGTAAGTTTCAGGGAAACGTTTCTCTTGAGTTTTAGACGAAGTCTTACTGCTGTTTCTTACATATGCCGGTATTGGGCTAGAAATTCCAGTTTTGGGATTCTGCCCAGAAAGGGTTTGCAAAATGCTGAATCCACACATGAGTTTAACTCTGTCAGTTGAATGCACACATTGACAACCATTCAGTTAGAAAGCTCCGTTTTGGTTTTCGAAGCAGGTATTTCTCTGTACAGCATATCGTCCCATTCACTCGGGAATATCCCAACGCAGCTCCTAGAAGAAACGTGATGCTAACTCGCTGAATCTAAACATAGATTCACCTCTCTTAGGTGTACCAACGCACAGCAGATCAGTTTCAAGGAAACGTTTCTCCTGAGTTTTAGACGAAGTCTTACAGCTTTTTCGTACGTATGCCGGTATTGGGCTAGAAATTCCAGTTTTGGGATTCTGCACGAAAAGTGTTTGCAAACTGCTGAATCTGCACATGAGTTTAACTCTGTCAGTTGAATGCACACATTGACAACCTCTCAGTTAGATAGCTCCGTTTTGTTTTTAGAAGCAGATATTTCTCTGTACTGTCTATGCTCCCATTCACTAGGGAATATCCTAATGCAGCTCCTAGAATAAACGTGTTTCTAACTCGCTGAATCTAAACATAGATTCAATTCTCTTAGGTGAATGAACGCACAGCAGAGCAGTTGCAAGGAAACGTTTCTCCTGAGTTTTACACGCAGTCTTACTGCTGTTTCGTACATATACCCGTGTTGGGCTGGAAATGCCAATTTTGGGATTCTGCCCAGAAAGGGTTTGCAAACTGCTGATTCCACATGGTGAATGAACGCACAGCAGAGCAGTTTGAAGGAAACGATTCTCCTGAGTTTTACACGAAGTCTTACTACCGTTTCGTACCTATACCCGTGTGGTCTGCAAATGCCAATTTTGGGATTCTGCACAGAAAGAGTTTGGAAACTGCTGATTCCGCATATGAGTTTAACTCTGTCAGTTGAATGCACACATTGACAACCATTCAGTTAGATAGCTCCGTTTTGGTTTTAGAAGCAGATATTTCTCTGTACAACCTTTGGTCCCATTCACTCGGGAATGACCCAACGCAGCTCCAGAAGAAACGTGTTTCTAACTCGCTGAATCTCAACATAGATTCACCTCTCTTAGGTGAACCAACGCACAGCA
Source organism: Aotus nancymaae (assembly GCF_030222135.1). NCBI lineage: Eukaryota > Metazoa > Chordata > Mammalia > Primates > Aotidae > Aotus > Aotus nancymaae. The sequence goes on from NW_026988555.1 coordinate 372,008, forward strand.
GATCAGTTTCAAGGAAACGTTTCTCCTGAGTTTTAGATGAAGTCTTACTGCTGTTTCGTACATATGCCGGTATTGGGCTAGAAATTCCAGTTTTGGGATTCTGCAGAGAAAGGGTTTGCAAACTGCTGATTCCGCATGGCGAATGAACGCACAGCAGAGCAGTTTCAAGGAAACGTTTCTCCTGAGTTTTACACGAAGTCTTACTGCTGTTTCGTACATATACCCGTGTTGGGCTGGAAATGCCAATTTTGGGATTCTGCCCAGAAACGGTTTGCAAACCGCTGATTCCACATGGTGAATGAACGCACAGCAGAGCAGTTTCAAGGAACCGTTTCTCCTGAGTTTTACACGAAGTCTTACTGCCGTTTCGTACATATACCCGTGTTGGGCTGCAAATGCCAATTTTGGGATTCTGCACAGAAAGAGTTTGCAAACTGCTGATTCCGCATATGAGTTTAACTCTGTCAGTTGAATGCACACATTGACAACCATTCAGTTAGACAGCTTCGTTTTGTTTTTAGAAGCAGATATTTCTCTGTACAGCGTATGGTCCCATTCACTCGGGAATATCCCAACGCAGCTCCTAGAAAAAACGTGTTTCTAACTCGCTGAATCTCAACATAGATTCACCTCTCTTAGGTGAACCAACGCACAGCAGATCAGTTTCAAGGAAACGTTTCTTCTGAGTTTTAGATCAAGTCTTACTGCTTTTTCATACATATGCCGGTATTGGGCTAGAAATTCCAGTTTTGGGATTCTGCGCAGAAAGGGTTTGCAAACTGCTGATTCTGCATGGTGAATGAACGCACAGCAGAGCAGTTTCAAGGAAACGTTTCTCCTGAGTTTTACACGACGTCTTACTGCTGTTTCGTACATATACCCGTGTTGGGCTGGAAATGCTGGTTTTGGGATTCTGCACAGAAAGGTTTTGCAAACTGCTGATTCTGCATGGTGAATGAATGCACAGCAGAGCAGTTTCAAGGAAACGTTTCTCCTGAGTTTTACACGACGTCTTACTGCTGTTTCGTACATATACCCGTGTCGGGCTGGAAATGTCAATTTTGGGATTCTGCACAGAAAGGGTTTGCGAACTGCTGACTCCGCATATGAGTTTAACTCTGTCAGTTGAATGCACACATTGACAACCATTCAGTTTGATAGCTTCGTTTTGGTTTCAGAAGCAGATATTCCTCTGTACAGCCTATGGTCCCATTCACTCGGGAATATCCCAACGCATCTCCTAAAAGAAACGTGTTTCTAACTCGCTGAATCTCAATATAGATTCAACTCTCTTTGGTGAACGAACGCACAGCAGATCAGTTTCAAGGAAATGTATCTCCCGAGTTTTAGACAAAGTATTACTGCTGTTCCGTACATATGCCAGTATTGATCTGGAAATTCCAATTTTGGGATTCTGCACAAAAAGGGTTTGCAAACTGCTGAATCCACACATGAGTTTAACGCTGTCACATGAATGCACATATTGACAACCAGTCACATAGATACGTCTGTTTTGGTTTTAGAAGCAGATATTTTTCTTTACAGCCTATGGTCCCATTCACTCGGGAATATCCCAACGCAGCTCCTAGAAAAACGTGTTTCTAACTTGCTGAATCTAAACATAGCTTCAACTCTCTTAGGTGAACGAAGGCACAGCAGATTAGTTTCATGGAAACGTTTCTCCTGAGTTTTAGACGAAGTCTTACTGCTGTTTCGTACATATACCCGTGTTGGGCTGGAAATGCCAATTTTGGGATTCTGCCGAGAAAGGGTTTGCAAACTGCTGATTCCACATGGTGAATGAACGCACAGCAGAGCAGTTTCAAGGAAACGATTCTCCTGAGTTTTACACGAAGTCTTACTGCCGTTTCGTATCTATACCCGTGTGGTCTGCAAATTCCAATTTTGGGATTCTGCACAGAAAGAGTTTGCAAACTGCTGATTCCGCATATGAGTTTAACTCTGTCAGTTGAATGCACACATTGACAACCAGTCACTTAGATAGCTCCGTTTTGGTTTTAGAAGCAGATATTTCCCTGTACAGCCTATGGTCCCATTCACTTGGGAATATCCCAACGCAGCTCCTAGAAAAACGTGTTTCTAACTCGCTGAATCGAAACATAGATTCAACTCTCTTAGGTGAACGAACGCACAGCAGGTAAGTTTCAGGGAAACGTTTCTCTTGAGTTTTAGACGAAGTCTTACTGCTGTTTCTTACATATGCCGGTATTGGGCTAGAAATTCCAGTTTTGGGATTCTGCCCAGAAAGGGTTTGCAAAATGCTGAATCCACACATGAGTTTAACTCTGTCAGTTGAATGCACACATTGACAACCATTCAGTTAGAAAGCTCCGTTTTGGTTTTCGAAGCAGGTATTTCTCTGTACAGCATATCGTCCCATTCACTCGGGAATATCCCAACGCAGCTCCTAGAAGAAACGTGATGCTAACTCGCTGAATCTAAACATAGATTCACCTCTCTTAGGTGTACCAACGCACAGCAGATCAGTTTCAAGGAAACGTTTCTCCTGAGTTTTAGACGAAGTCTTACTGCTTTTTCGTACGTATGCCGGTATTGGGCTAGAAATTCCAGTTTTGGGATTCTGCACGAAAAGTGTTTGCAAACTGCTGAATCTGCACATGAGTTTAACTCTGTCAGTTGAATGCACACATTGACAACCTCTCAGTTAGATAGCTCCGTTTTGTTTTTAGAAGCAGATATTTCTCTGTACTGTCTATGCTCCCATTCACTAGGGAATATCCTAATGCAGCTCCTAGAATAAACGTGTTTCTAACTCGCTGAATCTAAACATAGATTCAATTCTCTTAGGTGAATGAACGCACAGCAGAGCAGTTGCAAGGAAACGTTTCTCCTGAGTTTTACACGCAGTCTTACTGCTGTTTCGTACATATACCCGTGTTGGGCTGGAAATGCCAATTTTGGGATTCTGCCCAGAAAGGGTTTGCAAACTGCTGATTCCACATGGTGAATGAACGCACAGCAGAGCAGTTTGAAGGAAACGATTCTCCTGAGTTTTACACGAAGTCTTACTACCGTTTCGTACCTATACCCGTGTGGTCTGCAAATGCCAATTTTGGGATTCTGCACAGAAAGAGTTTGCAAACTGCTGATTCCGCATATGAGTTTAACTCTGTCAGTTGAATGCACACATTGACAACCATTCAGTTAGATAGCTCCGTTTTGGTTTTAGAAGCAGATATTTCTCTGTACAACCTTTGGTCCCATTCACTCGGGAATGACCCAACGCAGCTCCAGAAGAAACGTGTTTCTAACTCGCTGAATCTCAACATAGATTCACCTCTCTTAGGTGAACCAACGCACAGCAGATCAGTTTCAAGGAAACGTTTCTCCTGAGTTTTAGATGAAGTCTTACTGCTGTTTCGTACATATGCCGGTATTGGGCTAGAAATTCCAGTTTTGGGATTCTGCAGAGAAAGGGTTTGCAGACTGCTGATTCCGCATGGCGAATGAACGCACAGCAGAGCAGTTTCAAGGAAACGTTTCTCCTGAGTTTTACACGAAGTCTTACTGCTGTTTCGTACATATACCCGTGTTGGGCTGGAAATGCCAATTTTGGGATTCTGCCCAGAAACGGTTTGCAAACCGCTGATTCCACATGGTGAATGAACGCACAGCAGAGCAGTTTCAAGGAACCGTTTCTCCTGAGTTTTACACGAAGTCTTACTGCCGTTTCGTACATATACCCGTGTTGGGCTGCAAATGCCAATTTTGGGATTCTGCACAGAAAGACTTTGCAAACTGCTGATTCCGCATATGAGTTTAACTCTGTCAGTTGAATGCACACATTGACAACCATTCAGTTATACAGCTTCGTTTTGGTTTTAGAAGCAGATATTTCTCTGTACAGCGTATGGTCCCATTCACTCAGGAATGTCCCAACGCAGCTCCTAGAAAAAACGTGTTTCTAACTCGCTGAATCTCAACATAGATTCACCTCTCTTAGGTGAACCAACGCACAGCAGATCAGTTTCAAGGAAACGTTTCTCCTGAGTTTTAGATGAAGTCTTACTGCTGTTTCGTACATATGCCGGTATTGGGCTAGAAATTCCAGTTTTGGGATTCTGCAGAGAAAGGGTTTGCAAACTGCTGATTCCGCATGGCGAATGAACGCACAGCAGAGCAGTTTCAAGGAAACCTTTCTCCTGAGTTTTACACGAAGTCTTACTGCTGTTTCGTACGTATACCCGTGTTGGGCTGGAAATGCTGGTTTTGGGATTCTGCACAGAAAGGTTTTGCAAACTGCTGATTCTGCATGGTGAATGAATGCACAGCAGAGCAGTTTCAAGGAAACGTTTCTCCTGAGTTTTACACGACGTCTTACTGCTGTTTCGTACATATACCCGTGTCGGGCTGGAAATGTCAATTTTGGGATTCTGCACAGAAAGGGTTTGCGAACTGCTGACTCCGCATATGAGTTTAACTCTGTCAGTTGAATGCACACATTGACAACCATTCAGTTTGATAGCTCCGTTTTGGTTTCAGAAGCAGATATTCCTCTGTACAGCCTATGGTCCCATTCACTCGGGAATATCCCAACGCAGCTCCTAAAAGAAACGTGTTTCTAACTCGCTGAATCTCAATATAGATTCAACTCTCTTTGGTGAACGAACGCACAGCAGATCAGTTTCAAGGAAATGTATCTCCCGAGTTTTAGACAAAGTATTACTTCTGTTCCGTACATATGCCAGTATTGGTCTGGAAATTCCAATTTTGGGATTCTGCACAAAAAGGGTTTGCAAACTGCTGAATCCACACATGAGTTTAACGCTGTCACATGAATGCACGTATTGACAACCAGTCACTTAGATAGGTCTGTTTTGGTTTTAGAAGCAGATATTTTTCTTTACAGCCTATGGTCCCATTCACTCGGGAATATCCCAACGCAGCTCCTAGAAAAACGTGTTTCTAACTCGCTGAATCTAAACATAGCTTCAACTCTGTTAGGTGAACGAAGGCACAGCAGATTAGTTCCATGGAAACGTTTCTCCTGAGTTTTAGACGAAGTCTTATTGCTGTTTCGTACATATACCCGTGTTGGGCTGGAAATGCCAATTTTGGGATTCTGCCGAGAAAGGGTTTGCAAACTGCTGATTCCACATGGTGAATGAACGCACAGCAGAGCAGTTTCAAGGAAACGATTCTCCTGAGTTTTACACGAAGTCTTACTGCCGTTTCGTACCTATACCCGTGTGGTCTGCAAATTCCAATTTTGGGATTCTGCACAGAAAGAGTTTGCAAACTGCTGATTCCGCATATGAGTTTAACTCTGTCAGTTGAATGCACACATTGACAACCAGTCACTTAGATAGCTCCGTTTTGGTTTTAGAAGCAGATATTTCCCTGTACAGCCTATGGTCCCATTCACTCGGGAATATCCCAACGCAGCTCCTAGAAAAACGTGTTTCTAACTCGCTGAATCTAAACATAGCTTCAACTCTGTTAGGTGAACGAAGGCACAGCAGATTAGTTCCATGGAATCGTTTCTCCTGAGTTTTAGACGAAGTCTTATTGCTGTTTCGTACATATACCCGTGTTGGGCTGGAAATGCCAATTTTGGGATTCTGCCCAGAAAGGGTTTGCAAACTGCTGATTCCACATGGTGAATGAACGCACAGCAGAGCAGTTTCAAGGAAACGATTCTCCTGAGTTTTACACGAAGTCTTACTGCCGTTTCGTACCTATACCCGTGTGGTCTGCAAATTCCAATTTTGGGATTCTGCACAGAAAGAGTTTGCAAACTGCTGATTCCGCATATGAGTTTAACTCTGTCAGTTGAATGCACACATTGACAACCAGTCACTTAGATAGCTCCGTTTTGGTTTTAGAAGCAGATATTTCCCTGTACAGCCTATGGTCCCATTCACTTGGGAATATCCCAACGCAGCTCCTAGAAAAACGTGTTTCTAACTCGCTGAATCGAAACATAGATTCAACTCTCTTAGGTGAACGAACGCACAGCAGGTAAGTTTCAGGGAAACGTTTCTCTTGAGTTTTAGACGAAGTCTTACTGCTGTTTCTTACATATGCCGGTATTGGACTAGAAATTCCAGTTTTGGGATTCTGCCCAGAAAGGGTTTGCAAAATGCTGAATCCACACATGAGTTTAACTCTGTCAGTTGAATGCACACATTGACAACCATTCAGTTAGAAAGCTCCGTTTTGGTTTTCGAAGCAGGTATTTCTCTGTACAGCATATCGTCCCATTCACTCGGGAATATCCCAACGCAGCTCCTAGAAGAAACGTGATGCTAACTCGCTGAATCTAAACATAGATTCACCTCTCTTAGGTGTACCAACGCACAGCAGATCAGTTTCAAGGAAACGTTTCTCCTGAGTTTTAGACGAAGTCTTACTGCTTTTTCGTACGTATGCCGGTATTGGGCTAGAAATTCCAGTTTTGGGATTCTGCACGAAAAGTGTTTGCAAACTGCTGAATCTGCACATGAGTTTAACTCTGTCAGTTGAATGCACACATTGACAACCTCTCAGTTAGATAGCTCCGTTTTGTTTTTAGAAGCAGATATTTCTCTGTACTGTCTATGCTCCCATTCACTAGGGAATATCCTAATGCAGCTCCTAGAATAAACGTGTTTCTAACTCGCTGAATCTAAACATAGATTCAATTCTCTTAGGTGAATGAACGCACAGCAGAGCAGTTGCAAGGAAACGTTTCTCCTGAGTTTTACACGCAGTCTTACTGCTGTTTCGTACATATACCCGTGTTGGGCTGGAAATGCCAATTTTGGGATTCTGCCCAGAAAGGGTTTGCAAACTGCTGATTCCACATGGTGAATGAACGCACAGCAGAGCAGTTTCAAGGAAACGATTCTCCTGAGTTTTACACGAAGTCTTACTACCGTTTCGTACCTATACCCGTGTGGTCTGCAAATGCCAATTTTGGGATTCTGCACAGAAAGAGTTTGCAAACTGCTGATTCCGCATATGAGTTTAACTCTGTCAGTTGAATGCACACATTGACAACCATTCAGTTAGATAGCTCCGTTTTGGTTTTAGAAGCAGATATTTCTCTGTACAACCTTTGGTCCCATTCACTCGGGAATGACCCAACGCAGCTCCAGAAGAAACGTGTTTCTAACTCGCTGAATCTCAACATAGATTCACCTCTCTTAGGTGAACCAACGCACAGCAGATCAGTTTCAAGGAAACGTTTCTCCTGAGTTTTAGATGAAGTCTTACTGCTGTTTCGTACATATGCCGGTATTGGGCTAGAAATTCCAGTTTTGGGATTCTGCAGAGAAAGGGTTTGCAAACTGCTGATTCCGCATGGCGAATGAACGCACAGCAGAGCAGTTTCAAGGAAACGTTTCTCCTGAGTTTTACACGAAGTCTTACTGCTGTTTCGTACATATACCCGTGTTGGGCTGGAAATGCCAATTTTGGGATTCTGCCCAGAAACGGTTTGCAAACCGCTGATTCCACATGGTGAATGAACGCACAGCAGAGCAGTTTCAAGGAACCGTTTCTCCTGAGTTTTACACGAAGTCTTACTGCCGTTTCGTACATATACCCGTGTTGGGCTGCAAATGCCAATTTTGGGATTCTGCACAGAAAGAGTTTGCAAACTGCTGATTCCGCATATGAGTTTAACTCTGTCAGTTGAATGCACACATTGACAACCATTCAGTTATACAGCTTCGTTTTGGTTTTAGAAGCAGATATTTCTCTGTACAGCGTATGGTCCCATTCACTCAGGAATGTCCCAACGCAGCTCCTAGAAAAAACGTGTTTCTAACTCGCTGAATCTCAACATAGATTCACCTCTCTTAGGTGAACCAACGCACAGCAGATCAGTTTCAAGGAAACGTTTCTCCTGAGTTTTAGATGAAGTCTTACTGCTTTTTCATACATATGCCGGTATTGGGCTAGAAATTCCAGTTTTGGGATTCTGCGCAGAAAGGGTTTGCAAACTGCTGATTCTGCATGGTGAATGAACGCACAGCAGAGCAGTTTCAAGGAAACCTTTCTCCTGAGTTTTACACGAAGTCTTACTGCTGTTTCGTACATATACCCGTGTTGGGCTGGAAATGCTGGTTTTGGGATTCTGCACAGAAAGGTTTTGCAAACTGCTGATTCTGCATGGTGAATGAATGCACAGCAGAGCAGTTTCAAGGAAACGTTTCTCCTGAGTTTTACACGACGTCTTACTGCTGTTTCGTACATATACCCGTGTCGGGCTGGAAATGTCAATTTTGGGATTCTGCACAGAAAGGGTTTGCGAACTGCTGACTCCGCATATGAGTTTAACTCTGTCAGTTGAATGCACACATTGACAACCATTCAGTTTGATAGCTCCGTTTTGGTTTCAGAAGCAGATATTCCTCTGTACAGCCTATGGTCCCATTCACTCGGGAATATCCCAACGCAGCTCCTAAAAGAAACGTGTTTCTAACTCGCTGAATCTCAATATAGATTCAACTCTCTTTGGTGAACGAACGCACAGCAGATAAGTTTCAAGGAAATGTATCTCCCGAGTTTTAGACAAAGTATTACTGCTGTTCCGTACATATGCCAGTATTGGTCTGGAAATTCCAATTTTGGGATTCTGCACAAAAAGGGTTTGCAAACTGCTGAATCCACACATGAGTTTAACGCTGTCACATGAATGCACGTATTGACAACCAGTCACTTAGATAGGTCTGTTTTGGTTTTAGAAGCAGATATTTTTCTTTACAGCCTATGGTCCCATTCACTCGGGAATATCCCAACGCAGCTCCTAGAAAAACGTGTTTCTAACTCGCTGAATCTAAACATAGCTTCAACTCTGTTAGGTGAACGAAGGCACAGCAGATTAGTTCCATGGAAACGTTTCTCCTGAGTTTTAGACGAAGTCTTATTGCTGTTTCGTACATATACCCGTGTTGGGCTGGAAATGCCAATTTTGGGATTCTGCCCAGAAAGGGTTTGCAAACTGCTGATTCCACATGGTGAATGAACGCACAGCAGAGCAGTTTCAAGGAAACGATTCTCCTGAGTTTTACACGAAGTCTTACTGCCGTTTCGTACCTATACCCGTGTGGTCTGCAAATTCCAATTTTGGGATTCTGCACAGAAAGAGTTTGCAAACTGCTGATTCCGCATATGAGTTTAACTCTGTCAGTTGAATGCACACATTGACAACCAGTCACTTAGATAGCTCCGTTTTGGTTTTAGAAGCAGATATTTCCCTGTACAGCCTATGGTCCCATTCACTCGGGAATATCCCAACGCAGCTCCTAGAAAAACGTGTTTCTAACTCGCTGAATCTAAACATAGCTTAAACTCTGTTAGGTGAACGAAGGCACAGCAGATTAGTTCCATGGAAACGTTTCTCCTGAGTTTTAGACGAAGTCTTATTGCTGTTTCGTACATATTCCCGTGTTGGGCTGGAAATGCCAATTTTGGGATTCTGCCCAGAAAGGGTTTGCAAACTGCTGATTCCACATGGTGAATGAACGCACAGCAGAGCAGTTTCAAGGAAACGATTCTCCTGAGTTTTACACGAAGTCTTACTGCCGTTTCGTACCTATACCCGTGTGGTCTGCAAATTCCAATTTTGGGATTCTGCACAGAAAGAGTTTGCAAACTGCTGATTCCGCATATGAGTTTAACTCTGTCAGTTGAATGCACACATTGACAACCAGTCACTTAGATAGCTCCGTTTTGGTTTTAGAAGCAGATATTTCCCTGTACAGCCTATGGTCCCATTCACTTGGGAATATCCCAACGCAGCTCCTAGAAAAACGTGTTTCTAACTCGCTGAATCGAAACATAGATTCAACTCTCTTAGGTGGACGAACGCACAGCAGGTAAGTTTCAGGGAAACGTTTCTCTTGAGTTTTAGACGAAGTCTTACTGCTGTTTCTTACATATGCCGGTATTGGGCTAGAAATTCCAGTTTTGGGATTCTGCCCAGAAAGGGTTTGCAAAATGCTGAATCCACACATGAGTTTAACTCTGTCAGTTGAATGCACACATTGACAACCATTCAGTTAGAAAGCTCCGTTTTGGTTTTAGAAGCAGGTATTTCTCTGTACAGCATATCGTCCCATTCACTCGGGAATATCCCAACGCAGCTCCTAGAAGAAACGTGATGCTAACTCGCTGAATCTAAACATAGATTCACCTCTCTTAGGTGTACCAACGCACAGCAGATCAGTTTCAAGGAAACGTTTCTCCTGAGTTTTAGACGAAGTCTTACTGCTTTTTCGTACGTATGCCGGTATTGGGCTAGAAATTCCAGTTTTGGGATTCTGCACGAAAAGTGTTTGCAAACTGCTGAATCTGCACATGAGTTTAACTCTGTCAGTTGAATGCACACATTGACAACCTCTCAGTTAGATAGCTCCGTTTTGTTTTTAGAAGCAGATATTTCTCTGTACTGTCTATGCTCCCATACACTAGGGAATATCCTAATGCAGCTCCTAGAATAAACGTGTTTCTAACTCGCTGAATCTAAACAGATTCAACTCTCTTAGGTGAATGAACGCACAGCAGAGCAGTTGCAAGGAAACGTTTCTCCTGAGTTTTACACGCAGTCTTACTGCTGTTTCGTACATATACCCGTGTTGGGCTGGAAATGCCAGTTTTGGGATCCTGCACAGAAAGAGTTTGCAACCTGCTGAATCCACAAATGAGTTTACCTCTGTCAGTTGAATGCACACATTCACAACCATTCAGTTAGATAGCTCCGTTTTGGTTTTAGAAGCAGATATTTCTCTGTACAACCTTTGGTCCCATTCACTCGAGAATGACCCAACGCAGCTCCAGAAGAAACGTGTTTCTAACTCGCTGAATCTCAACATAGATTCACCTCTCTTAGGTGAACCAACGCACAGCAGATCAGTTTCAAGGAAACGTTTCTCCTGAGTTTTAGATGAAATCTTACTGCTGTTTCGTACATATGCCAGTATTGGGCTAGAAATTCCAGTTTTGGGATTCTGCAGAGAAAGGGTTTGCAATCTGCTGATTCCGCATGGCGAATGAACGCACAGCAGAGCAGTTTCAAGGAAACGTTTCTCCTGAGTTTTACACGAAGTCTTACTGCTGTTTCGTACATATACCCGTGTTGGGCTGGAAATGCCAATTTTGGGATTCTGCCCAGAAACGGTTTGCAAACCGCTGATTCCACATGGTGAATGAACGCACAGCAGAGCAGTTTCAAGGAACCGTTTCTCCTGAGTTTTACACGAAGTCTTACTGCCGTTTCGTACATATACCCGTGTTGGGCTGCAAATGCCAATTTTGGGATTCTGCACAGAAAGAGTTTGCAAACTGCTGATTCCGCATATGAGTTTAACTCTGTCAGTTGAATGCACACATTGACAACCATTCAGTTAGACAGCTTCGTTTTGTTTTTAGAAGCAGATATTTCTCTGTACAGCGTATGGTCCCATTCACTCGGGAATGTCCCAACGCAGCTCCTAGAAAAAACGTGTTTCTAACTCGCTGAATCTCAACATAGATTCACCTCTCTTAGGTGAACCAACGCACAGCAGATCAGTTTCAAGGAAACGTTTCTCCTGAGTTTTAGATGAAGTCTTACTGCTTTTTCATACATATGCCGGTATTGGGCTAGAAATTCCAGTTTTGGGATTCTGCGCAGAAAGGGTTTGCAAACTGCTGATTCTGCATGGTGAATGAACGCACAGCAGAGCAGTTTCAAGGAAACCTTTCTCCTGAGTTTTACACGAAGTCTTACTGCTGTTTCGTACATATACCCGTGTTGGGCTGGAAATGCTGGTTTTGGGATTCTGCACAGAAAGGTTTTGCAAACTGCTGATTCTGCATGGTGAATGAATGCACAGCAGAGCAGTTTCAAGGAAACGTTTCTCCTGAGTTTTACACGACGTCTTACTGCTGTTTCGTACATATACCCGTGTCGGGCTGGAAATGTCAATTTTGGGATTCTGCACAGAAAGGGTTTGCGAACTGCTGACTCCGCATATGAGTTTAACTCTGTCAGTTGAATGCACACATTGACAACCATTCAGTTTGATAGCTCCGTTTTGGTTTCAGAAGCAGATATTCCTCTGTACAGCCTATGGTCCCATTCACTCGGGAATATCCCAACGCAGCTCCTAAAAGAAACGTGTTTCTAACTCGCTGAATCTCAATATAGATTCAACTCTCTTTGGTGAACGAACGCACAGCAGATAAGTTTCAAGGAAATGTATCTCCCGAGTTTTAGACAAAGTATTACTGCTGTTCCGTACATATGCCAGTATTGGTCTGGAAATTCCAATTTTGGGATTCTGCACAAAAAGGGTTTGCAAACTGCTGAATCCACACATGAGTTTAACGCTGTCACATGAATGCACATATTGACAACCAGTCACTTAGATAGGTCTGTTTTGGTTTTAGAAGCAGATATTTTTCTTTACAGCCTATGGTCCCATTCACTCGGGAATATCCCAACGCAGCTCCTAGAAAAACGTGTTTCTAACTCGCTGAATCTAAACATAGCTTCAACTCTGTTAGGTGAACGAAGGCACAGCAGATTAGTTCCATGGAAACGTTTCTCCTGAGTTTTAGACGAAGTCTTATTGCTGTTTCGTACATATACCCGTGTTGGGCTGGAAATGCCAATTTTGGGATTCTGCCCAGAAAGGGTTTGCAAACTGCTGATTCCACATGGTGAATGAACGCACAGCAGAGCAGTTTCAAGGAAACGATTCTCCTGAGTTTTACACGAAGTCTTACTGCCGTTTCGTACCTATACCCGTGTGGTCTGCAAATTCCAATTTTGGGATTCTGCACAGAAAGAGTTTGCAAACTGCTGATTCCGCATATGAGTTTAACTCTGTCAGTTGAATGCACACATTGACAACCAGTCACTTAGATAGCTCCGTTTTGGTTTTAGAAGCAGATATTTCCCTGAACAGCCTATGGTCCCATTCACTCGGGAATATCCCAACGCAGCTCCTAGAAAAACGTGTTTCTAACTCGCTGAATCTAAACATAGCTTCAACTCTGTTAGGTGAACGAAGGCACAGCAGATTAGTTCCATGGAAACGTTTCTCCTGAGTTTTAGACGAAGTCTTATTGCTGTTTCGTACATATTCCCGTGTTGGGCTGGAAATGCCAATTTTGGGATTCTGCCCAGAAAGGGTTTGCAAACTGCTGATTCCACATGGTGAATGAACGCACAGCAGAGCAGTTTCAAGGAAACGATTCTCCTGAGTTTTACACGAAGTCTTACTGCCGTTTCGTACCTATACCCGTGTGGTCTGCAAATTCCAATTTTGGGATTCTGCACAGAAAGAGTTTGCAAACTGCTGATTCCGCATATGAGTTTAACTCTGTCAGTTGAATGCACACATTGACAACCAGTCACTTAGATAGCTCCGTTTTGGTTTTAGAAGCAGATATTTCCCTGTACAGCCTATGGTCCCATTCACTTGGGAATATCCCAACGCAGCTCCTAGAAAAACGTGTTTCTAACTCGCTGAATCGAAACATAGATTCAACTCTCTTAGGTGAACGAACGCACAGCAGGTAAGTTTCAGGGAAACGTTTCTCTTGAGTTTTAGACGAAGTCTTACTGCTGTTTCTTACATATGCCGGTATTGGGCTAGAAATTCCAGTTTTGGGATTCTGCCCAGAAAGGGTTTGCAAAATGCTGAATCCACACATGAGTTTAACTCTGTCAGTTGAATGCACACATTGACAACCATTCAGTTAGAAAGCTCCGTTTTGGTTTTAGAAGCAGGTATTTCTCTGTACAGCATATCGTCCCATTCACTCGGGAATATCCCAACGCAGCTCCTAGAAGAAACGTGATGCTAACTCGCTGAATCTAAACATAGATTCACCTCTCTTAGGTGTACCAACGCACAGCAGATCAGTTTCAAGGAAACGTTTCTCCTGAGTTTTAGACGAAGTCTTACTGCTTTTTCGTACGTATGCCGGTATTGGGCTAGAAATTCCAGTTTTGGGATTCTGCACGAAAAGTGTTTGCAAACTGCTGAATCTGCACATGAGTTTAACTCTGTCAGTTGAATGCACACATTGACAACCTCTCAGTTAGATAGCTCCGTTTTGTTTTTAGAAGCAGATATTTCTCTGTACTGTCTATGCTCCCATACACTAGGGAATATCCAAATGCAGCTCCTAGAATAAACGTGTTTCTAACTCGCTGAATCTAAACAGATTCAACTCTCTTAGGTGAATGAACGCACAGCAGAGCAGTTGCAAGGAAACGTTTCTCCTGAGTTTTACACGCAGTCTTACTGCTGTTTCGTACATATACCCGTGTTGGGCTGGAAATGCCAGTTTTGGGATCCTGCACAGAAAGAGTTTGCAACCTGCTGAATCCACAAATGAGTTTACCTCTGTCAGTTGAATGCACACATTCACAACCATTCAGTTAGATAGCTCCGTTTTGGTTTTAGAAGCAGATATTTCTCTGTACAACCTTTGGTCCCATTCACTCGAGAATGACCCAACGCAGCTCCAGAAGAAACGTGTTTCTAACTCGCTGAATCTCAACATAGATTCACCTCTCTTAGGTGAACCAACGCACAGCAGATCAGTTTCAAGGAAACGTTTCTCCTGAGTTTTAGATGAAATCTTACTGCTGTTTCGTACATATGCCAGTATTGGGCTAGAAATTCCAGTTTTGGGATTCTGCAGAGAAAGGGTTTGCAATCTGCTGATTCCGCATGGCGAATGAACGCACAGCAGAGCAGTTTCAAGGAAACGTTTCTCCTGAGTTTTACACGAAGTCTTACTGCTGTTTCGTACATATACCCGTGTTGGGCTGGAAATGCCAATTTTGGGATTCTGCCCAGAAACGGTTTGCAAACCGCTGATTCCACATGGTGAATGAACGCACAGCAGAGCAGTTTCAAGGAACCGTTTCTCCTGAGTTTTACACGAAGTCTTACTGCCGTTTCGTACATATACCCGTGTTGGGCTGCAAATGCCAATTTTGGGATTCTGCACAGAAAGAGTTTGCAAACTGCTGATTCCGCATATGAGTTTAACTCTGTCAGTTGAATGCACACATTGACAACCATTCAGTTAGACAGCTTCGTTTTGTTTTTAGAAGCAGATATTTCTCTGTACAGCGTATGGTCCCATTCACTCGGGAATGTCCCAACGCAGCTCCTAGAAAAAACGTGTTTCTAACTCGCTGAATCTCAACATAGATTCACCTCTCTTAGGTGAACCAACGCACAGCAGATCAGTTTCAAGGAAACGTTTCTCCTGAGTTTTAGATGAAGTCTTACTGCTTTTTCATACATATGCCGGTATTGGGCTAGAAATTCCAGTTTTGGGATTCTGCGCAGAAAGGGTTTGCAAACTGCTGATTCTGCATGGTGAATGAACGCACAGCAGAGCAGTTTCAAGGAAACCTTTCTCCTGAGTTTTACACGAAGTCTTACTGCTGTTTCGTACATATACCCGTGTTGGGCTGGAAATGCTGGTTTTGGGATTCTGCACAGAAAGGTTTTGCAAACTGCTGATTCTGCATGGTGAATGAATGCACAGCAGAGCAGTTTCAAGGAAACGTTTCTCCTGAGTTTTACACGACGTCTTACTGCTGTTTCGTACATATACCCGTGTCGGGCTGGAAATGTCAATTTTGGGATTCTGCACAGAAAGGGTTTGCGAACTGCTGACTCCGCATATGAGTTTAACTCTGTCAGTTGAATGCACACATTGACAACCATTCAGTTTGATAGCTCCGTTTTGGTTTCAGAAGCAGATATTCCTCTGTACAGCCTATGGTCCCATTCACTCGGGAATATCCCAACGCAGCTCCTAAAAGAAACGTGTTTCTAACTCGCTGAATCTCAATATAGATTCAACTCTCTTTGGTGAACGAACGCACAGCAGATAAGTTTCAAGGAAATGTATCTCCCGAGTTTTAGACAAAGTATTACTGCTGTTCCGTACATATGCCAGTATTGGTCTGGAAATTCCAATTTTGGGATTCTGCACAAAAAGGGTTTGCAAACTGCTGAATCCACACATGAGTTTAACGCTGTCACATGAATGCACATATTGACAACCAGTCACTTAGATAGGTCTGTTTTGGTTTTAGAAGCAGATATTTTTCTTTACAGCCTATGGTCCCATTCACTCGGGAATATCCCAACGCAGCTCCTAGAAAAACGTGTTTCTAACTCGCTGAATCTAAACATAGCTTCAACTCTGTTAGGTGAACGAAGGCACAGCAGATTAGTTCCATGGAAACGTTTCTCCTGAGTTTTAGACGAAGTCTTATTGCTGTTTCGTACATATACCCGTGTTGGGCTGGAAATGCCAATTTTGGGATTCTGCCCAGAAAGGGTTTGCAAACTGCTGATTCCACATGGTGAATGAACGCACAGCAGAGCAGTTTCAAGGAAACGATTCTCCTGAGTTTTACACGAAGTCTTACTGCCGTTTCGTACCTATACCCGTGTGGTCTGCAAATTCCAATTTTGGGATTCTGCACAGAAAGAGTTTGCAAACTGCTGATTCCGCATATGAGTTTAACTCTGTCAGTTGAATGCACACATTGACAACCAGTCACTTAGATAGCTCCGTTTTGGTTTTAGAAGCAGATATTTCCCTGAACAGCCTATGGTCCCATTCACTCGGGAATATCCCAACGCAGCTCCTAGAAAAACGTGTTTCTAACTCGCTGAATCTAAACATAGCTTCAACTCTGTTAGGTGAACGAAGGCACAGCAGATTAGTTCCATGGAAACGTTTCTCCTGAGTTTTAGACGAAGTCTTATTGCTGTTTCGTACATATTCCCGTGTTGGGCTGGAAATGCCAATTTTGGGATTCTGCCCAGAAAGGGTTTGCAAACTGCTGATTCCACATGGTGAATGAACGCACAGCAGAGCAGTTTCAAGGAAACGATTCTCCTGAGTTTTACACGAAGTCTTACTGCCGTTTCGTACCTATACCCGTGTGGTCTGCAAATTCCAATTTTGGGATTCTGCACAGAAAGAGTTTGCAAACTGCTGATTCCGCATATGAGTTTAACTCTGTCAGTTGAATGCACACATTGACAACCAGTCACTTAGATAGCTCCGTTTTGGTTTTAGAAGCAGATATTTCCCTGTACAGCCTATGGTCCCATTCACTTGGGAATATCCCAACGCAGCTCCTAGAAAAACGTGTTTCTAACTCGCTGAATCGAAACATAGATTCAACTCTCTTAGGTGAACGAACGCACAGCAGGTAAGTTTCAGGGAAACGTTTCTCTTGAGTTTTAGACGAAGTCTTACTGCTGTTTCTTACATATGCCGGTATTGGGCTAGAAATTCCAGTTTTGGGATTCTGCCCAGAAAGGGTTTGCAAAATGCTGAATCCACACATGAGTTTAACTCTGTCAGTTGAATGCACACATTGACAACCATTCAGTTAGAAAGCTCCGTTTTGGTTTTCGAAGCAGGTATTTCTCTGTACAGCATATCGTCCCATTCACTCGGGAATATCCCAACGCAGCTCCTAGAAGAAACGTGATGCTAACTCGCTGAATCTAAACATAGATTCACCTCTCTTAGGTGTACCAACGCACAGCAGATCAGTTTCAAGGAAACGTTTCTCCTGAGTTTTAGACGAAGTCTTACTGCTTTTTCGTACGTATGCCGGTATTGGGCTAGAAATTCCAGTTTTGGGATTCTGCACGAAAAGTGTTTGCAAACTGCTGAATCTGCACATGAGTTTAACTCTGTCAGTTGAATGCACACATTAACAACCTCTCAGTTAGATAGCTCCGTTTTGTTTTTAGAAGCAGATATTTCTCTGTACTGTCTATGCTCCCATTCACTAGGGAATATCCTAATGCAGCTCCTAGAATAAACGTGTTTCTAACTCGCTGAATCTAAACATAGATTCAATTCTCTTAGGTGAATGAACGCACAGCAGAGCAGTTGCAAGGAAACGTTTCTCCTGAGTTTTACACGCAGTCTTACTGCTGTTTCGTACATATACCCGTGTTGGGCTGGAAATGCCAATTTTGGGATTCTGCCCAGAAAGGGTTTGCAAACTGCTGATTCCACATGGTGAATGAACGCACAGCAGAGCAGTTTCAAGGAAACGATTCTCCTGAGTTTTACACGAAGTCTTACTACCGTTTCGTACCTATACCCGTGTGGTCTGCAAATGCCAATTTTGGGATTCTGCACAGAAAGAGTTTGCAAACTGCTGATTCCGCATATGAGTTTAACTCTGTCAGTTGAATGCACACATTGACAACCATTCAGTTAGATAGCTCCGTTTTGGTTTTAGAAGCAGATATTTCTCTGTACAACCTTTGGTCCCATTCACTCGGGAATGACCCAACGCAGCTCCAGAAGAAACGTGTTTCTAACTCGCTGAATCTCAACATAGATTCACCTCTCTTAGGTGAACCAACGCACAGCAGATCAGTTTCAAGGAAACGTTTCTCCTGAGTTTTAGATGAAGTCTTACTGCTGTTTCGTACATATGCCGGTATTGGGCTAGAAATTCCAGTTTTGGGATTCTGCAGAGAAAGGGATTGCAAACTGCTGATTCCGAATGGCGAATGAACGCACAGCAGAGCAGTTTCAAGGAAACGTTTCTCCTGAGTTTTACACGAAGTCTTACTGCTGTTTCGTACATATACCCGTGTTGGGCTGGAAATGCCAATTTTGGGATTCTGCCCAGAAACGGTTTGCAAACCGCTGATTCCACATGGTGAATGAACGCACAGCAGAGCAGTTTCAAGGAACCGTTTCTCCTGAGTTTTACACGAAGTCTTACTGCCGTTTCGTACATATACCCGTGTTGGGCTGCAAATGCCAATTTTGGGATTCTGCACAGAAAGAGTTTGCAAACTGCTGATTCCGCATATGAGTTTAACTCTGTCAGTTGAATGCACACATTGACAACCATTCAGTTAGACAGCTTCGTTTTGGTTTTAGAAGCAGATATTTCTCTGTACAGCGTATGGTCCCATTCACTCAGGAATGTCCCAACGCAGCTCCTAGAAAAAACGTGTTTCTAACTCGCTGAATCTCAACATAGATTCACCTCTCTTAGGTGAACCAACGCACAGCAGATCAGTTTCAAGGAAACGTTTCTCCTGAGTTTTAGATGAAGTCTTACTGCTTTTTCATACATATGCCGGTATTGGGCTAGAAATTCCAGTTTTGGGATTCTGCGCAGAAAGGGTTTGCAAACTGCTGATTCTGCATGGTGAATGAACGCACAGCAGAGCAGTTTCAAGGAAACCTTTCTCCTGAGTTTTACACGAAGTCTTACTGCTGTTTCGTACATATACCCGTGTTGGGCTGCAAATGCCAATTTTGGGATTCTGCACAGAAAGAGTTTGCAAACTGCTGATTCCGCATATGAGTTTAATTCTGTCAGTTGAATGCACACTTTGACAACCATTCAGTTTGATAGCTCCGTTTTGGTTTCAGAAGCAGATATTTCTCTGTACAGACTATGGTCCCATTCACTCGTTAATATCCCAACGCAGCTCCTAGAAGAAACGTGTTTTTAACTCGCTGAATCTCAACATAGATTCAACTCTCTTTTTTGAATGAACGCACAGCAGATCAGTTTCAAGGAAATGTTTCTCCCGAGTTTTAGACAAAGTATTACTGCTGTTCCGTACATATGCCAGTATTGGTCTGGAAATTCCAATTTTGGGATTCTGCACAGAAAGGGTTTGTAAACTGCTGAATGCACACATGAGTTTAACTCTGTCACATGAATGCACATATTGACAACCAGTCACTTAGATAGCTCTGTTTTGGGTGTAGAAGTAGATATTTCCCTTTACAGCCTATGGTCCCATTCACTCGGGAATATCCCAACACAGCCCCTAAAAGAAACGTGATGCTAACTCGCTGAATCTCAACATAGATTCACCTCTCTTAGGTGAACCAATGCAGAGCAGATCAGTTTCAAGGAAACGTTTCTCCTGAGTTTTAGACGAAGTCTTACTGCTGTTTCGTTCATATGCCGATATTGGGCTAGAAATTCCAGTTTTGGGATTCTGCACGAAAAGGGTTTGCAAACTGCTGATTCCGCATGGTGAATGAACGCACAGCAGAGCAGTTTCAAGGAAACGTTTCTCCTGCGTTTTACACGAAGTCTTACTGCTGTTTCGTACATATACCCGTGTTGGGCTGGAAATGCTTGTTTTGGGCTTCTGCACAGAAAGGGTTTGCAAACTGCTGATTCAGCATGGTGAATGAACGCACAGCAGAGCAGTTTCAAGGAAACGTTTCTCCTGAGTTTTACACGAAGTCTTACTGCTGTTTCGTACATATACCCGTGTCGGGATGGAAATGTCAATTTTGGGATTCTGCACAGAAAGGGTTTGCGAACTGCTGACTCCGCATATGAGTTTAACTCTGTCAGTTGAATGCACACATTGACAACCATTCAGTTTGATAGCTCCGTTTTGGTTTCAGAAGCAGATATTCCTCTGTACAGCCTATGGTCCCATTCACTCGGGAATATCCCAACGCAGCTCCTAAAAGAAACGTGCTTCTAACTCGCTGAATCTCAATATAGATTCAACTCTCTTTGGTGAACGAACGCACAGCAGATCAGTTTCAAGGAAATGTTTCTCCCGAGTTTTAGACAAAGTATTACTGCTGTTCCGTACATATGCTAGTATTGGTCTGGAAATTCCAATTTTGGGATTCTGCACAAAAAGGGTTTGCAAACTGCTGAATCCACACATGAGTTTAACGCTGTCACATGAATGCACATATTGACAACCAGTCACTTAGATAGGTCTGTTTTGGTTTTAGAAGCAGATATTTTTCTTTACAGCCTATGGTCCCATTCACTCGGGAATATCCCAACGCAGCTCCCAGAAAAACGTGTTTCTAACATGCTGAATCTAAACATAGCTTCAACTCTCTTAGGTGAACAAAGGCACAGCAGATTAGTTTCAAGGAAACGTTTCTCCTGAGTTTTAGACGAAGTCTTACTGCTGTTTCGTACATATGCCGGTGTTGGGCTGCAAATGCCAATTTTGGGATTCTGCACAGAAAGGGTTTGCAAACTGCTGATTCCGCATATGAGTTTAACTCTGTCAGGTGAATGCACACATTGACAACCATTCAGTTTGATAGCTCCGTTTTGGTTTCAGAAGCAGATATTTCTCTGTACAGCCTATGGTCCCATTCACTCGGGAATATTCCAACGCAGCTCCTAGAAGAAACGTGTTTCTAACTCGCTGAATCTCAACATAGATTCAACTCTCTTTGGTGAACGAAGGCACAGCAGATCCGTTTCAGGGAAATGTTTCTCCCGAATTTCAGACAAAGTATTACTGCTGTTCCGTACATATGCCAGTATTGGTCTGGCAATTCCAATTTTGGGATTCTGCACAGAAAGGGTTTGCAAACTGCTGAATCCGCACATGAGTTTAACTCTGTCACATGAATGCACACATTGACAGCCAGTCACTTAGATAGCTCCGTTTTGGTTTTAGAAGCAGATATTTCCCTGTACAGCCTATGGTCCCATTCACTTGGGAATATCCCAACGCAGCTCCTAGAAAAACGTGTTTCTAACTCGCTGAATCGAAACATAGATTCAACTCTCTTAGGTGAACGAACGCACAGCAGGTAAGTTTCAGGGAAACGTTTCTCTTGAGTTTTAGACGAAGTCTTACTGCTGTTTCTTACATATGCCGGTATTGGGCTAGAAATTCCAGTTTTGGGATTCTGCCCAGAAAGGGTTTGCAAAATGCTGAATCCACACATGAGTTTAACTCTGTCAGTTGAATGCACACATTGACAACCATTCAGTTAGAAAGCTCCGTTTTGGTTTTAGAAGCAGGTATTTCTCTGTACAGCATATCGTCCCATTCACTCGGGAATATCCCAACGCAGCTCCTAGAAGAAATGTGATGCTAACTCGCTGAATCTAAACATAGATTCACCTCTCTTAGGTGTACAAACGCACAGCAGATTAGTTTCAAGGAAACGTTTCTCCTGAGTTTTAGACGAAGTCTTACTGCTTTTTCGTACGTATGCCGGTATTGGGCCAGAAATTCCAGTTTTGGGATTCTGCACGAAAAGTGTTTGCAAACTGCTGAATCTGCACATGAGTTTAACTCTGTCAGTTGAATGCACACATTGACAACCTCTCAGTTAGATAGCTCCGTTTTGTTTTTAGAAGCAGATATTTCTCTGTACTGTCTATGCTCCCAATTCACTAGGGAATATACTAATGCAGCTCCTAGAATAAACGTGTTTCTAACTCGCTGAATCTAAACAGATTCAACTCTCTTAGGTGAATGAACGCACAGCAGAGCAGTTGCAAGGAAACGTTTCTCCTGAGTTTTACACGCAGTCTTACCGCTGTTTCGTACATATACCCGTGTTGGGCTGGAAATGCCAGTTTTGGGATCCTGCACAGAAAGAGTTTGCAACCTGCTGAATCCACAAATGAGTTTACCTCTGTCAGTTGAATGCACACATTGACAACCATTCAGTTAGATAGCTCCGTTTTGGTTTTAGAAGCAGATATTTCTCTGTACAACCTTTGGTCCCATTCACTCGGGAAAGACCCAACGCAGCTCCAGAAGAAACGTGTTTCTAACTCGCTGAATCTCAACATAGATTCACCTCTCTTAGGTGAACCAACGCACAGCAGATCAGTTTCAAGGAAACGTTTCTCCTGAGTTTTAGATGAAATCTTACTGCTGTTTCGTACATATGCCAGTATTGGGCTAGAAATTCCAGTTTTGGGATTCTGCAGAGAAAGGGTTTGCAAACTGCTGATTCCGCATGGCGAATGAACGCACAGCAGAGGAGTTTCAAGGAAACGTTTCTCCTGAGTTTTACACGAAGCCTTACTGCTGTTTCGTAAATATACCCGTGTTGGGCTGGAAATGCCAATTTGGGGAT
The DNA here is from genome assembly GCF_030222135.1 of Aotus nancymaae. NCBI lineage: Eukaryota > Metazoa > Chordata > Mammalia > Primates > Aotidae > Aotus > Aotus nancymaae. Next base: position 394,901 of record NW_026988555.1, read on the forward strand.
TCTGCCCAGAAGGGGTTTGCAAACTGCTGATTCCACATGGTGAATGAACGCACAGCACAGCAGTTTCAAGGAAACGATTCTCCTGAGTTTTACACGAAGTCTTACAGCCGTTTCGTACATATACCCGTGTTGTGCTGCAAATGCCATTTTTGGGATTCTGCACAGAAAGAGTGTGCAAACTGCTGATTCCACATATGAGTTTAACTCTGTCAGTTGAAAGCACACATTGACCACCATTCAGTTTGGTAGCTCCGTTTTGGTTTCAGAAGCAGATATTTCTCTGTACAGCCTATGGTCCCATTCACTCGTTAATATCCCAACGCAGCTCCTAGAAGAAACGTGTTTCTAACTCGCTGAATCTCAACATAGATTCAACTCTCTTGTTGAATGAACGCACAGCAGATCAGTTTCAAGGAAATGTTTCTCCCGAGTTTTAGACAAAGTATTACTGCTGTTCCGTAGATATGCCAGTATTGGTCTGGAAATTCCAGTTTTGGGATTATGCACAGAAAGGGATTGCAAACTGCTGAATCCACACGTGAGTTTAACTCTGTCACATGACTGCACATATTGACAACCAGTCACTTAGATAGGTCTGTTTTGGGTGTAGAAGTAGATATTTCCCTTTACAGCCTATGGTCCCATTCACTCGGGAATATCCCAACGCAGCTCCTAGAAGAAATGTGATGCTAACTCGCTGAAACTCAACATAGATTCACCTCTCTTAGGTGAACCAACGCAGAGCAGATCAGTTTCAAGGAAACGTTTCTCCTGAGTTTTAGACGAAGTCTTACTGCTGTTTCGTTCATATGCCGATATTGGGCTAGAAATTCAAGTTTTGGGATTCTGCACGAAAAGGGTTTGCAAACTGCTGATTCCGCACATGAGTTTAACTCTGTCAGTTGAATGCACACATTCACAACCATTCAGTTAGACAGCTTCGCTTTGGTTTTAGAAGCAGATATTTCTCGGTACAGCGTATGGTCCCATTCACTCGGGAATATTCCAACGCAGCTCCTAGAAAAAACGTGTTTCTAACTCGCTGAATCTCAACATAGATTCACCTCTCTTAGGTGAACCAATGCACAGCAGATGAGTTTCAAGGAAAAGTTTCTCCTGAGTTTTAGATGAAGTCTTACTGCTTTTTCATACATATGCCGGTATTGGGCTAGAAATTCCAATTTGGGGATTCTGCGCAGAAAGGGTTTGCACACTGCTGATTCTGCATGGTGAATGAACGCACAGCAGAGCAGTTTCAAGGAAACCTTTCTCCTGCGTTTTACACGAAGTCTTACTGCTGTTTCGTACATATACCCGTGTTGGGCTGGAAATGCTGGTTTTGGGATTCTGCACAGAAAGGGTTTGCAAACTGCTGAATCCGCACATGAGTTTAACTCTGTCAGTTGAATGCACACATTGACAACCATTCAGTTTGATAGCTCCGTTTTGGTTTCAGAAGCAGATATTCCTCTGTACAGCCTATGGTCCCATTCACTCGGGAATATCCCAACGCAGCTCCTAAAAGAAACGTGTTTCTAACTCGCTGAATCTCAATATAGATTCAACTCTCTTTGGTGAACGAACGCACAGCAGATCAGTTTCAAGGAAATGTTTCTCCCGAGTTTTAGACAAAGTATTACTGCTGTTCCATACATATGCCAGCATTGGTCTGGAAATTCCAATTTTGGGATTCTGCACAAAAAGGGTTTGCAAACTGCTGAATCCACACATGAGTTTAACGCAGTCACATGAATGCACATATTGACAAGCAGTCACTTAGATAGGTCTGTTTTGGTTTTAGAAGCAGATATTTCTCTTTACAGCCTATGGTCCCATTCACTCGGGAATATCCCAACGCAGCTCCCAGAAAAACGTGTTTCTAACATGCTGAATCTAAACATAGCTTCAACTATCTTAGGTGAACGAAGGCACAGCAGATTAGTTTCAAGGAAACGTTTCTCCTGAGTTTTAGACGAAGTCTTACTGCTGTTTCGTACATATGCCGGTGTTGGGCTGCAAATGCCAATTTTGGGATTCTGCACAGAAAGGGTTTGCAAACTGCTGATTCCGCATATGAGTTTAACTCTGTCAGGTGAATGCACACATTGACAACCATTCAGTTTGATAGCTCCGTTTTGGTTTCAGAAGCAGATATTTCTCTGTACAGCCTATGGTCCCATTCACTCGGGAATATTCCAACGCAGCTCCTAGAAGAAACGTGTTTCTAACTCGCTGAATCTCAACATAGATTCAACTCTCTTTGGTGAACGAAGGCACAGCAGATCCGTTTCAGGGAAATGTTTCTCCCGAATTTCAGACAAAGTATTACTGCTGTTCCGTACATATGCCAGTATTGGTCTGGCAATTCCAATTTTGGGATTCTGCACAGAAAGGGTTTGCAAACTGCTGAATCCGCACATGAGTTTAACTCTGTCACATGAATGCACACATTGACAGCCAGTCACTTAGATAGCTCCGTTTTGGTTTTAGAAGCAGATATTTCCCTGTACAGCCTATGGTCCCATTCACTTGGGAATATCCCAACGCAGCTCCTAGAAAAACGTGTTTCTAACTCGCTGAATCGAAACATAGATTCAACTCTCTTAGGTGAACGAACGCACAGCAGGTAAGTTTCAGGGAAACGTTTCTCTTGAGTTTTAGACGAAGTCTTACTGCTGTTTCTTACATATGCCGGTATTGGGCTAGAAATTCCAGTTTTGGGATTCTGCCCAGAAAGGGTTTGCAAAATGCTGAATCCACACATGAGTTTAACTCTGTCAGTTGAATGCACACATTGACAACCATTCAGTTAGAAAGCTCCGTTTTGGTTTTCGAAGCAGGTATTTCTCTGTACAGCATATCGTCCCATTCACTCGGGAATATCCCAACGCAGCTCCTAGAAGAAACGTGATGCTAACTCGCTGAATCTAAACATAGATTCACCTCTCTTAGGTGTACCAACGCACAGCAGATCAGTTTCAAGGAAACGTTTCTCCTGAGTTTTAGACGAAGTCTTACTGCTTTTTCGTACGTATGCCGGTATTGGGCTAGAAATTCCAGTTTTGGGATTCTGCACGAAAAGTGTTTGCAAACTGCTGAATCTGCACATGAGTTTAACTCTGTCAGTTGAATGCACACATTGACAACCTCTCAGTTAGATAGCTCCGTTTTGTTTTTAGAAGCAGATATTTCTCTGTACTGTCTATGCTCCCATTCACTAGGGAATATCCTAATGCAGCTCCTAGAATAAACGTGTTTCTAACTCGCTGAATCTAAACAGATTCAACTCTCTTAGGTGAATGAACGCACAGCAGAGCAGTTGCAAGGAAACGTTTCTCCTGAGTTTTACACGCAGTCTTACTGCTGTTTCGTACATATACCCGTGTTGGGCTGGAAATGCCAGTTTTGGGATCCTGCACAGAAAGAGTTTGCAACCTGCTGAATCCACAAATGAGTTTACCTCTGTCAGTTGAATGCACACATTCACAACCATTCAGTTAGATAGCTCCGTTTTGGTTTTAGAAGCAGATATTTCTCTGTACAATCTTTGGTCCCATTCACTCGGGAATGACCCAACGCAGCTCCAGAAGAAACGTGTTTCTAACTCGCTGAATCTCAACATAGATTCACCTCTCTTAGGTGAATGAACGCACAGCAGATCAGTTTCAAGGAAACGTTTCTCCTGAGTTTTAGATGAAATCTTACTGCTGTTTCGTACATATGCCAGTATTGGGCTAGAAATTCCAGTTTTGGGATTCTGCAGAGAAAGGGTTTGCAATCTGCTGATTCCGCATGGCGAATGAACGCACAGCAGAGCAGTTTCAAGGAAACGTTTCTCCTGAGTTTTACACGAAGTCTTACTGCTGTTTCGTACATATACCCGTGTTGGGCTGGAAATGCCAATTTTGGGATTCTGCCCAGAAACGGTTTGCAAACTGCTGATTCCACATGGTGAATGAACGCACAGCAGAGCAGTTTCAAGGAACCGTTTCTCCTGAGTTTTACACGAAGTCTTACTGCCGTTTCGTACATATACCCGTGTTGGGCTGCAAATGCCAATTTTGGGATTCTGCACAGAAAGAGTTTGCAAACTGCTGATTCCGCATATGAGTTTAACTCTGTCAGTTGAATGCACACATTGACAACCATTCAGTTAGACAGCTTCGTTTTGTTTTTAGAAGCAGATATTTCTCTGTACAGCGTATGGTCCCATTCACTCGGGAATGTCCCAACGCAGCTCCTAGAAAAAACGTGTTTCTAACTCGCTGAATCTCAACATAGATTCACCTCTCTTAGGTGAACCAACGCACAGCAGATCAGTTTCAAGGAAGCGTTTCTGCTGAGTTTTAGATGAAGTCTTACTGCTTTTTCATACATATGCCGGTATTGGGCTAGAAATTCCAGTTTTGGGATTCTGCGCAGAAAGGGTTTGCAAACTGCTGATTCTGCATGGTGAATGAACGCACAGCAGAGCAGTTTCAAGGAAACCTTTCTCCTGAGTTTTACACGAAGTCTTACTGCTGTTTCGTTCGTATACCCGTATTGGGCTGGAAATGCTGGTTTTGGGATTCTGCACAGAAAGGTTTTGCAAACTGCTGATTCTGCATGGTGAATGAATGCACAGCGGGGCAGTTTCAAGGAAACGTTTCTCCTGAGTTTTACACGACGTCTTACTGCTGTTTCGTACATATACCCGTGTCGGGCTGGAAATGTTAATTTTGGGATTCTGCACAGAAAGGGTTTGCGAACTGCTGACTCCGCATATGAGTTTAACTCTGTCAGTTGAATGCACACATTGACAACCATTCAGTTTGATAGCTCCGTTTTGGTTTCAGAAGCAGATATTCCTCTGTACAGCCTATGGTCCCATTCACTCGGGAATATCCCAACGCAGCTCCTAAAAGAAACGTGTTTCTAACTCGCTGAATCTCAATATAGATTCAACTCTCTTTGGTGAACGAACGCACAGCAGATCAGTTTCAAGGAAATGTTTCTCCCGAGTTTTAGACAAAGTATTACTGCTGTTCCGTACATATGCTAGTATTGGTCTGGAAATTCCAATTTTGGGATTCTGCACAAAAAGGGTTTGCAAACTGCTGAATCCACACATGAGTTTAACGCTGTCACATGAATGCACATATTGACAACCAGTCACTTAGATAGGTCTGTTTTGGTTTTAGAAGCAGATATTTTTCTTTACAGCCTATGGTCCCATTCACTCGGGAATATCCCAACGCAGCTCCCAGAAAAACGTGTTTCTAACATGCTGAATCTAAACATAACTTCAACTCTCTTAGGTGAACGAAGGCACAGCAGATTAGTTTCAAGGAAACGTTTCTCCTGAGTTTTAGACGAAGTCTTACTGCTGTTTCGTACATATGCCGGTGTTGGGCTGCAAATGCCAATTTTGGGATTCTGCACAGAAAGGGTTTGCAAACTGCTGATTCCGCATATGAGTTTAACTCTGTCAGGTGAATGCACACATTGACAACCATTCAGTTTGATAGCTCCGTTTTGGTTTCAGAAGCAGATATTTCTCTGTACAGCCTATGGTCCCATTCACTCGGGAATATTCCAACGCAGCTCCTAGAAGAAACGTGTTTCTAACTCGCTGAATCTCAACATAGATTCAACTCTCTTTGGTGAACGAAGGCACAGCAGATCCGTTTCAGGGAAATGTTTCTCCCGAATTTCAGACAAAGTATTACTGCTGTTCCGTACATATGCCAGTATTGGTCTGGCAATTCCAATTTTGGGATTCTGCACAGAAAGGGTTTGCAAACTGCTGAATCCGCACATGAGTTTAACTCTGTCACATGAATGCACACATTGACAGCCAGTCACTTAGATAGCTCCGTTTTGGTTTTAGAAGCAGATATTTCCCTGTACAGCCTATGGTCCCATTCACTTGGGAATATCCCAACGCAGCTCCTAGAAAAACGTGTTTCTAACTCGCTGAATCGAAACATAGATTCAACTCTCTTAGGTGAACGAACGCACAGCAGGTAAGTTTCAGGGAAACGTTTCTCTTGAGTTTTAGACGAAGTCTTACTGCTGTTTCTTACATATGCCGGTATTGGGCTAGAAATTCCAGTTTTGGGATTCTGCCCAGAAAGGGTTTGCAAAATGCTGAATCCACACATGAGTTTAACTCTGTCAGTTGAATGCACACATTGACAACCATTCAGTTAGAAAGCTCCGTTTTGGTTTTAGAAGCAGGTATTTCTCTGTACAGCATATCGTCCCATTCACTCGGGAATATCCCAACGCAGCTCCTAGAAGAAACGTGATGCTAACTCGCTGAATCTAAACATAGATTCACCTCTCTTAGGTGTACCAACGCACAGCAGATCAGTTTCAAGGAAACGTTTCTCCTGAGTTTTAGACGAAGTCTTACTGCTTTTTCGTACGTATGCCGGTATTGGGCTAGAAATTCCAGTTTTGGGATTCTGCACGAAAAGTGTTTGCAAACTGCTGAATCTGCACATGAGTTTAACTCTGTCAGTTGAATGCACACATTGACAACCTCTCAGTTAGATAGCTCCGTTTTGTTTTTAGAAGCAGATATTTCTCTGTACTGTCTATGCTCCCATTCACTAGGGAATATCCTAATGCAGCTCCTAGAATAAACGTGTTTCTAACTCGCTGAATCTAAACAGATTCAACTCTCTTAGGTGAATGAACGCACAGCAGAGCAGTTGCAAGGAAACGTTTCTCCTGAGTTTTACACGCAGTCTTACTGCTGTTTCGTACATATACCCGTGTTGGGCTGGAAATGCCAGTTTTGGGATCCTGCACAGAAAGAGTTTGCAACCTGCTGAATCCACAAATGAGTTTACCTCTGTCAGTTGAATGCACACATTGACAACCATTCAGTTAGATAGCTCCGTTTTGGTTTTAGAAGCAGATATTTCTCTGTACAATCTTTGGTCCCATTCACTCGGGAATGACCCAACGCAGCTCCAGAAGAAACGTGTTTCTAACTCGCTGAATCTCAACATAGATTCACCTCTCTTAGGTGAATGAACGCACAGCAGATCAGTTTCAAGGAAACGTTTCTCCTGAGTTTTAGATGAAATCTTACTGCTGTTTCGTACATATGCCAGTATTGGGCTAGAAATTCCAGTTTTGGGATTCTGCAGAGAAAGGGTTTGCAATCTGCTGATTCCGCATGGCGAATGAACGCACAGCAGAGCAGTTTCAAGGAAACGTTTCTCCTGAGTTTTACACGAAGTCTTACTGCTGTTTCGTACATATACCCGTGTTGGGCTGGAAATGCCAATTTTGGGATTCTGCCCAGAAAGGGTTTGCAAACTGCTGATTCCACATGGTGAATGAACGCACAGCAGAGCAGTTTCAAGGAACCGTTTCTCCTGAGTTTTACACGAAGTCTTACTGCCGTTTCGTACATATACCCGTGTTGGGCTGCAAATGCCAATTTTGCGATTCTGCACAGAAAGAGTTTGCAAACTGCTGATTCCGCATATGAGTTTAACTCTGTCAGTTGAATGCACACATTGACAACCATTCAGTTAGACAGCTTCGTTTTGGTTTTAGAAGCAGATATTTCTCTGTACAGCGTATGGTCCCATTCACTCGGGAATGTCCCAACGCAGCTCCTAGAAAAAACGTGTTTCTAACTCGCTGAATCTCAACATAGATTCACCTCTCTTAGGTGAACCAACGCACAGCAGATCAGTTTCAAGGAAGCGTTTCTGCTGAGTTTTAGATGAAGTCTTACTGCTTTTTCATACATATGCCGGTATTGGGCTAGAAATTCCAGTTTTGGGATTCTGCGCAGAAAGGGTTTGCAAACTGCTGATTCTGCATGGTGAATGAACGCACAGCAGAGCAGTTTCAAGGAAACCTTTCTCCTGAGTTTTACACGAAGTCTTACTGCTGTTTCGTTCGTATACCCGTATTGGGCTGGAAATGCTGGTTTTGGGATTCTGCACAGAAAGGTTTTGCAAACTGCTGATTCTGCATGGTGAATGAATGCACAGCAGAGCAGTTTCAAGGAAACGTTTCTCCTGAGTTTTACACGACGTCTTACTGCTGTTTCGTACATATACCCGTGCCGGGCTGGAAATGTTAATTTTGGGATTCTGCACAGAAAGGGTTTGCGAACTGCTGACTCCGCATATGAGTTTAACTCTGTCAGTTGAATGCACACATTGACAACCATTCAGTTTGATAGCTCCGTTTTGGTTTCAGAAGCAGATATTCCTCTGTACAGCCTATGGTCCCATTCACTAGGGAATATCCCAACGCAGCTCCTAAAAGAAACGTGTTTCTAACTCGCTGAATCTCAATATAGATTCAACTCTCTTTGGTGAACGAACGCACAGCAGATCAGTTTCAAGGAAATGTTTCTCCCGAGTTTTAGACAAAGTATTACTGCTGTTCCGTACATATGCTAGTATTGGTCTGGAAATTCCAATTTTGGGATTCTGCACAAAAAGGGTTTGCAAACTGCTGAATCCACACATGAGTTTAACGCTGTCACATGAATGCACATATTGACAACCAGTCACTTAGATAGGTCTGTTTTGGTTTTAGAAGCAGATATTTTTCTTTACAGCCTATGGTCCCATTCACTCGGGAATATCCCAACGCAGCTCCCAGAAAAACGTGTTTCTAACATGCTGAATCTAAACATAGCTTCAACTCTCTTAGGTGAACAAAGGCACAGCAGATTAGTTTCAAGGAAACGTTTCTCCTGAGTTTTAGACGAAGTCTTACTGCTGTTTCGTACATATGCCGGTGTTGGGCTGCAAATGCCAATTTTGGGATTCTGCACAGAAAGGGTTTGCAAACTGCTGATTCCGCATATGAGTTTAACTCTGTCAGGTGAATGCACACATTGACAACCATTCAGTTTGATAGCTCCGTTTTGGTTTCAGAAGCAGATATTTCTCTGTACAGCCTATGGTCCCATTCACTCGGGAATATTCCAACGCAGCTCCTAGAAGAAACGTGTTTCTAACTCGCTGAATCTCAACATAGATTCAACTCTCTTTGGTGAACGAAGGCACAGCAGATCCGTTTCAGGGAAATGTTTCTCCCGAATTTCAGACAAAGTATTACTGCTGTTCCGTACATATGCCAGTATTGGTCTGGCAATTCCAATTTTGGGATTCTGCACAGAAAGGGTTTGCAAACTGCTGAATCCGCACATGAGTTTAACTCTGTCACATGAATGCACACATTGACAGCCAGTCACTTAGATAGCTCCGTTTTGGTTTTAGAAGCAGATATTTCCCTGTACAGCCTATGGTCCCATTCACTTGGGAATATCCCAACGCAGCTCCTAGAAAAACGTGTTTCTAACTCGCTGAATCGAAACATAGATTCAACTCTCTTAGGTGAACGAACGCACAGCAGGTAAGTTTCAGGGAAACGTTTCTCTTGAGTTTTAGACGAAGTCTTACTGCTGTTTCTTACATATGCCGGTATTGGGCTAGAAATTCCAGTTTTGGGATTCTGCCCAGAAAGGGTTTGCAAAATGCTGAATCCACACATGAGTTTAACTCTGTCAGTTGAATGCACACATTGACAACCATTCAGTTAGAAAGCTCCGTTTTGGTTTTAGAAGCAGGTATTTCTCTGTACAGCATATCGTCCCATTCACTCGGGAATATCCCAACGCAGCTCCTAGAAGAAATGTGATGCTAACTCGCTGAATCTAAACATAGATTCACCTCTCTTAGGTGTACAAACGCACAGCAGATTAGTTTCAAGGAAACGTTTCTCCTGAGTTTTAGACGAAGTCTTACTGCTTTTTCGTACGTATGCCGGTATTGGGCCAGAAATTCCAGTTTTGGGATTCTGCACGAAAAGTGTTTGCAAACTGCTGAATCTGCACATGAGTTTAACTCTGTCAGTTGAATGCACACATTGACAACCTCTCAGTTAGATAGCTCCGTTTTGTTTTTAGAAGCAGATATTTCTCTGTACTGTCTATGCTCCCAATTCACTAGGGAATATACTAATGCAGCTCCTAGAATAAACGTGTTTCTAACTCGCTGAATCTAAACAGATTCAACTCTCTTAGGTGAATGAACGCACAGCAGAGCAGTTGCAAGGAAACGTTTCTCCTGAGTTTTACACGCAGTCTTACCGCTGTTTCGTACATATACCCGAGTTGGGCTGGAAATGCCAGTTTTGGGATCCTGCACAGAAAGAGTTTTCAACCTGCTGAATCCACAAATGAGTTTACCTCTGTCAGTTGAATGCACACATTGACAACCATTCAGTTAGATAGCTCCGTTTTGGTTTTAGAAGCAGATATTTCTCTGTACAACCTTTGGTCCCATTCACTCGGGAAAGACCCAACGCAGCTCCAGAAGAAACGTGTTTCTAACTCGCTGAATCTCAACATAGATTCACCTCTCTTAGGTGAACCAACGCACAGCAGATCAGTTTCAAGGAAACGTTTCTCCTGAGTTTTAGATGAAATCTTACTGCTGTTTCGTACATATGCCAGTATTGGGCTAGAAATTCCAGTTTTGGGATTCTGCAGAGAAAGGGTTTGCAAACTGCTGATTCCGCATGGCGAATGAACGCACAGCAGAGGAGTTTCAAGGAAACGTTTCTCCTGAGTTTTACACGAAGCCTTACTGCTGTTTCGTAAATATACCCGTGTTGGGCTGGAAATGCCAATTTGGGGATTCTGCCCAGAAGGGGTTTGCAAACTGCTGATTCCACATGGTGAATGAACGCACAGCACAGCAGTTTCAAGGAAACGATTCTCCTGAGTTTTACACGAAGTCTTACAGCCGTTTCGTACATATACCCGTGTTGTGCTGCAAATGCCATTTTTGGGATTCTGCACAGAAAGAGTGTGCAAACTGCTGATTCCACATATGAGTTTAACTCTGTCAGTTGAAAGCACACATTGACCACCATTCAGTTTGGTAGCTCCGTTTTGGTTTCAGAAGCAGATATTTCTCTGTACAGCCTATGGTCCCATTCACTCGTTAATATCCCAACGCAGCTCCTAGAAGAAACGTGTTTCTAACTCGCTGAATCTCAACATAGATTCAACTCTCTTGTTGAATGAACGCACAGCAGATCAGTTTCAAGGAAATGTTTCTCCCGAGTTTTAGACAAAGTATTACTGCTGTTCCGTAGATATGCCAGTATTGGTCTGGAAATTCCAGTTTTGGGATTATGCACAGAAAGGGTTTGCAAACTGCTGAATCCACACGTGAGTTTAACTCTGTCACATGACTGCACATATTGACAACCAGTCACTTAGATAGGTCTGTTTTGGGTGTAGAAGTAGATATTTCCCTTTACAGCCTATGGTCCCATTCACTCGGGAATATCCCAACGCAGCTCCTAGAAGAAATGTGATGCTAACTCGCTGAATCTCAACATAGATTCACCTCTCTTAGGTGAACCAACGCAGAGCAGATCAGTTTCAAGGAAACGTTTCTCCTGAGTTTTAGACGAAGTCTTACTGCTGTTTCGTTCATATGCCGATATTGGGCTAGAAATTCAAGTTTTGGGATTCTGCACGAAAAGGGTTTGCAAACTGCTGATTCCGCACATGAGTTTAACTCTGTCAGTTGAATGCACACATTCACAACCATTCAGTTAGACAGCTTCGCTTTGGTTTTAGAAGCAGATATTTCTCGGTACAGCGTATGGTCCCATTCACTCGGGAATGTCCCAACGCAGCTCCTAGAAAAAACGTGTTTCTAACTCGCTGAATCTCAACATAGATTCACCTCTCTTAGGTGAACCAATGCACAGCAGATGAGTTTCAAGGAAAAGTTTCTCCTGAGTTTTAGATGAAGTCTTACTGCTTTTTCATACATATGCCGGTATTGGGCTAGAAATTCCAGTTTGGGGATTCTGCGCAGAAAGGGTTTGCACACTGCTGATTCTGCATGGTGAATGAACGCACAGCAGAGCAGTTTCAAGGAAACCTTTCTCCTGCGTTTTACACGAAGTCTTACTGCTGTTTCGTACATATACCCGTGTTGGGCTGGAAATGCTGGTTTTGGGATTCTGCACAGAAAGGGTTTGCAAACTGCTGATTCAGCATGGTGAATGAACGCACAGCAGAGCAGTTTCAAGGAAACGTTTCTCCTGAGTTTTACACGAAGTCTTACTGCTGTTTCGTACATATACCCGTGTCGGGCTGGAAATGTCAATTTTGAGATTCTGCACAGAAAGGGTTTGCGAACTGCTGACTCCGCATATGAGTTTAACTCTGTCAGTTGAATGCACACATTGACAACCATTCAGTTTGATAGCTCCGTTTTGGTTTCAGAAGCAGATATTCCTCTGTACAGCCTATGGTCCCATTCACTCGGGAATATCCCAACGCAGCTCCTAAAAGAAACGTGTTTCTAACTCGCTGAATCTCAATATAGATTCAACTCTCTTTGGTGAACGAACGCACAGCAGATCAGTTTCAAGGAAATGTTTCTCCCGAGTTTTAGACAAAGTATTACTGCTGTTCCATACATATGCCAGCATTGGTCTGGAAATTCCAATTTTGGGATTCTGCACAAAAAGGGTTTGCAAACTGCTGAATCCACACATGAGTTTAACGCAGTCACATGAATGCACATATTGACAAGCAGTCACTTAGATAGGTCTGTTTTGGTTTTAGAAGCAGATATTTCTCTTTACAGCCTATGGTCCCATTCACTCGGGAATATCCCAACGCAGCTCCCAGAAAAACGTGTTTCTAACATGCTGAATCTAAACATAGCTTCAACTATCTTAGGTGAACGAAGGCACAGCAGATTAGTTTCAAGGAAACGTTTCTCCTGAGTTTTAGACGAAGTCTTACTGCTGTTTCGTACATATGCCGGTGTTGGGCTGCAAATGCCAATTTTGGGATTCTGCACAGAAAGGGTTTGCAAACTGCTGATTCCGCATATGAGTTTAACTCTGTCAGGTGAATGCACACATTGACAACCATTCAGTTTGATAGCTCCGTTTTGGTTTCAGAAGCAGATATTTCTCTGTACAGCCTATGGTCCCATTCACTCGGGAATATTCCAACGCAGCTCCTAGAAGAAACGTGTTTCTAACTCGCTGAATCTCAACATAGATTCAACTCTCTTTGGTGAACGAAGGCACAGCAGATCCGTTTCAGGGAAATGTTTCTCCCGAATTTCAGACAAAGTATTACTGCTGTTCCGTACATATGCCAGTATTGGTCTGGCAATTCCAATTTTGGGATTCTGCACAGAAAGGGTTTGCAAACTGCTGAATCCGCACATGAGTTTAACTCTGTCACATGAATGCACACATTGACAGCCAGTCACTTAGATAGCTCCGTTTTGGTTTTAGAAGCAGAAATTTCCCTGTACAGCCTATGGTCCCATTCACTTGGGAATATCCCAACGCAGCTCCTAGAAAAACGTGTTTCTAACTCGCTGAATCGAAACATAGATTCAACTCTCTTAGGTGAACGAACGCACAGCAGGTAAGTTTCAGGGAAACGTTTCTCTTGAGTTTTAGACGAAGTCTTACTGCTGTTTCTTACATATGCCGGTATTGGGCTAGAAATTCCAGTTTTGGGATTCTGCCCAGAAAGGGTTTGCAAAATGCTGAATCCACACATGAGTTTAACTCTGTCAGTTGAATGCACACATTGACAACCATTCAGTTAGAAAGCTCCGTTTTGGTTTTAGAAGCAGGTATTTCTCTGTACAGCATATCGTCCCATTCACTCGGGAATATCCCAACGCAGCTCCTAGAAGAAACGTGATGCTAACTCGCTGAATCTAAACATAGATTCACCTCTCTTAGGTGTACCAACGCACAGCAGATCAGTTTCAAGGAAACGTTTCTCCTGAGTTTTAGACGAAGTCTTACTGCTTTTTCGTACGTATGCCGGTATTGGGCTAGAAAATCCAGTTTTGGGATTCTGCACGAAAAGTGTTTGCAAACTGCTGAATCTGCACATGAGTTTAACTCTGTCAGTTGAATGCACACATTGACAACCTCTCAGTTAGATAGCTCCGTTTTGTTTTTAGAAGCAGATATTTCTCTGTACTGTCTATGCTCCCATTCACTAGGGAATATCCTAATGCAGCTCATAGAATAAACGTGTTTCTAACTCGCTGAATCTAAACAGATTCAACTCTCTTAGGTGAATGAACGCACAGCAGAGCAGTTGCAAGGAAACGTTTCTCCTGAGTTTTACACGCAGTCTTACTGCTGTTTCGTACATATACCCGTGTTGGGCTGGAAATGCCAGTTTTGGGATCCTGCACAGAAAGAGTTTGCAACCTGCTGAATCCACAAATGAGTTTACCTCTGTCAGTTGAATGCACACATTGACAACCATTCAGTTAGATAGCTCCGTTTTGGTTTTAGAAGCAGATATTTCTCTGTACAATCTTTGGTCTCATTCACTCGGGAATGACCCAACGCAGCTCCAGAAGAAACGTGTTTCTAACTCGCTGAATCTCAACATAGATTCACCTCTCTTAGGTGAATGAACGCACAGCAGATCAGTTTCAAGGAAACGTTTCTCCTGAGTTTTAGATGAAATCTTACTGCTGTTTAGTACATATGCCAGTATTGGGCTAGAAATTCCAGTTTTGGGATTCTGCAGAGAAAGGGTTTGCAATCTGCTGATTCCGCATGGCGAATGAACGCACAGCAGAGCAGTTTCAAGGAAACGTTTCTCCTGAGTTTTACACGAAGTCTTACTGCTGTTTCGTACATATACCCGTGTTGGGCTGGAAATGCCAATTTTGGGATTCTGCCCAGAAACGGTTTGCAAACTGCTGATTCCACATGGTGAATGAACGCACAGCAGAGCAGTTTCAAGGAAACCTTTCTCCTGAGTTTTACACGAAGTCTTACTGCTGTTTCGTACGTATACCCGTGTTGGGCTGGAAATGTTTGTTTTGGGATTCTGCACAGAAAGGTTTTGCAAACTGCTGATTCTGCATGGTGAATGAATGCACAGCAGAGCAGTTTCAAGGAACCGTTTCTCCTGAGTTTTACACGAAGTCTTACTGCCGTTTCGTACATATACCCGTGTTGGGCTGCAAATGCCAATTTTGCGATTCTGCACAGAAAGAGTTTGCAAACTGCTGATTCCGCATATGAGTTTAACTCTGTCAGTTGAATGCACACATTGACAACCATTCAGTTAGACAGCTTCGTTTTGGTTTTAGAAGCAGATATTTCTCTGTACAGCGTATGGTCCCATTCACTCGGGAATGTCCCAACGCAGCTCCTAGAAAAAACGTGTTTCTAACTCGCTGAATCTCAACATAGATTCACCTCTCTTAGGTGAACCAACGCACAGCAGATCAGTTTCAAGGAAGCGTTTCTGCTGAGTTTTAGATGAAGTCTTACTGCTTTTTCATACATATGCCGGTATTGGGCTAGAAATTCCAGTTTTGGGATTCTGCGCAGAAAGGGTTTGCAAACTGCTGATTCTGCATGGTGAATGAACGCACAGCAGAGCAGTTTCAAGGAAACCTTTCTCCTGAGTTTTACACGAAGTCTTACTGCTGTTTCGTTCGTATACCCGTGTTGGGCTGGAAATGCTGGTTTTGGGATTCTGCACAGAAAGGTTTTGCACACTGCTGATTCTGCATGGTGAATGAATGCACAGCAGAGCAGTTTCAAGGAAACGTTTCTCCTGAGTTTTACACGAAGTCTTACTGCTGTTTCGTACATATACCCGTGTCGGGCTGGAAATGTTAATTTTGGGATTCTGCACAGAAAGGGTTTGCGAACTGCTGACTCCGCATATGAGTTTAACTCTGTCAGTTGAATGCACACATTGACAACCATTCAGTTTGATAGCTCCGTTTTGGTTTCAGAAGCAGATATTCCTCTGTACAGCCTATGGTCCCATTCACTCGGGAATATCCCAACGCAGCTCCTAAAAGAAACGTGTTTCTAACTCGCTGAATCTCAATATAGATTCAACTCTCTTTGGTGAACGAACGCACAGCAGATCAGTTTCAAGGAAATGTTTCTCCCGAGTTTTAGAAAAAGTATTACTGCTGTTCCGTACATATGCCAGTATTGGTCTGGAAATTCCAATTTTGGGATTCTGCACAAAAAGGGTTTGCAAACTGCTGAATCCACACATGAGTTTAACGCTGTCACATGAATGCACATATTGACAACCAGTCACTTAGATAGGTCTGTTTTGGTTTTAGAAGCAGATATTTTTCTTTACAGCCTATGGTCCCATTCACTCGGGAATATCCCAACGCAGCTCCTAGAAAAACGTGTTTCTAACTTGCTGAATCTAAACATAGCTTCAACTCTGTTAGGTGAACGAAGGCACAGCAGATTAGTTCCATGGAAACGTTTCTCCTGAGTTTTAGACGAAGTCTTATTGCTGTTTCGTACATATACCCGTGTTGGGCTGGAAATGCCAATTTTGGGATTCTGCCCAGAAAGGGTTTCCAAACTGCTGATTCCACATGGTGAATGAACGCACAGCAGAGCAGTTTCAAGGAAACGATTCTCCTGAGTTTTACACGAAGTCTTACTGCCGTTTCGTACCTATACCCGTGTGGTCTGCAAATTCCAATTTTGGGATTCTGCACAGAAAGAGTTTGCAAACTGCTGATTCCGCATATGAGTTTAACTCTGTCAGTTGAATGCACACATTGACAACCAGTCACTTAGATAGCTCCGTTTTGGTTTTAGAAGCAGATATTTCCCTGTACAGCCTATGGTCCCATTCACTTGGGAATATCCCAACGCAGCTCCTAGAAAAACGTGTTTCTAACTCGCTGAATCGAAACATAGATTCAACTCTCTTAGGTGAACGAACGCACAGCAGGTAAGTTTCAGGGAAACGTTTCTCTTGAGTTTTAGACGAAGTCTTACTGCTGTTTCTTACATATGCCGGTATTGGGCTAGAAATTCCAGTTTTGGGATTCTGCCCAGAAAGGGTTTGCAAAATGCTGAATCCACACATGAGTTTAACTCTGTCAGTTGAATGCACACATTGACAACCATTCAGTTAGAAAGCTCCGTTTTGGTTTTAGAAGCAGGTATTTCTCTGTACAGCATATCGTCCCATTCACTCGGGAATATCCCAACGCAGCTCCTAGAAGAAACGTGATGCTAACTCGCTGAATCTAAACATAGATTCACCTCTCTTAGGTGTACCAACGCACAGCAGATCAGTTTCAAGGAAACGTTTCTCCTGAGTTTTAGACGAAGTCTTACTGCTTTTTCGTACGTATGCCGGTATTGGGCTAGAAATTCCAGTTTTGGGATTCTGCACGAAAAGTGTTTGCAAACTGCTGAATCTGCACATGAGTTTAACTCTGTCAGTTGAATGCACACATTGACAACCTCTCAGTTAGATAGCTCCGTTTTGTTTTTAGAAGCAGATATTTCTCTGTACTGTCTATGCTCCCATTCACTAGGGAATATCCTAATGCAGCTCATAGAATAAACGTGTTTCTAACTCGCTGAATCTAAACAGATTCAACTCTCTTAGGTGAATGAACGCACAGCAGAGCAGTTGCAAGGAAACGTTTCTCCTGAGTTTTACACGCAGTCTTACTGCTGTTTCGTACATATACCCGTGTTGGGCTGGAAATGCCAATTTTGGGATTCTGCCCAGAAAGGGTTTGCAAACTGCTGATTCCACATGGTGAATGAACGCACAGCAGAGCAGTTTCAAGGAAACGATTCTCCTGAGTTTTACACGAAGTCTTACTACCGTTTCGTACCTATACCCGTGTGGTCTGCAAATGCCAATTTTGGGATTCTGCACAGAAAGAGTTTGGAAACTGCTGATTCCGCATATGAGTTTAACTCTGTCAGTTGAATGCACACATTGACAACCATTCAGTTAGATAGCTCCGTTTTGGTTTTAGAAGCAGATATTTCTCTGTACAACCTTTGGTCCCATTCACTCGGGAATGACCCAACGCAGCTCCAGAAGAAACGTGTTTCTAACTCGCTGAATCTCAACATAGATTCACCTCTCTTAGGTGAACCAACGCACAGCAGATCAGTTTCAAGGAAACGTTTCTCCTGAGTTTTAGATGAAGTCTTACTGCTGTTTCGTACATATGCCGGTATTGGGCTAGAAATTCCAGTTTTGGGATTCTGCAGAGAAAGGGTTTGCAAACTGCTGATTCCGCATGGCGAATGAACGCACAGCAGAGCAGTTTCAAGGAAACGTTTCTCCTGAGTTTTACACGAAGTCTTACTGCTGTTTCGTACATATACCCGTGTTGGGCTGGAAATGCCAATTTTGGGATTCTGCCCAGAAACGGTTTGCAAACCGCTGATTCCACATGGTGAATGAACGCACAGCAGAGCAGTTTCAAGGAACCGTTTCTCCTGAGTTTTACACGAAGTCTTACTGCCGTTTCGTACATATACCCGTGTTGGGCTGCAAATGCCAATTTTGGGATTCTGCACAGAAAGAGTTTGCAAACTGCTGATTCCGCATATGAGTTTAACTCTGTCAGTTGAATGCACACATTGACAACCATTCAGTTATACAGCTTCGTTTTGGTTTTAGAAGCAGATATTTCTCTGTACAGCGTATGGTCCCATTCACTCAGGAATGTCCCAACGCAGCTCCTAGAAAAAACGTGTTTCTAACTCGCTGAATCTCAACATAGATTCACCTCTCTTAGGTGAACCAACGCACAGCAGATCAGTTTCAAGGAAACGTTTCTCCTGAGTTTTAGATGAAGTCTTACTGCTTTTTCATACATATGCCGGTATTGGGCTAGAAATTCCAGTTTTGGGATTCTGCGCAGAAAGGGTTTGCAAACTGCTGATTCTGCATGGTGAATGAACGCACAGCAGAGCAGTTTCAAGGAAACCTTTCTCCTGAGTTTTACACGAAGTCTTACTGCTGTTTCGTACATATACCCGTGTTGGGCTGGAAATGCTGGTTTTGGGATTCTGCACAGAAAGGTTTTGCAAACTGCTGATTCTGCATGGTGAATGAATGCACAGCAGAGCAGTTTCAAGGAAACGTTTCTCCTGAGTTTTACACGACGTCTTACTGCTGTTTCGTACATATACCCGTGTCGGGCTGGAAATGTCAATTTTGGGATTCTGCACAGAAAGGGTTTGCGAACTGCTGACTCCGCATATGAGTTTAACTCTGTCAGTTGAATGCACACATTGACAACCATTCAGTTTGATAGCTCCGTTTTGGTTTCAGAAGCAGATATTCCTCTGTACAGCCTATGGTCCCATTCACTCGGGAATATCCCAACGCAGCTCCTTAAAGAAACGTGTTTCTAACTCGCTGAATCTCAATATAGATTCAACTCTCTTTGGTGAACGAACGCACAGCAGATCAGTTTCAAGGAAATGTTTCTCCCGAGTTTTAGACAAAGTATTACTGCTGTTCCGTACATATGCCAGTATTGGTCTGGAAATTCCAATTTTGGGATTCTGCACAAAAAGGGTTTGCAAACTGCTGAATCCACACATGAGTTTAACGCAGTCACATGAATGCACGTACTGACAAGCAGTCACTTAGATAGGTCTGTTTTGGTTTTAGAAGCAGATATTATTCTTTACAGCCTATGGTCCCATTCACTCGGGAATATCCCAACGCAGCTCCTAGAAAAACGTGTTTCTAACTTGCTGAATCTAAACATAGCTTCAACTCTCTTAGGTGAACGAAGGCACAGCAGATTAGTTTCATGGAAACGTTTCTCCTGAGTTTTAGACGAAGTCTTACTGCTGTTTCGTACATATACCCGTGTTGGGCTGGAAATGCCAATTTTGGGATTCTGCCCAGAAAGGGTTTGCAAACTGCTGATTCCACATGGTGAATGAACGCACAGCAGAGCAGTTTCAAGGAAACGATTCTCCTGAGTTTTACACGAAGTCTTACTGCCGTTTCGTACCTATACCCGTGTGGTCTGCAAATTCCAATTTTGGGATTCTGCACAGAAAGAGTTTGCAAACTGCTGATTCCGCATATGAGTTTAACTCTGTCAGTTGAATGCACACATTGACAACCAGTCACTTAGATAGCTCCGTTTTGGTTTTAGAAGCAGATATTTCCCTGTACAGCCTATGGTCCCATTCACTTGGGAATATCCCAACGCAGCTCCTAGAAAAACGTGTTTCTAACTCGCTGAATCGAAACATAGATTCAACTCTCTTAGGTGAACGAACGCACAGCAGGTAAGTTTCAGGGAAACGTTTCTCTTGAGTTTTAGACGAAGTCTTACTGCTGTTTCTTACATATGCCGGTATTGGGCTAGAAATTCCAGTTTTGGGATTCTGCCCAGAAAGGGTTTGCAAAATGCTGAATCCACACATGAGTTTAACTCTGTCAGTTGAATGCACACATTGACAACCATTCAGTTAGAAAGCTCCGTTTTGGTTTTAGAAGCAGGTATTTCTCTGTACAGCATATCGTCCCATTCACTCGGGAATATCCCAACGCAGCTCCTAGAAGAAACGTGATGCTAACTCGCTGAATCTAAACATAGATTCACCTCTCTTAGGTGTACCAACGCACAGCAGATCAGTTTCAAGGAAACGTTTCTCCTGAGTTTTAGACGAAGTCTTACTGCTTTTTCGTACGTATGCCGGTATTGGGCTAGAAATTCCAGTTTTGGGATTCTGCACGAAAAGTGCTTGCAAACTGCTGAATCTGCACATGAGTTTAACTCTGTCAGTTGAATGCACACATTGACAACCTCTCAGTTAGATAGCTCCGTTTTGTTTTTAGAAGCAGATATTTCTCTGTACTGTCTATGCTCCCATTCACTAGGGAATATCCTAATGCAGCTCCTAGAATAAACGTGTTTCTAACTCGCTGAATCTAAACAGATTCAACTCTCTTAGGTGAATGAACGCACAGCAGAGCAGTTGCAAGGAAACGTTTCTCCTGAATTTTACACGCAGTCTTACTGCTGTTTCGTACATATACCCGTGTTGGGCTGGAAATGCCAATTTTGGGATTCTGCCCAGAAAGGGTTTGCAAACTGCTGATTCCACATGGTGAATGAACGCACAGCAGAGCAGTTTCAAGGAACCGTTTCTCCTGAGTTTTACACGAAGTCTTACTGCCGTTTCGTACATATACCCGTGTTGGGCTGCAAATGCCAATTTTGGGATTCTGCACAGAAAGAGTTTGCAAACTGCTGATTCCGCATATGAGTTTAACTCTGTCAGTTGAATGCACACATTGACAACCATTCAGTTAGACAGCTTCGTTTTGTTTTTAGAAGCAGATATTTCTCTGTACAGCGTATGGTCCCATTCACTCGGGAATGTCCCAACGCAGCTCCTAGAAAAAACGTGTTTCTAACTCGCTGAATCTCAACATAGATTCACCTCTCTTAGGTGAACCAACGCACAGCAGATCAGTTTCAAGGAAACGTTTCTCCTGAGTTTTAGATGAAGTCTTACTGCTTTTTCATACATATGCCGGTATTGGGCTAGAAATTCCAGTTTTGGGATTCTGCGCAGAAAGGGTTTGCAAACTGCTGATTCTGCATGGTGAATGAACGCACAGGAGAGCAGTTTCAAGGAAACCTTTCTCCTGAGTTTTACACGAAGTCTTACTGCTGTTTCGTACGTATACCCGTGTTGGGCTGGAAATGTTGGTTTTGGGATTCTGCACAGAATGGTTTTGCAAACTGCTGATTCTGCATGATGAATGAATGCACAGCAGAGCAGTTTCAAGGAAACGTTTCTCCTGAGTTTTACACGACGTCTTACTGCTTTTCGTACATATACCTGTGTCGGGCTGGAAATGTTAATTTTGGGATTCTGCACAGAAAGGGTTTGCGAACTGCTGACTCCGCATATGAGTTTAACTCTGTCAGTTGAATGCACACATTGACAACCATTCAGTTTGATAGCTCCGTTTTGGTTTCAGAAGCAGATATTCCTCTGTACAGCCTATGGTCCCATTCACTCGGGAATATCCCAACGCAGCTCCTTAAAGAAACGTGTTTCTAACTCGCTGAATCTCAATATAGATTCAACTCTCTTTGGTGAACGAACGCACAGCAGATCAGTTTCAAGGAAATGTTTCTCCCGAGTTTTAGACAAAGTATTACTGCTGTTCCGTACATATGCCAGTATTGGTCTGGAAATTCCAATTTTGGGATTCTGCACAAAAAGGGTTTGCAAACTGCTGAATCCACACATGAGTTTAAGGCTGTCACATGAATGCACATATTGACAACCAGTCACTTAGATAGGTCTGTTTTGGTTTTAGAAGCAGATATTTTTCTTTACAGCCTATGGTCCCATTCACTCGGGAATATCCCAACGCAGCTCCTAGAAAAACGTGTTTCTAACTCGCTGAATCTAAACATAGCTTCAACTCTGTTAGGTGAACGAAGGCACAGCAGATTAGTTCCATGGAAACGTTTCTCCTGAGTTTTAGACGAAGTCTTATTGCTGTTTCGTACATATACCCGTGTTGGGCTGGAAATGCCAATTTTGGGATTCTGCCCAGAAAGGGTTTGCAAACTGCTGATTCCACATGGTGAATGAACGCACAGCAGAGCAGTTTCAAGGAAACGATTCTCCTGAGTTTTACACGAAGTCTTACTGCCGTTTCGTACCTATACCCGTGTGGTCTGCAAATTCCAATTTTGGGATTCTGCACAGAAAGAGTTTGCAAACTGCTGATTCCGCATATGAGTTTAACTCTGTCAGTTGAATGCACACATTGACAACCAGTCACTTAGATAGCTCCGTTTTGGTTTTAGAAGCAGATATTTCCCTGTACAGCCTATGGTCCCATTCACTCGGGAATATCCCAACGCAGCTCCTAGAAAAACGTGTTTCTAACTCGCTGAATCTAAACATAGCTTCAACTCTGTTAGGTGAACGAAGGCACAGCAGATTAGTTCCATGGAAACGTTTCTCCTGAGTTTTAGACGAAGTCTTATTGCTGTTTCGTACATATACCCGTGTTGGGCTGGAAATGCCAATTTTGGGATTCTGCCCAGAAAGGGTTTCCAAACTGCTGATTCCACATGGTGAATGAACGCACAGCAGAGCAGTTTCAAGGAAACGATTCTCCTGAGTTTTACACGAAGTCTTACTGCCGTTTCGTACCTATACCCGTGTGGTCTGCAAATTCCAATTTTGGGATTCTGCACAGAAAGAGTTTGCAAACTGCTGATTCCGCATATGAGTTTAACTCTGTCAGTTGAATGCACACATTGACAACCAGTCACTTAGATAGCTCCGTTTTGGTTTTAGAAGCAGATATTTCCCTGTACAGCCTATGGTCCCATTCACTTGGGAATATCCCAACGCAGCTCCTAGAAAAACGTGTTTCTAACTCGCTGAATCGAAACATAGATTCAACTCTCTTAGGTGAACGAACGCACAGCAGGTAAGTTTCAGGGAAACGTTTCTCTTGAGTTTTAGACGAAGTCTTACTGCTGTTTCTTACATATGCCGGTATTGGGCTAGAAATTCCAGTTTTGGGATTCTGCCCAGAAAGGGTTTGCAAAATGCTGAATCCACACATGAGTTTAACTCTGTCAGTTGAATGCACACATTGACAACCATTCAGTTAGAAAGCTCCGTTTTGGTTTTAGAAGCAGGTATTTCTCTGTACAGCATATCGTCCCATTCACTCGGGAATATCCCAACGCAGCTCCTAGAAGAAACGTGATGCTAACTCGCTGAATCTAAACATAGATTCACCTCTCTTAGGTGTACCAACGCACAGCAGATCAGTTTCAAGGAAACGTTTCTCCTGAGTTTTAGACGAAGTCTTACTGCTTTTTCGTACGTATGCCGGTATTGGGCTAGAAATTCCAGTTTTGGGATTCTGCACGAAAAGTGTTTGCAAACTGCTGAATCTGCACATGAGTTTAACTCTGTCAGTTGAATGCACACATTGACAACCTCTCAGTTAGATAGCTCCGTTTTGTTTTTAGAAGCAGATATTTCTCTGTACTGTCTATGCTCCCATTCACTAGGGAATATCCTAATGCAGCTCCTAGAATAAACGTGCTTCTAACTCGCTGAATCTAAACATAGATTCAATTCTCTTAGGTGAATGAACGCACAGCAGAGCAGTTGCAAGGAAACGTTTCTCCTGAGTTTTACACGCAGTCTTACTGCTGTTTCGTACATATACCCGTGTTGGGCTGGAAATGCCAATTTTGGGATTCTGCCCAGAAAGGGTTTGCAAACTGCTGATTCCACATGGTGAATGAACGCACAGCAGAGCAGTTTCAAGGAAACGATTCTCCTGAGTTTTACACGAAGTCTTACTACCGTTTCGTACCTATACCCGTGTGGTCTGCAAATGCCAATTTTGGGATTCTGCACAGAAAGAGTTTGGAAACTGCTGATTCCGCATATGAGTTTAACTCTGTCAGTTGAATGCACACATTGACAACCATTCAGTTAGATAGCTCCGTTTTGGTTTTAGAAGCAGATATTTCTCTGTACAACCTTTGGTCCCATTCACTCGGGAATGACCCAACGCAGCTCCAGAAGAAACGTGTTTCTAACTCGCTGAATCTCAACATAGATTCACCTCTCTTAGGTGAACCAACGCACAGCAGATCAGTTTCAAGGAAACGTTTCTCCTGAGTTTTAGATGAAGTCTTACTGCTGTTTCGTACATATGCCGGTATTGGGCTAGAAATTCCAGTTTTGGGATTCTGCAGAGAAAGGGTTTGCAAACTGCTGATTCCGCATGGCGAATGAACGCACAGCAGAGCAGTTTCAAGGAAACGTTTCTCCTGAGTTTTACACGAAGTCTTACTGCTGTTTCGTACATATACCCGTGTTGGGCTGGAAATGCCAATTTTGGGATTCTGCCCAGAAACGGTTTGCAAACCGCTGATTCCACATGGTGAATGAACGCACAGCAGAGCAGTTTCAAGGAACCGTTTCTCCTGAGTTTTACACGAAGTCTTACTGCCGTTTCGTACATATACCCGTGTTGGGCTGCAAATGCCAATTTTGGGATTCTGCACAGAAAGAGTTTGCAAACTGCTGATTCCGCATATGAGTTTAACTCTGTCAGTTGAATGCACACATTGACAACCATTCAGTTAGACAGCTTCGTTTTGGTTTTAGAAGCAGATATTTCTCTGTACAGCGTATGGTCCCATTCACTCAGGAATGTCCCAACGCAGCTCCTAGAAAAAACGTGTTTCTAACTCGCTGAATCTCAACATAGATTCACCTCTCTTAGGTGAACCAACGCACAGCAGATCAGTTTCAAGGAAACGTTTCTCCTGAGTTTTAGATGAAGTCTTACTGCTTTTTCATACATATGCCGGTATTGGGCTAGAAATTCCAGTTTTGGGATTCTGCGCAGAAAGGGTTTGCAAACTGCTGATTCTGCATGGTGAATGAACGCACAGCAGAGCAGTTTCAAGGAAACCTTTCTCCTGAGTTTTACACGAAGTCTTACTGCTGTTTCGTACATATACCCGTGTTGGGCTGGAAATGCTGGTTTTGGGATTCTGCACAGAAAGGTTTTGCAAACTCCTGATTCTGCATGGTGAATGAATGCACAGCAGAGCAGTTTCAAGGAAACGTTTCTCCTGAGTTTTACACGACGTCTTACTGCTGTTTCGTACATATACCCGTGTCGGGCTGGAAATGTCAATTTTGGGATTCTGCACAGAAAGGGTTTGCGAACTGCTGACTCCGCATATGAGTTTAACTCTGTCAGTTGAATGCACACATTGACAACCATTCAGTTTGATAGCTCCGTTTTGGTTTCAGAAGCAGATATTCCTCTGTACAGCCTATGGTCCCATTCACTCGGGAATATCCCAACGCAGCTCCTAAAAGAAACGTGTTTCTAACTCGCTGAATCTCAATATAGATTCAACTCTCTTTGGTGAACGAACGCACAGCAGATAAGTTTCAAGGAAATGTATCTCCCGAGTTTTAGACAAAGTATTACTGCTGTTCCGTACATATGCCAGTATTGGTCTGGAAATTCCAATTTTGGGATTCTGCACAAAAAGGGTTTGCAAACTGCTGAATCCACACATGAGTTTAACGCTGTCACATGAATGCACGTATTGACAAGCAGTCACTTAGATAGGTCTGTTTTGGTTTTAGAAGCAGATATTATTCTTTACAGCCTATGGTCCCATTCACTCGGGAATATCCCAACGCAGCTCCTAGAAAAACGTGTTTCTAACTTGCTGAATCTAAACATAGCTTCAACTCTCTTAGGTGAACGAAGGCACAGCAGATTAGTTTCATGGAAACGTTTCTCCTGAGTTTTAGACGAAGTCTTACTGCTGTTTCGTACATATACCCGTGTTGGGCTGGAAATGCCAATTTTGGGATTCTGCCGAGAAAGGGTTTGCAAACTGCTGATTCCACATGGTGAATGAACGCACAGCAGAGCAGTTTCAAGGAAACGATTCTCCTGAGTTTTACACGAAGTCTTACTGCCGTTTCGTATCTATACCCGTGTGGTCTGCAAATTCCAATTTTGGGATTCTGCACAGAAAGAGTTTGCAAACTGCTGATTCCGCATATGAGTTTAACTCTGTCAGTTGAATGCACACATTGACAACCAGTCACTTAGATAGCTCCGTTTTGGTTTTAGAAGCAGATATTTCCCTGTACAGCCTATGGTCCCATTCACTTGGGAATATCCCAACGCAGCTCCTAGAAAAACGTGTTTCTAACTCGCTGAATCGAAACATAGATTCAACTCTCTTAGGTGAACGAACGCACAGCAGGTAAGTTTCAGGGAAACGTTTCTCTTGAGTTTTAGACGAAGTCTTACTGCTGTTTCTTACATATGCCGGTATTGGGCTAGAAATTCCAGTTTTGGGATTCTGCCCAGAAAGGGTTTGCAAAATGCTGAATCCACACATGAGTTTAACTCTGTCAGTTGAATGCACACATTGACAACCATTCAGTTAGAAAGCTCCGTTTTGGTTTTAGAAGCAGGTATTTCTCTGTACAGCATATCGTCCCATTCACTCGGGAATATCCCAACGCAGCTCCTAGAAGAAACGTGATGCTAACTCGCTGAATCTAAACATAGATTCACCTCTCTTAGGTGTACCAACGCACAGCAGATCAGTTTCAAGGAAACGTTTCTCCTGAGTTTTAGACGAAGTCTTACTGCTTTTTCGTACGTATGCCGGTATTGGGCTAGAAATTCCAGTTTTGGGATTCTGCACGAAAAGTGTTTGCAAACTGCTGAATCTGCACATGAGTTTAACTCTGTCAGTTGAATGCACACATTGACAACCTCTCAGTTAGATAGCTCCGTTTTGTTTTTAGAAGCAGATATTTCTCTGTACTGTCTATGCTCCCATTCACTAGGGAATATCCTAATGCAGCTCCTAGAATAAACGTGCTTCTAACTCGCTGAATCTAAACATAGATTCAATTCTCTTAGGTGAATGAACGCACAGCAGAGCAGTTGCAAGGAAACGTTTCTCCTGAGTTTTACACGCAGTCTTACTGCTGTTTCGTACATATACCCGTGTTGGGCTGGAAATGCCAATTTTGGGATTCTGCCCAGAAAGGGTTTGCAAACTGCTGATTCCACATGGTGAATGAACGCACAGCAGAGCAGTTTCAAGGAAACGATTCTCCTGAGTTTTACACGAAGTCTTACTACTGTTTCGTACCTATACCCGTGTGGTCTGCAAATGCCAATTTTGGGATTCTGCACAGAAAGAGTTTGGAAACTGCTGATTCCGCATATGAGTTTAACTCTGTCAGTTGAATGCACACATTGACAACCATTCAGTTAGATAGCTCCGTTTTGGTTTTAGAAGCAGATATTTCTCTGTACAACCTTTGGTCCCATTCACTCGGGAATGACCCAACGCAGCTCCAGAAGAAACGTGTTTCTAACTCGCTGAATCTCAACATAGATTCACCTCTCTTAGGTGAACCAACGCACAGCAGATCAGTTTCAAGGAAACGTTTCTCCTGAGTTTTAGATGAAGTCTTACTGCTGTTTCGTACATATGCCGGTATTGGGCTAGAAATTCCAGTTTTGGGATTCTGCAGAGAAAGGGTTTGCAAACTGCTGATTCCGCATGGCGAATGAACGCACAGCAGAGCAGTTTCAAGGAAACGTTTCTCCTGAGTTTTACACGAAGTCTTACTGCTGTTTCGTACATATACCCGTGTTGGGCTGGAAATGCCAATTTTGGGATTCTGCCCAGAAACGGTTTGCAAACCGCTGATTCCACATGGTGAATGAACGCACAGCAGAGCAGTTTCAAGGAACCGTTTCTCCTGAGTTTTACACGAAGTCTTACTGCCGTTTCGTACATATACCCGTGTTGGGCTGCAAATGCCAATTTTGGGATTCTGCACAGAAAGAGTTTGCAAACTGCTGATTCCGCATATGAGTTTAACTCTGTCAGTTGAATGCACACATTGACAACCATTCAGTTAGACAGCTTCGTTTTGGTTTTAGAAGCAGATATTTCTCTGTACAGCGTATGGTCCCATTCACTCAGGAATGTCCCAACGCAGCTCCTAGAAAAAACGTGTTTCTAACTCGCTGAATCTCAACATAGATTCACCTCTCTTAGGTGAACCAACGCACAGCAGATCAGTTTCAAGGAAACGTTTCTCCTGAGTTTTAGATGAAGTCTTACTGCTTTTTCATACATATGCCGGTATTGGGCTAGAAATTCCAGTTTTGGGATTCTGCGCAGAAAGGGTTTGCAAACTGCTGATTCTGCATGGTGAATGAACGCACAGCAGAGCAGTTTCAAGGAAACCTTTCTCCTGAGTTTTACACGAAGTCTTACTGCTGTTTCGTACATATACCCGTGTTGGGCTGGAAATGCTGGTTTTGGGATTCTGCACAGAAAGGTTTTGCAAACTCCTGATTCTGCATGGTGAATGAATGCACAGCAGAGCAGTTTCAAGGAAACGTTTCTCCTGAGTTTTACACGACGTCTTACTGCTGTTTCGTACATATACCCGTGTCGGGCTGGAAATGTCAATTTTGGGATTCTGCACAGAAAGGGTTTGCGAACTGCTGACTCCGCATATGAGTTTAACTCTGTCAGTTGAATGCACACATTGACAACCATTCAGTTTGATAGCTCCGTTTTGGTTTCAGAAGCAGATATTCCTCTGTACAGCCTATGGTCCCATTCACTCGGGAATATCCCAACGCAGCTCCTAAAAGAAACGTGTTTCTAACTCGCTGAATCTCAATATAGATTCAACTCTCTTTGGTGAACGAACGCACAGCAGATAAGTTTCAAGGAAATGTATCTCCCGAGTTTTAGACAAAGTATTACTGCTGTTCCGTACATATGCCAGTATTGGTCTGGAAATTCCAATTTTGGGATTCTGCACAAAAAGGGTTTGCAAACTGCTGAATCCACACATGAGTTTAACGCTGTCACATGAATGCACGTATTGACAAGCAGTCACTTAGATAGGTCTGTTTTGGTTTTAGAAGCAGATATTATTCTTTACAGCCTATGGTCCCATTCACTCGGGAATATCCCAACGCAGCTCCTAGAAAAACGTGTTTCTAACTTGCTGAATCTAAACATAGCTTCAACTCTCTTAGGTGAACGAAGGCACAGCAGATTAGTTTCATGGAAACGTTTCTCCTGAGTTTTAGACGAAGTCTTACTGCTGTTTCGTACATATACCCGTGTTGGGCTGGAAATGCCAATTTTGGGATTCTGCCGAGAAAGGGTTTGCAAACTGCTGATTCCACATGGTGAATGAACGCACAGCAGAGCAGTTTCAAGGAAACGATTCTCCTGAGTTTTACACGAAGTCTTACTGCCGTTTCGTATCTATACCCGTGTGGTCTGCAAATTCCAATTTTGGGATTCTGCACAGAAAGAGTTTGCAAACTGCTGATTCCGCATATGAGTTTAACTCTGTCAGTTGAATGCACACATTGACAACCAGTCACTTAGATAGCTCCGTTTTGGTTTTAGAAGCAGATATTTCCCTGTACAGCCTATGGTCCCATTCACTTGGGAATATCCCAACGCAGCTCCTAGAAAAACGTGTTTCTAACTCGCTGAATCGAAACATAGATTCAACTCTCTTAGGTGAACGAACGCACAGCAGGTAAGTTTCAGGGAAACGTTTCTCTTGAGTTTTAGACGAAGTCTTACTGCTGTTTCTTACATATGCCGGTATTGGGCTAGAAATTCCAGTTTTGGGATTCTGCCCAGAAAGGGTTTGCAAAATGCTGAATCCACACATGAGTTTAACTCTGTCAGTTGAATGCACACATTGACAACCATTCAGTTAGAAAGCTCCGTTTTGGTTTTAGAAGCAGGTATTTCTCTGTACAGCATATCGTCCCATTCACTCGGGAATATCCCAACGCAGCTCCTAGAAGAAACGTGATGCTAACTCGCTGAATCTAAACATAGATTCACCTCTCTTAGGTGTACCAACGCACAGCAGATCAGTTTCAAGGAAACGTTTCTCCTGAGTTTTAGACGAAGTCTTACTGCTTTTTCGTACGTATGCCGGTATTGGGCTAGAAATTCCAGTTTTGGGATTCTGCACGAAAAGTGTTTGCAAACTGCTGAATCTGCACATGAGTTTAACTCTGTCAGTTGAATGCACACATTGACAACCTCTCAGTTAGATAGCTCCGTTTTGTTTTTAGAAGCAGATATTTCTCTGTACTGTCTATGCTCCCATTCACTAGGGAATATCCTAATGCAGCTCCTAGAATAAACGTGTTTCTAACTCGCTGAATCTAAACATAGATTCAATTCTCTTAGGTGAATGAACGCACAGCAGAGCAGTTGCAAGGAAACGTTTCTCCTGAGTTTTACACGCAGTCTTACTGCTGTTTCGTACATATACCCGTGTTGGGCTGGAAATGCCAATTTTGGGATTCTGCCCAGAAAGGGTTTGCAAACTGCTGATTCCACATGGTGAATGAACGCAAAGCAGAGCAGTTTCAAGGAAACGATTCTCCTGAGTTTTACACGAAGTCTTACTACCGTGTCGTACCTATACCCGTGTGGTCTGCAAATGCCAATTTTGGGATTCTGCACAGAAAGAGTTTGCAAACTGCTGATTCCGCATATGAGTTTAACTCTGTCAGTTGAGTGCACACATTGACAGCCATTCAGTTAGATAGCTCCGTTTTGGTTTTAGAAGCAGATATTTCTCTGTACAACCTTTGGTCCCATTCACTCGGGAATGACCCAACGCAGCTCCAGAAGAAACGTGTTTCTAACTCGCTGAATCTCAACATAGATTCACCTCTCTTAGGTGAACCAACGCACAGCAGATCAGTTTCAAGGAAACGTTTCTCCTGAGTTTTAGATGAAGTCTTACTGCTGTTTCGTACATATGCCGGTATTGGGCTAGAAATTCCAGTTTTGGGATTCTGCAGAGAAAGGGTTTGCAAATTGCTTATTCCGCATGGCGAATGAACGCACAGCAGAGCAGTTTCAAGGAAACGTTTCTCCTGAGTTTTACACGAAGTCTTACTGCTGTTTCGTACATATACCCGTGTTGGGCTGGAAATGCCAATTTTGGGATTCTGCCCAGAAACGGTTTGCAAACCGCTGATTCCACATGGTGAATGAACGCACAGCAGAGCAGTTTCAAGGAACCGTTTCTCCTGAGTTTTACACGAAGCCTTACTGCCGTTTCGTACATATACCCGTGTTGGGCTGCAAATGCCAATTTTGGGATTCTGCACAGAAAGAGTTTGCAAACTGCTGATTCCGCATATGAGTTTAACTCTGTCAGTTGAATGCACACATTGACAACCATTCAGTTATACAGCTTCGTTTTGGTTTTAGAAGCAGATATTTCTCTGTACAGCGTATGGTCCCATTCACTCAGGAATGTCCCAATGCAGCTCCTAGAAAAAACGTGTTTCTAACTCGCTGAATCTCAACATAGATTCACCTCTCTTAGGTGAACCAACGCACAGCAGATCAGTTTCAAGGAAACGTTTCTCCTGAGTTTTAGATGAAGTCTTACTGCTTTTTCATACATATGCCGGTATTGGGCTAGAAATTCCAGTTTTGGGATTCTGCGCAGAAAGGGTTTGCAAACTGCTGATTCTGCATGGTGAATGAACGCACAGCAGAGCAGTTTCAAGGAAACCTTTCTCCTGAGTTTTACACGAAGTCTTACTGCTGTTTCGTACATATACCCGTGTTGGACTGGAAATGCTGGTTTTGGGATTTTGCACAGAAAGGTTTTGCAAACTGCTGATTCTGCATGGTGAATGAATGCACAGCAGAGCAGTTTCAAGGAAACGTTTCTCCTGAGTTTTACACGACGTCTTACTGCTGTTTCGTACATATACCCGTGTCGGGCTGGAAATGTCAATTTTGGGATTCTGCACAGAAAGGGTTTGCGAACTGCTGACTCCGCATATGAGTTTAACTCTGTCAGTTGAATGCACACATTGACAACCATTCAGTTTGATAGCTCCGTTTTGGTTTCAGAAGCAGATATTCCTCTGTACAGCCTATGGTCCCATTCACTCGGGAATATCCCAACGCAGCTCCTAAAAGAAACGTGTTTCTAACTCGCTGAATCTCAATATAGATTCAACTCTCTTTGGTGAACGAACGCACAGCAGATAAGTTTCAAGGAAATGTATCTCCCGAGTTTTAGACAAAGTATTACTGCTGTTCCGTACATATGCCAGTATTGGTCTGGAAATTCCAATTTTGGGATTCTGCACAAAAAGGGTTTGCAAACTGCTGAATCCACACATGAGTTTAACGCTGTCACATGAATGCACGTATTGACAAGCAGTCACTTAGATAGGTCTGTTTTGGTTTTAGAAGCAGATATTATTCTTTACAGCCTATGGTCCCATTCACTCGGGAATATCCCAACGCAGCTCCTAGAAAAACGTGTTTCTAACTTGCTGAATCTAAACATAGCTTCAACTCTCTTAGGTGAACGAAGGCACAGCAGATTAGTTTCATGGAAACGTTTCTCCTGAGTTTTAGACGAAGTCTTACTGCTGTTTCGTACATATACCCGTGTTGGGCTGGAAATGCCAATTTTGGGATTCTGCCGAGAAAGGGTTTGCAAACTGCTGATTCCACATGGTGAATGAACGCACAGCAGAGCAGTTTCAAGGAAACGATTCTCCTGAGTTTTACACGATGTCTTACTGCCGTTTCGTATCTATACCCGTGTGGTCTGCAAATTCCAATTTTGGGATTCTGCACAGAAAGAGTTTGCAAACTGCTGATTCCGCATATGAGTTTAACTCTGTCAGTTGAATGCACACATTGACAACCAGTCACTTAGATAGCTCCGTTTTGGTTTTAGAAGCAGATATTTCCCTGTACAGCCTATGGTCCCATTCACTTGGGAATATCCCAACGCAGCTCCTAGAAAAACGTGTTTCTAACTCGCTGAATCGAAACATAGATTCAACTCTCTTAGGTGAACGAACGCACAGCAGGTAAGTTTCAGGGAAACGTTTCTCTTGAGTTTTAGACGAAGTCTTACTGCTGTTTCTTACATATGCCGGTATTGGGCTAGAAATTCCAGTTTTGGGATTCTGCCCAGAAAGGGTTTGCAAAATGCTGAATCCACACATGAGTTTAACTCTGTCAGTTGAATGCACACATTGACAACCATTCAGTTAGAAAGCTCCGTTTTGGTTTTAGAAGCAGGTATTTCTCTGTACAGCATATCGTCCCATTCACTCGGGAATATCCCAACGCAGCTCCTAGAAGAAACGTGATGCTAACTCGCTGAATCTAAACATAGATTCACCTCTCTTAGGTGTACCAACGCACAGCAGATCAGTTTCAAGGAAACGTTTCTCCTGAGTTTTAGACGAAGTCTTACTGCTTTTTCGTACGTATGCCGGTATTGGGCTAGAAATTCCAGTTTTGGGATTCTGCACGAAAAGTGTTTGCAAACTGCTGAATCTGCACATGAGTTTAACTCTGTCAGTTGAATGCACACATTGACAACCTCTCAGTTAGATAGCTCCGTTTTGTTTTTAGAAGCAGATATTTCTCTGTACTGTCTATGCTCCCATTCACTAGGGAATATCCTAATGCAGCTCCTAGAATAAACGTGTTTCTAACTCGCTGAATCTAAACATAGATTCAATTCTCTTAGGTGAATGAACGCACAGCAGAGCAGTTGCAAGGAAACGTTTCTCCTGAGTTTTACACGCAGTCTTACTGCTGTTTCGTACATATACCCGTGTTGGGCTGGAAATGCCAATTTTGGGATTCTGCCCAGAAAGGGTTTGCAAACTGCTGATTCCACATGGTGAATGAACGCAAAGCAGAGCAGTTTCAAGGAAACGATTCTCCTGAGTTTTACACGAAGTCTTACTACCGTTTCGTACCTATACCCGTGTGGTCTGCAAATGCCAATTTTGGGATTCTGCACAGAAAGAGTTTGCAAACTGCTGATTCCGCATATGAGTTTAACTCTGTCAGTTGAATGCACACATTGACAACCATTCAGTTAGATAGCTCCGTTTTGGTTTTAGAAGCAGATATTTCTCTGTACAACCTTTGGTCCCATTCACTCGGGAATGACCCAACGCAGCTCCAGAAGAAACGTGTTTCTAACTCGCTGAATCTCAACATAGATTCACCTCTCTTAGGTGAACCAACGCACAGCAGATCAGTTTCAAGGAAACGTTTCTCCTGAGTTTTAGATGAAGTCTTACTGCTGTTTCGTACATATGCCGGTATTGGGCTAGAAATTCCAGTTTTGGGATTCTGCAGAGAAAGGGTTTGCAAACTGCTGATTCCGCATGGCGAATGAACGCACAGCAGAGCAGTTTCAAGGAAACGTTTCTCCTGAGTTTTACACGAAGTCTTACTGCTGTTTCGTACATATACCCGTGTTGGGCTGGAAATGCCAATTTTGGGATTCTGCCCAGAAACGGTTTGCAAACCGCTGATTCCACATGGTGAATGAACGCACAGCAGAGCAGTTTCAAGGAACCGTTTCTCCTGAGTTTTACACGAAGTCTTACTGCCGTTTCGTACATATACCCGTGTTGGGCTGCAAATGCCAATTTTGGGATTCTGCACAGAAAGAGTTTGCAAACTGCTGATTCCGCATATGAGTTTAACTCTGTCAGTTGAATGCACACATTGACAACCATTCAGTTATACAGCTTCGTTTTGGTTTTAGAAGCAGATATTTCTCTGTACAGCGTATGGTCCCATTCACTCAGGAATGTCCCAACGCAGCTCCTAGAAAAAACGTGTTTCTAACTCGCTGAATCTAAACATAGATTCACCTCTCTTAGGTGAACCAATGCACAGCAGATCAGTTTCAAGGAAACGTTTCTCCTGAGTTTTAGATGAAGTCTTACTGCTTTTTCATACATATGCCGGTATTGGGCTAGAAATTCCAGTTTTGGGATTCTGCGCAGAAAGGGTTTGCAAACTGCTGATTCTGCATGGTGAATGAACGCACAGCAGAGCAGTTTCAAGGAAACCTTTCTCCTGAGTTTTACACGAAGTCTTACTGCTGTTTCGTACATATACCCGTGTTGGGCTGGAAATGCTGGTTTTGGGATTCTGCACAGAAAGGTTTTGCAAACTGCTGATTCTGCATGGTGAATGAATGCACAGCAGAGCAGTTTCAAGGAAACGTTTCTCCTGAGTTTTACACGACGTCTTACTGCTGTTTCGTACATATACCCGTGTCGGGCTGGAAATGTCAATTTTGGGATTCTGCACAGAAAGGGTTTGCGAACTGCTGACTCCGCATATGAGTTTAACTCTGTCAGTTGAATGCACACATTGACAACCATTCAGTTTGATAGCTCCGTTTTGGTTTCAGAAGCAGATATTCCTCTGTACAGCCTATGGTCCCATTCACTCGGGAATATCCCAACGCAGCTCCTAAAAGAAACGTGTTTCTAACTCGCTGAATCTCAATATAGATTCAACTCTCTTTGGTGAACGAACGCACAGCAGATAAGTTTCAAGGAAATGTATCTCCCGAGTTTTAGACAAAGTATTACTGCTGTTCCGTACATATGCCAGTATTGGTCTGGAAATTCCAATTTTGGGATTCTGCACAAAAAGGGTTTGCAAACTGCTGAATCCACACATGAGTTTAACGCTGTCACATGAATGCACGTATTGACAAGCAGTCACTTAGATAGGTCTGTTTTGGTTTTAGAAGCAGATATTATTCTTTACAGCCTATGGTCCCATTCACTCGGGAATATCCCAACGCAGCTCCTAGAAAAACGTGTTTCTAACTTGCTGAATCTAAACATAGCTTCAACTCTCTTAGGTGAACGAAGGCACAGCAGATTAGTTCCATGGAAACGTTTCTCCTGAGTTTTAGACGAAGTCTTATTGCTGTTTCGTACATATACCCGTGTTGGGCTGTAAATGCCAATTTTGGGATTCTGCCGAGAAAGGGTTTGCAAACTGCTGATTCCACATGGTGAATGAACGCACAGCAGAGCAGTTTCAAGGAAACGATTCTCCTGAGTTTTACACGAAGTCTTACTGCCGTTTCGTATCTATACCCGTGTGGTCTGCAAATTCCAATTTTGGGATTCTGCACAGAAAGAGTTTGCAAACTGCTGATTCCGCATATGAGTTTAACTCTGTCAGTTGAATGCACACATTGACAACCAGTCACTTAGATAGCTCCGTTTTGGTTTTAGAAGCAGATATTTCCCTGTACAGCCTATGGTCCCATTCACTTGGGAATATCCCAACGCAGCTCCTAGAAAAACGTGTTTCTAACTCGCTGAATCGAAACATAGATTCAACTCTCTTAGGTGAACGAACGCACAGCAGGTAAGTTTCAGGGAAACGTTTCTCTTGAGTTTTAGACGAAGTCTTACTGCTGTTTCTTACATATGCCGGTATTGGGCTAGAAATTCCAGTTTTGGGATTCTGCCCAGAAAGGGTTTGCAAAATGCTGAATCCACACATGAGTTTAACTCTGTCAGTTGAATGCACACATTGACAACCATTCAGTTAGAAAGCTCCGTTTTGGTTTTAGAAGCAGGTATTTCTCTGTACAGCATATCGTCCCATTCACTCGGGAATATCCCAACGCAGCTCCTAGAAGAAACGTGATGCTAACTCGCTGAATCTAAACATAGATTCACCTCTCTTAGGTGTACCAACGCACAGCAGATCAGTTTCAAGGAAACGTTTCTCCTGAGTTTTAGACGAAGTCTTACTGCTTTTTCGTACGTATGCCGGTATTGGGCTAGAAATTCCAGTTTTGGGATTCTGCACGAAAAGTGTTTGCAAACTGCTGAATCTGCACATGAGTTTAACTCTGTCAGTTGAATGCACACATTGACAACCTCTCAGTTAGATAGCTCCGTTTTGTTTTTAGAAGCAGATATTTCTCTGTACTGTCTATGCTCCCATTCACTAGGGAATATCCTAATGCAGCTCCTAGAATAAACGTGTTTCTAACTCGCTGAATCTAAACATAGATTCAATTCTCTTAGGTGAATGAACGCACAGCAGAGCAGTTGCAAGGAAACGTTTCTCCTGAGTTTTACACGCAGTCTTACTGCTGTTTCGTACATATACCCGTGTTGGGCTGGAAATGCCAATTTTGGGATTCTGCCCAGAAAGGGTTTGCAAACTGCTGATTCCACATGGTGAATGAACGCAAAGCAGAGCAGTTTCAAGGAAACGATTCTCCTGAGTTTTACACGAAGTCTTACTACCGTTTCGTACCTATACCCGTGTGGTCTGCAAATGCCAATTTTGGGATTCTGCACAGAAAGAGTTTGCAAACTGCTGATTCCGCATATGAGTTTAACTCTGTCAGTTGAATGCACACATTGACAACAATTCAGTTAGATAGCTCCGTTTTGGTTTTAGAAGCAGATATTTCTCTGTACAACCTTTGGTCCCATTCACTCGGGAATGACCCAACGCAGCTCCAGAAGAAACGTGTTTCTAACTCGCTGAATCTCAACATAGATTCACCTCTCTTAGGTGAACCAACGCACAGCAGATCAGTTTCAAGGAAACGTTTCTCCTGAGTTTTAGATGAAGTCTTACTGCTGTTTCGTACATATGCCGGTATTGGGCTAGAAATTCCAGTTTTGGGATTCTGCAGAGAAAGGGTTTGCAAACTGCTGATTCCGCATGGCGAATGAACGCACAGCAGAGCAGTTTCAAGGAACCGTTTCTCCTGAGTTTTACACGAAGTCTTACTGCCGTTTCGTACATATACCCGTGTTGGGCTGCAAATGCCAATTTTGGGATTCTGCACAGAAAGAGTTTGCAAACTGCTGATTCCGCATATGAGTTTAACTCTGTCAGTTGAATGCACACATTGACAACCATTCAGTTAGACAGCTTCGTTTTGGTTTTAGAAGCAGATATTTCTCTGTACAGCGTATGGTCCCATTCACTCAGGAATGTCCCAACGCAGCTCCTAGAAAAAACGTGTTTCTAACTCGCTGAATCTCAACATAGATTCACCTCTCTTAGGTGAACCAACGCACAGCAGATCAGTTTCAAGGAAACGCTTCTCCTGAGTTTTAGATGAAGTCTTACTGCTTTTTCATACATATGCCGGTATTGGGCTAGAAATTCCAGTTTTGGGATTCTGCGCAGAAAGGGTTTGCAAACTGCTGATTCTGCATGGTGAATGAACGCACAGCAGAGCAGTTTCAAGGAAACCTTTCTCCTGAGTTTTACACGAAGTCTTACTGCTGTTTCGTACATATACCCGTGTTGGGCTGGAAATGCTGGTTTTGGGATTCTGCACAGAAAGGTTTTGCAAACTGCTGATTCTGCATGGTGAATGAATGCACAGCAGAGCAGTTTCAAGGAAACGTTTCTCCTGAGTTTTACACGACGTCTTACTGCTGTTTCGTACATATACCCGTGTCGGGCTGGAAATGTCAATTTTGGGATTCTGCACAGAAAGGGTTTGCGAACTGCTGACTCCGCATATGAGTTTAACTCTGTCAGTTGAATGCACACATTGACAACCATTCAGTTTGATAGCTCCGTTTTGGTTTCAGAAGCAGATATTCCTCTGTACAGCCTATGGTCCCATTCACTCGGGAATATCCCAACGCAGCTCCTAAAAGAAACGTGTTTCTAACTCGCTGAATCTCAATATAGATTCAACTCTCTTTGGTGAACGAACGCACAGCAGATAAGTTTCAAGGAAATGTATCTCCCGAGTTTTAGACAAAGTATTACTGCTGTTCCGTACATATGCCAGTATTGGTCTGGAAATTCCAATTTTGGGATTCTGCACAAAAAGGGTTTGCAAACTGCTGAATCCACACATGAGTTTAACGCTGTCACATGAATGCACGTATTGACAAGCAGTCACTTAGATAGGTCTGTTTTGGTTTTAGAAGCAGATATTATTCTTTACAGCCTATGGTCCCATTCACTCGGGAATATCCCAACGCAGCTCCTAGAAAAACGTGTTTCTAACTTGCTGAATCTAAACATAGCTTCAACTCTCTTAGGTGAACGAAGGCACAGCAGATTAGTTCCATGGAAACGTTTCTCCTGAGTTTTAGACGAAGTCTTATTGCTGTTTCGTACATATACCCGTGTTGGGCTGGAAATGCCAATTTTGGGATTCTGCCGAGAAAGGGTTTGCAAACTGCTGATTCCACATGGTGAATGAACGCACAGCAGAGCAGTTTCAAGGAAACGATTCTCCTGAGTTTTACACGAAGTCTTACTGCCGTTTCGTATCTATACCCGTGTGGTCTGCAAATTCCAATTTTGGGATTCTGCACAGAAAGAGTTTGCAAACTGCTGATTCCGCATATGAGTTTAACTCTGTCAGTTGAATGCACACATTGACAACCAGTCACTTAGATAGCTCCGTTTTGGTTTTAGAAGCAGATATTTCCCTGTACAGCCTATGGTCCCATTCACTTGGGAATATCCCAACGCAGCTCCTAGAAAAACGTGTTTCTAACTCGCTGAATCGAAACATAGATTCAACTCTCTTAGGTGAACGAACGCACAGCAGGTAAGTTTCAGGGAAACGTTTCTCTTGAGTTTTAGACGAAGTCTTACTGCTGTTTCTTACATATGCCGGTATTGGGCTAGAAATTCCAGTTTTGGGATTCTGCCCAGAAAGGGTTTGCAAAATGCTGAATCCACACATGAGTTTAACTCTGTCAGTTGAATGCACACATTGACAACCATTCAGTTAGAAAGCTCCGTTTTGGTTTTAGAAGCAGGTATTTCTCTGTACAGCATATCGTCCCATTCACTCGGGAATATCCCAACGCAGCTCCTAGAAGAAACGTGATGCTAACTCGCTGAATCTAAACATAGATTCACCTCTCTTAGGTGTACCAACGCACAGCAGATCAGTTTCAAGGAAACGTTTCTCCTGAGTTTTAGACGAAGTCTTACTGCTTTTTCGTACGTATGCCGGTATTGGGCTAGAAATTCCAGTTTTGGGATTCTGCACGAAAAGTGTTTGCAAACTGCTGAATCTGCACATGAGTTTAACTCTGTCAGTTGAATGCACACATTGACAACCTCTCAGTTAGATAGCTCCGTTTTGTTTTTAGAAGCAGATATTTCTCTGTACTGTCTATGCTCCCATTCACTAGGGAATATCCTAATGCAGCTCCTAGAATAAACGTGTTTCTAACTCGCTGAATCTAAACATAGATTCAATTCTCTTAGGTGAATGAACGCACAGCAGAGCAGTTGCAAGGAAACGTTTCTCCTGAGTTTTACACGCAGTCTTACTGCTGTTTCGTACATATACCCGTGTTGGGCTGGAAATGCCAATTTTGGGATTCTGCCCAGAAAGGGTTTGCAAACTGCTGATTCCACATGGTGAATGAACGCAAAGCAGAGCAGTTTCAAGGAAACGATTCTCCTGAGTTTTACACGAAGTCTTACTACCGTGTCGTACCTATACCCGTGTGGTCTGCAAATGCCAATTTTGGGATTCTGCACAGAAAGAGTTTGCAAACTGCTGATTCCGCATATGAGTTTAACTCTGTCAGTTGAATGCACACATTGACAACAATTCAGTTAGATAGCTCCGTTTTGGTTTTAGAAGCAGATATTTCTCTGTACAACCTTTGGTCCCATTCACTCGGGAATGACCCAACGCAGCTCCAGAAGAAACGTGTTTCTAACTCGCTGAATCTCAACATAGATTCACCTCTCTTAGGTGAACCAACGCACAGCAGATCAGTTTCAAGGAAACGTTTCTCCTGAGTTTTAGATGAAGTCTTACTGCTGTTTCGTACATATGCCGGTATTGGGCTAGAAATTCCAGTTTTGGGATTCTGCAGAGAAAGGGTTTGCAAACTGCTGATTCCGCATGGCGAATGAACGCACAGCAGAGCAGTTTCAAGGAAACGTTTCTCCTGAGTTTTACACGAAGTCTTACTGCTGTTTCGTACATATACCCGTGTTGGGCTGGAAATGCCAATTTTGGGATTCTGCCCAGAAACGGTTTGCAAACCGCTGATTCCACATGGTGAGTGAACGCACAGCAGAGCAGTTTCAAGGAACCGTTTCTCCTGAGTTTTACACGAAGTCTTACTGCCGTTTCGTACATATACCCGTGTTGGGCTGCAAATGCCAATTTTGGGATTCTGCACAGAAAGAGTTTGCAAACTGCTGATTCCGCATATGAGTTTAACTCTGTCAGTTGAATGCACACATTGACAACCATTCAGTTAGACAGCTTCGTTTTGGTTTTAGAAGCAGATATTTCTCTGTACAGCGTATGGTCCCATTCACTCAGGAATGTCCCAACGCAGCTCCTAGAAAAAACGTGTTTCTAACTCGCTGAATCTCAACATAGATTCACCTCTCTTAGGTGAACCAACGCACAGCAGATCAGTTTCAAGGAAACGCTTCTCCTGAGTTTTAGATGAAGTCTTACTGCTTTTTCATACATATGCCGGTATTGGGCTAGAAATTCCAGTTTTGGGATTCTGCGCAGAAAGGGTTTGCAAACTGCTGATTCTGCATGGTGAATGAACGCACAGCAGAGCAGTTTCAAGGAAACCTTTCTCCTGAGTTTTACACGAAGTCTTACTGCTGTTTCGTACATATACCCGTGTTGGGCTGGAAATGCTGGTTTTGGGATTCTGCACAGAAAGGTTTTGCAAACTGCTGATTCTGCATGGTGAATGAATGCACAGCAGAGCAGTTTCAAGGAAACGTTTCTCCTGAGTTTTACACGACGTCTTACTGCTGTTTCGTACATATACCCGTGTCGGGCTGGAAATGTCAATTTTGGGATTCTGCACAGAAAGGGTTTGCGAACTGCTGACTCCGCATATGAGTTTAACTCTGTCAGTTGAATGCACACATTGACAACCATTCAGTTTGATAGCTCCGTTTTGGTTTCAGAAGCAGATATTCCTCTGTACAGCCTATGGTCCCATTCACTCGGGAATATCCCAACGCAGCTCCTAAAAGAAACGTGTTTCTAACTCGCTGAATCTCAATATAGATTCAACTCTCTTTGGTGAACGAACGCACAGCAGATAAGTTTCAAGGAAATGTATCTCCCGAGCTTTAGACAAAGTATTACTGCTGTTCCGTACATATGCCAGTATTGGTCTGGAAATTCCAATTTTGGGATTCTGCACAAAAAGGGTTTGCAAACTGCTGAATCCACACATGAGTTTAACGCTGTCACATGAATGCATGTATTGACAAGCAGTCACTTAGATAGGTCTGTTTTGGTTTTAGAAGCAGATATTATTCTTTACAGCCTATGGTCCCATTCACTCGGGAATATCCCAACGCAGCTCCTAGAAAAACGTGTTTCTAACTTGCTGAATCTAAACATAGCTTCAACTCTCTTAGGTGAACGAAGGCACAGCAGATTAGTTTCATGGAAACGTTTCTCCTGAGTTTTAGACGAAGTCTTACTGCTGTTTCGTACATATACCCGTGTTGGGCTGGAAATGCCAATTTTGGGATTCTGCCGAGAAAGGGTTTGCAAACTGCTGATTCCACATGGTGAATGAACGCACAGCAGAGCAGTTTCAAGGAAACGATTCTCCTGAGTTTTACACGAAGTCTTACTGCCGTTTCGTATCTATACCCGTGTGGTCTGCAAATTCCAATTTTGGGATTCTGCACAGAAAGAGTTTGCAAACTGCTGATTCCGCATATGAGTTTAACTCTGTCAGTTGAATGCACACATTGACAACCATTCAGTTTGATAGCTCCGTTTTGGTTTCAGAAGCAGATATTCCTCTGTACAGCCTATGGTCCCATTCACTCGGGAATATCCCAACGCAGCTCCTAAAAGAAACGTGTTTCTAACTCGCTGAATCTCAGTATAGATTCAACTCTCTTTGGTGAACGAACGCACAGCAGATAAGTTTCAAGGAAATGTATCTCCCGAGTTTTAGACAAAGTATTACTGCTGTTCCGTACATATGCCAGTATTGGTCTGGAAATTCCAATTTTGGGATTCTGCACAAAAAGGGTTTGCAAACTGCTGAATCCACACATGAGTTTAACGCTGTCACATGAATGCACGTATTGACAAGCAGTCACTTAGATAGGTCTGTTTTGGTTTTAGAAGCAGATATTATTCTTTACAGCCTATGGTCCCATTCACTCGGGAATATCCCAACGCAGCTCCTAGAAAAACGTGTTTCTAACTTGCTGAATCTAAACATAGCTTCAACTCTCTTAGGTGAACGAAGGCACAGCAGATTAGTTTCATGGAAACGTTTCTCCTGAGTTTTAGACGAAGTCTTACTGCTGTTTCGTACATATACCCGTGTTGGGCTGGAAATGCCAATTTTGGGATTCTGCCGAGAAAGGGTTTGCAAACTGCTGATTCCACATGGTGAATGAACGCACAGCAGAGCAGTTTCAAGGAAACGATTCTCCTGAGTTTCACACGAAGTCTTACTGCCGTTTCGTATCTATACCCGTGTGGTCTGCAAATTCCAATTTTGGGATTCTGCACAGAAAGAGTTTGCAAACTGCTGATTCCGCATATGAGTTTAACTCTGTCAGTTGAATGCACACATTGACAACCAGTCACTTAGATAGCTCCGTTTTGGTTTTAGAAGCAGATATTTCCCTGTACAGCCTATGGTCCCATTCACTTGGGAATATCCCAACGCAGCTCCTAGAAAAACGTGTTTCTAACTCGCTGAATCGAAACATAGATTCAACTCTCTTAGGTGAACGAACGCACAGCAGGTAAGTTTCAGGGAAACGTTTCTCTTGAGTTTTAGACGAAGTCTTACTGCTGTTTCTTACATATGCCGGTATTGGGCTAGAAATTCCAGTTTTGGGATTCTGCCCAGAAAGGGTTTGCAAA
Source organism: Aotus nancymaae (assembly GCF_030222135.1). NCBI lineage: Eukaryota > Metazoa > Chordata > Mammalia > Primates > Aotidae > Aotus > Aotus nancymaae. The sequence goes on from NW_026988555.1 coordinate 439,115, forward strand.
ATGCTGAATCCACACATGAGTTTAACTCTGTCAGTTGAATGCACACATTGACAACCATTCAGTTAGAAAGCTCCGTTTTGGTTTTAGAAGCAGGTATTTCTCTGTACAGCATATCGTCCCATTCACTCGGGAATATCCCAACGCAGCTCCTAGAAGAAATGTGATGCTAACTCGCTGAATCTAAACATAGATTCACCTCTCTTAGGTGTACCAACGCACAGCAGATCAGTTTCAAGGAAACGTTTCTCCTGAGTTTTAGACGAAGTCTTACTGCTTTTTCGTACGTATGCCGGTATTGGGCTAGAAATTCCAGTTTTGGGATTCTGCACGAAAAGTGTTTGCAAACTGCTGAATCTGCACATGAGTTTAACTCTGTCAGTTGAATGCACACATTGACAACCTCTCAGTTAGATAGCTCCGTTTTGTTTTTAGAAGCAGATATTTCTCTGTACTGTCTATGCTCCCATTCACTAGGGAATATCCTAATGCAGCTCATAGAATAAACGTGTTTCTAACTCGTTGAATCTAAACAGATTCAACTCTCTTAGGTGAATGAACGCACAGCAGAGCAGTTGCAAGGAAACGTTTCTCCTGAGTTTTACACGAAGTCTTACTGCTGTTTCGTACATATACCCGTGTTGGGCTGGAAATGCCAATTTTGGGATTCTGCCCAGAAAGGGTTTGCAAACTGCTGATTCCACATGGTGAATGAACGCACAGCAGAGCAGTTTCAAGGAACCGTTTCTCCTGAGTTTTACACGAAGTCTTACTGCCGTTTCGTACATATACCCGTGTTGGGCTGCAAATGCCAATTTTGGGATTCTGCACAGAAAGAGTTTGCAAACTGCTGATTCCGCATATGAGTTTAACTCTGTCAGTTGAATGCACACATTGACAACCATTCAGTTAGACAGCTTCGTTTTGTTTATAGAAGCAGATATTTCTCTGTACAGCGTATGGTCCCATTCACTCGGGAATGTCCCAACACAGCTCCTAGAAAAAACGTGTTTCTAACTCGCTGAATCTCAACATAGATTCACCTCTCTTAGGTGAACCAACGCACAGCAGATCAGTTTCAAGGAAATGTTTCTCCTGAGTTTTAGATGAAGTCTTACTGCTTTTTCATACATATGCCGGTATTGGGCTAGAAATTCCAGTTTTGGGATTCTGCGCAGAAAGGGTTTGCAAACTGCTGATTCTGCATGGTGAATGAACGCACAGCAGAGCAGTTTCAAGGAAACCTTTCTCCTGAGTTTTACACGAAGTCTTACTGCTGTTTCGTACGTATACCCGTGTTGGGCTGGAAATGTTGGTTTTGGGATTCTGCACAGAATGGTTTTGCAAACTGCTGATTCTGCATGGTGAATGAATGCACAGCAGAGCAGTTTCAAGGAAACGTTTCTCCTGAGTTTTACACGACGTCTTACTGCTGTTTCGTACATATACCTGTGTCGGGCTGGAAATGTTAATTTTGGGATTCTGCACAGAAAGGGTTTGCGAACTGCTGACTCCGCATATGAGTTTAACTCTGTCAGTTGAATGCACACATTGACAACCATTCAGTTTGATAGCTCCGTTTTGGTTTCAGAAGCAGATATTCCTCTGTACAGCCTATGGTCCCATTCACTCGGGAATATCCCAACGCAGCTCCTTAAAGAAACGTGTTTCTAACTCGCTGAATCTCAATATAGATTCAACTCTCTTTGGTGAACGAACGCACAGCAGATCAGTTTCAAGGAAATGTTTCTCCCGAGTTTTAGACAAAGTATTACTGGTGTTCCGTACATATGCCAGTATTGATCTGGAAATTCCAATTTTGGGATTCTGCACAAAAAGGGTTTGCAAACTGCTGAATCCACACATGAGTTTAACGCTGTCACATGAATGCACATATTGACAACCAGTCACTTAGATAGGTCTGTTTTGGTTTTAGAAGCAGATATTTTTCTTTACAGCCTATGGTCCCATTCACTCGGGAATATCCCAATGCAGCTCCTAGAAAAACGTGTTTCTAACTCGCTGAATCTAAACATAGCTTCAACTCTGTTAGGTGAACGAAGGCACAGCAGATTAGTTCCATGGAAACGTTTCTCCTGAGTTTTAGACGAAGTCTTATTGCTGTTTCGTACATATACCCGTGTTGGGCTGGAAATGCCAATTTTGGGATTCTGCCCAGAAAGGGTTTGCAAACTGCTGATTCCACATGGTGAATGAAGGCACAGCAGAGCAGTTTCAAGGAAACGATTCTCCTGAGTTTTACACGAAGTCTTACTGCCGTTTCGTACCTATACCCGTGTGGTCTGCAAATTCCAATTTTGGGATTCTGCACAGAAAGAGTTTGCAAACTGCTGATTCCGCATATGAGTTTAACTCTGTCAGTTGAATGCACACATTGACAACCAGTCACTTAGATAGCTCCGTTTTGGTTTTAGAAGCAGATATTTCCCTGTACAGCCTATGGTCCCATTCACTTGGGAATATCCCAACGCAGCTCCTAGAAAAACGTGTTTCTAACTCGCTGAATCGAAACATAGATTCAACTCTCTTAGGTGAACGAACGCACAGCAGGTAAGTTTCAGGGAAACGTTTCTCTTGAGTTTTAGACGAAGTCTTACTGCTGTTTCTTACATATGCCGGTATTGGGCTAGAAATTCCAGTTTTGGGATTCTGCCCAGAAAGGGTTTGCAAAATGCTGAATCCACACATGAGTTTAACTCTGTCAGTTGAATGCACACATTGACAACCATTCAGTTAGAAAGCTCCGTTTTGGTTTTAGAAGCAGGTATTTCTCTGTACAGCATATCGTCCCATTCACTCGGGAATATCCCAACGCAGCTCCTAGAAGAAACGTGATGCTAACTCGCTGAATCTAAACATAGATTCACCTCTCTTAGGTGTACCAACGCACAGCAGATCAGTTTCAAGGAAACGTTTCTCCTGAGTTTTAGACGAAGTCTTACTGCTTTTTCGTACGTATGCCGGTATTGGGCTAGAAATTCCAGTTTTGGGATTCTGCACGAAAAGTGTTTGCAAACTGCTGAATCTGCACATGAGTTTAACTCTGTCAGTTGAATGCACACATTGACAACCTCTCAGTTAGATAGCTCCGTTTTGTTTTTAGAAGCAGATATTTCTCTGTACTGTCTATGCTCCCATTCACTAGGGAATATCCTAATGCAGCTCCTAGAATAAACGTGTTTCTAACTCGCTGAATCTAAACATAGATTCAATTCTCTTAGGTGAATGAACGCACAGCAGAGCAGTTGCAAGGAAACGTTTCTCCTGAGTTTTACACGCAGTCTTACTGCTGTTTCGTACATATACCCGTGTTGGGCTGGAAATGCCAATTTTGGGATTCTGCCCAGAAAGGGTTTGCAAACTGCTGATTCCACATGGTGAATGAACGCACAGCAGAGCAGTTTCAAGGAAACGATTCTCCTGAGTTTTACACGAAGTCTTACTACCGTTTCGTACCTATACCCGTGTGGTCTGCAAATGCCAATTTTGGGATTCTGCACAGAAAGAGTTTGCAACCTGCTGATTCCGCATATGAGTTTAACTCTGTCAGTTGAATGTACACATTGACAACCATTCAGTTAGATAGCTCCGTTTTGGTTTTAGAAGCAGATATTTCTCTGTACAACCTTTGGTCCCATTCACTCGGGAATGACCCAACGCAGCTCCAGAAGAAACGTGTTTCTAACTCGCTGAATCTCAACATAGATTCACCTCTCTTAGGTGAACCAACGCACAGCAGATCAGTTTCAAGGAAACGTTTCTCCTGAGTTTTAGATGAAGTCTTACTGCTGTTTCGTACATATGCCGGTATTGGGCTAGAAATTCCAGTTTTGGGATTCTGCAGAGAAAGGGTTTGCAAACTGCTGATTCCGCATGGCGAATGAACGCACAGCAGAGCAGTTTCAAGGAAACGTTTCTCCTGAGTTTTACACGAAGTCTTACTGCTGTTTCGTACATATACCCGTGTTGGGCTGGAAATGCCAATTTTGGGATTCTGCCCAGAAACGGTTTGCAAACCGCTGATTCCACATGGTGAATGAACGCACAGCAGAGCAGTTTCAAGGAACCGTTTCTCCTGAGTTTTACACGAAGTCTTACTGCCGTTTCGTACATATACCCGTGTTGGGCTGCAAATGCCAATTTTGGGATTCTGCACAGAAAGAGTTTGCAAACTGCTGATTCCGCATATGAGTTTAACTCTGTCAGTTGAATGCACACATTGACAACCATTCAGTTAGACAGCTTCGTTTTGGTTTTAGAAGCAGATATTTCTCTGTACAGCGTATGGTCCCATTCACTCAGGAATGTCCCAACGCAGCTCCTAGAAAAAACGTGTTTCTAACTCGCTGAATCTCAACATAGATTCACCTCTCTTAGGTGAATCAACGCACAGCAGATCAGTTTCAAGGAAACGTTTCTCCTGAGTTTTAGATGAAGTCTTACTGCTTTTTCATACATATGCCGGTATTGGGCTAGAAATTCCAGTTTTGGGATTCTGCGCAGAAAGGGTTTGCAAACTGCTGATTCTGCATGGTGAATGAACGCACAGCAGAGCAGTTTCAAGGAAACCTTTCTCCTGAGTTTTACACGAAGTCTTACTGCTGTTTCGTACATATACCCGTGTTGGGCTGGAAATGCTGGTTTTGGGATTCTGCACAGAAAGGTTTTGCAAACTGCTGATTCTGCATGGTGAATGAATGCACAGCAGAGCAGTTTCAAGGAAACGTTTCTCCTGAGTTTTACACGACATCTTACTGCTGTTTCGTACATATACCCGTGTCGGGCTGGAAATGTCAATTTTGGGATTCTGCACAGAAAGGGTTTGCGAACTGCTGACTCCGCATATGAGTTTAACTCTGTCAGTTGAATGCACACATTGACAACCATTCAGTTTGATAGCTCCGTTTTGGTTTCAGAAGCAGATATTCCTCTGTACAGCCTATGGTCCCATTCACTCGGGAATATCCCAACGCAGCTCCTAAAAGAAACGTGTTTCTAACTCGCTGAATCTCAATATAGATTCAACTCTCTTTGGTGAACGAACGCACAGCAGATAAGTTTCAAGGAAATGTATCTCCCGAGTTTTAGACAAAGTATTACTGCTGTTCCGTACATATGCCAGTATTGGTCTGGAAATTCCAATTTTGGGATTCTGCACAAAAAGGGTTTGCAAACTGCTGAATCCACACATGAGTTTAACGCTGTCACATGAATGCACGTATTGACAAGCAGTCACTTAGATAGGTCTGTTTTGGTTTTAGAAGCAGATATTATTCTTTACAGCCTATGGTCCCATTCACTCGGGAATATCCCAACGCAGCTCCTAGAAAAACGTGTTTCTAACTTGCTGAATCTAAACATAGCTTCAACTCTCTTAGGTGAACGAAGGCACAGCAGATTAGTTTCATGGAAACGTTTCTCCTGAGTTTTAGACGAAGTCTTACTGCTGTTTCGTACATATACCCGTGTTGGGCTGGAAATGCCAATTTTGGGATTCTGCCCAGAAAGGGTTTGCAAACTGCTGATTCCACATGGTGAATGAACGCACAGCAGAGCAGTTTCAAGGAAACGATTCTCCTGAGTTTTACACGAAGTCTTACTGCCGTTTCGTATCTATACCCGTGTGGTCTGCAAATTCCAATTTTGGGATTCTGCACAGAAAGAGTTTGCAAACTGCTGATTCCGCATATGAGTTTAACTCTGTCAGTTGAATGCACACATTGACAACCAGTCACTTAGATAGCTCCGTTTTGGTTTTAGAAGCAGATATTTCCCTGTACAGCCTATGGTCCCATTCACTTGGGAATATCCCAACGCAGCTCCTAGAAAAACGTGTTTCTAACTCGCTGAATCGAAACATAGATTCAACTCTCTTAGGTGAACGAACGCACAGCAGGTAAGTTTCAGGGAAACGTTTCTCTTGAGTTTTAGACGAAGTCTTACTGCTGTTTCTTACATATGCCGGTATTGGGCTAGAAATTCCAGTTTTGGGATTCTGCCCAGAAAGGGTTTGCAAAATGCTGAATCCACACATGAGTTTAACTCTGTCAGTTGAATGCACACATTGACAACCATTCAGTTAGAAAGCTCCGTTTTGGTTTTAGAAGCAGGTATTTCTCTGTACAGCATATCGTCCCATTCACTCGGGAATATCCCAACGCAGCTCCTAGAAGAAACGTGATGCTAACTCGCTGAATCTAAACATAGATTCACCTCTCTTAGGTGTACCAACGCACAGCAGATCAGTTTCAAGGAAACGTTTCTCCTGAGTTTTAGACGAAGTCTTACTGCTTTTTCGTACGTATGCCGGTATTGGGCTAGAAATTCCAGTTTTGGGATTCTGCACGAAAAGTGTTTGCAAACTGCTGAATCTGCACATGAGTTTAACTCTGTCAGTTGAATGCACACATTGACAACCTCTCAGTTAGATAGCTCCGTTTTGTTTTTAGAAGCAGATATTTCTCTGTACTGTCTATGCTCCCATTCACTAGGGAATATCCTAATGCAGCTCCTAGAATAAACGTGTTTCTAACTCGCTGAATCTAAACATAGATTCAATTCTCTTAGGTGAATGAACGCACAGCAGAGCAGTTGCAAGGAAACGTTTCTCCTGAGTTTTACACGCAGTCTTACTGCTGTTTCGTACATATACCCGTGTTGGGCTGGAAATGCCAATTTTGGGATTCTGCCCAGAAAGGGTTTGCAAACTGCTGATTCCACATGGTGAATGAACGCAAAGCAGAGCAGTTTCAAGGAAACGATTCTCCTGAGTTTTACACGAAGTCTTACTACCGTGTCGTACCTATACCCGTGTGGTCTGCAAATGCCAATTTTGGGATTCTGCACAGAAAGAGTTTGCAAACTGCTGATTCCGCATATGAGTTTAACTCTGTCAGTTGAATGCACACATTGACAACAATTCAGTTAGATAGCTCCGTTTTGGTTTTAGAAGCAGATATTTCTCTGTACAACCTTTGGTCCCATTCACTCGGGAATGACCCAACGCAGCTCCAGAAGAAACGTGTTTCTAACTCGCTGAATCTCAACATAGATTCACCTCTCTTAGGTGAACCAACGCACAGCAGATCAGTTTCAAGGAAACGTTTCTCCTGAGTTTTAGATGAAGTCTTACTGCTGTTTCGTACATATGCCGGTATTGGGCTAGAAATTCCAGTTTTGGGATTCTGCAGAGAAAGGGTTTGCAAACTGCTGATTCCGCATGGCGAATGAACGCACAGCAGAGCAGTTTCAAGGAAACGTTTCTCCTGAGTTTTACACGAAGTCTTACTGCTGTTTCGTACATATACCCGTGTTGGGCTGGAAATGCCAATTTTGGGATTCTGCCCAGAAACGGTTTGCAAACCGCTGATTCCACATGGTGAGTGAACGCACAGCAGAGCAGTTTCAAGGAACCGTTTCTCCTGAGTTTTACACGAAGTCTTACTGCCGTTTCGTACATATACCCGTGTTGGGCTGCAAATGCCAATTTTGGGATTCTGCACAGAAAGAGTTTGCAAACTGCTGATTCCGCATATGAGTTTAACTCTGTCAGTTGAATGCACACATTGACAACCATTCAGTTAGACAGCTTCGTTTTGGTTTTAGAAGCAGATATTTCTCTGTACAGCGTATGGTCCCATTCACTCAGGAATGTCCCAACGCAGCTCCTAGAAAAAACGTGTTTCTAACTCGCTGAATCTCAACATAGATTCACCTCTCTTAGGTGAACCAACGCACAGCAGATCAGTTTCAAGGAAACGCTTCTCCTGAGTTTTAGATGAAGTCTTACTGCTTTTTCATACATATGCCGGTATTGGGCTAGAAATTCCAGTTTTGGGATTCTGCGCAGAAAGGGTTTGCAAACTGCTGATTCTGCATGGTGAATGAACGCACAGCAGAGCAGTTTCAAGGAAACCTTTCTCCTGAGTTTTACACGAAGTCTTACTGCTGTTTCGTACATATACCCGTGTTGGGCTGGAAATGCTGGTTTTGGGATTCTGCACAGAAAGGTTTTGCAAACTCCTGATTCTGCATGGTGAATGAATGCACAGCAGAGCAGTTTCAAGGAAACGTTTCTCCTGAGTTTTACACGACGTCTTACTGCTGTTTCGTACATATACCCGTGTCGGGCTGGAAATGTCAATTTTGGGATTCTGCACAGAAAGGGTTTGCGAACTGCTGACTCCGCATATGAGTTTAACTCTGTCAGTTGAATGCACACATTGACAACCATTCAGTTTGATAGCTCCGTTTTGGTTTCAGAAGCAGATATTCCTCTGTACAGCCTATGGTCCCATTCACTCGGGAATATCCCAACGCAGCTCCTAAAAGAAACGTGTTTCTAACTCGCTGAATCTCAATATAGATTCAACTCTCTTTGGTGAACGAACGCACAGCAGATAAGTTTCAAGGAAATGTATCTCCCGAGCTTTAGACAAAGTATTACTGCTGTTCCGTACATATGCCAGTATTGGTCTGGAAATTCCAATTTTGGGATTCTGCACAAAAAGGGTTTGCAAACTGCTGAATCCACACATGAGTTTAACGCTGTCACATGAATGCATGTATTGACAAGCAGTCACTTAGATAGGTCTGTTTTGGTTTTAGAAGCAGATATTATTCTTTACAGCCTATGGTCCCATTCACTCGGGAATATCCCAACGCAGCTCCTAGAAAAACGTGTTTCTAACTTGCTGAATCTAAACATAGCTTCAACTCTCTTAGGTGAACGAAGGCACAGCAGATTAGTTTCATGGAAACGTTTCTCCTGAGTTTTAGACGAAGTCTTACTGCTGTTTCGTACATATACCCGTGTTGGGCTGGAAATGCCAATTTTGGGATTCTGCCGAGAAAGGGTTTGCAAACTGCTGATTCCACATGGTGAATGAACGCACAGCAGAGCAGTTTCAAGGAAACGATTCTCCTGAGTTTTACACGAAGTCTTACTGCCGTTTCGTATCTATACCCGTGTGGTCTGCAAATTCCAATTTTGGGATTCTGCACAGAAAGAGTTTGCAAACTGCTGATTCCGCATATGAGTTTAACTCTGTCAGTTGAATGCACACATTGACAACCATTCAGTTTGATAGCTCCGTTTTGGTTTCAGAAGCAGATATTCCTCTGTACAGCCTATGGTCCCATTCACTCGGGAATATCCCAACGCAGCTCCTAAAAGAAACGTGTTTCTAACTCGCTGAATCTCAGTATAGATTCAACTCTCTTTGGTGAACGAACGCACAGCAGATAAGTTTCAAGGAAATGTATCTCCCGAGTTTTAGACAAAGTATTACTGCTGTTCCGTACATATGCCAGTATTGGTCTGGAAATTCCAATTTTGGGATTCTGCACAAAAAGGGTTTGCAAACTGCTGAATCCACACATGAGTTTAACGCTGTCACATGAATGCACGTATTGACAAGCAGTCACTTAGATAGGTCTGTTTTGGTTTTAGAAGCAGATATTATTCTTTACAGCCTATGGTCCCATTCACTCGGGAATATCCCAACGCAGCTCCTAGAAAAACGTGTTTCTAACTTGCTGAATCTAAACATAGCTTCAACTCTCTTAGGTGAACGAAGGCACAGCAGATTAGTTTCATGGAAACGTTTCTCCTGAGTTTTAGACGAAGTCTTACTGCTGTTTCGTACATATACCCGTGTTGGGCTGGAAATGCCAATTTTGGGATTCTGCCGAGAAAGGGTTTGCAAACTGCTGATTCCACATGGTGAATGAACGCACAGCAGAGCAGTTTCAAGGAAACGATTCTCCTGAGTTTCACACGAAGTCTTACTGCCGTTTCGTATCTATACCCGTGTGGTCTGCAAATTCCAATTTTGGGATTCTGCACAGAAAGAGTTTGCAAACTGCTGATTCCGCATATGAGTTTAACTCTGTCAGTTGAATGCACACATTGACAACCAGTCACTTAGATAGCTCCGTTTTGGTTTTAGAAGCAGATATTTCCCTGTACAGCCTATGGTCCCATTCACTTGGGAATATCCCAACGCAGCTCCTAGAAAAACGTGTTTCTAACTCGCTGAATCGAAACATAGATTCAACTCTCTTAGGTGAACGAACGCACAGCAGGTAAGTTTCAGGGAAACGTTTCTCTTGAGTTTTAGACGAAGTCTTACTGCTGTTTCTTACATATGCCGGTATTGGGCTAGAAATTCCAGTTTTGGGATTCTGCCCAGAAAGGGTTTGCAAAATGCTGAATCCACACATGAGTTTAACTCTGTCAGTTGAATGCACACATTGACAACCATTCAGTTAGAAAGCTCCGTTTTGGTTTTAGAAGCAGGTATTTCTCTGTACAGCATATCGTCCCATTCACTCGGGAATATCCCAACGCAGCTCCTAGAAGAAATGTGATGCTAACTCGCTGAATCTAAACATAGATTCACCTCTCTTAGGTGTACCAACGCACAGCAGATCAGTTTCAAGGAAACGTTTCTCCTGAGTTTTAGACGAAGTCTTACTGCTTTTTCGTACGTATGCCGGTATTGGGCTAGAAATTCCAGTTTTGGGATTCTGCACGAAAAGTGTTTGCAAACTGCTGAATCTGCACATGAGTTTAACTCTGTCAGTTGAATGCACACATTGACAACCTCTCAGTTAGATAGCTCCGTTTTGTTTTTAGAAGCAGATATTTCTCTGTACTGTCTATGCTCCCATTCACTAGGGAATATCCTAATGCAGCTCATAGAATAAACGTGTTTCTAACTCGTTGAATCTAAACAGATTCAACTCTCTTAGGTGAATGAACGCACAGCAGAGCAGTTGCAAGGAAACGTTTCTCCTGAGTTTTACACGAAGTCTTACTGCTGTTTCGTACATATACCCGTGTTGGGCTGGAAATGCCAATTTTGGGATTCTGCCCAGAAAGGGTTTGCAAACTGCTGATTCCACATGGTGAATGAACGCACAGCAGAGCAGTTTCAAGGAACCGTTTCTCCTGAGTTTTACACGAAGTCTTACTGCCGTTTCGTACATATACCCGTGTTGGGCTGCAAATGCCAATTTTGGGATTCTGCACAGAAAGAGTTTGCAAACTGCTGATTCCGCATATGAGTTTAACTCTGTCAGTTGAATGCACACATTGACAACCATTCAGTTAGACAGCTTCGTTTTGTTTATAGAAGCAGATATTTCTCTGTACAGCGTATGGTCCCATTCACTCGGGAATGTCCCAACACAGCTCCTAGAAAAAACGTGTTTCTAACTCGCTGAATCTCAACATAGATTCACCTCTCTTAGGTGAACCAACGCACAGCAGATCAGTTTCAAGGAAATGTTTCTCCTGAGTTTTAGATGAAGTCTTACTGCTTTTTCATACATATGCCGGTATTGGGCTAGAAATTCCAGTTTTGGGATTCTGCGCAGAAAGGGTTTGCAAACTGCTGATTCTGCATGGTGAATGAACGCACAGCAGAGCAGTTTCAAGGAAACCTTTCTCCTGAGTTTTACACGAAGTCTTACTGCTGTTTCGTACGTATACCCGTGTTGGGCTGGAAATGTTGGTTTTGGGATTCTGCACAGAATGGTTTTGCAAACTGCTGATTCTGCATGGTGAATGAATGCACAGCAGAGCAGTTTCAAGGAAACGTTTCTCCTGAGTTTTACACGACGTCTTACTGCTGTTTCGTACATATACCTGTGTCGGGCTGGAAATGTTAATTTTGGGATTCTGCACAGAAAGGGTTTGCGAACTGCTGACTCCGCATATGAGTTTAACTCTGTCAGTTGAATGCACACATTGACAACCATTCAGTTTGATAGCTCCGTTTTGGTTTCAGAAGCAGATATTCCTCTGTACAGCCTATGGTCCCATTCACTCGGGAATATCCCAACGCAGCTCCTTAAAGAAACGTGTTTCTAACTCGCTGAATCTCAATATAGATTCAACTCTCTTTGGTGAACGAACGCACAGCAGATCAGTTTCAAGGAAATGTTTCTCCCGAGTTTTAGACAAAGTATTACTGGTGTTCCGTACATATGCCAGTATTGATCTGGAAATTCCAATTTTGGGATTCTGCACAAAAAGGGTTTGCAAACTGCTGAATCCACACATGAGTTTAACGCTGTCACATGAATGCACATATTGACAACCAGTCACTTAGATAGGTCTGTTTTGGTTTTAGAAGCAGATATTTTTCTTTACAGCCTATGGTCCCATTCACTCGGGAATATCCCAATGCAGCTCCTAGAAAAACGTGTTTCTAACTCGCTGAATCTAAACATAGCTTCAACTCTGTTAGGTGAACGAAGGCACAGCAGATTAGTTCCATGGAAACGTTTCTCCTGAGTTTTAGACGAAGTCTTATTGCTGTTTCGTACATATAACCGTGTTGGGCTGGAAATGCCAATTTTGGGATTCTGCCCAGAAAGGGTTTGCAAACTGCTGATTCCACATGGTGAATGAAGGCACAGCAGAGCAGTTTCAAGGAAACGATTCTCCTGAGTTTTACACGAAGTCTTACTGCCGTTTCGTACCTATACCCGTGTGGTCTGCAAATTCCAATTTTGGGATTCTGCACAGAAAGAGTTTGCAAACTGCTGATTCCGCATATGAGTTTAACTCTGTCAGTTGAATGCACACATTGACAACCAGTCACTTAGATAGCTCCGTTTTGGTTTTAGAAGCAGATATTTCCCTGTACAGCCTATGGTCCCATTCACTTGGGAATATCCCAACGCAGCTCCTAGAAAAACGTGTTTCTAACTCGCTGAATCGAAACATAGATTCAACTCTCTTAGGTGAACGAACGCACAGCAGGTAAGTTTCAGGGAAACGTTTCTCTTGAGTTTTAGACGAAGTCTTACTGCTGTTTCTTACATATGCCGGTATTGGGCTAGAAATTCCAGTTTTGGGATTCTGCCCAGAAAGGGTTTGCAAAATGCTGAATCCACACATGAGTTTAACTCTGTCAGTTGAATGCACACATTGACAACCATTCAGTTAGAAAGCTCCGTTTTGGTTTTAGAAGCAGGTATTTCTCTGTACAGCATATCGTCCCATTCACTCGGGAATATCCCAACGCAGCTCCTAGAAGAAACGTGATGCTAACTCGCTGAATCTAAACATAGATTCACCTCTCTTAGGTGTACCAACGCACAGCAGATCAGTTTCAAGGAAACGTTTCTCCTGAGTTTTAGACGAAGTCTTACTGCTTTTTCGTACGTATGCCGGTATTGGGCTAGAAATTCCAGTTTTGGGATTCTGCACGAAAAGTGTTTGCAAACTGCTGAATCTGCACATGAGTTTAACTCTGTCAGTTGAATGCACACATTGACAACCTCTCAGTTAGATAGCTCCGTTTTGTTTTTAGAAGCAGATATTTCTCTGTACTGTCTATGCTCCCATTCACTAGGGAATATCCTAATGCAGCTCCTAGAATAAACGTGTTTCTAACTCGCTGAATCTAAACATAGATTCAATTCTCTTAGGTGAATGAACGCACAGCAGAGCAGTTGCAAGGAAACGTTTCTCCTGAGTTTTACACGCAGTCTTACTGCTGTTTCGTACATATACCCGTGTTGGGCTGGAAATGCCAATTTTGGGATTCTGCCCAGAAAGGGTTTGCAAACTGCTGATTCCACATGGTGAATGAACGCACAGCAGAGCAGTTTCAAGGAAACGATTCTCCTGAGTTTTACACGAAGTCTTACTACCGTTTCGTACCTATACCCGTGTGGTCTGCAAATGCCAATTTTGGGATTCTGCACAGAAAGAGTTTGCAAACTGCTGATTCCGCATATGAGTTTAACTCTGTCAGTTGAATGCACACATTGACAACCATTCAGTTAGATAGCTCCGTTTTGGTTTTAGAAGCAGATATTTCTCTGTACAACCTTTGGTCCCATTCACTCGGGAATGACCCAACGCAGCTCCAGAAGAAACGTGTTTCTAACTCGCTGAATCTCAACATAGATTCACCTCTCTTAGGTGAACCAACGCACAGCAGATCAGTTTCAAGGAAACGTTTCTCCTGAGTTTTAGATGAAGTCTTACTGCTGTTTCGTACATATGCCGGTATTGGGCTAGAAATTCCAGTTTTGGGATTCTGCAGAGAAAGGGTTTGCAAACTGCTGATTCTGCATGGTGAATGAACGCACAGCAGAGCAGTTTCAAGGAAACCTTTCTCCTGAGTTTTACACGAAGTCTTACTGCTGTTTCGTACATATACCCGTGTTGGGCTGGAAATGCTGGTTTTGGGATTCTGCACAGAAAGGTTTTGCAAACTGCTGATTCTGCATGGTGAATGAATGCACAGCAGAGCAGTTTCAAGGAAACATTTCTCCTGAGTTTTACACGACGTCTTACTGCTGTTTCGTACATATACCCGTGTCGGGCTGGAAATGTCAATTTTGGGATTCTGCACAGAAAGGGTTTGCGAACTGCTGACTCCGCATATGAGTTTAACTCTGTCAGTTGAATGCACACATTGACAACCATTCAGTTTGATAGCTCCGTTTTGGTTTCAGAAGCAGATATTCCTCTGTACAGCCTATGGTCCCATTCACTCGGGAATATCCCAACGCAGCTCCTAAAAGAAACGTGTTTCTAACTCGCTGAATCTCAATATAGATTCAACTCTCTTTGGTGAACGAACGCACAGCAGATAAGTTTCAAGGAAATGTATCTCCCGAGTTTTAGACAAAGTATTACTGCTGTTCCGTACATATGCCAGTATTGGTCTGGAAATTCCAATTTTGGGATTCTGCACAAAAAGGGTTTGCAAACTGCTGAATCCACACATGAGTTTAACGCTGTCACATGAATGCACGTATTGACAAGCAGTCACTTAGATAGGTCTGTTTTGGTTTTAGAAGCAGATATTATTCTTTACAGCCTATGGTCCCATTCACTCGGGAATATCCCAACGCAGCTCCTAGAAAAACGTGTTTCTAACTTGCTGAATCTAAACATAGCTTCAACTCTCTTAGGTGAACGAAGGCACAGCAGATTAGTTTCATGGAAACGTTTCTCCTGAGTTTTAGACGAAGTCTTACTGCTGTTTCGTACATATACCCGTGTTGGGCTGGAAATGCCAATTTTGGGATTCTGCCGAGAAAGGGTTTGCAAACTGCTGATTCCACATGGTGAATGAACGCACAGCAGAGCAGTTTCAAGGAAACGATTCTCCTGAGTTTTACACGAAGTCTTACTGCCGTTTCGTATCTATACCCGTGTGGTCTGCAAATTCCAATTTTGGGATTCTGCACAGAAAGAGTTTGCAAACTGCTGATTCCGCATATGAGTTTAACTCTGTCAGTTGAATGCACACATTGACAACCAGTCACTTAGATAGCTCCGTTTTGGTTTTAGAAGCAGATATTTCCCTGTACAGCCTATGGTCCCATTCACTTGGGAATATCCCAACGCAGCTCCTAGAAAAACGTGTTTCTAACTCGCTGAATCGAAACATAGATTCAACTCTCTTAGGTGAACGAACGCACAGCAGGTAAGTTTCAGGGAAACGTTTCTCTTGAGTTTTAGACGAAGTCTTACTGCTGTTTCTTACATATGCCGGTATTGGGCTAGAAATTCCAGTTTTGGGATTCTGCCCAGAAAGGGTTTGCAAAATGCTGAATCCACACATGAGTTTAACTCTGTCAGTTGAATGCACACATTGACAACCATTCAGTTAGAAAGCTCCGTTTTGGTTTTAGAAGCAGGTATTTCTCTGTACAGCATATCGTCCCATTCACTCGGGAATATCCCAACGCAGCTCCTAGAAGAAACGTGATGCTAACTCGCTGAATCTAAACATAGATTCACCTCTCTTAGGTGTACCAACGCACAGCAGATCAGTTTCAAGGAAACGTTTCTCCTGAGTTTTAGACGAAGTCTTACTGCTTTTTCGTACGTATGCCGGTATTGGGCTAGAAATTCCAGTTTTGGGATTCTGCACGAAAAGTGTTTGCAAACTGCTGAATCTGCACATGAGTTTAACTCTGTCAGTTGAATGCACACATTGACAACCTCTCAGTTAGATAGCTCCGTTTTGTTTTTAGAAGCAGATATTTCTCTGTACTGTCTATGCTCCCATTCACTAGGGAATATCCTAATGCAGCTCCTAGAATAAACGTGTTTCTAACTCGCTGAATCTAAACATAGATTCAATTCTCTTAGGTGAATGAACGCACAGCAGAGCAGTTGCAAGGAAACGTTTCTCCTGAGTTTTACACGCAGTCTTACTGCTGTTTCGTACATATACCCGTGTTGGGCTGGAAATGCCAATTTTGGGATTCTGCCCAGAAAGGGTTTGCAAACTGCTGATTCCACATGGTGAATGAACGCAAAGCAGAGCAGTTTCAAGGAAACGATTCTCCTGAGTTTTACACGAAGTCTTACTACCGTTTCGTACCTATACCCGTGTGGTCTGCAAATGCCAATTTTGGGATTCTGCACAGAAAGAGTTTGCAAACTGCTGATTCCGCATATGAGTTTAACTCTGTCAGTTGAGTGCACACATTGACAGCCATTCAGTTAGATAGCTCCGTTTTGGTTTTAGAAGCAGATATTTCTCTGTACAACCTTTGGTCCCATTCACTCGGGAATGACCCAACGCAGCTCCAGAAGAAACGTGTTTCTAACTCGCTGAATCTCAACATAGATTCACCTCTCTTAGGTGAACCAACGCACAGCAGATCAGTTTCAAGGAAACGTTTCTCCTGAGTTTTAGATGAAGTCTTACTGCTGTTTCGTACATATGCCGGTATTGGGCTAGAAATTCCAGTTTTGGGATTCTGCAGAGAAAGGGTTTGCAAACTGCTGATTCCGCATGGCGAATGAACGCACAGCAGAGCAGTTTCAAGGAAACGTTTCTCCTGAGTTTTACACGAAGTCTTACTGCTGTTTCGTACATATACCCGTGTTGGGCTGGAAATGCCAATTTTGGGATTCTGCCCAGAAACGGTTTGCAAACCGCTGATTCCACATGGTGAATGAACGCACAGCAGAGCAGTTTCAAGGAACCGTTTCTCCTGAGTTTTACACGAAGTCTTACTGCCGTTTCGTACATATACCCGTGTTGGGCTGCAAATGCCAATTTTGGGATTCTGCACAGAAAGAGTTTGCAAACTGCTGATTCCGCATATGAGTTTAACTCTGTCAGTTGAATGCACACATTGACAACCATTCAGTTATACAGCTTCGTTTTGGTTTTAGAAGCAGATATTTCTCTGTACAGCGTATGGTCCCATTCACTCAGGAATGTCCCAATGCAGCTCCTAGAAAAAACGTGTTTCTAACTCGCTGAATCTCAACATAGATTCACCTCTCTTAGGTGAACCAACGCACAGCAGATCAGTTTCAAGGAAACGTTTCTCCTGAGTTTTAGATGAAGTCTTACTGCTTTTTCATACATATGCCGGTATTGGGCTAGAAATTCCAGTTTTGGGATTCTGCGCAGAAAGGGTTTGCAAACTGCTGATTCTGCATGGTGAATGAACGCACAGCAGAGCAGTTTCAAGGAAACCTTTCTCCTGAGTTTTACACGAAGTCTTACTGCTGTTTCGTACATATACCCGTGTTGGACTGGAAATGCTGGTTTTGGGATTCTGCACAGAAAGGTTTTGCAAACTGCTGATTCTGCATGGTGAATGAATGCACAGCAGAGCAGTTTCAAGGAAACGTTTCTCCTGAGTTTTACACGACGTCTTACTGCTGTTTCGTACATATACCCGTGTCGGGCTGGAAATGTCAATTTTGGGATTCTGCACAGAAAGGGTTTGCGAACTGCTGACTCCGCATATGAGTTTAACTCTGTCAGTTGAATGCACACATTGACAACCATTCAGTTTGATAGCTCCGTTTTGGTTTCAGAAGCAGATATTCCTCTGTACAGCCTATGGTCCCATTCACTCGGGAATATCCCAACGCAGCTCCTAAAAGAAACGTGTTTCTAACTCGCTGAATCTCAATATAGATTCAACTCTCTTTGGTGAACGAACGCACAGCAGATAAGTTTCAAGGAAATGTATCTCCCGAGTTTTAGACAAAGTATTACTGCTGTTCCGTACATATGCCAGTATTGGTCTGGAAATTCCAATTTTGGGATTCTGCACAAAAAGGGTTTGCAAACTGCTGAATCCACACATGAGTTTAACGCTGTCACATGAATGCACGTATTGACAAGCAGTCACTTAGATAGGTCTGTTTTGGTTTTAGAAGCAGATATTATTCTTTACAGCCTATGGTCCCATTCACTCGGGAATATCCCAACGCAGCTCCTAGAAAAACGTGTTTCTAACTTGCTGAATCTAAACATAGCTTCAACTCTCTTAGGTGAACGAAGGCACAGCAGATTAGTTTCATGGAAACGTTTCTCCTGAGTTTTAGACGAAGTCTTACTGCTGTTTCGTACATATACCCGTGTTGGGCTGGAAATGCCAATTTTGGGATTCTGCCCAGAAAGGGTTTGCAAACTGCTGATTCCACATGGTGAATGAACGCACAGCAGAGCAGTTTCAAGGAAACGATTCTCCTGAGTTTTACACGAAGTCTTACTGCCGTTTCGTATCTATACCCGTGTGGTCTGCAAATTCCAATTTTGGGATTCTGCACAGAAAGAGTTTGCAAACTGCTGATTCCGCATATGAGTTTAACTCTGTCAGTTGAATGCACACATTGACAACCAGTCACTTAGATAGCTCCGTTTTGGTTTTAGAAGCAGATATTTCCCTGTACAGCCTATGGTCCCATTCACTTGGGAATATCCCAACGCAGCTCCTAGAAAAACGTGTTTCTAACTCGCTGAATCGAAACATAGATTCAACTCTCTTAGGTGAACGAACGCACAGCAGGTAAGTTTCAGGGAAACGTTTCTCTTGAGTTTTAGACGAAGTCTTACTGCTGTTTCTTACATATGCCGGTATTGGGCTAGAAATTCCAGTTTTGGGATTCTGCCCAGAAAGGGTTTGCAAAATGCTGAATCCACACATGAGTTTAACTCTGTCAGTTGAATGCACACATTGACAACCATTCAGTTAGAAAGCTCCGTTTTGGTTTTAGAAGCAGGTATTTCTCTGTACAGCATATCGTCCCATTCACTCGGGAATATCCCAACGCAGCTCCTAGAAGAAACGTGATGCTAACTCGCTGAATCTAAACATAGATTCACCTCTCTTAGGTGTACCAACGCACAGCAGATCAGTTTCAAGGAAACGTTTCTCCTGAGTTTTAGACGAAGTCTTACTGCTTTTTCGTACGTATGCCGGTATTGGGCTAGAAATTCCAGTTTTGGGATTCTGCACGAAAAGTGTTTGCAAACTGCTGAATCTGCACATGAGTTTAACTCTGTCAGTTGAATGCACACATTGACAACCTCTCAGTTAGATAGCTCCGTTTTGTTTTTAGAAGCAGATATTTCTCTGTACTGTCTATGCTCCCATTCACTAGGGAATATCCTAATGCAGCTCCTACAATAAACGTGTTTCTAACTCGCTGAATCTAAACATAGATTCAATTCTCTTAGGTGAATGAACGCACAGCAGAGCAGTTGCAAGGAAACGTTTCTCCTGAGTTTTACACGCAGTCTTACTGCTGTTTCGTACATATACCCGTGTTGGGCTGGAAATGCCAATTTTGGGATTCTGCCCAGAAAGGGTTTGCAAACTGCTGATTCCACATGGTGAATGAACGCACAGCAGAGCAGTTTCAAGGAAACGATTCTCCTGAGTTTTACACGAAGTCTTACTACCGTTTCGTACCTATACCCGTGTGGTCTGCAAATGCCAATTTTGGGATTCTGCACAGAAAGAGTTTGCAAACTGCTGATTCCGCATATGAGTTTAACTCTGTCAGTTGAATGCACACATTGACAACCATTCAGTTAGATAGCTCCGTTTTGGTTTTAGAAGCAGATATTTCTCTGTACAACCTTTGGTCCCATTCACTCGGGAATGACCCAACGCAGCTCCAGAAGAAACGTGTTTCTAACTCGCTGAATCTCAACATAGATTCACCTCTCTTAGGTGAACCAACGCACAGCAGATCAGTTTCAAGGAAACGTTTCTCCTGAGTTTTAGATGAAGTCTTACTGCTGTTTCGTACATATGCCGGTATTGGGCTAGAAATTCCAGTTTTGGGATTCTGCAGAGAAAGGGTTTGCAAACTGCTGATTCTGCATGGTGAATGAACGCACAGCAGAGCAGTTTCAAGGAAACCTTTCTCCTGAGTTTTACACGAAGTCTTACTGCTGTTTCGTACATATACCCGTGTTGGGCTGGAAATGCTGGTTTTGGGATTCTGCACAGAAAGGTTTTGCAAACTGATGATTCTGCATGGTGAATGAATTCACAGCAGAGCAGTTTCAAGGAAACATTTCTCCTGAGTTTTACACGACGTCTTACTGCTGTTTCGTACATATACCCGTGTCGGGCTGGAAATGTCAATTTTGGGATTCTGCACAGAAAGGGTTTGCGAACTGCTGACTCCGCATATGAGTTTAACTCTGTCAGTTGAATGCACACATTGACAACCATTCAGTTTGATAGCTCCGTTTTGGTTTCAGAAGCAGATATTCCTCTGTACAGCCTATGGTCCCATTCACTCGGGAATATCCCAACGCAGCTCCTAAAAGAAACGTGTTTCTAACTCGCTGAATCTCAATATAGATTCAACTCTCTTTGGTGAACGAACGCACAGCAGATAAGTTTCAAGGAAATGTATCTCCCGAGTTTTAGACAAAGTATTACTGCTGTTCCGTACATATGCCAGTATTGGTCTGGAAATTCCAATTTTGGGATTCTGCACAAAAAGGGTTTGCAAACTGCTGAATCCACACATGAGTTTAACGCTGTCACATGAATGCACGTATTGACAAGCAGTCACTTAGATAGGTCTGTTTTGGTTTTAGAAGCAGATATTATTCTTTACAGCCTATGGTCCCATTCACTCGGGAATATCCCAACGCAGCTCCTAGAAAAACGTGTTTCTAACTTGCTGAATCTAAACATAGCTTCAACTCTCTTAGGTGAACGAAGGCACAGCAGATTAGTTTCATGGAAACGTTTCTCCTGAGTTTTAGACGAAGTCTTACTGCTGTTTCGTACATATACCCGTGTTGGGCTGGAAATGCCAATTTTGGGATTCTGCCGAGAAAGGGTTTGCAAACTGCTGATTCCACATGGTGAATGAACGCACAGCAGAGCAGTTTCAAGGAAACGATTCTCCTGAGTTTTACACGACGTCTTACTGCCGTTTCGTATCTATACCCGTGTGGTCTGCAAATTCCAATTTTGGGATTCTGCACAGAAAGAGTTTGCAAACTGCTGATTCCGCATATGAGTTTAACTCTGTCAGTTGAATGCACACATTGACAACCAGTCACTTAGATAGCTCCGTTTTGGTTTTAGAAGCAGATATTTCCCTGTACAGCCTATGGTCCCATTCACTTGGGAATATCCCAACGCAGCTCCTAGAAAAACGTGTTTCTAACTCGCTGAATCGAAACATAGATTCAACTCTCTTAGGTGAACGAACGCACAGCAGGTAAGTTTCAGGGAAACGTTTCTCTTGAGTTTTAGACGAAGTCTTACTGCTGTTTCTTACATATGCCGGTATTGGGCTAGAAATTCCAGTTTTGGGATTCTGCCCAGAAAGGGTTTGCAAAATGCTGAATCCACACATGAGTTTAACTCTGTCAGTTGAATGCACACATTGACAACCATTCAGTTAGAAAGCTCCGTTTTGGTTTTAGAAGCAGGTATTTCTCTGTACAGCATATCGTCCCATTCACTCGGGAATATCCCAACGCAGCTCCTAGAAGAAACGTGATGCTAACTCGCTGAATCTAAACATAGATTCACCTCTCTTAGGTGTACCAACGCACAGCAGATCAGTTTCAAGGAAACGTTTCTCCTGAGTTTTAGACGAAGTCTTACTGCTTTTTCGTACGTATGCCGGTATTGGGCTAGAAATTCCAGTTTTGGGATTCTGCACGAAAAGTGTTTGCAAACTGCTGAATCTGCACATGAGTTTAACTCTGTCAGTTGAATGCACACATTGACAACCTCTCAGTTAGATAGCTCCGTTTTGTTTTTAGAAGCAGATATTTCTCTGTACTGTCTATGCTCCCATTCACTAGGGAATATCCTAATGCAGCTCCTAGAATAAACGTGTTTCTAACTCGCTGAATCTAAACATAGATTCAATTCTCTTAGGTGAATGAACGCACAGCAGAGCAGTTGCAAGGAAACGTTTCTCCTGAGTTTTACACGCAGTCTTACTGCTGTTTCGTACATATACCCGTGTTGGGCTGGAAATGCCAATTTTGGGATTCTGCCCAGAAAGGGTTTGCAAACTGCTGATTCCACATGGTGAATGAACGCACAGCAGAGCAGTTTCAAGGAAACGATTCTCCTGAGTTTTACACGAAGTCTTACTACCGTTTCGTACCTATACCCGTGTGGTCTGCAAATGCCAATTTTGGGATTCTGCACAGAAAGAGTTTGCAAACTGCTGATTCCGCATATGAGTTTAACTCTGTCAGTTGAATGCACACATTGACAACCATTCAGTTAGATAGCTCCGTTTTGGTTTTAGAAGCAGATATTTCTCTGTACAACCTTTGGTCCCATTCACTCGGGAATGACCCAACGCAGCTCCAGAAGAAACGTGTTTCTAACTCGCTGAATCTCAACATAGATTCACCTCTCTTAGGTGAACCAACGCACAGCAGATCAGTTTCAAGGAAACGTTTCTCCTGAGTTTTAGATGAAGTCTTACTGCTGTTTCGTACATATGCCGGTATTGGGCTAGAAATTCCAGTTTTGGGATTCTGCAGAGAAAGGGTTTGCAAACTGCTGATTCCGCATGGCGAATGAACGCACAGCAGAGCAGTTTCAAGGAAACGTTTCTCCTGAGTTTTACACGAAGTCTTACTGCTGTTTCGTACATATACCCGTGTTGGGCTGGAAATGCCAATTTTGGGATTCTGCCCAGAAACGGTTTGCAAACCGCTGATTCCACATGGTGAATGAACGCACAGCAGAGCAGTTTCAAGGAACCGTTTCTCCTGAGTTTTACACGAAGTCTTACTGCCGTTTCGTACATATACCCGTGTTGGGCTGCAAATGCCAATTTTGGGATTCTGCACAGAAAGAGTTTGCAAACTGCTGATTCCGCATATGAGTTTAACTCTGTCAGTTGAATGCACACATTGACAACCATTCAGTTAGACAGCTTCGTTTTGGTTTTAGAAGCAGATATTTCTCTGTACAGCGTATGGTCCCATTCACTCAGGAATGTCCCAACGCAGCTCCTAGAAAAAACGTGTTTCTAACTCGCTGAATCTCAACATAGATTCACCTCTCTTAGGTGAACCAACGCACAGCAGATCAGTTTCAAGGAAACGTTTCTCCTGAGTTTTAGATGAAGTCTTACTGCTTTTTCATACATATGCTGGTATTGGGCTAGAAATTCCAGTTTTGGGATTCTGCGCAGAAAGGGTTTGCAAACTGCTGATTCTGTATGGTGAATGAACGCACAGCAGAGCAGTTTCAAGGAAACCTTTCTCCTGAGTTTTACACGAAGTCTTACTGCTGTTTCGTACATATACCCGTGTTGGGCTGGAAATGCTGGTTTTGGGATTCTGCACAGAAAGGTTTTGCAAACTGCTGATTCTGCATGGTGAATGAATGCACAGCAGAGCAGTTTCAAGGAAACGTTTCTCCTGAGTTTTACACGACGTCTTACTGCTGTTTCGTACATATACCCGTGTCGGGCTGGAAATGTCAATTTTGGGATTCTGCACAGAAAGGGTTGGCGAACTGCTGACTCCGCATATGAGTTTAACTCTGTCAGTTGAATGCACACATTGACAACCATTCAGTTTGATAGCTCCGTTTTGGTTTCAGAAGCAGATATTCCTCTGTACAGCCTATGGTCCCATTCACTCGGGAATATCCCAACGCAGCTCCTAAAAGAAACGTGTTTCTAACTCGCTGAATCTCAATATAGATTCAACTCTCTTTGGTGAACGAACGCACAGCAGATAAGTTTCAAGGAAATGTATCTCCCGAGTTTTAGACAAAGTATTACTGCTGTTCCGTACATATGCCAGTATTGGTCTGGAAATTCCAATTTTGGGATTCTGCACAAAAAGGGTTTGCAAACTGCTGAATCCACACATGAGTTTAACGCTGTCACATGAATGCACGTATTGACAAGCAGTCACTTAGATAGGTCTGTTTTGGTTTTAGAAGCAGATATTATTCTTTACAGCCTATGGTCCCATTCACTCGGGAATATCCCAACGCTGCTCCTAGAAAAACGTGTTTCTAACTTGCTGAATCTAAACATAGCTTCAACTCTCTTAGGTGAACGAAGGCACAGCAGATTAGTTTCATGGAAACGTTTCTCCTGAGTTTTAGACGAAGTCTTACTGCTGTTTCGTACATATACCCGTGTTGGGCTGGAAATGCCAATTTTGGGATTCTGCCGAGAAAGGGTTTGCAAACTGCTGATTCCACATGGTGAATGAACGCACAGCAGAGCAGTTTCAAGGAAACGATTCTCCTGAGTTTTACACGAAGTCTTACTGCCGTTTCGTATCTATACCCGTGTGGTCTGCAAATTCCAGTTTTGGGATTCTGCACAGAAAGAGTTTGCAAACTGCTGATTCCGCATATGAGTTTAACTCTGTCAGTTGAATGCACACATTGACAACCAGTCACTTAGATAGCTCCGTTTTGGTTTTAGAAGCAGATATTTCCCTGTACAGCCTATGGTCCCATTCACTTGGGAATATCCCAACGCAGCTCCTAGAAAAACGTGTTTCTAACTCGCTGAATCGAAACATAGATTCAACTCTCTTAGGTGAACGAACGCACAGCAGGTAAGTTTCAGGGAAACGTTTCTCTTGAGTTTTAGACGAAGTCTTACTGCTGTTTCTTACATATGCCGGTATTGGGCTAGAAATTCCAGTTTTGGGATTCTGCCCAGAAAGGGTTTGCAAAATGCTGAATCCACACATGAGTTTAACTCTGTCAGTTGAATGCACACATTGACAACCATTCAGTTAGAAAGCTCCGTTTTGGTTTTAGAAGCAGGTATTTCTCTGTACAGCATATCGTCCCATTCACTCGGGAATATCCCAACGCAGCTCCTAGAAGAAACGTGATGCTAACTCGCTGAATCTAAACATAGATTCACCTCTCTTAGGTGTACCAACGCACAGCAGATCAGTTTCAAGGAAACGTTTCTCCTGAGTTTTAGACGAAGTCTTACTGCTTTTTCGTACGTATGCCGGTATTGGGCTAGAAATTCCAGTTTTGGGATTCTGCACGAAAAGTGTTTGCAAACTGCTGAATCTGCACATGAGTTTAACTCTGTCAGTTGAATGCACACATTGACAACCTCTCAGTTAGATAGCTCCGTTTTGTTTTTAGAAGCAGATATTTCTCTGTACTGTCTATGCTCCCATTCACTAGGGAATATCCTAATGCAGCTCCTAGAATAAACGTGTTTCTAACTCACTGAATCTAAACAGATTCAACTCTCTTAGGTGAATGAACGCACAGCAGAGCAGTTGCAAGGAAACGTTTCTCCTGAGTTTTACACGCAGTCTTACTGCTGTTTCGTACATATACCCGTGTTGGGCTGGAAATGCCAGTTTTGGGATCCTGCACAGAAAGAGTTTGCAACCTGCTGAATCCACAAATGAGTTTACCTCTGTCAGTTGAATGCACACATTGACAACCATTCAATTAGATAGCTCCGTTTTTGTTTTAGAAGCAGATATTTCTCTGTACAACCTTTGGTCCCATTCACTCGGGAATGACCCAACGCAGCTCCAGAAGAAACGTGTTTCTAACTCGCTGAATCTCAACATAGATTCACCTCTCTTAGGTGAACCAACGCACAGCAGATCAGTTTCAAGGAAACGTTTCTCCTGAGTTTTAGATGAAATCTTACTGCTGTTTCGTACATATGCCAGTATTGGGCTAGAAATTCCAGTTTTGGGATTCTGCAGAGAAAGGGTTTGCAATCTGCTGATTCCGCATGGCGAATGAACGCACAGCAGAGCAGTTTCAAGGAAACGTTTCTCCTGAGTTTTACACGAAGTCTTACTGCTGTTTCGTACATATACCCGTGTTGGGCTGCAAATGCCAATTTTGGGATTCTGCACAGAAAGAGTTTGCAAACTGCTGATTCCGCATATGAGTTTAACTCTGTCAGTTGAATGCACACATTGACAACCATTCAGTTAGACAGCTTCGTTTTGTTTTTAGAAGCAGATATTTCTCTGTACAGCGTATGGTCCCATTCACTCGGGAATGTCCCAACGCAGCTCCTAGAAAAAACGTGTTTCTAACTCGCTGAATCTCAACATAGATTCACCTCTCTTAGGTGAACCAACGCACAGCAGATCAGTTTCAAGGAAACGTTTCTCCTGAGTTTTAGATGAAGTCTTACTGCTTTTTCATACATATGCCGGTATTGGGCTAGAAATTCCAGTTTTGGGATTCTGCGCAGAAAGGGTTTGCAAACTGCTGATTCTGCATGGTGAATGAACGCACAGCAGAGCAGTTTCAAGGAAACCTTTCTCCTGAGTTTTACACGAAGTCTTACTGCTGTTTCGTACATATACCCGTGTTGGGCTGGAAATGCTGGTTTTGGGATTCTGCACAGAAAGGTTTTGCAAACTGCTGATTCTGCATGGTGAATGAATGCACAGCAGAGCAGTTTCAAGGAAACGTTTCTCCTGAGTTTTACACGACGTCTTACTGCTGTTTCGTACATATACCCGTGTCGGGCTGGAAATGTTAATTTTGGGATTCTGCACAGAAAGGGTTTGCGAACTGCTGACCCCGCATATGAGTTTAACTCTGTCAGTTGAATGCACACATTGACAACCATTCAGTTTGATAGCTCCGTTTTGGTTTCAGAAGCAGATATTCCTCTGTACAGCCTATGGTCCCATTCACTCGGGAATATCCCAACGCAGCTCCTTAAAGAAACGTGTTTCTAACTCGCTGAATCTCAATATAGATTCAACTCTCTTTGGTGAACGAACGCACAGCAGATCAGTTTCAAGGAAATGTTTCTCCCGAATTTTAGACAAAGTATTACTTCTGTTCCGTACATATGCCAGTATTGGTCTGGAAATTCCAATTTTGGGATTCTGCACAAAAAGGGTTTGCAAACTGCTGAATCCACACATGAGTTTAACGCTGTCACATGAATGCACATATTGACAACCAGTCACTTAGATAGGTCTGTTTTGGTTTTAGAAGCAGATATTTTTCTTTACAGCCTATGGTCCCATTCACTCGGGAATATCCCAACGCAGCTCCTAGAAAAACGTGTTTCTAACTCGCTGAATCTAAACATAGCTTCAACTCTCTTAGGTGAACGAAGGCACAGCAGATTAGTTCCATGGAAACGTTTCTCCTGAGTTTTAGACGAAGTCTTATTGCTGTTTCGTACATATACCCGTGTTGGGCTGGAAATGCCAATTTTGGGATTCTGCCCAGAAAGGGATTGCAAACTGCTGATTCCACATGGTGAATGAACGCACAGCAGAGCAGTTTCAAGGAAACGATTCTCCTGAGTTTTACACGAAGTCTTACTGCCGTTTCGTACCTATACCCGTGTGGTCTGCAAATTCCAATTTTGGGATTCTGCACAGAAAGAGTTTGGAAACTGCTGATTCCGCATATGAGTTTAACTCTGTCAGGTGAATGCACACATTGACAACCAGTCACTTAGATAGCTCCGTTTTGGTTTTAGAAGCAGATATTTCCCTGTACAGCCTATGGTCCCATTCACTTGGGAATATCCCAACGCAGCTCCTAGAAAAACGTGTTTCTAACTCGCTGAATCGAAACATAGATTCAACTCTCTTAGGTGAACGAACGCACAGCAGGTAAGTTTCAGGGAAACGTTTCTCTTGAGTTTTAGAAGAAGTCTTACTGCTGTTTCTTACATATGCCGGTATTGGGCTAGAAATTCCAGTTTTGGGATTCTGCCCAGAAAGGGTTTGCAAAATGCTTTATCCACACATGAGTTTAACTCTGTCAGTTGAATGCACACATTGACAACCATTCAGTTAGAAAGCTCCGTTTTGGTTTTAGAAGCAGGTATTTCTCTGTACAGCATATCGTCCCATTCACTCGGGAATATCCCAACGCAGCTCCTAGAAGAAACGTGATGCTAACTCGCTGAATCTAAACATAGATTCACCTCTCTTAGGTGTACCAACGCACAGCAGATCAGTTTCAAGGAAACGTTTCTCCTGAGTTTTAGACGAAGTCTTACTGCTTTTTCGTACGTATGCCGGTATTGGGCTAGAAATTCCAGTTTTGGGATTCTGCACGAAAAGTGTTTGCAAACTGCTGAATCTGCACATGAGTTTAACTCTGTCAGTTGAATGCACACATTGACAACCTCTCAGTTAGATAGCTCCGTTTTGTTTTTAGAAGCAGATATTTCTCTGTACTGTCTATGCTCCCATTCACTAGGGAATATCCTAATGCAGCTCCTAGAATAAACGTGTTTCTAACTCGCTGAATCTAAACATAGATTCAATTCTCTTAGGTGAATGAACGCACAGCAGAGCAGTTGCAAGGAAACGTTTCTCCTGAGTTTTACACGCAGTCTTACTGCTGTTTCGTACATATACCCGTGTTGGGCTGGAAATGCCAATTTTGGGATTCTGCCCAGAAAGGGTTTGCAAACTGCTGATTCCACATGGTGAATGAACGCACAGCAGAGCAGTTTCAAGGAAACGATTCTCCTGAGTTTTACACGAAGTCTTACTACCGTTTCGTACCTATACCCGTGTGGTCTGCAAATGCCAATTTTGGGATTCTGCACAGAAAGAGTTTGCAAACTGCTGATTCCGCATATGAGTTTAACTCTGTCAGTTGAATGCACACATTGACAACCATTCAGTTAGATAGCTCCGTTTTGGTTTTAGAAGCAGATATTTCTCTGTACAACCTTTGGTCCCATTCACTCGGGAATGACCCAACGCAGCTCCAGAAGAAACGTGTTTCTAACTCGCTGAATCTCAACATAGATTCACCTCTCTTAGGTGAACCAACGCACAGCAGATCAGTTTCAAGGAAACGTTTCTCCTGAGTTTTAGATGAAGTCTTACTGCTGTTTCGTACATATGCCGGTATTGGGCTAGAAATTCCAGTTTTGGGATTCTGCAGAGAAAGGGTTTGCAAACTGCTGATTCCGCATGGCGAATGAACGCACAGCAGAGCAGTTTCAAGGAAACGTTTCTCCTGAGTTTTACACGAAGTCTTACTGCTGTTTCGTACATATACCCGTGTTGGGCTGGAAATGCCAATTTTGGGATTCTGCCCAGAAACGGTTTGCAAACCGCTGATTCCACATGGTGAATGAACGCACAGCAGAGCAGTTTCAAGGAACCGTTTCTCCTGAGTTTTACACGAAGTCTTACTGCCGTTTCGTACATATACCCGTGTTGGGCTGCAAATGCCAATTTTGGGATTCTGCACAGAAAGAGTTTGCAAACTGCTGATTCCGCATATGAATTTAACTCTGTCAGTTGAATGCACACATTGACAACCATTCAGTTAGACAGCTTCGTTTTGGTTTTAGAAGCAGATATTTCTCTGTACAGCGTATGGTCCCATTCACTCAGGAATGTCCCAACGCAGCTCCTAGAAAAAACGTGTTTCTAACTCGCTGAATCTCAACATAGATTCACCTCTCTTAGGTGAACCAACGCACAGCAGATCAGTTTCAAGGAAACGTTTCTCCTGAGTTTTAGATGAAGTCTTACTGCTTTTTCATACATATGCCGGTATTGGGCTAGAAATTCCAGTTTTGGGATTCTGCGCAGAAAGGGTTTGCAAACTGCTGATTCTGCATGGTGAATGAACGCACAGCAGAGCAGTTTCAAGGAAACCTTTCTCCTGAGTTTTACACGAAGTCTTACTGCTGTTTCGTACATATACCCGTGTTGGGCTGGAAATGCTGGTTTTGGGATTCTGCACAGAAAGGTTTTGCAAACTGATGATTCTGCATGGTGAATGAATGCACAGCAGAGCAGTTTCAAGGAAACGTTTCTCCTGAGTTTTACACGACGTCTTACTGCTGTTTCGTACATATACCCGTGTCGGGCTGGAAATGTCAATTTTGGGATTCTGCACAGAAAGGGTTTGCGAACTGCTGACTCCGCATATGAGTTTAACTCTGTCAGTTGAATGCACACATTGACAACCATTCAGTTTGATAGCTCCGTTTTGGTTTCAGAAGCAGATATTCCTCTGTACAGCCTATGGTCCCATTCACTCGGGAATATCCCAACGCAGCTCCTAAAAGAAACGTGTTTCTAACTCGCTGAATCTCAATATAGATTCAACTCTCTTTGGTGAACGAACGCACAGCAGATAAGTTTCAAGGAAATGTATCTCCCGAGTTTTAGACAAAGTATTACTGCTGTTCCATACATATGCCAGTATTGGTCTGGAAATTCCAATTTTGGGATTCTGCACAAAAAGGGTTTGCAAACTGCTGAATCCACACATGAGTTTAACGCTGTCACATGAATGCACGTATTGACAAGCAGTCACTTAGATAGGTCTGTTTTGGTTTTAGAAGCAGATATTATTCTTTACAGCCTATGGTCCCATTCACTCGGGAATATCCCAACGCAGCTCCTAGAAAAACATGTTTCTAACTTGCTGAATCTAAACATAGCTTCAACTCTCTTAGGTGAACGAAGGCACAGCAGATTAGTTTCATGGAAACGTTTCTCCTGAGTTTTAGACGAAGTCTTACTGCTGTTTCGTACATATACCCGTGTTGGGCTGGAAATGCCAATTTTGGGATTCTGCCGAGAAAGGGTTTGCAAACTGCTGATTCCACATGGTGAATGAACGCACAGCAGAGCAGTTTCAAGGAAACGATTCTCCTGAGTTTTACACGAAGTCTTACTGCCGTTTCGTATCTATACCCGTGTGGTCTGCAAATTCCAATTTTGGGATTCTGCACAGAAAGAGTTTGCAAACTGCTGATTCCGCATATGAGTTTAACTCTGTCATGTGAATGCACACATTGACAACCAGTCACTTAGATAGCTCCGTTTTGGTTTTAGAAGCAGATATTTCCCTGTACAGCCTATGGTCCCATTCACTTGGGAATATCCCAACGCAGCTCCTAGAAAAACGTGTTTCTAACTCGCTGAATCGAAACATAGATTCAACTCTCTTAGGTGAACGAACGCACAGCAGGTAAGTTTCAGGGAAACGTTTCTCTTGAGTTTTAGACGAAGTCTTACTGCTGTTTCTTACATATGCCGGTATTGGGCTAGAAATTCCAGTTTTGGGATTCTGCCCAGAAAGGGTTTGCAAAATGCTGAATCCACACATGAGTTTAACTCTGTCAGTTGAATGCACACATTGACAACCATTCAGTTAGAAAGCTCCGTTTTGGTTTTAGAAGCAGGTATTTCTCTGTACAGCATATCGTCCCATTCACTCGGGAATATCCCAACGCAGCTCCTAGAAGAAACGTGATGCTAACTCGCTGAATCTAAACATAGATTCACCTCTCTTAGGTGTACCAACGCACAGCAGATCAGTTTCAAGGAAACGTTTCTCCTGAGTTTTAGACGAAGTCTTACTGCTTTTTCGTACGTATGCCGGTATTGGGCTAGAAATTCCAGTTTTGGGATTCTGCACGAAAAGTGTTTGCAAACTGCTGAATCTGCACATGAGTTTAACTCTGTCAGTTGAATGCACACATTGACAACCTCTCAGTTAGATAGCTCCGTTTTGTTTTTAGAAGCAGATATTTCTCTGTACTGTCTATGCTCCCATTCACTAGGGAATATCCTAATGCAGCTCCTAGAATAAACGTGTTTCTAACTCACTGAATCTAAACAGATTCAACTCTCTTAGGTGAATGAACGCACAGCAGAGCAGTTGCAAGGAAACGTTTCTCCTGAGTTTTACACGCAGTCTTACTGCTGTTTCGTACATATACCCGTGTTGGGCTGGAAATGCCAGTTTTGGGATCCTGCACAGAAAGAGTTTGCAACCTGCTGAATCCACAAATGAGTTTACCTCTGTCAGTTGAATGCACACATTGACAACCATTCAATTAGATAGCTCCGTTTTTGTTTTAGAAGCAGATATTTCTCTGTACAACCTTTGGTCCCATTCACTCGGGAATGACCCAACGCAGCTCCAGAAGAAACGTGTTTCTAACTCGCTGAATCTCAACATAGATTCACCTCTCTTAGGTGAACCAACGCACAGCAGATCAGTTTCAAGGAAACGTTTCTCCTGAGTTTTAGATGAAATCTTACTGCTGTTTCGTACATATGCCAGTATTGGGCTAGAAATTCCAGTTTTGGGATTCTGCAGAGAAAGGGTTTGCAATCTGCTGATTCCGCATGGCGAATGAACGCACAGCAGAGCAGTTTCAAGGAAACGTTTCTCCTGAGTTTTACACGAAGTCTTACTGCTGTTTCGTACATATACCCGTGTTGGGCTGCAAATGCCAATTTTGGGATTCTGCACAGAAAGAGTTTGCAAACTGCTGATTCCGCATATGAGTTTAACTCTGTCAGTTGAATGCACACATTGACAACCATTCAGTTAGACAGCTTCGTTTTGTTTTTAGAAGCAGATATTTCTCTGTACAGCGTATGGTCCCATTCACTCGGGAATGTCCCAACGCAGCTCCTAGAAAAAACGTGTTTCTAACTCGCTGAATCTCAACATAGATTCACCTCTCTTAGGTGAACCAACGCACAGCAGATCAGTTTCAAGGAAACGTTTCTCCTGAGTTTTAGATGAAGTCTTACTGCTTTTTCATACATATGCCGGTATTGGGCTAGAAATTCCAGTTTTGGGATTCTGCGCAGAAAGGGTTTGCAAACTGCTGATTCTGCATGGTGAATGAACGCACAGCAGAGCAGTTTCAAGGAAACCTTTCTCCTGAGTTTTACACGAAGTCTTACTGCTGTTTCGTACATATACCCGTGTTGGGCTGGAAATGCTGGTTTTGGGATTCTGCACAGAAAGGTTTTGCAAACTGCTGATTCTGCATGGTGAATGAATGCACAGCAGAGCAGTTTCAAGGAAACGTTTCTCCTGAGTTTTACACGACGTCTTACTGCTGTTTCGTACATATACCCGTGTCGGGCTGGAAATGTTAATTTTGGGATTCTGCACAGAAAGGGTTTGCGAACTGCTGACTCCGCATATGAGTTTAACTCTGTCAGTTGAATGCACACATTGACAACCATTCAGTTTGATAGCTCCGTTTTGGTTTCAGAAGCAGATATTCCTCTGTACAGCCTATGGTCCCATTCACTCGGGAATATCCCAACGCAGCTCCTTAAAGAAACGTGTTTCTAACTCGCTGAATCTCAATATAGATTCAACTCTCTTTGGTGAACGAACGCACAGCAGATCAGTTTCAAGGAAATGTTTCTCCCGAATTTTAGACAAAGTATTACTTCTGTTCCGTACATATGCCAGTATTGGTCTGGAAATTCCAATTTTGGGATTCTGCACAAAAAGGGTTTGCAAACTGCTGAATCCACACATGAGTTTAACGCTGTCACATGAATGCACATATTGACAACCAGTCACTTAGATAGGTCTGTTTTGGTTTTAGAAGCAGATATTTTTCTTTACAGCCTATGGTCCCATTCACTCGGGAATATCCCAACGCAGCTCCTAGAAAAACGTGTTTCTAACTCGCTGAATCTAAACATAGCTTCAACTCTGTTAGGTGAACGAAGGCACAGCAGATTAGTTCCATGGAAACGTTTCTCCTGAGTTTTAGACGAAGTCTTATTGCTGTTTCGTACATATACCCGTGTTGGGCTGGAAATGCCAATTTTGGGATTCTGCCCAGAAAGGGATTGCAAACTGCTGATTCCACATGGTGAATGAACGCACAGCAGAGCAGTTTCAAGGAAACGATTCTCCTGAGTTTTACACGAAGTCTTACTGCCGTTTCGTACCTATACCCGTGTGGTCTGCAAATTCCAATTTTGGGATTCGGCACAGAAAGAGTTTGCAAACTGCTGATTCCGCATATGAGTTTAACTCTGTCAGGTGAATGCACACATTGACAACCAGTCACTTAGATAGCTCCGTTTTGGTTTTAGAAGCAGATATTTCCCTGTACAGCCTATGGTCCCATTCACTTGGGAATATCCCAACGCGTCTCCTAGAAAAACGTGTTTCTAACTCGCTGAATCGAAACATAGATTCAACTCTCTTAGGTGAACGAACGCACAGCAGGTAAGTTTCAGGGAAACGTTTCTCTTGAGTTTTAGAAGAAGTCTTACTGCTGTTTCTTACATATGCCGGTATTGGGCTAGAAATTCCAGTTTTGGGATTCTGCCCAGAAAGGGTTTGCAAAATGCTTTATCCACACATGAGTTTAACTCTGTCAGTTGAATGCACACATTGACAACCATTCAGTTAGAAAGCTCCGTTTTGGTTTTCGAAGCAGGTATTTCTCTGTACAGCATATCGTCCCATTCACTCGGGAATATCCCAACGCAGCTCCTAGAAGAAACGTGATGCTAACTCGCTGAATCTAAACATAGATTCACCTCTCTTAGGTGTACCAACGCACAGCAGATCAGTTTCAAGGAAACGTTTCTCCTGAGTTTTAGACGAAGTCTTACAGCTTTTTCGTACGTATGCCGGTATTGGGCTAGAAATTCCAGTTTTGGGATTCTGCACGAAAAGTGTTTGCAAACTGCTGAATCTGCACATGAGTTTAACTCTGTCAGTTGAATGCACACATTGACAACCTCTCAGTTAGATAGCTCCGTTTTGTTTTTAGAAGCAGATATTTCTCTGTACTGTCTATGCTCCCATTCACTAGGGAATATCCTAATGCAGCTCCTAGAATAAACGTGTTTCTAACTCGCTGAATCTAAACATAGATTCAATTCTCTTAGGTGAATGAACGCACAGCAGAGCAGTTGCAAGGAAACGTTTCTCCTGAGTTTTACACGCAGTCTTACTGCTGTTTCGTACATATACCCGTGTTGGGCTGGAAATGCCAATTTTGGGATTCTGCCCAGAAAGGGTTTGCAAACTGCTGATTCCACATGGTGAATGAACGCACAGCAGAGCAGTTTCAAGGAAACGATTCTCCTGAGTTTCACACGAAGTCTTACTACCGTTTCGTACCTATACCCGTGTGGTCTGCAAATGCCAATTTTGGGATTCTGCACAGAAAGAGTTTGCAAACTGCTGATTCCGCATATGAGTTTAACTCTGTCAGTTGAATGCACACATTGACAACCATTCAGTTAGATAGCTCCGTTTTGGTTTTAGAAGCAGATATTTCTCTGTACAACCTTTGGTCCCATTCACTCGGGAATGACCCAACGCAGCTCCAGAAGAAACGTGTTTCTAACTCGCTGAATCTCAACATAGATTCACCTCTCTTAGGTGAACCAACGCACAGCAGATCAGTTTCAAGGAAACGTTTCTCCTGAGTTTTAGATGAAGTCTTACTGCTGTTTCGTACATATGCCGGTATTGGGCTAGAAATTCCAGTTTTGGGATTCTGCAGAGAAAGGGTTTGCAAACTGCTGATTCCGCATGGCGAATGAACGCACAGCAGAGCAGTTTCAAGGAAACGTTTCTCCTGAGTTTTACACGAAGTCTTACTGCTGTTTCGTACATATACCCGTGTTGGGCTGGAAATGCCAATTTTGGGATTCTGCCCAGAAACGGTTTGCAAACCGCTGATTCCACATGGTGAATGAACGCACAGCAGAGCAGTTTCAAGGAACCGTTTCTCCTGAGTTTTACACGAAGTCTTACTGCCGTTTCGTACATATACCCGTGTTGGGCTGCAAATGCCAATTTTGGGATTCTGCACAGAAAGAGTTTGCAAATTGCTGATTCCGCATATGAGTTTAACTCTGTCAGTTGAATGCACACATTGACAACCATTCAGTTAGACAGCTTCGTTTTGGTTTTAGAAGCAGATATTTCTCTGTACAGCGTATGGTCCCATTCACTCAGGAATGTCCCAACGCAGCTCCTAGAAAAAACGTGTTTCTAACTCGCTGAATCTCAACATAGATTCACCTCTCTTAGGTGAACCAACGCACAGCAGATCAGTTTCAAGGAAACGTTTCTCCTGAGTTTTAGATGAAGTCTTACTGCTTTTTCATACATATGCCGGTATTGGGCTAGAAATTCCAGTTTTGGGATTCTGCGCAGAAAGGGTTTGCAAACTGCTGATTCTGCATGGTGAATGAACGCACAGCAGAGCAGTTTCAAGGAAACCTTTCTCCTGAGTTTTACACGAAGTCTTACTGCTGTTTCGTACGTATACCCGTGTTGGGCTGGAAATGCTGGTTTTGGGATTCTGCACAGAAAGGTTTTGCAAACTGCTGATTCTGCATGGTGAATGAATGCACAGCAGAGCAGTTTCAAGGAAACGTTTCTCCTGAGTTTTACACGACGTCTTACTGCTGTTTCGTACATATACCCGTGTCGGGCTGGAAATGTCAATTTTGGGATTCTGCACAGAAAGGGTTTGCGAACTGCTGACTCCGCATATGAGTTTAATTCTGTCAGTTGAATGCACACATTGACAACCATTCAGTTTGATAGCTCCGTTTTGGTTTCAGAAGCAGATATTCCTCTGTACAGCCTATGGTCCCATTCACTCGGGAATATCCCAACGCAGCTCCTAAAAGAAACGTGTTTCTAACTCGCTGAATCTCAATATAGATTCAACTCTCTTTGGTGAACGAACGCACAGCAGATAAGTTTCAAGGAAATGTATCTCCCGAGTTTTAGACAAAGTATTACTGCTGTTCCGTACATAAGCCAGTATTGGTCTGGAAATTCCAATTTTGGGATTCTGCACAAAAAGGGTTTGCAAACTGCTGAATCCACACATGAGTTTAACGCTGTCACATGAATGCACGTATTGACAAGCAGTCACTTAGATAGGTCTGTTTTGGTTTTAGAAGCAGATATTATTCTTTACAGCCTATGGTCCCATTCACTCGGGAATATCCCAACGCAGCTCCTAGAAAACGTGTTTCTAACTTGCTGAATCTAAACATAGCTTCAACTCTCTTAGGTGAACGAAGGCACAGCAGATTAGTTTCATGGAAACGTTTCTCCTGAGTTTTAGACGAAGTCTTACTGCTGTTTCGTACATATACCCGTGTTGGGCTGGAAATGCCAATTTTGGGATTCTGCCGAGAAAGGGTTTGCAAACTGCTGATTCCACATGGTGAATGAACGCACAGCAGAGCAGTTTCAAGGAAACGATTCTCCTGAGTTTTACACGAAGTCTTACTGCCGTTTCGTATCTATACCCGTGTGGTCTGCAAATTCCAATTTTGGGATTCTGCACAGAAAGAGTTTGCAAACTGCTGATTCCGCATATGAGTTTAACTCTGTCAGTTGAATGCACACATTGACAACCAGTCACTTAGATAGCTCCGTTTTGGTTTTAGAAGCAGATATTTCCCTGTACAGCCTATGGTCCCATTCACTTGGGAATATCCCAACGCAGCTCCTAGAAAAACGTGTTTCTAACTCGCTGAATCGAAACATAGATTCAACTCTCTTAGGTGAACGAACGCACAGCAGGTAAGTTTCAGGGAAACGTTTCTCTTGAGTTTTAGACGAAGTCTTACTGCTGTTTCTTACATATGCCGGTATTGGGCTAGAAATTCCAGTTTTGGGATTCTGCCCAGAAAGGGTTTGCAAAATGCTGAATCCACACATGAGTTTAACTCTGTCAGTTGAATGCACACATTGACAACCATTCAGTTAGAAAGCTCCGTTTTGGTTTTAGAAGCAGGTATTTCTCTGTACAGCATATCGTCCCATTCACTCGGGAATATCCCAACGCAGCTCCTAGAAGAAACGTGATGCTAACTCGCTGAATCTAAACATAGATTCACCTCTCTTAGGTGTACCAACGCACAGCAGATCAGTTTCAAGGAAACGTTTCTCCTGAGTTTTAGACGAAGTCTTACTGCTTTTTCGTACGTATGCCGGTATTGG
The DNA here is from genome assembly GCF_030222135.1 of Aotus nancymaae. Taxonomy (NCBI): domain Eukaryota; kingdom Metazoa; phylum Chordata; class Mammalia; order Primates; family Aotidae; genus Aotus; species Aotus nancymaae. The sequence goes on from NW_026988555.1 coordinate 477,155, forward strand.
GCTAGAAATTCCAGTTTTGGGATTCTGCACGAAAAGTGTTTGCAAACTGCTGAATCTGCACATGAGTTTAACTCTGTCAGTTGAATGCACACATTGACAACCTCTCAGTTAGATAGCTCCGTTTTGTTTTTAGAAGCAGATATTTCTCTGTACTGTCTATGCTCCCATTCACTAGGGAATATCCTAATGCAGCTCCTAGAATAAACGTGTTTCTAACTCGCTGAATCTAAACATAGATTCAATTCTCTTAGGTGAATGAACGCACAGCAGAGCAGTTGCAAGGAAACGTTTCTCCTGAGTTTTACACGCAGTCTTACTGCTGTTTCGTACATATACCCGTGTTGGGCTGGAAATGCCAATTTTGGGATTCTGCCCAGAAAGGGTTTGCAAACTGCTGATTCCACATGGTGAATGAACGCACAGCAGAGCAGTTTCAAGGAAACGATTCTCCTGAGTTTTACACGAAGTCTTACTACCGTTTCGTACCTATACCCGTGTGGTCTGCAAATGCCAATTTTGGGATTCTGCACAGAAAGAGTTTGCAAACTGCTGATTCCGCATATGAGTTTAACTCTGTCAGTTGAATGCACACATTGACAACCATTCAGTTAGATAGCTCCGTTTTGGTTTTAGAAGCAGATATTTCTCTGTACAACCTTTGGTCCCATTCACTCGGGAATGACCCAACGCAGCTCCAGAAGAAACGTGTTTCTAACTCGCTGAATCTCAACATAGATTCACCTCTCTTAGGTGAACCAACGCACAGCAGATCAGTTTCAAGGAAACGTTTCTCCTGAGTTTTAGATGAAGTCTTACTGCTGTTTCGTACATATGCCGGTATTGGGCTAGAAATTCCAGTTTTGGGATTCTGCAGAGAAAGGGTTTGCAAACTGCTGATTCCGCATGGCGAATGAACGCACAGCAGAGCAGTTTCAAGGAAACGTTTCTCCTGAGTTTTACACGAAGTCTTACTGCTGTTTCGTACATATACCCGTGTTGGGCTGGAAATGCCAATTTTGGGATTCTGCCCAGAAACGGTTTGCAAACCGCTGATTCCACATGGTGAATGAACGCACAGCAGAGCAGTTTCAAGGAACCGTTTCTCCTGAGTTTTACACGAAGTCCTACTGCCGTTTCGTACATATACCCGTGTTGGGCTGCAAATGCCAATTTTGGGATTCTGCACAGAAAGAGTTTGCAAACTGCTGATTCCGCATATGAGTTTAACTCTGTCAGTTGAATGCACACATTGACAACCATTCAGTTAGACAGCTTCGTTTTGGTTTTAGAAGCAGATATTTCTCTGTACAGCGTATGGTCCCATTCACTCAGGAATGTCCCAACGCAGCTCCTAGAAAAAACGTGTTTCTAACTCGCTGAATCTCAACATAGATTCACCTCTCTTAGGTGAACCAACGCACAGCAGATCAGTTTCAAGGAAACGTTTCTCCTGAGTTTTAGATGAAGTCTTACTGCTGTTTCGTACATATGCCGGTATTGGGCTAGAAATTCCAGTTTTGGGATTCTGCAGAGAAAGGGTTTGCAAACTGCTGATTCTGCATGGTGAATGAACGCACAGCAGAGCAGTTTCAAGGAAACCTTTCTCCTGAGTTTTACACGAAGTCTTACTGCTGTTTCGTACATATACCCGTGTTGGGCTGGAAATGCTGGTTTTGGGATTCTGCACAGAAAGGTTTTGCAAACTGATGATTCTGCATGGTGAATGAATTCACAGCAGAGCAGTTTCAAGGAAACATTTCTCCTGAGTTTTACACGACGTCTTACTGCTGTTTCGTACATATACCCGTGTCGGGCTGGAAATGTCAATTTTGGGATTCTGCACAGAAAGGGTTTGCGAACTGCTGACTCCGCATATGAGTTTAACTCTGTCAGTTGAATGCACACATTGACAACCATTCAGTTTGATAGCTCCGTTTTGGTTTCAGAAGCAGATATTCCTCTGTACAGCCTATGGTCCCATTCACTCGGGAATATCCCAACGCAGCTCCTAAAAGAAACGTGTTTCTAACTCGCTGAATCTCAATATAGATTCAACTCTCTTTGGTGAACGAACGCACAGCAGATAAGTTTCAAGGAAATGTATCTCCCGAGTTTTAGACAAAGTATTACTGCTGTTCCGTACATATGCCAGTATTGGTCTGGAAATTCCAATTTTGGGATTCTGCACAAAAAGGGTTTGCAAACTGCTGAATCCACACATGAGTTTAACGCTGTCACATGAATGCACGTATTGACAAGCAGTCACTTAGATAGGTCTGTTTTGGTTTTAGAAGCAGATATTATTCTTTACAGCCTATGGTCCCATTCACTCGGGAATATCCCAACGCAGCTCCTAGAAAAACGTGTTTCTAACTTGCTGAATCTAAACATAGCTTCAACTCTCTTAGGTGAACGAAGGCACAGCAGATTAGTTTCATGGAAACGTTTCTCCTGAGTTTTAGACGAAGTCTTACTGCTGTTTCGTACATATACCCGTGTTGGGCTGGAAATGCCAATTTTGGGATTCTGCCCAGAAAGGGTTTGCAAACTGCTGATTCCACATGGTGAATGAACGCACAGCAGAGCAGTTTCAAGGAAACGATTCTCCTGAGTTTTACACGAAGTCTTACTGCCGTTTCGTATCTATACCCGTGTGGTCTGCAAATTCCAATTTTGGGATTCTGCACAGAAAGAGTTTGCAAACTGCTGATTCCGCATATGAGTTTATCTCTGTCAGTTGAATGCACACATTGACAACCAGTCACTTAGATAGCTCCGTTTTGGTTTTAGAAGCAGATATTTCCCTGTACAGCCTATGGTCCCATTCACTTGGGAATATCCCAACGCAGCTCCTAGAAAAACGTGTTTCTAACTCGCTGAATCGAAACATAGATTCAACTCTCTTAGGTGAACGAACGCACAGCAGGTAAGTTTCAGGGAAACGTTTCTCTTGAGTTTTAGACGAAGTCTTACTGCTGTTTGTTACATATGCCGGTATTGGGCTAGAAATTCCAGTTTTGGGATTCTGCCCAGAAAGGGTTTGCAAAATGCTGAATCCACACATGAGTTTAACTCTGTCAGTTGAATGCACACATTGACAACCATTCAGTTAGAAAGCTCCGTTTTGGTTTTAGAAGCAGGTATTTCTCTGTACAGCATATCGTCCCATTCACTCGGGAATATCCCAACGCAGCTCCTAGAAGAAACGTGATGCTAACTCGCTGAATCTAAACATAGATTCACCTCTCTTAGGTGTACCAACGCACAGCAGATCAGTTTCAAGGAAACGTTTCTCCTGAGTTTTAGACGAAGTCTTACTGCTTTTTCGTACGTATGCCGGTATTGGGCTAGAAATTCCAGTTTTGGGATTCTGCACGAAAAGTGTTTGCAAACTGCTGAATCTGCACATGAGTTTAACTCTGTCAGTTGAATGCACACATTGACAACCTCTCAGTTAGATAGCTCCGTTTTGTTTTTAGAAGCAGATATTTCTCTGTACTGTCTATGCTCCCATTCACTAGGGAATATCCTAATGCAGCTCCTAGAATAAACGTGTTTCTAACTCGCTGAATCTAAACAGATTCAACTCTCTTAGGTGAATGAACGCACAGCAGAGCAGTTGCAAGGAAACGTTTCTCCTGAGTTTTACACGCAGTCTTACTGCTGTTTCGTACATATACCCGTGTTGGACTGGAAATGCCAGTTTTGGGATCCTGCACAGAAAGAGTTTGCAACCTGCTGAATCCACAAATGAGTTTACCTCTGTCAGTTGAATGCACACATTGACAACCATTCAGTTAGATAGCTCCGTTTTTGTTTTAGAAGCAGATATTTCTCTGTACAACCTTTGGTCCCATTCACTCGGGAATGACCCAACGCAGCTCCAGAAGAAACGTGTTTCTAACTCGCTGAATCTTAACATAGATTCACCTCTCTTAGGTGAACCAACGCACAGCAGATCAGTTTCAAGGAAACGTTTCTCCTGAGTTTTAGATGAAATCTTACTGCTGTTTCGTACATATGCCAGTATTGGGCTAGAAATTCCAGTTTTGGGATTCTGCAGAGAAAGGGTTTGCAATCTGCTGATTCCGCATGGCGAATGAACGCACAGCAGAGCAGTTTCAAGGAAACGTTTCTCCTGAGTTTTACACGAAGTCTTACTGCTGTTTCGTACATATACCCGTGTTGGGCTGGAAATGCCAATTTTGGGATTCTGCCCAGAAAGGGTTTGCAAACTGCTGATTCCACATGGTGAATGAACGCACAGCAGAGCAGTTTCAAGGAACCGTTTCTCCTGAGTTTTACACGAAGTCTTACTGCCGTTTCGTACATATACCCGTGTTGGGCTGCAAATGCCAATTTTGGGATTCTGCACAGAAAGAGTTTGCAAACTGCTGATTCCGCATATGAGTTTAACTCTGTCAGTTGAATGCACACATTGACAACCATTCAGTTAGACAGCTTCGTTTTGTTTTTAGAAGCAGATATTTCTCTGTACAGCGTATGGTCCCATTCACTCGGGAATGTCCCAACGCAGCTCCTAGAAAAAACGTGTTTCTAACTCGCTGAATCTCAACATAGATTCACCTCTCTTAGGTGAACCAACGCACAGCAGATCAGTTTCAAGGAAACGTTTCTCCTGAGTTTTAGATGAAGTCTTACTGCTTTTTCATACATATGCCGGTATTGGGCTAGAAATTCCAGTTTTGGGATTCTGCGCAGAAAGGGTTTGCAAACTGCTGATTCTGCATGGTGAATGAACGCACAGCAGAGCAGTTTCAAGGAAACCTTTCTCCTGAGTTTTACACGAAGTCTTACTGCTGTTTCGTACGTATACCCGTGTTGGGCTGGAAATGTTGGTTTTGGGATTCTGCACAGAAAGGTTTTGCAAACTGCTGATTCTGCATGGTGAATGAATGCACAGCAGAGCAGTTTCAAGGAAACGTTTCTCCTGAGTTTTACACGACGTCTTACTGCTGTTTCGTACATATACCCGTGTCGGGCTGGAAATGTTAATTTTGGGATTCTGCACAGAAAGGGTTTGCGAACTGCTGACTCCGCATATGAGTTTAACTCTGTCAGTTGAATGCACACATTGACAACCATTCAGTTTGATAGCTCCGTTTTGGTTTCAGAAGCAGATATTCCTCTGTACAGCCTATGGTCCCATTCACTCGGGAGTATCCCAACGCAGCTCCTTAAAGAAACGTGTTTCTAACTCGCTGAATCTCAATATAGATTCAACTCTCTTTGGTGAACGAACGCACAGCAGATCAGTTTCAAGGAAATGTTTCTCCCGAGTTTTAGACAAAGTATTACTGCTGTTCCGTACATATGCCAGTATTGGTCTGGAAATTCCAATTTTGGGATTCTGCACAAAAAGGGTTTGCAAACTGCTGAATCCACACATGAGTTTAACGCTGTCACATGAATGCACATATTGACAACCAGTCACTTAGATAGGTCTGTTTTGGTTTTAGAAGCAGATATTTTTCTTTACAGCCTATGGTCCCATTCACTCGGAAATATCCCAACGCAGCTCCTAGAAAAACGTGTTTCTAACTCGCTGAATCTAAACATAGCTTCAACTCTGTTAGGTGAACGAAGGCACAGCAGATTAGTTCCATGGAAACGTTTCTCCTGAGTTTTAGACGAAGTCTTATTGCTGTTTCGTACATATACCCGTGTTGGGCTGGAAATGCCAATTTTGGGATTCTGCCCAGAAAGGGTTTGCAAACTGCTGATTCCACATGGTGAATGAACGCACAGCAGAGCAGTTTCAAGGAAACGATTCTCCTGAGTTTTACTCGAAGTCTTACTGCCGTTTCGTACCTATACCCGTGTGGTCTGCAAATTCCAATTTTGGGATTCTGCACAGAAAGAGTTTGCAAACTGCTGATTCCGCATATGAGTTTAACTCTGTCAGTTGAATGCACACATTGACAACCAGTCACTTAGATAGCTCCGTTTTGGTTTTAGAAGCAGATATTTCCCTGTACAGCCTATGGTCCCATTCACTTGGGAATATCCCAACGCAGCTCCTAGAAAAACGTGTTTCTAACTCGCTGAATCGAAACATAGATTCAACTCTCTTAGGTGAACGAACGCACAGCAGGTAAGTTTCAGGGAAACGTTTCTCTTGAGTTTTAGACGAAGTCTTACTGCTGTTTCTTACATATGCCGGTATTGGGCTAGAAATTCCAGTTTTGGGATTCTGCCCAGAAAGGGTTTGCAAAATGCTGAATCCACACATGAGTTTAACTCTGTCAGTTGAATGCACACATTGACAACCATTCAGTTAGAAAGCTCCGTTTTGGTTTTAGAAGCAGGTATTTCTCTGTACAGCATATCGTCCCATTCACTCGGGAATATCCCAACGCAGCTCCTAGAAGAAACGTGATGCTAACTCGCTGAATCTAAACATAGATTCACCTCTCTTAGGTGTACCAACGCACAGCAGATCAGTTTCAAGGAAACGTTTCTCCTGAGTTTTAGACGAAGTCTTACTGCTTTTTCGTACGTATGCCGGTATTGGGCTAGAAATTCCAGTTTTGGGATTCTGCACGAAAAGTGTTTGCAAACTGCTGAATCTGCACATGAGTTTAACTCTGTCAGTTGAATGCACACATTGACAACCTCTCAGTTAGATAGCTCCGTTTTGTTTTTAGAAGCAGATATTTCTCTGTACTGTCTTTGCTCCCATTCACTAGGGAATATCCTAATGCAGCTCCTAGAATAAACGTGTTTCTAACTCGCTGAATCTAAACATAGATTCAATTCTCTTAGGTGAATGAACGCACAGCAGAGCAGTTGCAAGGAAACGTTTCTCCTGAGTTTTACACGCAGTCTTACTGCTGTTTCGTACATATACCCGTGTTGGGCTGGAAATGCCAATTTTGGGATTCTGCCCAGAAAGGGTTTGCAAACTGCTGATTCCACATGGTGAATGAACGCACAGCAGAGCAGTTTCAAGGAAACGATTCTCCTGAGTTTCACACGAAGTCTTACTACCGTTTCGTACCTATACCCGTGTGGTCTGCAAATGCCAATTTTGGGATTCTGCACAGAAAGAGTTTGCAAACTGCTGTTTCCGCATATGAGTTTAACTCTGTCAGTTGAATGCACACATTGACAACCATTCAGTTAGATAGCTCCGTTTTGGTTTTAGAAGCAGATATTTCTCTGTACAACCTTTGGTCCCATTCACTCGGGAATGACCCAACGCAGCTCCAGAAGAAACGTGTTTCTAACTCGCTGAATCTCAACATAGATTCACCTCTCTTAGGTGAACCAACGCACAGCAGATCAGTTTCAAGGAAACGTTTCTCCTGAGTTTTAGATGAAGTCTTACTGCTGTTTCGTACATATGCCGGTATTGGGCTAGAAATTCCAGTTTTGGGATTCTGCAGAGAAAGGGTTTGCAAACTGCTGATTCCGCATGGCGAATGAACGCACAGCAGAGCAGTTTCAAGGAAACGTTTCTCCTGAGTTTTACACGAAGTCTTACTGCTGTTTCGTACATATACCCGTGTTGGGCTGGAAATGCCAATTTTGGGATTCTGCCCAGAAACGGTTTGCAAACCGCTGATTCCACATGGTGAATGAACGCACAGCAGAGCAGTTTCAAGGAACCGTTTCTCCTGAGTTTTACACGAAGTCTTACTGCCGTTTCGTACATATACCCGTGTTGGGCTGCAAATGCCAATTTTGGGATTCTGCACAGAAAGAGTTTGCAAACTGCTGATTCCGCATATGAGTTTAACTCTGTCAGTTGAATGCACACATTGACAACCATTCAGTTATACAGCTTCGTTTTGGTTTTAGAAGCAGATATTTCTATGTACAGCGTATGGTCCCATTCACTCAGGAATGTCCCAACGCAGCTCCTAGAAAAAACGTGTTTCTAACTCGCTGAATCTCAACATAGATTCACCTCTCTTAGGTGAACCAACGCACAGCAGATCAGTTTCAAGGAAACGTTTCTCCTGAGTTTTAGATGAAGTCTTACTGCTTTTTCATACATATGCCGGTATTGGGCTAGAAATTCCAGTTTTGGGATTCTGCGCAGAAAGGGTTTGCAAACTGCTGATTCTGCATGGTGAATGAACGCACAGCAGAGCAGTTTCAAGGAAACCTTTCTCCTGAGTTTTACACGAAGTCTTACTGCTGTTTCGTACATATACCCGTGTTGGGCTGGAAATGCTGGTTTTGGGATTCTGCACAGAAAGGTTTTGCAAACTGCTGATTCTGCATGGTGAATGAATGCACAGCAGAGCAGTTTCAAGGAAACGTTTCTCCTGAGTTTTACACGACGTCTTACTGCTGTTTCGTACATATACCCGTGTCGGGCTGGAAATGTCAATTTTGGGATTCTGCACAGAAAGGGTTTGCGAACTGCTGACTCCGCATATGAGTTTAACTCTGTCAGTTGAATGCACACATTGACAACCATTCAGTTTGATAGCTCCGTTTTGGTTTCAGAAGCAGATATTCCTCTGTACAGCCTATGGTCCCATTCACTCGGGAATATCCCAACGCAGCTCCTAAAAGAAACGTGTTTCTAACTCGCTGAATCTCAATATAGATTCAACTCTCTTTGGTGAACGAACGCACAGCAGATAAGTTTCAAGGAAATGTTTCTCCCGAGTTTTAGACAAAGTATTACTGCTGTTCCGTACATATGCCAGTATTGGTCTGGAAATTCCAATTTTGGGATTCTGCACAAAAAGGGTTTGCAAACTGCTGAATCCACACATGAGTTTAACGCTGTCACATGAATGCACGTATTGACAAGCAGTCACTTAGATAGGTCTGTTTTGGGTTTAGAAGCAGATATTATTCTTTACAGCCTATGGTCCCATTCACTCGGGAATATCCCAACGCAGCTCCTAGAAAAACGTGTTTCTAACTTGCTGAATCTAAACATAGCTTCAACTCTCTTAGGTGAAGGAAGGCACAGCAGATTAGTTTCATGGAAACGTTTCTCCTGAGTTTTAGACGAAGTCTTACTGCTGTTTCGTACATATACCCGTGTTGGGCTGGAAATGCCAATTTTGGGATTCTGCCCAGAAAGGGTTTGCAAACTGCTGATTCCACATGGTGAATGAACGCACAGCAGAGCAGTTTCAAGGAAACGATTCTCCTGAGTTTTACACGAAGTCTTACTGCCGTTTCGTATCTATACCCGTGTGGTCTGCAAATTCCAATTTTGGGATTCTGCACAGAAAGAGTTTGCAAACTGCTGATTCCGCATATGAGTTTAACTCTGTCAGTTGAATGCACACATTGACAACCAGTCACTTAGATAGCTCCGTTTTGGTTTTAGAAGCAGATATTTCCCTGTACAGCCTATGGTCCCATTCACTTGGGAATATCCCAACGCAGCTCCTAGAAAAACGTGTTTCTAACTCGCTGAATCGAAACATAGATTCAACTCTCTTAGGTGAACGAACGCACAGCAGGTAAGTTTCAGGGAAACGTTTCTCTTGAGTTTTAGACGAAGTCTTACTGCTGTTTCTTACATATGCCGGTATTGGGCTAGAAATTCCAGTTTTGGGATTCTGCCCAGAAAGGGTTTGCAAAATGCTGAATCCACACATGAGTTTAACTCTGTGAGTTGAATGCACACATTGACAACCATTCAGTTAGAAAGCTCCGTTTTGGTTTTAGAAGCAGGTATTTCTCTGTACAGCATATCGTCCCATTCACTCGGGAATATCCCAACGCAGCTCCTAGAAGAAACGTGATGCTAACTCGCTGAATCTAAACATAGATTCACCTCTCTTAGGTGTACCAACGCACAGCAGATCAGTTTCAAGGAAACGTTTCTCCTGAGTTTTAGACGAAGTCTTACTGCTTTTTCGTACGTATGCCGGTATTGGGCTAGAAATTCCAGTTTTGGGATTCTGCACGAAAAGTGTTTGCAAACTGCTGAATCTGCACATGAGTTTAACTCTGTCAGTTGAATGCACACATTGACAACCTCTCAGTTAGATAGCTCCGTTTTGTTTTTAGAAGCAGATATTTCTCTGTACTGTCTATGCTCCCATTCACTAGGGAATATCCTAATGCAGCTCCTAGAATAAACGTGTTTCTAACTCGCTGAATCTAAACAGATTCAACTCTCTTAGGTGAATGAACGCACAGCAGAGCAGTTGCAAGGAAACGTTTCTCCTGAGTTTTACACGCAGTCTTACTGCTGTTTCGTACATATACCCGTGTTGGGCTGGAAATGCCAGTTTTGGGATCCTGCACAGAAAGAGTTTGCAACCTGCTGAATCCACAAATGAGTTTACCTCTGTCAGTTGAATGCACACATTGACAACCATTCAGTTAGATAGCTCCGTTTTTGTTTTAGAAGCAGATATTTCTCTGTACAACCTTTGGTCCCATTCACTCGGGAATGACCCAACGCAGCTCCAGAAGAAACGTGTTTCTAACTCGCTGAATCTCAACATAGATTCACCTCTCTTAGGTGAACCAACGCACAGCAGATCAGTTTCAAGGAAACGTTTCTCCTGAGTTTTAGATGAAATCTTACTGCTGTTTCGTACATATGCCAGTATTGGGCTAGAAATTCCAGTTTTGGGATTCTGCAGAGAAAGGGATTGCAATCTGCTGATTCCGCATGGCGAATGAACGCACAGCAGAGCAGTTTCAAGGAAACGTTTCTCCTGAGTTTTACACGAAGTCTTACTGCTGTTTCGTACATATACCCGTGTTGGGCTGGAAATGCCAATTTTGGGATTCTGCCCAGAAAGGGTTTGCAAACTGCTGATTCCACATGGTGAATGAACGCACAGCAGAGCAGTTTCAAGGAACCGTTTCTCCTGAGTTTTACACGAAGTCTTACTGCCGTTTCGTACATATACCCGTGTTGGGCTGCAAATGCCAATTTTGGGATTCTGCACAGAAAGAGTTTGCAAACTGCTGATTCCGCATATGAGTTTAACTCTGTCAGTTGAATGCACACATTGACAACCATTCAGTTAGACAGCTTCGTTTTGTTTTTAGAAGCAGATATTTCTCTGTACAGCGTATGGTCCCATTCACTCGGGAATGTCCCAACGCAGCTCCTAGAAAAAACGTGTTTCTAACTCGCTGAATCTCAACATAGATTCACCTCTCTTAGGTGAACCAACGCACAGCAGATCAGTTTCAAGGAAACGTTTCTCCTGAGTTTTAGATGAAGTCTTACTGCTTTTTCATACATATGCCGGTATTGGGCTAGAAATTCCAGTTTTGGGATTCTGCGCAGAAAGGGTTTGCAAACTGCTGATTCTGCATGGTGAATGAACGCACAGCAGAGCAGTTTCAAGGAAACCTTTCTCCTGAGTTTTACACGAAGTCTTACTGCTGTTTCGTACGTATACCCGTGTTGGGCTGGAAATGTTGGTTTTGGGATTCTGCACAGAAAGGTTTTGCAAACTGCTGATTCTGCATGGTGAATGAATGCACAGCAGAGCAGTTTCAAGGAAACGTTTCTCCTGAGTTTTACACGACGTCTTACTGCTGTTTCGTACATATACCCGTGTCGGGCTAGAAATGTTAATTTTGGGATTCTGCACAGAAAGGGTTTGCGAACTGCTGACTCCGCATATGAGTTTAACTCTGTCAGTTGAATGCACACATTGACAACCATTCAGTTTGATAGCTCCGTTTTGGTTTCAGAAGCAGATATTCCTCTGTACAGCCTATGGTCCCATTCACTCGGGAATATCCCAACGCAGCTCCTTAAAGAAACGTGTTTCTAACTCGCTGAATCTCAATATAGATTCAACTCTCTTTGGTGAACGAACGCACAGCAGATCAGTTTCAAGGAAATGTTTCTCCCGAGTTTTAGACAAAGTATTACTGCTGTTCCGTACATATGCCAGTATTGGTCTGGAAATTCCAATTTTGGGATTCTGCACAAAAAGGGTTTGCAAACTGCTGAATCCACACATGAGTTTAACGCTGTCACATGAATGCACATATTGACAAGCAGTCACTTAGATAGGTCTGTTTTGGTTTTAGAAGCAGATATTTCTCTTTACAGCCTATGGTCCCATTCACTCGGGAATATCCCAACGCAGCTCCTAGAAAAACGTGTTTCTAACTCGCTGAATCTAAACATAGCTTCAACTCTGTTAGGTGAACGAAGGCACAGCAGATTAGTTCCATGGAAACGTTTCTCCTGAGTTTTAGACGAAGTCTTACTGCTGTTTCGTACATATACCCGTGTTGGGCTGGAAATGCCAATTTTGGGATTCTGCCCAGAAAGGGTTTGCAAACTGCTGATTCCACATGGTGAATGAACGCACAGCAGAGCAGTTTCAAGGAAACGATTCTCCTGAGTTTTACACGAAGTCTTACTGCCGTTTCGTACCTATACCCGTGTGGTCTGCAAATTCCAATTTTGGGATTCTGCACAGAAAGAGTTTGCAAACTGCTGATTCCGCATATGAGTTTAACTCTGTCATGTGAATGCACACATTGACAACCAGTCACTTAGATAGCTCCGTTTTGGTTTTAGAAGCAGATATTTCCCTGTACAGCCTATGGTCCCATTCACTTGGGAATATCCCAACGCAGCTCCTAGAAAAACGTGTTTCTAACTCGCTGAATCGAAACATAGATTCAACTCTCTTAGGTGAACGAACGCACAGCAGGTAAGTTTCAGGGAAACGTTTCTCTTGAGTTTTAGAAGAAGTCTTACTGCTGTTTCTTACATATGCCGGTATTGGGCTAGAAATTCCAGTTTTGGGATTCTGCCCAGAAAGGGTTTGCAAAATGCTGAATCCACACATGAGTTTAACTCTGTGAGTTGAATGCACACATTGACAACCATTCAGTTAGAAAGCTCCGTTTTGGTTTTAGAAGCAGGTATTTCTCTGTACAGCATATCGTCCCATTCACTCGGGAATATCCCAACGCAGCTCCTAGAAGAAACGTGATGCTAACTCGCTGAATCTAAACATAGATTCACCTCTCTTAGGTGTACCAACGCACAGCAGATCAGTTTCAAGGAAACGTTTCTCCTGAGTTTTAGACGAAGTCTTACTGCTTTTTCGTACGTATGCCGGTATTGGGCTAGAAATTCCAGTTTTGGGATTCTGCACGAAAAGTGTTTGCAAACTGCTGAATCCACACATGAGTTTAACGCTGTCACATGAATGCACATATTGACAAGCAGTCACTTAGATCGGTCTGTTTTGGTTTTAGAAGCAGATATTTCTCTTTACAGCCTATGGTCCCATTCACTCGGGAATATCCCAACGCAGCTCGCAGAAAAACGTGTTTCTAACTTGCTGAATCTAAACATAGCTTCAACTCTCTTAGGTGAACGAAGGCACAGCAGATTAGTTTCAAGGAAACGTTTCTCCTGAGTTTTAGACGAAGTCTTACTGCTGTTTCGTACATATGCCGGTGTTGGGCTGCAAATGCCACTTTTGGGATTCTGCACAGAAAGGGTTTGCAAAGTGATGATTCCGCATATGAGTTTAACTCTGTCAGGTGAATGCACACATTGACAACCATTCAGTTTGATAGCTCCGTTTTGGTTTCAGAAGCAGATATTTCTCTGTACAGCCTATGGTCCCATTCACTCGGGAATATTCCAACGCAGCTCCTAGAAGGAACGTGTTTCTAACTCGCTGAATCTCAACATAGATTCAACTCTCTTTGGTGAACGAAGGCACAGCAGATCCGTTTCAGGGAAATGTTTCTCCCGAATTTCAGACAAAGTATTACTGCTGTTCCGTACATATGCCAGTATTGGTCTGGCAATTCCAATTTTGGGATTCTGCACTGAAAGGGTTTGCAAACTGCTGAATCCGCACATGAGTTTAACTCTGTCACATGAATGCACACATTGACAACCAGTCACTTAGATAGCTCCGTTTTGGTTTTAGAAGCAGATATTTCCCTGTACAGCCTATGGTCCCATTCACTTGGGAATATCCCAACGCATCTCCTAGAAAAACGTGTTTCTAACTCGCTGAATCGAAACATAGATTCAACTCTCTTAGGTGAACGAACGCACAGCAGGTAAGTTTCAGGGAAACGTTTCTCTTGAGTTTTAGACGAAGTCTTACTGCTGTTTCTTACATATGCCGGTATTGGGCTAGAAATTCCAGTTTTGGGATTCTGCCCAGAAAGGGTTTGCAAAATGCTGAATCCACACATGAGTTTAACTCTGTCAGTTGAATGCACACATTGACAACCATTCAGTTAGAAAGCTCCGTTTTGGTTTTAGAAGCAGGTATTTCTCTGTACAGCATATCGTCCCATTCACTCGGGAATATCCCAACGCAGCTCCTAGAAGAAACGTGATGCTAACTCGCTGAATCTAAACATAGATTCACCTCTCTTAGGTGTACCAACGCACAGCAGATCAGTTTCAAGGAAACGTTTCTCCTGAGTTTTAGACGAAGTCTTACTGCTTTTTCGTACGTATGCCGGTATTGGGCTAGAAATTCCAGTTTTGGGATTCTGCACGAAAAGTGTTTGCAAACTGCTGAATCTGCACATGAGTTTAACTCTGTCAGTTGAATGCACACATTGACAACCTCTCAGTTAGATAGCTCCGTTTTGTTTTTAGAAGCAGATATTTCTCTGTACTGTCTATGCTCCCATTCACTAGGGAATATCCTAATGCAGCTCCTAGAATAAACGTGTTTCTAACTCGCTGAATCTAAACATAGATTCAATTCTCTTAGGTGAATGAACGCACAGCAGAGCAGTTGCAAGGAAACGTTTCTCCTGAGTTTTACACGCAGTCTTACTGCTGTTTCGTACATATACCCGTGTTGGGCTGGAAATGCCAATTTTGGGATTCTGCCCAGAAAGGGTTTGCAAACTGCTGATTCCACATGGTGAATGAACGCACAGCAGAGCAGTTTCAAGGAAACGATTCTCCTGAGTTTTACACGAAGTCTTACTACCGTTTCGTACCTATACCCGTGTGGTCTGCAAATGCCAATTTTGGGATTCTGCACAGAAAGAGTTTGCAAACTGCTGATTCCGCATATGAGTTTAACTCTGTCAGTTGAATGCACACATTGACAACCATTCAGTTAGATAGCTCCGTTTTGGTTTTAGAAGCAGATATTTCTCTGTACAACCTTTGGTCCCATTCACTCGGGAATGACCCAACGCAGCTCCAGAAGAAACGTGTTTCTAACTCGCTGAATCTCAACATAGATTCACCTCTCTTAGGTGAACCAACGCACAGCAGATCAGTTTCAAGGAAACGTTTCTCCTGAGTTTTAGATGAAGTCTTACTGCTGTTTCGTACATATGCCGGTATTGGGCTAGAAATTCCAGTTTTGGGATTCTGCAGAGAAAGGGTTTGCAAACTGCTGATTCCGCATGGCGAATGAACGCACAGCAGAGCAGTTTCAAGGAAACGTTTCTCCTGAGTTTTACACGAAGTCTTACTGCTGTTTCGTACATATACCCGTGTTGGGCTGGAAATGCCAATTTTGGGATTCTGCCCAGAAAGTGTTTGCAAACTGCTGATTCCACATGGTGAATGAACGCACAGCACAGCAGTTTCAAGGAAACGTTTCTCCTGAGTTTTACACGAAGTCTTACTGCTATTTCGTACATATACCCGTGTTGGGCTGCAAATGCCAATTTTGGGATTCTGCACAGAAAGAGTTTGCAAACTGCTGATTCCGCATATGAGTTTAATTCTCTCAGTTGAATGCACACATTGACAACCATTCAGTTTGATAGCTCCGTTTTGGTTTCAGAAGCAGATATTTCTCTGTACAGCCTATGGTCCCTTTCACTCGTTAATATCCCAACGCAGCTCCTAGAAGAAACGTGTTTCTAACTCGCTGAATCTCAACATAGATTCAAATCTCTTTGTTGAATGAACGCACAGCAGATCAGTTTCAAGGAAATGTTTCTCCCGAGTTTTAGACAAAGTATTACTGCTGTTCCGTACATATGCCAGTATTGGTCTGGAAATTCCAATTTTGGGATTCTGCACAGAAAGGGTTTGTAAACTGCTGAATGCACACATGAGTTTAACTCTGTCACATGAATGCACATATTGACAACCAGTCACTTAGATAGCTCTGTTTTGGGTGTAGAAGTAGATATTTCCCTTTACAGCCTATGGTCCCATTCACTCGGGAATATCCCAACGCAGCTCCTAAAAGAAACGTGATGCTAACTCGCTGAATCTCAACATAGTTTCACCTCTCTTACGTGAACCAACGCAGAGCAGATCAGTTTCAAGGAAACGTTTCTCCTGAGTTTTAGACGAAGTCTTACTGCTGTTTCGTTCATATGCCGATATTGGGCTAGAAATTCCAGTTTTGGGATTCTGCACGAAAAGGGTTTGCAAACTGCTGATTCCGCATGGTGAATGAACGCACAGCAGAGCAGTTTCAAGGAAACGTTTCTCCTGCGTTTTACACGAAGTCTTACTGCTGTTTCATGCATATACCCGTGTTGGGCTGGAAATGCTGGTTTTGGGCTTCTGCACAGAAAGGGTTTGCAAACTGCTGATTCAGCATGGTGAATGATCGCACAGCAGAGCAGTTTCAAGGAAACGTTTCTCCTGAGTTTTACACGAAGTCTTACTGCTGTTTCGTACATATACCCGTGTCGGGCTGGAAATGTCAATTTTGGCATTCTGCACAGAAAGGGTTTGCGAACTGCTGACTCCGCATATGAGTTTAACTCTGTCAGTTGAATGCACACATTGACAACCATTCAGTTTGATAGCTCCGTTTTGGTTTCAGAAGCAGATATTCCTCTGTACAGCCTATGGTCCCATTCACTCGGGAATATCCCAACGCAGCTCCTAAAAGAAACGTGTTTCTAACTCGCTGAATCTCAATATAGATTCAACTCTCTTTGGTGAACGAACGCACAGCAGATCAGTTTCAAGGAAATGTTTCTCCCGAGTTTTAGACAAAGTATTACTGCTGTTCCGTACATATGCCAGTATTGGTCTGGAAATTCCAATTTTGGGATTCTGCACAAAAAGGGTTTGCAAACTGCTGAATCCACACATGAGTTTAACGCTGTCACATGAATGCACATATTGACAAGCAGTCACTTAGATAGGTCTGTTTTGGTTTTAGAAGCAGATATTTCTCTTTACAGCCAATGGTCCCATTCACTCGGGAATATCCCAACGCAGCTCCCAGAAAAACGTGTTTCTAACTTGCTGAATCTAAACATAGCTTCAACTCTCTTAGGTGAACGAAGGCACAGCAGATTAGTTTCAAGGAAACGTTTCTCCTGAGTTTTAGATGAAGTCTTACTGCTGTTTCGTACATATGCCGGTGTTGGGCTGCAAATGCCAATTTTGGGATTCTGCACAGAAAGGGTTTTCAAACTGGTGATTCCGCATATGAGTTTAACTCTGTCAGGTGAATGCACACATTGACAACCATTCAGTTTTATAGCTCCGTTTTGGTTTCAGAAGCAGATATTTCTCTGTACAGCCTATGGTCCCATTCACTCGGGAATATTCCAACGCAGCTCCTAGAAGAAACGTGTTTCTAACTCGCTGAATCTCAACATAGATTCAACTCTCTTTGGTGAACGAAGGCACAGCAGATCCGTTTCAGGGAAATGTTTCTCCCGAATTTCAGACAAAGTATTACTGCTGTTCCGTACATATGCCAGTATTGGTCTGGCAATTCCAATTTTGGGATTCTGCACAGAAAGGGTTTGCAAACTGCTGAATCCGCACATGAGTTTAACTCTGTCACATGAATGCACACATTGACAACCAGTCACTTAGATAGCTCCGTTTTGGTTTTAGAAGCAGATATTTCCCTGTACAGCCTATGGTCCCATTCACTTGGGAATATCCCAACGCAGCTCCTAGAAAAACGTGTTTCTAACTCGCTGAATCGAAACATAGATTCAACTCTCTTAGGTGAACGAACGCACAGCAGGTAAGTTTCAGGGAAACGTTTCTCTTGAGTTTTAGACGAAGTCTTACTGCTGTTTGTTACATATGCCGGTATTGGGCTAGAAATTCCAGTTTTGGGATTCTGCCCAGAAAGGGTTTGCAAAATGCTGAATCCACACATGAGTTTAACTCTGTGAGTTGAATGCACACATTGACAACCATTCAGTTAGAAAGCTCCGTTTTGGTTTTAGAAGCAGGTATTTCTCTGTACAGCATATCGTCCCATTCACTCGGGAATATCCCAACGCAGCTCCTAGAAGAAACGTGATGCTAACTCGCTGAATCTAAACATAGATTCACCTCTCTTAGGTGTACCAACGCACAGCAGATCAGTTTCAAGGAAACGTTTCTCCTGAGTTTTAGACGAAGTCTTACTGCTTTTTCGTACGTATGCCGGTATTAGGCTAGAAATTCCAGTTTTGGGATTCTGCACGAAAAGTGTTTGCAAACTGCTGAATCTGCACATGAGTTTAACTCTGTCAGTTGAATGCACACATTGACAACCTCTCAGTTAGATAGCTCCGTTTTGTTTTTAGAAGCAGATATTTCTCTGTACTGTCTATGCTCCCATTCACTAGGGAATATCCTAATGCAGCTCCTAGAATAAACGTGTTTCTAACTCGCTGAATCTAAACAGATTCAACTCTCTTAGGTGAATGAACGCACAGCAGAGCAGTTGCAAGGAAACGTTTCTCCTGAGTTTTACACGCAGTCTTACTGCTGTTTCGTACATATACCCGTGTTGGGCTGGAAATGCCAGTTTTGGGATCCTGCACAGAAAGAGTTTGCAACCTGCTGAATCCACAAATGAGTTTACCTCTGTCAGTTGAATGCACACATTGACAACCATTCAGTTAGATAGCTCCGTTTTGGTTTTAGAAGCAGATATTTCTCTGTACAACCTTTGGTCCCATTCACTCGGGAATGACCCAACGCAGCTCCAGAAGAAACGTGTTTCTAACTCGCTGAATCTCAACATAGATTCACCTCTCTTAGGTGAACCAACGCACAGCAGATCAGTTTCAAGGAAACGTTTCTCCTGAGTTTTAGATGAAATCTTACTGCTGTTTCGTACATATGCCAGTATTGGGCTAGAAATTCCAGTTTTGGGATTCTGCAGAGAAAGGGTTTGCAAACTGCTGATTCCGCATGGCGAATGAACGCACAGCAGAGCAGTTTCAAGGAAACGTTTCTCCTGAGTTTTACACGAAGTCTTACTGCTGTTTCGTACATATACCCGTGTTGGGCTGGAAATGCCAATTTTGGGATTCTGCCCAGAAAGGGTTTGCAAACTGCTGATTCCACATGGTGAATGAACGCACAGCAGAGCAGTTTCAAGGAACCGTTTCTCCTGAGTTTTACACGAAGTCTTACTGCCGTTTCGTACATATACCCGTGTTGGGCTGCAAATGCCAATTTTGGGATTCTGCACAGAAAGAGTTTGCAAACTGCTGATTCCGCATATGAGTTTAACTCTGTCAGTTGAATGCACACATTGACAACCATTCAGTTAGACAGCTTCGTTTTGTTTTTAGAAGCAGATATTTCTCTGTACAGCGTATGGTCCCATTCACTCGGGAATGTCCCAACGCAGCTCCTAGAAAAAACGTGTTTCTAACTCGCTGAATCTCAACATAGATTCACCTCTCTTAGGTGAACCAACGCACAGCAGATCAGTTTCAAGGAAACGTTTCTCCTGAGTTTTAGATGAAGTCTTACTGCTTTTTCATACATATGCCGGTATTGGGCTAGAAATTCCAGTTTTGGGATTCTGCGCAGAAAGGGTTTGCAAACTGCTGATTCTGCATGGTGAATGAACGCACAGCAGAGCAGTTTCAAGGAAACCTTTCTCCTGAGTTTTACACGAAGTCTTACTGCTGTTTCGTACGTATACCCGTGTTGGGCTGGAAATGTTGGTTTTGGGATTCTGCACAGAAAGGTTTTGCAAACTGCTGATTCTGCATGGTGAATGAATGCACAGCAGAGCAGTTTCAAGGAAACGTTTCTCCTGAGTTTTACACGACGTCTTACTGCTGTTTCGTACATATACCCGTGTCGGGCTGGAAATGTTAATTTTGGGATTCTGCACAGAAAGGGTTTGCGAACTGCTGACTCCGCATATGAGTTTAACTCTGTCAGTTGAATGCACACATTGACAACCATTCAGTTTGATAGCTCCGTTTTGGTTTCAGAAGCAGATATTCCTCTGTACAGCCTATGATCCCATTCACTCGGGAGTATCCCAACGCAGCTCCTTAAAGAAACGTGTTTCTAACTCGCTGAATCTCAATATAGATTCAACTCTCTTTGGTGAACGAACGCACAGCAGATCAGTTTCAAGGAAATGTTTCTCCCGAGTTTTAGACAAAGTATTACTGCTGTTCCGTACATATGCCAGTATTGGTCTGGAAATTCCAATTTTGGGATTCTGCACAAAAAGGGTTTGCAAACTGCTGAATCCACACATGAGTTTAACGCTGTCACATGAATGCACATATTGACAACCAGTCACTTAGATAGGTCTGTTTTGGTTTTAGAAGCAGATATTTTTCTTTACAGCCTATGGTCCCATTCACTCGGGAATATCCCAACGCAGCTCTTAGAAAAACGTGTTTCTAACTCGCTGAATCTAAACATAGCTTCAACTCTCTTAGGTGAACGAAGGCACAGCAGATTAGTTCCATGGAAACGTTTCTCCTGAGTTTTAGACGAAGTCTTATTGCTGTTTCGTACATATACCCGTGTTGGGCTGGAAATGCCAATTTTGGGATTCTGCCCAGAAAGGGTTTGCAAACTGCTGATTCCACATGGTGAATGAACGCACAGCAGAGCAGTTTCAAGGAAACGATTCTCCTGAGTTTTACACGAAGTCTTACTGCCGTTTCGTACCTATACCCGTGTGGTCTGCAAATTCCAATTTTGGGATTCTGCACAGAAAGAGTTTGCAAACTGCTGATTCCGCATATGAGTTTAACTCTGTCAGTTGAATGCACACATTGACAACCAGTCACTTAGATAGCTCCGTTTTGGTTTTAGAAGCAGATATTTCCCTGTACAGCCGATGGTCCCATTCACTCGGGAATATCCCAACGCAGCTCCTAGAAAAACGTGTTTCTAACTCGCTGAATCTAAACATAGCTTCAACTCTGTTAGGTGAACGAAGGCACAGCAGATTAGTTCCATGGAAACCTTTCTCCTGAGTTTTAGACGAAGTCTTATTGCTGTTTCGTACATATACCCGTGTTGGGCTGGAAATGCCAATTTTGGGATTCTGCCCAGAAAGGGTTTGCAAAATGCTGAATCCACACATGAGTTTAACTCTGTCAGTTGAATGCACACATTGACAACCATTCAGTTAGAAAGCTCCGTTTTGGTTTTAGAAGCAGGTATTTCTCTGTACAGCATATCGTCCCATTCACTCGGGAATATCCCAACGCAGCTCCTAGAAGAAACGTGATGCTAACTCGCTGAATCTAAACAGATTCACCTCTCTTAGGTGTACCAACGCACAGCAGATCAGTTTCAAGGAAACGTTTCTCCTGAGTTTTAGACGAAGTCTTACTGCTTTTTCGTACGTATGCCGGTATTGGGCTAGAAATTCCAGTTTTGGGATTCTGCACGAAAAGTGTTTGCAAACTGCTGAATCTGCACATGAGTTTAACTCTGTCAGTTGAATGCACACATTGACAACCTCTCAGTTAGATAGCTCCGTTTTGTTTTTAGAAGCAGATATTTCTCTGTACTGTCTATGCTCCCATTCACTAGGGAATATCCTAATGCAGCTCCTAGAATAAACGTGTTTCTAACTCGCTGAATCTAAACATAGATTCAATTCTCTTAGGTGAATGAACGCACAGCAGAGCAGTTGCAAGGAAACGTTTCTCCTGAGTTTTACACGCAGTCTTACTGCTGTTTCGTACATATACCCGTGTTGGGCTGGAAATGCCAATTTTGGGATTCTGCCCAGAAAGGGTTTGCAAACTGCTGATTCCACATGGTGAATGAACGCACAGCAGAGCAGTTTCAAGGAAACGATTCTCCTGAGTTTTACACGAAGTCTTACTACCGTTTCGTACCTATACCCGTGTGGTCTGCAAATGCCAATTTTGGGATTCTGCACAGAAAGAGTTTGCAAACTGCTGATTCCGCATATGAGTTTAACTCTGTCAGTTGAATGCACACATTGACAACCATTCAGTTAGATAGCTCCGTTTTGGTTTTAGAAGCAGATATTTCTCTGTACAACCTTTGGTCCCATTCACTCGGGAATGACCCAACGCAGCTCCAGAAGAAACGTGTTTCTAACTCGCTGAATCTCAACATAGATTCACCTCTCTTAGGTGAACCAACGCACAGCAGATCAGTTTCAAGGAAACGTTTCTCCTGAGTTTTAGATGAAATCTTACTGCTGTTTCGTACATATGCCAGTATTGGGCTAGAAATTCCAGTTTTGGGATTCTGCAGAGAAAGGGTTTGCAATCTGCTGATTCCGCATGGCGAATGAACGCACAGCAGAGCAGTTTCAAGGAAACGTTTCTCCTGAGTTTTACACGAAGTCTTACTGCTGTTTCGTACATATACCCGTGTTGGGCTGGAAATGCCAATTTTGGGATTCTGCCCAGAAAGGGTTTGCAAACTGCTGATTCCACATGGTGAATGAACGCACAGCAGAGCAGTTTCAAGGAACCGTTTCTCCTGAGTTTTACACGAAGTCTTACTGCCGTTTCATACATATACCCGTGTTGGGCTGCAAATGCCAATTTTGGGATTCTGCACAGAAAGAGTTTGCAAACTGCTGATTCCGCATATGAGTTTAACTCTGTCAGTTGAATGCACACATTGACAACCATTCAGTTAGACAGCTTCGTTTTGTTTTTAGAAGCAGATATTTCTCTGTACAGCGTATGGTCCCATTCACTCGGGAATGTCCCAACGCAGCTCCTAGAAAAAACGTGTTTCTAACTCGCTGAATCTCAACATAGATTCACCTCTCTTAGGTGAACCAACGCACAGCAGATCAGTTTCAAGGAAACGTTTCTCCTGAGTTTTAGATGAAGTCTTACTGCTTTTTCATACATATGCCGGTATTGGGCTAGAAATTCCAGTTTTGGGATTCTGCGCAGAAAGGGTTTGCAAACTGCTGATTCTGCATGGTGAATGAACGCACAGCAGAGCAGTTTCAAGGAAACCTTTCTCCTGAGTTTTACACGAAGTCTTACTGCTGTTTCGTACGTATACCCGTGTTGGGCTGGAAATGTTGGTTTTGGGATTCTGCACAGAAAGGTTTTGCAAACTGCTGATTCTGCATGGTGAATGAATGCACAGCAGAGCAGTTTCAAGGAAACGTTTCTCCTGAGTTTTACACGACGTCTTACTGCTGTTTCGTACATATACCCGTGTCGGGCTGGAAATGTTAATTTTGGGATTCTGCACAGAAAGGGTTTGCGAACTGCTGACTCCGCATATGAGTTTAACTCTGTCAGTTGAATGCACACATTGACAACCATTCAGTTTGATAGCTCCGTTTTGGTTTCAGAAGCAGATATTCCTCTGTACAGCCTATGGTCCCATTCACTCGGGAGTATCCCAACGCAGCTCCTTAAAGAAACGTGTTTCTAACTCGCTGAATCTCAATATAGATTCAACTCTCTTTGGTGAACGAACGCACAGCAGATCAGTTTCAAGGAAATGTTTCTCCCGAGTTTTAGACAAAGTATTACTGCTGTTCCGTACATATGCCAGTATTGGTCTGGAAATTCCAATTTTGGGATTCTGCACAAAAAGGGTTTGCAAACTGCTGAATCCACACATGAGTTTAACGCTGTCACATGAATGCACATATTGACAACCAGTCACTTAGATAGGTCTGTTTTGGTTTTAGAAGCAGATATTTTTCTTTACAGCCTATGGTCCCATTCACTCGGGAATATCCCAACGCAGCTCCTAGAAAAACGTGTTTCTAACTCGCTGAATCTAAACATAGCTTCAACTCTCTTAGGTGAACGAAGGCACAGCAGATTAGTTCCATGGAAACGTTTCTCCTGAGTTTTAGACGAAGTCTTATTGCTGTTTCGTACATATACCCGTGTTGGGCTGGAAATGCCAATTTTGGGATTCTGCCCAGAAAGGGTTTGCAAACTGCTGATTCCACATGGTGAATGAACGCACAGCACAGCAGTTTCAAGGAAACGATTCTCCTGAGTTTTACACGAAGTCTTACTGCCGTTTCGTACCTATACCCGTGTGGTCTGCAAATTCCAATTTTGGGATTCTGCACAGAAAGAGTTTGCAAACTGCTGATTCCGCATATGAGTTTAACTCTGTCAGTTGAATGCACACATTGACAACCAGTCACTTAGATAGCTCCGTTTTGGTTTTAGAAGCAGATATTTCCCTGTACAGCCTATGGTCCCATTCACTCGGGAATATCCCAACGCAGCTCCTAGAAAAACGTGTTTCTAACTCGCTGAATCTAAACATAGCTTCAACTCTGTTAGGTGAACGAAGGCACAGCAGATTAGTTCCATGGAAACGTTTCTCCTGAGTTTTAGACGAAGTCTTATTGCTGTTTCGTACATATACCCGTGTTGGGCTGGAAATGCCAATTTTGGGATTCTGCCCAGAAACGGTTTGCAAACCGCTGATTCCACATGGTGAATGAACGCACAGCAGAGCAGTTTCAAGGAACCGTTTCTCCTGAGTTTTACACGAAGTCTTACTGCCGTTTCGTACATATACCCGTGTTGGGCTGCAAATGCCAATTTTGGGATTCTGCACAGAAAGAGTTTGCAAACTGCTGATTCCGCATATGAGTTTAACTCTGTCAGTTGAATGCACACATTGACAACCATTCAGTTATACAGCTTCGTTTTGGTTTTAGAAGCAGATATTTCTCTGTACAGCGTATGGTCCCATTCACTCAGGAATGTCCCAACGCAGCTCCTAGAAAAAACGTGTTTCTAACTCGCTGAATCTCAACATAGATTCACCTCTCTTAGGTGAACCAACGCACAGCAGATCAGTTTCAAGGAAACGTTTCTCCTGAGTTTTAGATGAAGTCTTACTGCTTTTTCATACATATGCCGGTATTGGGCTAGAAATTCCAGTTTTGGGATTCTGCCCAGAAAGGGTTTGCAAACTGCTGATTCTGCATGGTGAATGAACGCACAGCAGAGCAGTTTCAAGGAAACCTTTCTCCTGAGTTTTACACGAAGTCTTACTGCTGTTTCGTACATATACCCGTGTTGGGCTGGAAATGCTGGTTTTGGGATTCTGCACAGAAAGGTTTTGCAAACTGCTGATTCTGCATGGTGAATGAATGCACAGCAGAGCAGTTTCAAGGAAACGTTTCTCCTGAGTTTTACACGACGTCTTACTGCTGTTTCGTACATATACACGTGTCGGGCTGGAAATGTCAATTTTGGGATTCTGCACAGAAAGGGTTTGCGAACTGCTGACTCCGCATATGAGTTTAACTCTGTCAGTTGAATGCACACATTGACAACCATTCAGTTTGATAGCTCCGTTTTGGTTTCAGAAGCAGATATTCCTCTGTACAGCCTATGGTCCCATTCACTCGGGAATATCCCAACGCAGCTCCTAAAAGAAACGTGTTTCTAACTCGCTGAATCTCAATATAGATTCAACTCTCTTTGGTGAACGAACGCACAGCAGATAAGTTTCAAGGAAATGTATCTCCCGAGTTTTAGACAAAGTATTACTGCTGTTCCGTACATATGCCAGTATTGGTCTGGAAATTCCAATTTTGGGATTCTGCACAAAAAGGGTTTGCAAACTGCTGAATCCACACATGAGTTTAACGCTGTCACATGAATGCACGTATTGACAAGCAGTCACTTAGATAGGTCTGTTTTGGTTTTAGAAGCAGATATTATTCTTTACAGCCTATGGTCCCATTCACTCGGGAATATCCCAACGCAGCTCCTAGAAAAACGTGTTTCTAACTTGCTGAATCTAAACATAGCTTCAACTCTCTTAGGTGAACGAAGGCACAGCAGATTAGTTTCATGGAAACGTTTCTCCTGAGTTTTAGACGAAGTCTTACTGCTGTTTCGTACATATACCCGTGTTGGGCTGGAAATGCCAATTTTGGGATTCTGCCGAGAAAGGGTTTGCAAACTGCTGATTCCACATGGTGAATGAACGCACAGCAGAGCAGTTTCAAGGAAACGATTCTCCTGAGTTTTACACGAAGTCTTACTGCCGTTTCGTATATATACCCGTGTGGTCTGCAAATTCCAATTTTGGGATTCTGCACAGAAAGAGTTTGCAAACTGCTGATTCCGCATATGAGTTTAACTCTGTCAGTTGAATGCACACATTGACAACCAGTCACTTAGATAGCTCCGTTTTGGTTTTAGAAGCAGATATTTCCCTGTACAGCCTATGGTCCCATTCACTTGGGAATATCCCAACGCAGCTCCTAGAAAAACGTGTTTCTAACTCGCTGAATCGAAACATAGATTCAACTCTCTTAGGTGAACGAACGCACAGCAGGTAAGTTTCAGGGAAACGTTTCTCTTGAGTTTTAGACGAAGTCTTACTGCTGTTTCTTACATATGCCGGTATTGGGCTAGAAATTCCAGTTTTGGGATTCTGCCCAGAAAGGGTTTGCAAAATGCTGAATCCACACATGAGTTTAACTCTGTGAGTTGAATGCACACATTGACAACCATTCAGTTAGAAAGCTCCGTTTTGGTTTTAGAAGCAGGTATTTCTCTGTACAGCATATCGTCCCATTCACTCGGGAATATCCCAACGCAGCTCCTAGAAGAAACGTGATGCTAACTCGCTGAATCTAAACATAGATTCACCTCTCTTAGGTGTACCAACGCACAGCAGATCAGTTTCAAGGAAACGTTTCTCCTGAGTTTTAGACGAAGTCTTACTGCTTTTTCGTACGTATGCCGGTATTGGGCTAGAAATTCCAGTTTTGGGATTCTGCACGAAAAGTGTTTGCAAACTGCTGAATCTGCACATGAGTTTAACTCTGTCAGTTGAATGCACACATTGACAACCTCTCAGTTAGATAGCTCCGTTTTGTTTTTAGAAGCAGATATTTCTCTGTACTGTCTATGCTCCCATTCACTAGGGAATATCCTAATGCAGCTCCTAGAATAAACGTGTTTCTAACTCGCTGAATCTAAACAGATTCAACTCTCTTAGGTGAATGAACGCACAGCAGAGCAGTTGCAAGGAAACGTTTCTCCTGAGTTTTACACGCAGTCTTACTGCTGTTTCGTACATATACCCGTGTTGGTCTGGAAATGCCAGTTTTGGGATCCTGCACAGAAAGAGTTTGCAACCTGCTGAATCCACAAATGAGTTTACCTCTGTCAGTTGAATGCACACATTGACAACCATTCAGTTAGATAGCTCCGTTTTTGTTTTAGAAGCAGATATTTCTCTGTACAACCTTTGGTCCCATTCACTCGGGAATGACCCAACGCAGCTCCAGAAGAAACGTGTTTCTAACTCGCTGAATCTCAACATAGATTCACCTCTCTTAGGTGAACCAACGCACAGCAGATCAGTTTCAAGGAAACGTTTCTCCTGAGTTTTAGATGAAATCTTACTGCTGTTTCGTACATATGCCAGTATTGGGCTAGAAATTCCAGTTTTGGGATTCTGCAGAGAAAGTGTTTGCAATCTGCTGATTCCGCATGGCGAATGAACGCACAGAAGAGCAGTTTCAAGGAAACGTTTCTCCTGAGTTTTACACGAAGTCTTACTGCTGTTTCGTACATATACCCGTGTTGGGCTGGAAATGCCAATTTTGGGATTCTGCCCAGAAAGGGTTTGCAAACTGCTGATTCCACATGGTGAATGAACGCACAGCAGAGCAGTTTCAAGGAACCGTTTCTCCTGAGTTTTACACGAAGTCTTACTGCCGTTTCGTACATATACCCGTGTTGGGCTGCAAATGCCAATTTTGGGATTCTGCACAGAAAGAGTTTGCAAACTGCTGATTCCGCATATGAGTTTAACTCTGTCAGTTGAATGCACACATTGACAACCATTCAGTTAGACAGCTTCGTTTTGGTTTTAGAAGCAGATATTTCTCTGTACAGCGTATGGTCCCATTCACTCAGGAATGTCCCAACGCAGCTCCTAGAAAAAACGTGTTTCTAACTCGCTGAATCTCAACATAGATTCACCTCTCTTAGGTGAACCAACGCACAGCAGATCAGTTTCAAGGAAACGTTTCTCCTGAGTTTTAGATGAAGTCTTACTGCTTTTTCATACATATGCCGGTATTGGGCTAGAAATTCCAGTTTTGGGATTCTGCGCAGAAAGGGTTTGCAAACTGCTGATTCTGCATGGTGAATGAACGCACAGCAGAGCAGTTTCAAGGAAACCTTTCTCCTGAGTTTTACACGAAGTCTTACTGCTGTTTCGTACATATACCCGTGTTGGGCTGGAAATGCTGGTTTTGGGATTCTGCACAGAAAGGTTTTGCAAACTGCTGATTCTGCATGGTGAATGAATGCACAGCAGAGCAGTTTCAAGGAAACGTTTCTCCTGAGTTTTACACGACGTCTTACTGCTGTTTCGTACATATACCCGTGTCGGGCTGGAAATGTCAATTTTGGGATTCTGCACAGAAAGGGTTTGCGAACTGCTGACTCCGCATATGAGTTTAACTCTGTCAGTTGAATGCACACATTGACAACCATTCAGTTTGATAGCTCCGTTTTGGTTTCAGAAGCAGATATTCCTCTGTACAGCCTATGGTCCCATTCACTCGGGAATATCCCAACGCAGCTCCTAAAAGAAACGTGTTTCTAACTCGCTGAATCTCAATATAGATTCAACTCTCTTTGGTGAACGAACGCACAGCAGATAAGTTTCAAGGAAATGTATCTCCCGAGTTTTAGACAAAGTATTACTGCTGTTCCGTACATATGCCAGTATTGGTCTGGAAATTCCAATTTTGGGATTCTGCACAAAAAGGGTTTGCAAACTGCTGAATCCACACATGAGTTTAACGCTGTCACATGAATGCACGTATTGACAAGCAGTCACTTAGATAGGTCTGTTTTGGTTTTAGAAGCAGATATTATTCTTTACAGCCTATGGTCCCATTCACTCGGGAATATCCCAACGCAGTTCCTAGAAAAACGTGTTTCTAACTTGCTGAATCTAAACATAGCTTCAACTCTCTTAGGTGAACGAAGGCACAGCAGATTAGTTTCATGGAAACGTTTCTCCTGAGTTTTAGACGAAGTCTTACTGCTGTTTCGTACATATACCCGTGTTGGGCTGGAAATGCCAATTTTGGGATTCTGCCGAGAAAGGGTTTGCAAACTGCTGATTCCACATGGTGAATGAACGCACAGCAGAGCAGTTTCAAGGAAACGATTCTCCTGAGTTTTACACGAAGTCTTACTGCCGTTTCGTATCTATACCCGTGTGGTCTGCAAATTCCAATTTTGGGATTCTGCACAGAAAGAGTTTGCAAACTGCTGATTCCGCATATGAGTTTAACTCTGTCATGTGAATGCACACATTGACAACCAGTCACTTAGATAGCTCCGTTTTGGTTTTAGAAGCAGATATTTCCCTGTACAGCCTATGGTCCCATTCACTTGGGAATATCCCAACGCAGCTCCTAGAAAAACGTGTTTCTAACTCGCTGAATCGAAACATAGATTCAACTCTCTTAGGTGAACGAACGCACAGCAGGTAAGTTTCAGGGAAACGTTTCTCTTGAGTTTTAGACGAAGTCTTACTGCTGTTTCTTACATATGCCGGTATTGGGCTAGAAATTCCAGTTTTGGGATTCTGCCCAGAAAGGGTTTGCAAAATGCTGAATCCACACATGAGTTTAACTCTGTCAGTTGAATGCACACATTGACAACCATTCAGTTAGAAAGCTCCGTTTTGGTTTTAGAAGCAGGTATTTCTCTGTACAGCATATCGTCCCATTCACTCGGGAATATCCCAACGCAGCTCCTAGAAGAAACGTGATGCTAACTCGCTGAATCTAAACATAGATTCACCTCTCTTAGGTGTACCAACGCACAGCAGATCAGTTTCAAGGAAACGTTTCTCCTGAGTTTTAGACGAAGTCTTACTGCTTTTTCGTACGTATGCCGGTATTGGGCTAGAAATTCCAGTTTTGGGATTCTGCACGAAAAGTGTTTGCAAACTGCTGAATCTGCACATGAGTTTAACTCTGTCAGTTGAATGCACACATTGACAACCTCTCAGTTAGATAGCTCCGTTTTGTTTTTAGAAGCAGATATTTCTCTGTACTGTCTATGCTCCCATTCACTAGGGAATATCCTAATGCAGCTCCTAGAATAAACGTGTTTCTAACTCGCTGAATCTAAACAGATTCAACTCTCTTAGGTGAATCAACGCACAGCAGAGCAGTTGCAAGGAAACGTTTCTCCTGAGTTTTACACGCAGTCTTACTGCTGTTTCGTACATATACCCGTGTTGGGCTGGAAATGCCAGTTTTGGGATCCTGCACAGAAAGAGTTTGCAACCTGCTGAATCCACAAATGAGTTTACCTCTGTCAGTTGAATGCACACATTGACAACCATTCAGTTAGATAGCTCCGTTTTGGTTTTAGAAGCAGATATTTCTCTGTACAACCTTTGGTCCCATTCACTCGGGAATGACCCAACGCAGCTCCAGAAGAAACGTGTTTCTAACTCGCTGAATCTCAACATAGATTCACCTCTCTTAGGTGAACCAACGCACAGCAGATCAGTTTCAAGGAAACGTTTCTCCTGAGTTTTAGATGAAATCTTACTGCTGCTTCGTACATATGCCAGTATTGGGCTAGAAATTCCAGTTTTGGGATTCTGCAGAGAAAGTGTTTGCAATCTGCTGATTCCGCATGGCGAATGAACGCACAGCAGAGCAGTTTCAAGGAAACGTTTCTCCTGAGTTTTACACGAAGTCTTACTGCTGTTTCGTACATATATCCGTGTTGGGCTGGAAATGCCAATTTTGGGATTCTGCCCAGAAAGGGTTTGCAAACTGCTGATTCCACATGGTGAATGAACGCACAGCAGAGCAGTTTCAAGGAACCGTTTCTCCTGAGTTTTACACGAAGTCTTACTGCCGTTTCGTACATATACCCGTGTTGGGCTGCAAATGCCAATTTTGGGATTCTGCACAGAAAGAGTTTGCAAACTGCTGATTCCGCATATGAGTTTAACTCTGTCAGTTGAATGCACACATTGACAACCATTCAGTTAGACAGCTTCGTTTTGTTTTTAGAAGCAGATATTTCTCTGTACAGCGTATGGTCCCATTCACTCGGGAATGTCCCAACGCAGCTCCTAGAAAAAACGTGTTTCTAACTCGCTGAATCTCAACATAGATTCACCTCTCTTAGGTGAACCAACGCACAGCAGATCAGTTTCAAGGAAACGTTTCTCCTGAGTTTTAGATGAAGTCTTACTGCTTTTTCATACATATGCCGGTATTGGGCTAGAAATTCCAGTTTTGGGATTCTGCGCAGAAAGGGTTTGCAAACTGCTGATTCTGCATGGTGAATGAACGCACAGCAGAGCAGTTTCAAGGAAACCTTTCTCCTGAGTTTTACACGAAGTCTTACTGCTGTTTCGTACGTATACCCGTGTTGGGCTGGAAATGTTGGTTTTGGGATTCTGCACAGAAAGGTTTTGCAAACTGCTGATTCTGCATGGTGAATGAATGCACAGCAGAGCAGTTTCAAGGAAACGTTTCTCCTGAGTTTTACACGACGTCTTACTGCTGTTTCGTACATATACCCGTGTCGGGCTGGAAATGTTAATTTTGGGATTCTGCACAGAAAGGGTTTGCGAACTGCTGACTCCGCATATGAGTTTAACTCTGTCAGTTGAATGCACACATTGACAACCATTCAGTTTGATAGCTCCGTTTTGGTTTCAGAAGCAGATATTCCTCTGTACAGCCTATGGTCCCATTCACTCGGGAGTATCCCAACGCAGCTCCTTAAAGAAACGTGTTTCTAACTCGCTGAATCTCAATATAGATTCAACTCTCTTTGGTGAACGAACGCACAGCAGATCAGTTTCAAGGAAATGTTTCTCCCGAGTTTTAGACAAAGTATTACTGCTGTTCCGTACATATGCCAGTATTGGTCTGGAAATTCCAATTTTGGGATTCTGCACAAAAAGGGTTTGCAAACTGCTGAATCCACACATGAGTTTAACGCTGTCACATGAATGCACATATTGACAACCAGTCACTTAGATAGGTCTGTTTTGGTTTTAGAAGCAGATATTTTTCTTTACAGCCTATGGTCCCATTCACTCGGGAATATCCCAACGCAGCTCCTAGAAAAACGTGTTTCTAACTCGCTGAATCTAAACATAGCTTCAACTCTCTTAGGTGAACGAAGGCACAGCAGATTAGTTCCATGGAAACGTTTCTCCTGAGTTTTAGACGAAGTCTTATTGCTGTTTCGTACATATACCCGTGTTGGGCTGGAAATGCCAATTTTGGGATTCTGCCCAGAAAGGGTTTGCAAACTGCTGATTCCACATGGTGAATGAACGCACAGCACAGCAGTTTCAAGGAAACGATTCTCCTGAGTTTTACACGAAGTCTTACTGCCGTTTCGTACCTATACCCGTGTGGTCTGCAAATTCCAATTTTGGGATTCTGCACAGAAAGAGTTTGCAAACTGCTGATTCCGCATATGAGTTTAACTCTGTCAGTTGAATGCACACATTGACAACCAGTCACTTAGATAGCTCCGTTTTGGTTTTAGAAGCAGATATTTCCCTGTACAGCCTATGGTCCCATTCACTCGGGAATATCCCAACGCAGCTCCTAGAAAAACGTGTTTCTAACTCGCTGAATCTAAACATAGCTTCAACTCTGTTAGGTGAACGAAGGCACAGCAGATTAGTTCCATGGAAACGTTTCTCCTGAGTTTTAGACGAAGTCTTATTGCTGTTTCGTACATATACCCGTGTTGGGCTGGAAATGCCAATTTTGGGATTCTGCCCAGAAACGGTTTGCAAACCGCTGATTCCACATGGTGAATGAACGCACAGCAGAGCAGTTTCAAGGAACCGTTTCTCCTGAGTTTTACACGAAGTCTTACTGCCGTTTCGTACATATACCCGTGTTGGGCTGCAAATGCCAATTTTGGGATTCTGCACAGAAAGAGTTTGCAAACTGCTGATTCCGCATATGAGTTTAACTCTGTCAGTTGAATGCACACATTGACAACCATTCAGTTATACAGCTTCGTTTTGGTTTTAGAAGCAGATATTTCTCTGTACAGCGTATGGTCCCATTCACTCAGGAATGTCCCAACGCAGCTCCTAGAAAAAACGTGTTTCTAACTCGCTGAATCTCAACATAGATTCACCTCTCTTAGGTGAACCAACGCACAGCAGATCAGTTTCAAGGAAACGTTTCTCCTGAGTTTTAGATGAAGTCTTACTGCTTTTTCATACATATGCCGGTATTGGGCTAGAAATTCCAGTTTTGGGATTCTGCCCAGAAAGGGTTTGCAAACTGCTGATTCTGCATGGTGAATGAACGCACAGCAGAGCAGTTTCAAGGAAACCTTTCTCCTGAGTTTTACACGAAGTCTTACTGCTGTTTCGTACATATACCCGTGTTGGGCTGGAAATGCTGGTTTTGGGATTCTGCACAGAAAGGTTTTGCAAACTGCTGATTCTGCATGGTGAATGAATGCACAGCAGAGCAGTTTCAAGGAAACGTTTCTCCTGAGTTTTACACGACGTCTTACTGCTGTTTCGTACATATACACGTGTCGGGCTGGAAATGTCAATTTTGGGATTCTGCACAGAAAGGGTTTGCGAACTGCTGACTCCGCATATGAGTTTAACTCTGTCAGTTGAATGCACACATTGACAACCATTCAGTTTGATAGCTCCGTTTTGGTTTCAGAAGCAGATATTCCTCTGTACAGCCTATGGTCCCATTCACTCGGGAATATCCCAACGCAGCTCCTAAAAGAAACGTGTTTCTAACTCGCTGAATCTCAATATAGATTCAACTCTCTTTGGTGAACGAACGCACAGCAGATAAGTTTCAAGGAAATGTATCTCCCGAGTTTTAGACAAAGTATTACTGCTGTTCCGTACATATGCCAGTATTGGTCTGGAAATTCCAATTTTGGGATTCTGCACAAAAAGGGTTTGCAAACTGCTGAATCCACACATGAGTTTAACGCTGTCACATGAATGCACGTATTGACAAGCAGTCACTTAGATAGGTCTGTTTTGGTTTTAGAAGCAGATATTATTCTTTACAGCCTATGGTCCCATTCACTCGGGAATATCCCAACGCAGCTCCTAGAAAAACGTGTTTCTAACTTGCTGAATCTAAACATAGCTTCAACTCTCTTAGGTGAACGAAGGCACAGCAGATTAGTTTCATGGAAACGTTTCTCCTGAGTTTTAGACGAAGTCATACTGCTGTTTCGTACATATACCCGTGTTGGGCTGGAAATGCCAATTTTGGGATTCTGCCGAGAAAGGGTTTGCAAACTGCTGATTCCACATGGTGAATGAACGCACAGCAGAGCAGTTTCAAGGAAACGATTCTCCTGAGTTTTACACGAAGTCTTACTGCCGTTTCGTATATATACCCGTGTGGTCTGCAAATTCCAATTTTGGGATTCTGCACAGAAAGAGTTTGCAAACTGCTGATTCCGCATATGAGTTTAACTCTGTCAGTTGAATGCACACATTGACAACCAGTCACTTAGATAGCTCCGTTTTGGTTTTAGAAGCAGATATTTCCCTGTACAGCCTATGGTCCCATTCACTTGGGAATATCCCAACGCAGCTCCTAGAAAAACGTGTTTCTAACTCGCTGAATCGAAACATAGATTCAACTCTCTTAGGTGAACGAACGCACAGCAGGTAAGTTTCAGGGAAACGTTTCTCTTGAGTTTTAGACGAAGTCTTACTGCTGTTTCTTACATATGCCGGTATTGGGCTAGAAATTCCAGTTTTGGGATTCTGCCCAGAAAGGGTTTGCAAAATGCTGAATCCACACATGAGTTTAACTCTGTGAGTTGAATGCACACATTGACAACCATTCAGTTAGAAAGCTCCGTTTTGGTTTTAGAAGCAGGTATTTCTCTGTACAGCATATCGTCCCATTCACTCGGGAATATCCCAACGCAGCTCCTAGAAGAAACGTGATGCTAACTCGCTGAATCTAAACATAGATTCACCTCTCTTAGGTGTACCAACGCACAGCAGATCAGTTTCAAGGAAACGTTTCTCCTGAGTTTTAGACGAAGTCTTACTGCTTTTTCGTACGTATGCCGGTATTGGGCTAGAAATTCCAGTTTTGGGATTCTGCACGAAAAGTGTTTGCAAACTGCTGAATCTGCACATGAGTTTAACTCTGTCAGTTGAATGCACACATTGACAACCTCTCAGTTAGATAGCTCCGTTTTGTTTTTAGAAGCAGATATTTCTCTGTACTGTCTATGCTCCCATTCACTAGGGAATATCCTAATGCAGCTCCTAGAATAAACGTGTTTCTAACTCGCTGAATCTAAACAGATTCAACTCTCTTAGGTGAATGAACGCACAGCAGAGCAGTTGCAAGGAAACGTTTCTCCTGAGTTTTACACGCAGTCTTACTGCTGTTTCGTACATATACCCGTGTTGGTCTGGAAATGCCAGTTTTGGGATCCTGCACAGAAAGAGTTTGCAACCTGCTGAATCCACAAAT
Source organism: Aotus nancymaae (assembly GCF_030222135.1). Lineage (NCBI taxonomy): Eukaryota > Metazoa > Chordata > Mammalia > Primates > Aotidae > Aotus > Aotus nancymaae. The sequence continues at coordinate 512,803 of NW_026988555.1, forward strand.
GAGTTTACCTCTGTCAGTTGAATGCACACATTGACAACCATTCAGTTAGATAGCTCCGTTTTTGTTTTAGAAGCAGATATTTCTCTGTACAACCTTTGGTCCCATTCACTCGGGAATGACCCAACGCAGCTCCAGAAGAAACGTGTTTCTAACTCGCTGAATCTCAACATAGATTCACCTCTCTTAGGTGAACCAACGCACAGCAGATCAGTTTCAAGGAAACGTTTCTCCTGAGTTTTAGATGAAATCTTACTGCTGTTTCGTACATATGCCAGTATTGGGCTAGAAATTCCAGTTTTGGGATTCTGCAGAGAAAGTGTTTGCAATCTGCTGATTCCGCATGGCGAATGAACGCACAGCAGAGCAGTTTCAAGGAAACGTTTCTCCTGAGTTTTACACGAAGTCTTACTGCTGTTTCGTACATATACCCGTGTTGGGCTGGAAATGCCAATTTTGGGATTCTGCCCAGAAAGGGTTTGCAAACTGCTGATTCCACATGGTGAATGAACGCACAGCAGAGCAGTTTCAAGGAACCGTTTCTCCTGAGTTTTACACGAAGTCTTACTGCCGTTTCGTACATATACCCGTGTTGGGCTGCAAATGCCAATTTTGGGATTCTGCACAGAAAGAGTTTGCAAACTGCTGATTCCGCATATGAGTTTAACTCTGTCAGTTGAATGCACACATTGACAACCATTCAGTTAGACAGCTTCGTTTTGGTTTTAGAAGCAGATATTTCTCTGTACAGCGTATGGTCCCATTCACTCAGGAATGTCCCAACGCAGCTCCTAGAAAAAACGTGTTTCTAACTCGCTGAATCTCAACATAGATTCACCTCTCTTAGGTGAACCAACGCACAGCAGATCAGTTTCAAGGAAACGTTTCTCCTGAGTTTTAGATGAAGTCTTACTGCTTTTTCATACATATGCCGGTATTGGGCTAGAAATTCCAGTTTTGGGATTCTGCGCAGAAAGGGTTTGCAAACTGCTGATTCTGCATGGTGAATGAACGCACAGCAGAGCAGTTTCAAGGAAACCTTTCTCCTGAGTTTTACACGAAGTCTTACTGCTGTTTCGTACATATACCCGTGTTGGGCTGGAAATGCTGGTTTTGGGATTCTGCACAGAAAGGTTTTGCAAACTGCTGATTCTGCATGGTGAATGAATGCACAGCAGAGCAGTTTCAAGGAAACGTTTCTCCTGAGTTTTACACGACGTCTTACTGCTGTTTCGTACATATACCCGTGTCGGGCTGGAAATGTCAATTTTGGGATTCTGCACAGAAAGGGTTTGCGAACTGCTGACTCCGCATATGAGTTTAACTCTGTCAGTTGAATGCACACATTGACAACCATTCAGTTTGATAGCTCCGTTTTGGTTTCAGAAGCAGATATTCCTCTGTACAGCCTATGGTCCCATTCACTCGGGAATATCCCAACGCAGCTCCTAAAAGAAACGTGTTTCTAACTCGCTGAATCTCAATATAGATTCAACTCTCTTTGGTGAACGAACGCACAGCAGATAAGTTTCAAGGAAATGTATCTCCCGAGTTTTAGACAAAGTATTACTGCTGTTCCGTACATATGCCAGTATTGGTCTGGAAATTCCAATTTTGGGATTCTGCACAAAAAGGGTTTGCAAACTGCTGAATCCACACATGAGTTTAACGCTGTCACATGAATGCACGTATTGACAAGCAGTCACTTAGATAGGTCTGTTTTGGTTTTAGAAGCAGATATTATTCTTTACAGCCTATGGTCCCATTCACTCGGGAATATCCCAACGCAGTTCCTAGAAAAACGTGTTTCTAACTTGCTGAATCTAAACATAGCTTCAACTCTCTTAGGTGAACGAAGGCACAGCAGATTAGTTTCATGGAAACGTTTCTCCTGAGTTTTAGACGAAGTCTTACTGCTGTTTCGTACATATACCCGTGTTGGGCTGGAAATGCCAATTTTGGGATTCTGCCGAGAAAGGGTTTGCAAACTGCTGATTCCACATGGTGAATGAACGCACAGCAGAGCAGTTTCAAGGAAACGATTCTCCTGAGTTTTACACGAAGTCTTACTGCCGTTTCGTATCTATACCCGTGTGGTCTGCAAATTCCAATTTTGGGATTCTGCACAGAAAGAGTTTGCAAACTGCTGATTCCGCATATGAGTTTAACTCTGTCATGTGAATGCACACATTGACAACCAGTCACTTAGATAGCTCCGTTTTGGTTTTAGAAGCAGATATTTCCCTGTACAGCCTATGGTCCCATTCACTTGGGAATATCCCAACGCAGCTCCTAGAAAAACGTGTTTCTAACTCGCTGAATCGAAACATAGATTCAACTCTCTTAGGTGAACGAACGCACAGCAGGTAAGTTTCAGGGAAACGTTTCTCTTGAGTTTTAGACGAAGTCTTACTGCTGTTTCTTACATATGCCGGTATTGGGCTAGAAATTCCAGTTTTGGGATTCTGCCCAGAAAGGGTTTGCAAAATGCTGAATCCACACATGAGTTTAACTCTGTCAGTTGAATGCACACATTGACAACCATTCAGTTAGAAAGCTCCGTTTTGGTTTTAGAAGCAGGTATTTCTCTGTACAGCATATCGTCCCATTCACTCGGGAATATCCCAACGCAGCTCCTAGAAGAAACGTGATGCTAACTCGCTGAATCTAAACATAGATTCACCTCTCTTAGGTGTACCAACGCACAGCAGATCAGTTTCAAGGAAACGTTTCTCCTGAGTTTTAGACGAAGTCTTACTGCTTTTTCGTACGTATGCCGGTATTGGGCTAGAAATTCCAGTTTTGGGATTCTGCACGAAAAGTGTTTGCAAACTGCTGAATCTGCACATGAGTTTAACTCTGTCAGTTGAATGCACACATTGACAACCTCTCAGTTAGATAGCTCCGTTTTGTTTTTAGAAGCAGATATTTCTCTGTACTGTCTATGCTCCCATTCACTAGGGAATATCCTAATGCAGCTCCTAGAATAAACGTGTTTCTAACTCGCTGAATCTAAACAGATTCAACTCTCTTAGGTGAATCAACGCACAGCAGAGCAGTTGCAAGGAAACGTTTCTCCTGAGTTTTACACGCAGTCTTACTGCTGTTTCGTACATATACCCGTGTTGGGCTGGAAATGCCAGTTTTGGGATCCTGCACAGAAAGAGTTTGCAACCTGCTGAATCCACAAATGAGTTTACCTCTGTCAGTTGAATGCACACATTGACAACCATTCAGTTAGATAGCTCCGTTTTGGTTTTAGAAGCAGATATTTCTCTGTACAACCTTTGGTCCCATTCACTCGGGAATGACCCAACGCAGCTCCAGAAGAAACGTGTTTCTAACTCGCTGAATCTCAACATAGATTCACCTCTCTTAGGTGAACCAACGCACAGCAGATCAGTTTCAAGGAAACGTTTCTCCTGAGTTTTAGATGAAATCTTACTGCTGCTTCGTACATATGCCAGTATTGGGCTAGAAATTCCAGTTTTGGGATTCTGCAGAGAAAGTGTTTGCAATCTGCTGATTCCGCATGGCGAATGAACGCACAGCAGAGCAGTTTCAAGGAAACGTTTCTCCTGAGTTTTACACGAAGTCTTACTGCTGTTTCGTACATATATCCGTGTTGGGCTGGAAATGCCAATTTTGGGATTCTGCCCAGAAAGGGTTTGCAAACTGCTGATTCCACATGGTGAATGAACGCACAGCAGAGCAGTTTCAAGGAACCGTTTCTCCTGAGTTTTACACGAAGTCTTACTGCCGTTTCGTACATATACCCGTGTTGGGCTGCAAATGCCAATTTTGGGATTCTGCACAGAAAGAGTTTGCAAACTGCTGATTCCGCATATGAGTTTAACTCTGTCAGTTGAATGCACACATTGACAACCATTCAGTTAGACAGCTTCGTTTTGTTTTTAGAAGCAGATATTTCTCTGTACAGCGTATGGTCCCATTCACTCGGGAATGTCCCAACGCAGCTCCTAGAAAAAACGTGTTTCTAACTCGCTGAATCTCAACATAGATTCACCTCTCTTAGGTGAACCAACGCACAGCAGATCAGTTTCAAGGAAACGTTTCTCCTGAGTTTTAGATGAAGTCTTACTGCTTTTTCATACATATGCCGGTATTGGGCTAGAAATTCCAGTTTTGGGATTCTGCGCAGAAAGGGTTTGCAAACTGCTGATTCTGCATGGTGAATGAACGCACAGCAGAGCAGTTTCAAGGAAACCTTTCTCCTGAGTTTTACACGAAGTCTTACTGCTGTTTCGTACGTATACCCGTGTTGGGCTGGAAATGTTGGTTTTGGGATTCTGCACAGAAAGGTTTTGCAAACTGCTGATTCTGCATGGTGAATGAATGCACAGCAGAGCAGTTTCAAGGAAACGTTTCTCCTGAGTTTTACACGACGTCTTACTGCTGTTTCGTACATATACCCGTGTCGGGCTGGAAATGTTAATTTTGGGATTCTGCACAGAAAGGGTTTGCGAACTGCTGACTCCGCATATGAGTTTAACTCTGTCAGTTGAATGCACACATTGACAACCATTCAGTTTGATAGCTCCGTTTTGGTTTCAGAAGCAGATATTCCTCTGTACAGCCTATGGTCCCATTCACTCGGGAATATCCCAACGCAGCTCCTTAAAGAAACGTGTTTCTAACTCGCTGAATCTCAATATAGATTCAACTCTCTTTGGTGAACGAACGCACAGCAGATCAGTTTCAAGGAAATGTTTCTCCCGAGTTTTAGACAAAGTATTACTGCTGTTCCGTACATATGCCAGTATTGGTCTGGAAATTCCAATTTTGGGATTCTGCACAAAAAGGGTTTGCAAACTGCTGAATCCACACATGAGTTTAACGCTGTCACATGAATGCACATATTGACAACCAGTCACTTAGATAGGTCTGTTTTGGTTTTAGAAGCAGATATTTTTCTTTACAGCCTATGGTCCCATTCACTCGGGAATATCCCAACGCAGCTCCCAGAAAAACGTGTTTCTAACTCGCTGAATCTAAACATAGCTTCAACTCTCTTAGGTGAACGAAGGCACAGCAGATTAGTTCCATGGAAACGTTTCTCCTGAGTTTTAGACGAAGTCTTACTGCTGTTTCTTATATATGCCGGTATTGGGCTAGAAATTCCAGTTTTGGGATTCTGCCCAGAAAGGGTTTGCAAAATGCTGAATCCACACATGAGTTTAACTCTGTCAGTTGAATGCACACATTGACAACCATTCAGTTAGAAAGCTCCGTTTTGGTTTTAGAAGCAGGTATTTCTCTGTACAGCATATCGTCCCATTCACTCGGGAATATCCCAACGCAGCTCCTAGAAGAAACGTGATGCTAACTCGCTGAATCTAAACATAGATTCACCTCTCTTAGGTGTACCAACGCACAGCAGATCAGTTTCAAGGAAACGTTTCTCCTGAGTTTTAGACGAAGTCTTACTGCTTTTTCGTACGTATGCCGGTATTGGGCTAGAAATTCCAGTTTTGGGATTCTGCACGAAAAGTGTTTGCAAACTGCTGAATCCACACATGAGTTTAACGCTGTCACATGAATGCACATATTGACAACCAGTCACTTAGATAGGTCTGTTTTGGTTTTAGAAGCAGATATTTCTCTTTACAGCCTATGGTCCCATTCACTCGGGAATATCCCAACGCAGCTCGCAGAAAAAAGTGTTTCTAACTTGCTGAATCTAAACATAGCTTCAACTCTCTTAGGTGAACGAAGGCACAGCAGATTAGTTTCAAGGAAACGTTTCTCCTGAGTTTTAAACGAAGTCTTACTGCTGTTTCGTACATATGCCGGTGTTGGGCTGCAAATGCCACTTTTGGGATTCTGCACAGAAAGGGTTTGCAAACTGATGATTCCGCATATGAGTTTAACTCTGTCAGGTGAATGCACACATTGACAACCATTCAGTTTGATAGCTCCGTTTTGGTTTCAGAAGCAGATATTTCTCTGTACAACCTATGGTCCCATTCACTCGGGAATATTCCAACGCAGCTCCTAGAAGAAACGTGTTTCTAACTCGCTGAATCTCAACATAGATTCAACTCTCTTTGGTGAACGAAGGCACAGCAGATCCGTTTCAGGGAAATGTTTCTCCCGAATTTCAGACAAAGTATTACTGCTGTTCCGTACATATGCCAGTATTGGTCTGGCAATTCCAATTTTGGGATTCTGCACTGAAAGGGTTTGCAAACTGCTGAATCCGCACATGAGTTTAACTCTGTCACATGAATGCACACATTGACAACCAGTCACTTAGATAGCTCCGTTTTGGTTTTAGAAGCAGATATTTCCCTGTACAGCCTATGGTCCCATTCACTTGGGATTATCCCAACGCAGCTCCTAGAAAAACGTGTTTCTAACTCGCTGAATCGAAACATAGATTCAACTCTCTTAGGTGAACGAACGCACAGCAGGTAAGTTTCAGGGAAACGTTTCTCTTGAGTTTTAGACGAAGTCTTACTGCTGTTTCTTACATATGCCGGTATTGGGCTAGAAATTCCAGTTTTGGGATTCTGCCCAGAAAGGGTTTGCAAAATGCTGAATCCACACATGAGTTTAACTCTGTCAGTTGAATGCACACATTGACAACCATTCAGTTAGAAAGCTCCGTTTTGGTTTTAGAAGCAGGTATTTCTCTGTACAGCATATCGTCCCATTCACTCGGGAATATCCCAACGCAGCTCCTAGAAGAAACGTGATGCTAACTCGCTGAATCTAAACATAGATTCACCTCTCTTAGGTGTACCAACGCACAGCAGATCAGTTTCAAGGAAACGTTTCTCCTGAGTTTTAGACGAAGTCTTACTGCTTTTTCGTACGTATGCCGGTATTGGGCTAGAAATTCCAGTTTTGGGATTCTGCACGAAAAGTGTTTGCAAACTGCTGAATCTGCACATGAGTTTAACTCTGTCAGTTGAATGCACACATTGACAACCTCTCAGTTAGATAGCTCCGTTTTGTTTTTAGAAGCAGATATTTCTCTGTACTGTCTATGCTCCCATTCACTAGGGAATATCCTAATGCAGCTCCTAGAATAAACGTGTTTCTAACTCGCTGAATCTAAACATAGATTCAATTCTCTTAGGTGAATGAACGCACAGCAGAGCAGTTGCAAGGAAACGTTTCTCCTGAGTTTTACACGCAGTCTTACTGCTGTTTCGTACATATACCCGTGTTGGGCTGGAAATGCCAATTTTGGGATTCTGCCCAGAAAGGGTTTGCAAACTGCTGATTCCACATGGTGAATGAACGCACAGCAGAGCAGTTTCAAGGAAACGATTCTCCTGAGTTTTACACGAAGTCTTACTACCGTTTCGTACCTATACCCGTGTGGTCTGCAAATGCCAATTTTGGGATTCTGCAAAGAAAGAGTTTGCAAACTGCTGATTCCGCATATGAGTTTAACTCTGTCAGTTGAATGCACACATTGACAACCATTCAGTTAGATAGCTCCGTTTTGGTTTTAGAAGCAGATATTTCTCTGTACAACCTTTGGTCCCATTCACTCGGGAATGACCCAACGCAGCTCCAGAAGAAACGTGTTTCTAACTCGCTGAATCTCAACATAGATTCACCTCTCTTAGGTGAACCAACGCACAGCAGATCAGTTTCAAGGAAACGTTTCTCCCGAGTTTTAGATGAAGTCTTACTGCTGTTTCGTACATATGCCGGTATTGGGCTAGAAATTCCAGTTTTGGGATTCTGCAGAGAAAGGGTTTGCAAACTGCTGATTCCGCATGGCGAATGAACGGACAGCAGAGCAGTTTCAAGGAAACGTTTCTCCTGAGTTTTACACGAAGTCTTACTGCTGTTTCGTACATATACCCGTGTTGGGCTGGAAATGCCAATTTTGGGATTCTGCCCAGAAAGGGTTTGCAAACTGCTGATTCCACATGGTGAATGAACGCACAGCACAGCAGTTTCAAGGAAACGTTTCTCCTGAGTTTTACACGAAGTCTTACTGCTGTTTCGTACATATACCCGTGTTGGGCTGCAAATGCCAATTTTGGGATTCTGCACAGAAAGAGTTTGCAAACTGCTGATTCCGCATATGAGTTTAATTCTCTCAGTTGAATGCACACATTGACAACCATTCAGTTTGATAGCTCCGTTTTGGTTTCAGAAGCAGATATTTCTCTGTACAGCCTATGGTCCCATTCACTCGTTAATATCCCAACGCAGCTCCTAGAAGAAACGTGTTTCTAACTCGCTGAATCTCAACATAGATTCAACTCTCTTTGTTGAATGAACGCACAGCAGATCAGTTTCAAGGAAATGTTTCTCCCGAGTTTTAGACAAAGTATTACTGCTGTTCCGTACATATGCCAGTATTGGTCTGGAAATTCCAATTTTGGGATTCTGCACAGAAAGGGTTTGTAAACTGCTGAATGCACACATGAGTTTAACTCTGTCACATGAATGCACATATTGACAACCAGTCACTTAGATAGCTCTGTTTTGGGTGTAGAAGTAGATATTTCCCTTTACAGCCTATGGTCCCATTCACTCGGGAATATCCCAACGCAGCTCCTAAAAGAAACGTGATGCTAACTCGCTGAATCTCAACATAGTTTCACCTCTCTTACGTGAACCAACGCAGAGCAGATCAGTTTCAAGGAAACGTTTCTCCTGAGTTTTAGACGAAGTCTTACTGCTGTTTCGTTCATATGCCGATATTGGGCTAGAAATTCCAGTTTTGGGATTCTGCACGAAAAGGGTTTGCAAACTGCTGATTCCACATGGTGAATGAACGCACAGCAGAGCAGTTTCAAGGAAACGTTTCTCCTGCGTTTTACACGAAGTCTTACTGCTGTTTCATGCATATACCCGTGTTGGGCTGGAAATGCTGGTTTTGGGCTTCTGCACAGAAAGGGTTTGCAAACTGCTGATTCAGCATGGTGAATGATCGCACAGCAGAGCAGTTTCAAGGAAACGTTTCTCCTGAGTTTTACACGAAGTCTTACTGCTGTTTCGTACATATACCCGTGTCGGGCTGGAAATGTCAATTTTGGCATTCTGCACAGAAAGGGTTTGCGAACTGCTGACTCCGCATATGAGTTTAACTCTGTCAGTTGAATGCACACATTGACAACCATTCAGTTTGATAGCTCCGTTTTGGTTTCAGAAGCAGATATTCCTCTGTACAGCCTATGGTCCCATTCACTCGGGAATATCCCAACGCAGCTCCTAAAAGAAACGTGTTTCTAACTCGCTGAATCTCAATATAGATTCAACTCTCTTTGGTGAACGAACGCACAGCAGATCAGTTTCAAGGAAATGTTTCTCCCGAGTTTTAGACAAAGTATTACTGCTGTTCCGTACATATGCCAGTATTGGTCTGGAAATTCCAATTTTGGGATTCTGCACAAAAAGGGTTTGCAAACTGCTGAATCCACACATGAGTTTAACGCTGTCACATGAATGCACATATTGACAAGCAGTCACTTAGATAGGTCTGTTTTGGTTTTAGAAGCAGATATTTCTCTTTACAGCCAATGGTCCCATTCACTCGGGAATATCCCAACGCAGCTCCCAGAAAAACGTGTTTCTAACTTGCTGAATCTAAACATAGCTTCAACTCTCTTAGGTGAACGAAGGCACAGCAGATTAGTTTCAAGGAAGCGTTTCTCCTGAGTTTTAGATGAAGTCTTACTGCTGTTTCGTACATATGCCGGTGTTGGGCTGCAAATGCCAATTTTGGGATTCTGCACAGAAAGGGTTTTCAAACTGGTGATTCCGCATATGAGTTTAACTCTGTCAGGTGAATGCACACATTGACAACCATTCAGTTTTATAGCTCCGTTTTGGTTTCAGAAGCAGATATTTCTCTGTTCAGCCTATGGTCCCATTCACTCGGGAATATTCCAACGCAGCTCCTAGAAGAAACGTGTTTCTAACTCGCTGAATCTCAACATAGATTCAACTCTCTTTGGTGAACGAAGGCACAGCAGATCCGTTTCAGGGAAATGTTTCTCCCGAATTTCAGACAAAGTATTACTGCTGTTCCGTACATATGCCAGTATTGGTCTGGCAATTCCAATTTTGGGATTCTGCACAGAAAGGGTTTGCAAACTGCTGAATCCGCACATGAGTTTAACTCTGTCACATGAATGCACACATTGACAACCAGTCACTTAGATAGCTCCGTTTTGGTTTTAGAAGCAGATATTTCCCTGTACAGCCTATGGTCCCATTCACTTGGGAATATCCCAACGCAGCTCCTAGAAAAACGTGTTTCTAACTCGCTGAATCGAAACATAGATTCAACTCTCTTAGGTGAACGAACGCACAGCAGGTAAGTTTCAGGGAAACGTTTCTCTTGAGTTTTAGACGAAGTCTTACTGCTGTTTCTTACATATGCCGGTATTGGGCTAGAAATTCCAGTTTTGGGATTCTGCCCAGAAAGGGTTTGCAAAATGCTGAATCCACACATGAGTTTAACTCTGTCAGTTGAATGCACACATTGACAACCATTCAGTTAGAAAGCTCCGTTTTGGTTTTAGAAGCAGGTATTTCTCTGTACAGCATACCGTCCCATTCACTCGGGAATATCCCAACGCAGCTCCTAGAAGAAACGTGATGCTAACTCGCTGAATCTAAACATAGATTCACCTCTCTTAGGTGTACCAACGCACAGCAGATCAGTTTCAAGGAAACGTTTCTCCTGAGTTTTAGACGAAGTCTTACTGCTTTTTCGTACGAAGGCCGGTATTGGGCTAGAAATTCCAGTTTTGGGATTCTGCACGAAAAGTGTTTGCAAACTGCTGAATCTGCACATGAGTTTAACTCTGTCAGTTGAATGCACACATTGACAACCTCTCAGTTAGATAGCTCCGTTTTGTTTTTAGAAGCAGATATTTCTCTGTACTGTCTATGCTCCCATTCACTAGGGAATATCCTAATGCAGCTCCTAGAATAAACGTGTTTCTAACTCGCTGAATCTAAACAGATTCAACTCTCTTAGGTGAATCAACGCACAGCAGAGCAGTTGCAAGGAAACGTTTCTCCTGAGTTTTACACGCAGTCTTACTGCTGTTTCATACATATACCCGTGTTGGGCTGGAAATGCCAGTTTTGGGATCCTGCACAGAAAGAGTTTGCAACCTGCTGAATCCACAAATGAGTTTACCTCTGTCAGTTGAATGCACACATTGACAACCATTCAGTTAGATAGCTCCGTTTTTGTTTTAGAAGCAGATATTTCTCTGTACAACCTTTGGTCCCATTCACTCGGGAATGACCCAACGCAGCTCCAGAAGAAACGTGTTTCTAACTCGCTGAATCTGAACATAGATTCACCTCTCTTAGGTGAACCAACGCACAGCAGATCAGTTTCAAGGAAACGTTTCTCCTGAGTTTTAGATGAAATCTTACTGCTGTTTCGTACATATGCCAGTATTGGGCTAGAAATTCCAGTTTTGGGATTCTGCAGAGAAAGGGTTTGCAATCTGCTGATTCCGCATGGCGAATGAACGCACAGCAGAGCAGTTTCAAGGAAACGTTTCTCCTGAGTTTTACACGAAGTCTTACTGCTGTTTCGTACATATACCCGTGTTGGGCTGGAAATGCCAATTTTGGGATTCTGCCCAGAAAGGGTTTGCAAACTGCTGATTCCACATGGTGAATGAACGCACAGCAGAGCAGTTTCAAGGAACCGTTTCTCCTGAGTTTTACACGAAGTCTTACTGCCGTTTCGTACATATACCCGTGTTGGGCTGCAAATGCCAATTTTGGGATTCTGCACAGAAAGAGTTTGCAAACTGCTGATTCCGCATATGAGTTTAACTCTGTCAGTTGAATGCACACATTGACAACCATTCAGTTAGACAGCTTCGTTTTGTTTTTAGAAGCAGATATTTCTCTGTACAGCGTATGGTCCCATTCACTCGGGAATGTCCCAACGCAGCTCCTAGAAAAAACGTGTTTCTAACTCGCTGAATCTCAACATAGATTCACCTCTCTTAGGTGAACCAACGCACAGCAGATCAGTTTCAAGGAAACGTTTCTCCTGAGTTTTAGATGAAGTCTTACTGCTTTTTCATACATATGCCGGTATTGGGCTAGAAATTCCAGTTTTGGGATTCTGCGCAGAAAGGGTTTGCAAACTGCTGATTCTGCATGGTGAATGAACGCACAGCAGAGCAGTTTCAAGGAAACCTTTCTCCTGAGTTTTACACGAAGTCTTACTGCTGTTTCGTACATATACCCGTGTTGGGCTGGAAATGCTGGTTTTGGGATTCTGCACAGAAAGGTTTTGCAAACTGCTGATTCTGCATGGTGAATGAATGCACAGCAGAGCAGTTTCAAGGAAACGTTTCTCCTGAGTTTTACACGACGTCTTACTGCTGTTTCGTACATATACCCGTGTCGGGCTGGAAATGTCAATTTTGGGATTCTGCACAGAAAGGGTTTGCGAACTGCTGACTCCGCATATGAGTTTAACTCTGTCAGTTGAATGCACACATTGACAACCATTCAGTTTGATAGCTCCGTTTTGGTTTCAGAAGCAGATATTCCTCTGTACAGCCTATGGTCCCATTCACTCGGGAATATCCCAATGCAGCTCCTAAAAGAAACGTGTTTCTAACTCGCTGAATCTCAATATAGATTCAACTCTCTCTGGTGAACGAACGCACAGCAGATAAGTTTCAAGGAAATGTATCTCCCGAGTTTTAGACAAAGTATTACTGCTGTTCCGTACATATGCCAGTATTGGTCTGGAAATTCCAATTTTGGGATTCTGCACAAAAAGGGTTTGCAAACTGCTGAATCCACACATGAGTTTAACGCTGTCACATGAATGCACGTATTGACAAGCAGTCACTTAGATAGGTCTGTTTTGGTTTTAGAAGCAGATATTATTCTTTACAGCCTATGGTCCCATTCACTCGGGAATATCCCAACGCAGCTCCTAGAAAAACGTGTTTCTAACTTGCTGAATCTAAACATAGCTTCAACTCTCTTAGGTGAACGAAGGCACAGCAGATTAGTTTCATGGAAACGTTTCTCCTGAGTTTTAGACGAAGTCTTACTGCTGTTTCGTACATATACCCGTGTTGGGCTGGAAATGCCAATTTTGGGATTCTGCCGAGAAAGGGTTTGCAAACTGCTGATTCCACATGGTGAATGAACGCACAGCAGAGCAGTTTCAAGGAAACGATTCTCCTGAGTTTTACACGAAGTCTTACTGCCGTTTCGTATCTATACCCGTGTGGTCTGCAAATTCCAATTTTGGGATTCTGCACAGAAAGAGTTTGCAAACTGCTGATTCCGCATATGAGTTTAACTCTGTCAGTTGAATGCACACATTGACAACCAGTCACTTAGATAGCTCCGTTTTGGTTTTAGAAGCAGATATTTCCCTGTACAGCCTATGGTCCCATTCACTTGGGAATATCCCAACGCAGCTCCTAGAAAAACGTGTTTCTAACTCGCTGAATCGAAACATAGATTCAACTCTCTTAGGTGAACGAACGCACAGCAGGTAAGTTTCAGGGAAACGTTTCTCTTGAGTTTTAGACGAAGTCTTACTGCTGTTTCTTACATATGCCGGTATTGGGCTAGAAATTCCAGTTTTGGGATTCTGCCCAGAAAGGGTTTGCAAAATGCTGAATCCACACATGAGTTTAACTCTGTCAGTTGAATGCACACATTGACAACCATTCAGTTAGAAAGCTCCGTTTTGGTTTTAGAAGCAGGTATTTCTCTGTACAGCATATCGTCCCATTCACTCGGGAATATCCCAACGCAGCTCCTAGAAGAAACGTGATGCTAACTCGCTGAATCTAAGCATAGATTCACCTCTCTTAGGTGTACCAACGCACAGCAGATCAGTTTCAAGGAAACGTTTCTCCTGAGTTTTAGACGAAGTCTTACTGCTTTTTCGTACGTATGCCGGTATTGGGCTAGAAATTCCAGTTTTGGGATTCTGCACGAAAAGTGTTTGCAAACTGCTGAATCTGCACATGAGTTTAACTCTGTCAGTTGAATGCACACATTGACAACCTCTCAGTTAGATAGCTCCGTTTTGTTTTTAGAAGCAGATATTTCTCTGTACTGTCTATGCTCCCATTCACTAGGGAATATCCTAATGCAGCTCCTAGAAAAAACGTGTTTCTAACTCGCTGAATCTAAACAGATTCAACTCTCTTAGGTGAATCAACGCACAGCAGAGCAGTTGCAAGGAAACGTTTCTCCTGAGTTTTACACGCAGTCTTACTGCTGTTTCATACATATACCCATGTTGGGCTGGAAATGCCAGTTTTGGGATCCTGCACAGAAAGAGTTTGCAACCTGCTGAATCCACAAATGAGTTTACCTCTGTCAGTTGAATGCACACATTGACAACCATTCAGTTAGATAGCTCCGTTTTTGTTTTAGAAGCAGATATTTCTCTGTACAACCTTTGGTCCCATTCACTCGGGAATGACCCAACGCAGCTCCAGAAGAAACGTGTTTCTAACTCGCTGAATCTCAACATAGATTCACCTCTCTTAGGTGAACCAACGCACAGCAGATCAGTTTCAAGGAAACGTTTCTCCTGAGTTTTAGATGAAATCTTACTGCTGTTTCGTACATATGCCAGTATTGGGCTAGAAATTCCAGTTTTGGGATTCTGCAGAGAAAGGGTTTGCAATCTGCTGATTCCGCATGGCGAATGAACGCACAGCAGAGCAGTTTCAAGGAAACGTTTCTCCTGAGTTTTACACGAAGTCTTACTGCTGTTTCGTACATATACCCGTGTTGGGCTGGAAATGCCAATTTTGGGATTCTGCCCAGAAAGGGTTTGCAAACTGCTGATTCCACATGGTGAATGAACGCACAGCAGAGCAGTTTCAAGGAACCGTTTCTCCTGAGTTTTACACGAAGTCTTACTGCCGTTTCGTACATATACCCGTGTTGGGCTGCAAATGCCAATTTTGGGATTCTGCACAGAAAGAGTTTGCAAACTGCTGATTCCGCATATGAGTTTAACTCTGTCAGTTGAATGCACACATTGACAACCATTCAGTTAGACAGCTTCGTTTTGTTTTTAGAAGCAGATATTTCTCTGTACAGCGTATGGTCCCATTCACTCGGGAATGTCCCAACGCAGCTCCTAGAAAAAACGTGTTTCTAACTCGCTGAATCTCAACATAGATTCACCTCTCTTAGGTGAACCAACGCACAGCAGATCAGTTTCAAGGAAACGTTTCTCCTGAGTTTTAGATGAAGTCTTACTGCTTTTTCATACATATGCCGGTATTGGGCTAGAAATTCCAGTTTTGGGATTCTGCGCAGAAAGGGTTTGCAAACTGCTGATTCTGCATGGTGAATGAACGCACAGCAGAGCAGTTTCAAGGAAACCTTTCTCCTGAGTTTTACACGAAGTCTTACTGCTGTTTCGTACGTATACCCGTGTTGGGCTGGAAATGTTGGTTTTGGGATTCTGCACAGAAAGGTTTTGCAAACTGCTGATTCTGCATGGTGAATGAATGCACAGCAGAGCAGTTTCAAGGAAACGTTTCTCCTGAGTTTTACACGACGTCTTACTGCTGTTTCGTACATATACCCGTGTCGGGCTGGAAATGTTAATTTTGGGATTCTGCACAGAAAGGGTTTGCGAACTGCTGACTCCGCATATGAGTTTGACTCTGTCAGTTGAATGCACACATTGACAACCATTCAGTTTGATAGCTCCGTTTTGGTTTCAGAAGCAGATATTCCTCTGTACAGCCTATGGTCCCATTCACTCGGGAATATCCCAACGCAGCTCCTTAAAGAAACGTGTTTCTAACTCGCTGAATCTCAATATAGATTCAACTCTCTTTGGTGAACGAACGCACAGCAGATCAGTTTCAAGGAAATGTTTCTCCCGAGTTTTAGACAAAGTATTACTGCTGTTCCGTACATATGCCAGTATTGGTCTGGAAATTCCAATTTTGGGATTCTGCACAAAAAGGGTTTGCAAACTGCTGAATCCACACATGAGTTTAACGCTGTCACATGAATGCACATATTGACAACCAGTCACTTAGATAGGTCTGTTTTGGTTTTAGAAGCAGATATTTTTCTTTACAGCCTATGGTCCCATTCACTCGGGAATATCCCAACGCAGCTCCTAGAAAAACGTGTTTCTAACTCGCTGAATCTAAACATAGCTTCAACTCTCTTAGGTGAACGAAGGCACAGCAGATTAGTTCCATGGAAACGTTTCTCCTGAGTTTTAGACGAAGTCTTATTGCTGTTTCGTACATATACCCGTGTTGGGCTGGAAATGCCAATTTTGGGATTCTGCCCAGAAAGGGTTTGCAAACTGCTGATTCCACATGGTGAATGAACGCACAGCACAGCAGTTTCAAGGAAACGATTCTCCTGAGTTTTACACGAAGTCTTACTGCCGTTTCGTACCTATACCCGTGTGGTCTGCAAATTCCAATTTTGGGATTCTGCACAGAAAGAGTTTGCAAACTGCTGATTCCGCATATGAGTTTAACTCTGTCAGTTGAATGCACACATTGACAACCAGTCACTTAGATAGCTCCGTTTTGGTTTTAGAAGCAGATATTTCCCTGTACAGCCTATGGTCCCATTCACTTGGGAATATCCCAACGCAGCTCCTAGAAAAACGTGTTTCTAACTCGCTGAATCGAAACATAGATTCAACTCTCTTAGGTGAACGAACGCACAGCAGGTAAGTTTCAGGGAAACGTTTCTCTTGAGTTTTAGAAGAAGTCTTACTGCTGTTTCTTATATATGCCGGTATTGGGCTAGAAATTCCAGTTTTGGGATTCTGCCCAGAAAGGGTTTGCAAAATGCTGAATCCACACATGAGTTTAACTCTGTCAGTTGAATGCACACATTGACAACCATTCAGTTAGAAAGCTCCGTTTTGGTTTTAGAAGCAGGTATTTCTCTGTACAGCATATCGTCCCATTCACTCGGGAATATCCCAACGCAGCTCCTAGAAGAAACGTGATGCTAACTCGCTGAATCTAAACATAGATTCACCTCTCTTAGGTGTACCAACGCACAGCAGATCAGTTTCAAGGAAACGTTTCTCCTGAGTTTTAGACGAAGTCTTACTGCTTTTTCGTACGTATGCCGGTATTGGGCTAGAAATTCCAGTTTTGGGATTCTGCACGAAAAGTGTTTGCAAACTGCTGAATCCACACATGAGTTTAACGCTGTCACATGAATGCACATATTGACAACCAGTCACTTAGATAGGTCTGTTTTGGTTTTAGAAGCAGATATTTCTCTTTACAGCCTATGGTCCCATTCACTCGGGAATATCCCAACGCAGCTCGCAGAAAAAAGTGTTTCTAACTTGCTGAATCTAAACATAGCTTCAACTCTCTTAGGTGAACGAAGGCACAGCAGATTAATTTCAAGGAAACGTTTCTCCTGAGTTTTAGACGAAGTCTTACTGCTGTTTCGTACATATGCCGGTGTTGGGCTGCAAATGCCACATTTGGGATTTTGCACAGAAAGGGTTTGCAAACTGATGATTCCGCATATGAGTTTAACTCTGTCAGGTGAATGCACACATTGACAACCATTCAGTTTTATAGCTCCGTTTTGGTTTCAGAAGCAGATATTTCTCTGTACAGCCTATGGTCCCATTCACTCGGGAATATTCCAACGCAGCTCCTAGAAGAAACGTGTTTCTAACTCGCTGAATCTCAACATAGATTCAACTCTCTTTGGTGAACGAAGGCACAGCAGATCCGTTTCAGGGAAATGTTTCTCCCGAATTTCAGACAAAGTATTACTGCTGTTCCGTACATATGCCAGTATTGGTCTGGCAATTCCAATTTTGGGATTCTGCACAGAAAGGGTTTGCAAACTGCTGAATCCGCACATGAGTTTAACTCTGTCACATGAATGCACACATTGACAACCAGTCACTTAGATAGCTCCGTTTTGGTTTTAGAAGCAGATATTTCCCTGTACAGCCTATGGTCCCATTCACTTGGGAATATCCCAACGCAGCTCCTAGAAAAACGTGTTTCTAACTCGCTGAATCTAAACATAGATTCAACTCTCTTAGGTGAACCAACGCACAGCAGGTAAGTTTCAGGGAAACGTTTCTCTTGAGTTTTAGACGAAGTCTTACTGCTGTTTCTTACATATGCCGGTATTGGGCTAGAAATTCCAGTTTTGGGATTCTGCCCAGAAAGGGTTTGCAAAATGCTGAATCCACACATGAGTTTAACTCTGTCAGTTGAATGCACACATTGACAACCATTCAGTTAGAAAGCTCCGTTTTGGTTTTAGAAGCAGGTATTTCTCTGTACAGCATATCGTCCCATTCACTCGGGAATATCCCAACGCAGCTCCTAGAAGAAACGTGATGCTAACTCGCTGAATCTAAACATAGATTCACCTCTCTTAGGTGTACCAACGCACAGCAGATCAGTTTCAAGGAAACGTTTCTCCTGAGTTTTAGACGAAGTCTTACTGCTTTTTCGTACGTATGCCGGTATTGGGCTAGAAATTCCAGTTTTGGGATTCTGCACGAAAAGTGTTTGCAAACTGCTGAATCTGCACATGAGTTTAACTCTGTCAGTTGAATGCACACATTGACAACCTCTCAGTTAGATAGCTCCGTTTTGTTTTTAGAAGCAGATATTTCTCTGTACTGTCTATGCTCCCATTCACTAGGGAATATCCTAATGCAGCTCCTACAATAAACGTGTTTCTAACTCGCTGAATCTAAACATAGATTCAATTCTCTTAGGTGAATGAACGCACAGCAGAGCAGTTGCAAGGAAACGTTTCTCCTGAGTTTTACACGCAGTCTTACTGCTGTTTCGTACATATACCCGTGTTGGGCTGGAAATGCCAATTTTGGGATTCTGCCCAGAAAGGGTTTGCAAACTGCTGATTCCACATGGTGAATGAACGCACAGCAGAGCAGTTTCAAGGAAACGATTCTCCTGAGTTTTACACGAAGTCTTACTACCGTTTCGTACCTATACCCGTGTGGTCTGCAAATGCCAATTTTGGGATTCTGCACAGAAAGAGTTTGCAAACTGCTGATTCCGCATATGAGTTTAACTCTGTCAGTTGAATGCACACATTGACAACCATTCAGTTAGATAGCTCCGTTTTGGTTTTAGAAGCAGATATTTCTCTGTACAACCTTTGGTCCCATTCACTCGGGAATGACCCAACGCAGCTCCAGAAGAAACGTGTTTCTAACTCGCTGAATCTCAACATAGATTCACCTCTCTTAGGTGAACCAACGCACAGCAGATCAGTTTCAAGGAAACGTTTCTCCTGAGTTTTAGATGAAGTCTTACTGCTGTTTCGTACATATGCCGGTATTGGGCTAGAAATTCCAGTTTTGGGATTCTGCAGAGAAAGGGTTTGCAAACTGCTGATTCCGCATGGCGAATGAACGCACAGCAGAGCAGTTTCAAGGAAACGTTTCTCCTGAGTTTTACACGAAGTCTTACTGCTGTTTCGTACATATACCCGTGTTGGGCTGGAAATGCCAATTTTGGGATTCTGCCCAGAAAGGGTTTGCAAACTGCTGATTCCACATGGTGAATGAACGCACAGCACAGCAGTTTCAAGGAAACGTTTCTCCTGAGTTTTACACGAAGTCTTACTGCTGTTTCGTACATATACCCGTGTTGGGCTGCAAATGCCAATTTTGGGATTCTGCACAGAAAGAGTTTGCAAACTGCTGATTCCGCATATGAGTTTAATTCTCTCAGTTGAATGCACACATTGACAACCATTCAGTTTGATAGCTCCGTTTTGATTTCAGAAGCAGATATTTCTCTGTACAGCCTATGGTCCCATTCACTCGTTAATATCCCAACGCAGCTCCTAGAAGAAACGTGTTTCTAACTCGCTGAATCTCAACATAGATTCAACTCTCTTTGTTGAATGAACGCACAGCAGATCAGTTTCAAGGAAATGTTTCTCCCGAGTTTTAGACAAAGTATTACTGCTCTTCCGTACATATGCCAGTATTGGTCTGGAAATTCCAATTTTGGGATTCTGCACAGAAAGGGTTTGTAAACTGCTGAATGCACACATGAGTTTAACTCTGTCACATGAATGCACATATTGACAACCAGTCACGTAGATAGCTCTGTTTTGGGTGTAGAAGTAGATATTTCCCTTTACAGCCTATGGTCCCATTCACTCGGGAATATCCCAACGCAGCTCCTAAAAGAAACGTGATGCTAACTCGCTGAATCTCAACATAGTTTCACCTCTCTTACGTGAACCAACGCAGAGCAGATCAGTTTCAAGGAAACGTTTCTCCTGAGTTTTAGACGAAGTCTTACTGCTGTTTCGTTCATATGCCGATATTGGGCTAGAAATTCCAGTTTTGGGATTCTGCACGAAAAGGGTTTGCAAACTGCTGATTCCGCATGGTGAATGAACGCACAGCAGAGCAGTTTCAAGGAAACGTTTCTCCTGCGTTTTACACGAAGTCTTACTGCTGTTTCATGCATATACCCGTGTTGGGCTGGAAATGCTGGTTTTGGGCTTCTGCACAGAAAGGGTTTGCAAACTGCTGATTCAGCATGGTGAATGATCGCACAGCAGAGCAGTTTCAAGGAAACGTTTCTCCTGAGTTTTAGACGAAGTCTTACTGCTGTTTCGTACATATGCCGGTGTTGGGCTGCAAATGCCACTTTTGGGATTCTGCACAGAAAGGGTTTGCAAACTGATGATTCCGCATATGAGTTTAACTCTGTCAGGTGAATGCACACATTGACAACCATTCAGTTTGATAGCTCCGTTTTGGTTTCAGAAGCAGATATTTCTCTGTACAGCCTATGGTCCCATTCACTCGGGAATATTCCAACGCAGCTCCTAGAAGAAACGTGTTTCTAACTCGCTGAATCTCAACATAGATTCAACTCTCTTTGGTGAACGAAGGCACAGCAGATCCGTTTCAGGGAAATGTTTCTCCCGAATTTCAGACAATGTATTACTGCTGTTCCGTACATATGCCAGTATTGGTCTGGCATTTCCAATTTTGGGATTCTGCACTGAAAGGGTTTGCAAACTGCTGAATCCGCACATGAGTTTAACTCTGTCACATGAATGCACACATTGACAACCAGTCACTTAGATAGCTCCGTTTTGGTTTTAGAAGCAGATATTTCCCTGTACAGCCTATGGTCCCATTCACTTGGGAATATCCCAACGCAGCTCCTAGAAAAACGTGTTTCTAACTCGCTGAATCGAAACATAGATTCAACTCTCTTAGGTGAACGAACGCACAGCAGGTAAGTTTCAGGGAAACGTTTCTCTTGAGTTTTAGACGAAGTCTTACTGCTGTTTCTTACATATGCCGGTATTGGGCTAGAAATTCCAGTTTTGGGATTCTGCCCAGAAAGGGTTTGCAAAATGCTGAATCCACACATGAGTTTAACTCTGTCAGTTGAATGCACACATTGACAACCATTCAGTTAGAAAGCTCCGTTTTGGTTTTAGAAGCAGGTATTTCTCTGTACAGCATATCGTCCCATTCACTCGGGAATATCCCAACGCAGCTCCTAGAAGAAACGTGATGCTAACTCGCTGAATCTAAACATAGATTCACCTCTCTTAGGTGTACCAACGCACAGCAGATCAGTTTCAAGGAAACGTTTCTCCTGAGTTTTAGACGAAGTCTTACTGCTTTTTCGTACGTATGCCGGTATTGGGCTAGAAATTCCAGTTTTGGGATTCTGCACGAAAAGTGTTTGCAAACTGCTGAATCTGCACATGAGTTTAACTCTGTCAGTTGAATGCACACATTGACAACCTCTCAGTTAGATAGCTCCGTTTTGGTTTTAGAAGCAGATATTTCTCTGTACTCTCTATGCTCCCATTCACTAGGGAATATCCTAATGCAGCTCCTAGAATAAACGTGTTTCTAACTCGCTGAATCTAAACATAGATTCAATTCTCTTAGGTGAATGAACGCACAGCAGAGCAGTTGCAAGGAAACGTTTCTCCTGAGTTTTACACGCAGTCTTACTGCTGTTTCGTACATATACCCGTGTTGGGCTGGAAATGCCAATTTTGGGATTCTGCCCAGAAAGGGTTTGCAAACTGCTGATTCCACATGGTGAATGAACGCACAGCAGAGCAGTTTCAAGGAAACGATTCTCCTGAGTTTTACACGAAGTCTTACTACCGTTTCGTACCTATACCCGTGTGGTCTGCAAATGCCAATTTTGGGATTCTGCACAGAAAGAGTTTGCAAACTGCTGATTCCGCATATGAGTTTAACTCTGTCAGTTGAATGCACACATTGACAACCATTCAGTTAGATAGCTCCGTTTTGGTTTTAGAAGCAGATATTTCTCTGTACAACCTTTGGTCCCATTCACTCGGGAATGACCCAACGCAGCTCCAGAAGAAACGTGTTTCTAACTCGCTGAATCTCAACATAGATTCACCTCTCTTAGGTGAACCAACGCACAGCAGATCAGTTTCAAGGAAACGTTTCTCCTGAGTTTTAGATGAAGTCTTACTGCTGTTTCGTACATATGCCGGTATTGGGCTAGAAATTCCAGTTTTGGGATTCTGCAGAGAAAGGGTTTGCAAACTGCTGATTCCGCATGGCGAATGAACGCACAGCAGAGCAGTTTCAAGGAAACGTTTCTCCTGAGTTTTACACGAAGTCTTACTGCTGTTTCGTACATATACCCGTGTTGGGCTGGAAATGCCAATTTTGGGATTCTGCCCAGAAAGGGTTTGCAAACTGCTGATTCCACATGGTGAATGAACGCACAGCACAGCAGTTTCAAGGAAACGTTTCTCCTGAGTTTTACACGAAGTCTTACTGCTATTTCGTACATATACCCGTGTTGGGCTGCAAATGCCAATTTTGGGATTCTGCACAGAAAGAGTTTGCAAACTGCTGATTCCGCATATGAGTTTAATTCTCTCAGTTGAATGCACACATTGACAACCATTCAGTTTGATAGCTCCGTTTTGGTTTCAGAAGCAGATATTTCTCTGTACAGCCTATGGTCCCTTTCACTCGTTAATATCCCAACGCAGCTCCTAGAAGAAACGTGTTTCTAACTCGCTGAATCTCAACATAGATTCAAATCTCTTTGTTGAATGAACGCACAGCAGATCAGTTTCAAGGAAATGTTTCTCCCGAGTTTTAGACAAAGTATTACTGCTGTTCCGTACATATGCCAGTATTGGTCTGGAAATTCCAATTTTGGGATTCTGCACAGAAAGGGTTTGTAAACTGCTGAATGCACACATGAGTTTAACTCTGTCACATGAATGCACATATTGACAACCAGTCACTTAGATAGCTCTGTTTTGGGTGTAGAAGTAGATATTTCCCTTTACAGCCTATGGTCCCATTCACTCGGGAATATCCCAACGCAGCTCCTAAAAGAAACGTGATGCTAACTCGCTGAATCTCAACATAGTTTCACCTCTCTTACGTGAACCAACGCAGAGCAGATCAGTTTCAAGGAAACGTTTCTCCTGAGTTTTAGACGAAGTCTTACTGCTGTTTCGTTCATATGCCGATATTGGGCTAGAAATTCCAGTTTTGGGATTCTGCACGAAAAGGGTTTGCAAACTGCTGATTCCGCATGGTGAATGAACGCACAGCAGAGCAGTTTCAAGGGAACGTTTCTCCTGCGTTTTACACGAAGTCTTACTGCTGTTTCATGCATATACCCGTGTTGGGCTGGAAATGCTGGTTTTGGGCTTCTGCACAGAAAGGGTTTGCAAACTGCTGATTCAGCATGGTGAATGATCGCACAGCAGAGCAGTTTCAAGGAAACGATTCTCCTGAGTTTTACACGAAGTCTTACTGCTGTTTCGTACATATACCCGTGTCGGGCTGGAAATGTCAATTTTGGCATTCTGCACAGAAAAGGTTTGCGAACTGCTGACTCCGCATATGAGTTTAACTCTGTCAGTTGAATGCACACATTGACAACCATTCAGTTTGATAGCTCCGTTTTGGTTTCAGAAGCAGATATTCCTCTGTACAGCCTATGGTCCCATTCACTCGGGAATATCCCAACGCAGCTCCTAAAAGAAACGTGTTTCTAACTCGCTGAATCTCAATATAGATTCAACTCTCTTTGGTGAACGAACGCACAGCAGATCAGTTTCAAGGAAATGTTTCTCCCGAGTTTTAGACAAAGTATTACTGCTGTTCCGTACATATGCCAGTATTGGTCTGGAAATTCCAATTTTGGGATTCTGCACAAAAAGGGTTTGCAAACTGCTGAATCCACACATGAGTTTAACGCTGTCACATGAATGCACATATTGACAAGCAGTCACTTAGATAGGTCTGTTTTGGTTTTAGAAGCAGATATTTCTCTTTACAGCCTATGGTCCCATTCACTCGGGAATATCCCAACGCAGCTCCCAGAAAAACGTGTTTCTAACTTGCTGAATCTAAACATAGCTTCAACTCTCTTAGGTGAACGAAGGCACAGCAGATTAGTTTCAAGGAAACGTTTCTCCTGAGTTTTAGATGAAGTCTTACTGCTGTTTCGTACATATGCCGGTGTTGGGCTGCAAATGCCAATTTTGGGATTCTGCACAGAAAGGGTTTTCAAACTGGTGATTCCGCATATGAGTTTAACTCTGTCAGGTGAATGCACACATTGACAACCATTCAGTTTTATAGCTCCGTTTTGGTTTCAGAAGCAGATATTTCTCTGTTCAGCCTATGGTCCCATTCACTCGGGAATATTCCAACGCAGCTCCTAGAAGAAACGTGTTTCTAACTCGCTGAATCTCAACATAGATTCAACTCTCTTTGGTGAACGAAGGCACAGCAGATCCGTTTCAGGGAAATGTTTCTCCCGAATTTCAGACAAAGTATTACTGCTGTTCCGTACATATGCCAGTATTGGTCTGGCAATTCCAATTTTGGGATTCTGCACAGAAAGGGTTTGCAAACTGCTGAATCCGCACATGAGTTTAACTCTGTCACATGAATGCACACATTGACAACCAGTCACTTAGATAGCTCCGTTTTGGTTTTAGAAGCAGATATTTCCCTGTACAGCCTATGGTCCCATTCACTTGGGAATATCCCAACGCAGCTCCTAGAAAAACGTGTTTCTAACTCGCTGAATCGAAACATAGATTCAACTCTCTTAGGTGAACGAACGCACAGCAGGTAAGTTTCAGGGAAACGTTTCTCTTGAGTTTTAGACGAAGTCTTACTGCTGTTTCTTACATATGCCGGTATTGGGCTAGAAATTCCAGTTTTGGGATTCTGCCCAGAAAGGGTTTGCAAAATGCTGAATCCACACATGAGTTTAACTCTGTCAGTTGAATGCACACATTGACAACCATTCAGTTAGAAAGCTCCGTTTTGGTTTTAGAAGCAGGTATTTCTCTGTACAGCATATCATCCCATTCACTCGGGAATATCCCAACGCAGCTCCTAGAAGAAACGTGATGCTAACTCGCTGAATCTAAACATAGATTCACCTCTCTTAGGTGTACCAACGCACAGCAGATCAGTTTCAAGGAAACGTTTCTCCTGAGTTTTAGACGAAGTCTTACTGCTTTTTCGTACGTATGCCAGTATTGGGCTAGAAATTCCAGTTTTGGGATTCTGCACGAAAAGTGTTTGCAAACTGCTGAATCTGCACATGAGTTTAACTCTGTCAGTTGAATGCACACATTGACAACCTCTCAGTTAGATAGCTCCGTTTTGTTTTTAGAAGCAGATATTTCTCTGTACTGTCTATGCTCCCATTCACTAGGGAATATCCTAATGCAGCTCCTAGAATAAACGTGTTTCTAACTCGCTGAATCTAAACATAGATTCAATTCTCTTAGGTGAATGAACGCACAGCAGAGCAGTTGCAAGGAAACGTTTCTCCTGAGTTTTACACGAAGTCTTACTGCTGTTTCGTACATATACCCGTGTTGGGCTGGATATGCCAATTTTGGGATTCTGCCCAGAAAGGGTTTGCAAACTGCTGATTCCACATGGTGAATGAACGCACAGCACAGCAGTTTCAAGGAAACGTTTCTCCTGAGTTTTACACGAAGTCTTACTGCTGTTTCGTACATATACCCGTGTTGGGCTGCAAATGCCAATTTTGGGATTCTGCACAGAAAGAGTTCGCAAACTGCTGAATCCGCATATGAGTTTAATTCTGTCAGTTGAATGCACACATTGACAACCATTCAGTTAGATAGCTCCGTTTTGGTTTCAGAAGCAGATATTTCTCTGTACAGCCTATGGTCCCATTCACTCGTTAATATCCCAACGCAGCTCCTAGAAGAAACGTGTTTTTAACTCGCTGAATCTCAACATAGATTCAACTCTCTTTTTTGAATGAACGCACAGCAGATCAGTTTCAAGGAAATGTTTCTCCCGAGTTTTAGACAAAGTATTACTGCTGTTGCGTACATATGCCAGTATTGGTCTGGAAATTCCAATTTTGGGATTCTGCACAGAAAGGGTTTGTAAACTGCTGAATGCACACATGAGTTTAACTCTGTCACATGAATGCACATATTGACAACCAGTCACTTAGATAGCTCTGTTTTGGGTGTAGAAGTAGATATTTCCCTTTACAGCCTATGGTCCCATTCACTCGGGAATATCCCAACGCAGCTCCTAAAAGAAACGTGATGCTAACTCGCTGAATCTCAACATAGTTTCACCTCTCTTACGTGAACCAACGCAGAGCAGATCAGTTTCAAGGAAACGTTTCTCCTGAGTTTTAGACGAAGTCTTACTGCTGTTTCGTTCATATGCCGATATTGGGCTAGAAATTCCAGTTTTGGGATTCTGCACGAAAAGGGTTTGCAAACTGCTGATTCCGCATGGTGAATGAACGCACAGCAGAGCAGTTTCAAGGAAACCTTTCTCCTGCGTTTTACACGATGTCTTACTGCTGTTTCATACATATACCCGTGTTGGGCTGGAAATGCTGGTTTTGGGCTTCTGCACAGAAAGGGTTTGCAAACTGCTGATTCAGCATGGTGAATGAACGCACAGCAGAGCAGTTTCAAGGAAACGTTTCTCCTGAGTTTTACACGAAGTCTTACTGCTGTTTCGTACATATACCCGTGTCGGGCTGGAAATGTCAATTTTGGGATTCTGCACAGAAAGGGTTTGCGAACTGCTGACTCCGCATATGAGTTTAACTCTGTCAGTTGAATGCACACATTGACAACCATTCAGTTTGATAGCTCCGTTTTGGTTTCAGAAGCAGATATTCCTCTGTACAGCCTATGGTCCCTTTCACTCGGGAATATCCCAACGCAGCTCCTAAAAGAAACGTGTTTCTAACTCGCTGAATCTCAATATAGATTCAACTCTCTTTGGTGAACGAACGCACAGCAGATCAGTTTCAAGGAAATGTTTCTCCCGAGTTTTAGACAAAGTATTACTGCTGTTCCGTACATATGCCAGTATTGGTCTGGAAATTCCAATTTTGGGATTCTGCACAAAAAGGGTTTGCAAAATGCTGAATCCACACATGAGTTTAACTCTGTCAGTTGAATGCACACATTGACAACCATTCAGTTAGAAAGCTCCGTTTTGGTTTTAGAAGCAGGTATTTCTCTGTACAGCATATCGTCCCATTCACTCGGGAATATCCCAACGCAGCTCCTAGAAGAAACGTGATGCTAACTCGCTGAATCTAAACAGATTCACCTCTCTTAGGTGTACCAACGCACAGCAGATCAGTTTCCAGGAAACGTTTCTCCTGAGTTTTAGACGAAGTCTTACTGCTTTTTCGTACGTATGCCGGTATTGGGCTAGAAATTCCAGTTTTGGGATTCTGCACGAAAGGTGTTTGCAAACTGCTGAATCTGCACATGAGTTTAACTCTGTCAGTTGAATGCACACATTGACAACCTCTCAGTTAGATAGCTCCGTTTTGTTTTTAGAAGCAGATATTTCTCTGTACTGTCTATGCTCCCATTCACTAGGGAATATCCTAATGCAGCTCCTAGAATAAACGTGTTTCTAACTCGCTGAATCTAAACATAGATTCAATTCTCTTAGGTGAATGAACGCACAGCAGAGCAGTTGCAAGGAAACGTTTCTCCTGAGTTTTACACGCAGTCTTACTGCTGTTTCGTACATATACCCGTGTTGGGCTGGAAATGCCAATTTTGGGATTCTGCCCAGAAAGGGTTTGCAAACTGCTGATTCCACATGGTGAATGAACGCACAGCAGAGCAGTTTCAAGGAAACGATTCTCCTGAGTTTTACACGAAGTCTTACTACCGTTTCGTACCTATACCCGTGTGGTCTGCAAATGCCAATTTTGGGATTCTGCACAGAAAGAGTTTGCAACCTGCTGATTCCGCATATGAGTTTAACTCTGTCAGTTGAATGCACACATTGACAACCATTCAGTTAGATAGCTCCGTTTTGGTTTTAGAAGCAGATATTTCTCTGTACAACCTTTGGTCCCATTCACTCGGGAATGACCCAACGCAGCTACAGAAGAAACGTGTTTCTAACTCGCTGAATCTCAACATAGATTCACCTCTCTTAGGTGAACCAACGCACAGCAGATCAGTTTCAAGGAAACGTTTCTCCTGAGTTTTAGATGAAGTCTTACTGCTGTTTCGTACATATGCCGGTATTGGGCTAGAAATTCCAGTTTTGGGATTCTGCAGAGAAAGGGTTTGCAAACTGCTGATTCCGCATGGCGAATGAACGCACAGCAGAGCAGTTTCAAGGAAACGTTTCTCCTGAGTTTTACACGAAGTCTTACTGCTGTTTCGTACATATACCCGTGTTGGGCTGGAAATGCCAATTTTGGGATTCTGCCCAGAAACGGTTTGCAAACCGCTGATTCCACATGGTGAATGAACGCACAGCAGAGCAGTTTCAAGGAACCGTTTCTCCTGAGTTTTACACGAAGTCTTACTGCCATTTCGTACATATACCCGTGTTGGGCTGCAAATGCCAATTTTGGGATTCTGCACAGAAAGAGTTTGCAAACTGCTGATTCCGCATATGAGTTTAATTCTCTCAGTTGAATGCACACATTGACGACCATTCAGTTAGACAGCTTCGTTTTGGTTTTAGAAGCAGATATTTCTCTGTACAGCGTATGGTCCCATTCACTCAGGAATGTCCCAACGCAGCTCCTAGAAAAAACGTGTTTCTAACTCGCTGAATCTCAACATAGATTCACCTCTCTTAGGTGAACCAACGCACAGCAGATCAGTTTCAAGGAAACGTTTCTCCTGAGTTTTAGATGAAGTCTTACTGCTTTTTCATACATATGCCGGTATTGGGCTAGAAATTCCAGTTTTGGGATTCTGCGCAGAAAGGGTTTGCAAACTGCTGATTCTGCATGGTGAATGAACGCACAGCAGAGCAGTTTCAAGGAAACCTTTCTCCTGAGTTTTACACGAAGTCTTACTGCTGTTTCGTGCATATACCCGTGTTGGGCTGGAAATGCTGGTTTTGGGATTCTGCACAGAAAGGTTTTGCAAACTGCTGATTCTGCATGGTGAATGAATGCACAGCAGAGCAGTTTCAAGGAAACGTTTCTCCTGAGTTTTACACGACGTCTTACTGCTGTTTCGTACATATACCCGTGTCGGGCTGGAAATGTCAATTTTGGGATTCTGCACAGAAAGGGTTTGCGAACTGCTGACTCCGCATATGAGTTTAACTCTGTCAGTTGAATGCACACATTGACAACCATTCAGTTTGATAGCTCCGTTTTGGTTTCAGAAGCAGATATTCCTCTGTACAGTCTATGGTCCCATTCACTCGGGAATATCCCAACGCAGCTCCTAAAAGAAACGTGTTTCTAACTCGCTGAATCTCAACATAGATTCACCTCTCTTAGGTGAACCAACGCACAGCAGATCAGTTTCAAGGAAACGTTTCTCCTGAGTTTTAGATGAAATCTTACTGCTGTTTCGTACATATGCCAGTATTGGGCTAGAAATTCCAGTTTTGGGATTCTGCAGAGAAAGGGTTTGCAATCTGCTGATTCCGCATGGCGAATGAACGCACAGCAGAGCAGTTTCAAGGAAACGTTTCTCCTGAGTTTTACACGAAGTCTTACTGCTGTTTCGTACATATACCCGTGTTGGGCTGGAAATGCCAATTTTGGGATTCTGCCCAGAAAGGGTTTGCAAACTGCTGATTCCACATGGTGAATGAACGCACAGCAGAGCAGTTTCAAGGAACCGTTTCTCCTGAGTTTTACACGAAGTCTTACTGCCGTTTCGTACATATACCCGTGTTGGGCTGCAAATGCCAATTTTGGGATTCTGCACAGAAAGAGTTTGCAAACTGCTGATTCCGCATATGAATTTAACTCTGTCAGTTGAATGCACACATTGACAACCATTCAGTTAGACAGCTTCGTTTTGTTTTTAGAAGCAGATATTTCTCTGTACAGCGTATGGTCCCATTCACTCGGGAATGTCCCAACGCAGCTCCTAGAAAAAACGTGTTTCTAACTCGCTGAATCTCAACATAGATTCACCTCTCTTAGGTGAACCAACGCACAGCAGATCAGTTTCAAGGAAACGTTTCTCCTGAGTTTTAGATGAAGTCTTACTGCTTTTTCATACATATGCCGGTATTGGGCTAGAAATTCCAGTTTTGGGATTCTGCGCAGAAAGGGTTTGCAAACTGCTGATTCTGCATGGTGAATGAACGCACAGCAGAGCAGTTTCAAGGAAACCTTTCTCCTGAGTTTTACACGAAGTCTTACTGCTGTTTCGTACGTATACCCGTGTTGGGCTGGAAATGTTGGTTTTGGGATTCTGCACAGAAAGGTTTTGCAAACTGCTGATTCTGCATGGTGAATGAATGCACAGCAGAGCAGTTTCAAGGAAACGTTTCTCCTGAGTTTTACACGACGTCTTACTGCTGTTTCGTACATATACCCGTGTCGGGCTGGAAATGTTAATTTTGGGATTCTGCACAGAAAGGGTTTGCGAACTGCTGACTCCGCATATGAGTTTAACTCTGTCAGTTGAATGCACACATTGACAACCATTCAGTTTGATAGCTCCGTTTTGGTTTCAGAAGCAGATATTCCTCTGTACAGCCTATGGTCCCATTCACTCGGGAATATCCCAACGCAGCTCCTTAAAGAAACGTGTTTCTAACTCGCTGAATCTCAATATAGATTCAACTCTCTTTGGTGAACGAACGCACAGCAGATCAGTTTCAAGGAAATGTTTCTCCCGAGTTTTAGACAAAGTATTACTGCTGTTCCGTACATATGCCAGTATTGGTCTGGAAATTCCAATTTTGGGATTCTGCACAAAAAGGGTTTGCAAACTGCTGAATCCACACATGAGTTTAACGCTGTCACATGAATGCACATATTGACAACCAGTCACTTAGATAGGTCTGTTTTGGTTTCAGAAGCAGATATTTTTCTTTACAGCCTATGGTCCCATTCACTCGGGAATATCCCAACGCAGCTCCTAGAAAAACGTGTTTCTAACTCGCTGAATCTAAACATAGCTTCAACTCTCTTAGGTGAACGAAGGTACAGCAGATTAGTTCCATGGAAACGTTTCTCCTGAGTTTTAGACGAAGTCTTATTGCTGTTTCGTACATATACCCGTGTTGGGCTGGAAATGCCAATTTTGGGATTCTGCCCAGAAAGGGTTTGCAAACTGCTGATTCCACATGGTGAATGAACGCACAGCAGAGCAGTTTCAAGGAAACGATTCTCCTGAGTTTTACACGAAGTCTTACTGCCGTTTCGTACCTATACCCGTGTGGTCTGCAAATTCCAATTTTGGGATTCTGCACAGAAAGAGTTTGCAAACTGCTGATTCCGCATATGAGTTTAACTCTGTCAGTTGAATGCACACATTGACAACCAGTCACTTAGATAGCTCCGTTTTGGTTTTAGAAGCAGATATTTCCCTGTACAGCCTATGGTCCCATTCACTTGGGAATATCCCAACGCAGCTCCTAGAAAAACGTGTTTCTAACTCGCTGAATCGAAACATAGATTCAACTCTCTTAGGTGAACGAACGCACAGCAGGTAAGTTTCAGGGAAACGTTTCTCTTGAGTTTTAGACGAAGTCTTACTGCTGTTTCTTACATATGCCGGTATTGGGCTAGAAATTCCAGTTTTGGGATTCTGCCCAGAAAGGGTTTGCAAAATGCTGAATCCACACATGAGTTTAACTCTGTGAGTTGAATGCACACATTGACAACCATTCAGTTAGAAAGCTCCGTTTTGGTTTTAGAAGCAGGTATTTCTCTGTACAGCATATCGTCCCATTCACTCGGGAATATCCCAACGCAGCTCCTAAAAGAAACGTGATGCTAACTCGCTGAATCTAAACATAGATTCACCTCTCTTAGGTGTACCAACGCACAGCAGATCAGTTTCAAGGAAACGTTTCTCCTGAGTTTTAGACGAAGTCTTACTGCTTTTTCGTACGTATGCCGGTATTGGGCTAGAAATTCCAGTTTTGGGATTCTGCACGAAAAGTGTTTGCAAACTGCTGAATCTGCACATGAGTTTAACTCTGTCAGTTGAATGCACACATTGACAACCTCTCAGTTAGATAGCTCCGTTTTGTTTTTAGAAGCAGATATTTCCCTGTACTGTCTATGCTCCCGTTCACTAGGGAATATCCTAATGCAGCTCCTAGAATAAACGTGTTTCTAACTCGCTGAATCTAAACAGATTCAACTCTCTTAGGTGAATCAACGCACAGCAGAGCAGTTGCAAGGAAACGTTTCTCCTGAGTTTTACACGCAGTCTTACTGCTGTTTCGTACATATACCCGTGTTGGGCTGGAAATGCCAGTTTTGGGATCCTGCACAGAAAGAGTTTGCAACCTGCTGAATCCACAAATGAGTTTACCTCTGTCAGTTGAATGCACACATTGACAACCATTCAGTTAGATAGCTCCGTTTTTGTTTTAGAAGCAGATATTTCTCTGTACAACCTTTGGTCCCATTCACTCGGGAATGACCCAACGCAGCTCCAGAAGAAACGTGTTTCTAACTCGCTGAATCTCAACATAGATTCACCTCTCTTAGGTGAACCAACGCACAGCAGATCAGTTTCAAGGAAACGTTTCTCCTGAGTTTTAGATGAAATCTTACTGCTGTTTCGTACATATGCCAGTATTGGGCTAGAAATTCCAGTTTTGGGATTCTGCAGAGAAAGGGTTTGCAATCTGCTGATTCCGCATGGCGAATGAAAGCACAGCAGAGCAGTTTCAAGGAAACGTTTCTCCTGAGTTTTACACGAAGTCTTACTGCTGTTTCGTACATATACCCGTGTTGGGCTGGAAATGCCAATTTTGGGATTCTGCCCAGAAAGGGTTTGCAAACTGCTGATTCCACATGGTGAATGAACGCACAGCAGAGCAGTTTCAAGGAACCGTTTCTCCTGAGTTTTACACGAAGTCTTACTGCCGTTTTGTACATATACCCGTGTTGGGCTGCAAATGCCAATTTTGGGATTCTGCACAGAAAGAGTTTGCAAACTGCTGATTCCGCATATGAGTTTAACTCTGTCAGTTGAATGCACACATTGACAACCATTCAGTTAGACAGCTTCGTTTTGTTTTTAGAAGCAGATATTTCTCTGTACAGCGTATGGTCCCATTCACTCGGGAATGTCCCAACGCAGCTCCTAGAAAAAACGTGTTTCTAACTCGCTGAATCTCAACATAGATTCACCTCTCTTAGGTGAACCAACGCACAGCAGATCAGTTTCAAGGAAACGTTTCTCCTGAGTTTTAGATGAAGTCTTACTGCTTTTTCATACATATGCCGGTATTGGGCTAGAAATTCCAGTTTTGGGATTCTGCGCAGAAAGGGTTTGCAAACTGCTGATTCTGCATGGTGAATGAACGCACAGCAGAGCAGTTTCAAGGAAACCTTTCTCCTGAGTTTTACACGAAGTCTTACTGCTGTTTCGTACGTATACCCGTGTTGGGCTGGAAATGTTTGTTTTGGGATTCTGCACAGAAAGGTTTTGCAAACTGCTGATTCTGCATGGTGAATGAATGCACAGCAGAGCAGTTTCAAGGAAACGTTTCTCCTGAGTTTTACACGACGTCTTACTGCTGTTTCGTACATATACCCGTGTCGGGCTGGAAATGTCAATTTTGGGATTCTGCAGAGAAAGGGTTTGCGAACTGCTGACTCCGAATATGAGTTTAACTCTGTCAGTTGAATGCACACATTGACAACCATTCAGTTTGATAGCTCCGTTTTGGTTTCAGAAGCAGATATTCCTCTGTACAGCCTATGGTCCCATTCACTCGGGAGTATCCCAACGCAGCTCCTTAAAGAAACGTGTTTCTAACTCGCTGAATCTCAATATAGATTCAACTCTCTTTGGTGAACGAACGCACAGCAGATCAGTTTCAAGGAAATGTTTCTCCCGAGTTTTAGACAAAGTATTACTGCTGTTCCGTACATATGCCAGTATTGGTCTGGAAATTCCAATTTTGGGATTCTGCACAAAAAGGGTTTGCAAACTGCTGAATCCACACATGAGTTTAACGCTGTCACATGAATGCACATATTGACAACCAGTCACTTAGATAGGTCTGTTTTGGTTTTAGAAGCAGATATTTTTCTTTACAGCCTATGGTCCCATTCACTCGGGAATATCCCAACGCAGCTCCTGGAAAAACGTGTTTCTAACTCGCTGAATCTAAACATAGCTTCAACTCTCTTAGGTGAACGAAGGCACAGCAGATTAGTTCCATGGAAACGTTTCTCCTGAGTTTTAGACGAAGTCTTATTGCTGTTTCGTACATATACCCGTGTTGGGCTGGAAATGCCAATTTTGGGATTCTGCCCAGAAAGGGTTTGCAAACTGCTGATTCCACATGGTGAATGAACGCACAGCAGAGCAGTTTCAAGGAAACGATTCTCCTGAGTTTTACACGAAGTCTTACTGCCGTTTCGTACCTATACCCGTGTGGTCTGCAAATTCCAATTTTGGGATTCTGCACAGAAAGAGTTTGCAAACTGCTGATTCCGCATATGAGTTTAACTCTGTCAGTTGAATGCACACATTGACAACCAGTCACTTAGATAGCTCCGTTTTGGTTTTAGAAGCAGATATTTCCCTGTACAGCCTATGGTCCCATTCACTTGGGAATATCCCAACGCAGCTCCTAGAAAAACGTGTTTCTAACTCGCTGAATCGAAACATAGATTCAACTCTCCTAGGTGAACGAACGCACAGCAGGTAAGTTTCAGGGAAACGTTTCTCTTGAGTTTTAGACGAAGTCTTTCTGCTGTTTCTTACATATGCCGGTATTGGGCTAGAAATTCCAGTTTTGGGATTCTGCCCAGAAAGGGTTTGCAAAATGCTGAATCCACACATGAGTTTAACTCTGTCAGTTGAATGCACACATTGACAACCATTCAGTTAGAAAGCTCCGTTTTGGTTTTAGAAGCAGGTATTTCTCTGTACAGCATATCGTCCCATTCACTCGGGAATATCCCAACGCAGCTCCTAGAAGAAACGTGATGCTAACTCGCTGAATCTAAACATAGATTCACCTCTCTTAGGTGTACCAAGGCACAGCAGATCAGTTTCAAGGAAACGTTTCTCCTGAGTTTTAGACGAAGTCTTACTGCTTTTTCGTACGTATGCCGGTATTGGGCTAGAAATTCCAGTTTTGGGATTCTGCACGAAAAGTGTTTGCAAACTGCTGAATCTGCACATGAGTTTAACTCTGTCAGTTGAATGCACACATTGACAACCTCTCAGTTAGATAGCTCCGTTTTGTTTTTAGAAGCAGATATTTCTCTGTTCTGTCTATGCTCCCATTCACTAGGGAATATCCTAATGCAGCTCCTAGAAAAAACGTGTTTCTAACTCGCTGAATGTAAACATAGATTCAATTCTCTTAGGTGAATGAACGCACAGCAGAGCAGTTGCAAGGAAACGTTTCTCCTGAGTTTTACACGCAGTCTTACTGCTGTTTCGTACATATACCCGTGTTGGGCTGGAAATGCCAATTTTGGGATTCTGCCCAGAAAGGGTTTGCAAACTGCTGATTCCACATGGTGAATGAACGCACAGCAGAGCAGTTTCAAGGAAACGATTCTCCTGAGTTTTACACGAAGTCTTACTACCGTTTCGTACCTATACCCGTGTGGTCTGCAAATGCCAATTTTGGGATTCTGCAAAGAAAGAGTTTGCAAACTGCTGATTCCGCATATGAGTTTAACTCTGTCAGTTGAATGCACACATTGACAACCATTCAGTTAGATAGCTCCGTTTTGGTTTTAGAAGCAGATATTTCTCTGTACAACCTTTGGTCCCATTCACTCGGGAATGACCCAACGCAGCTCCAGAAGAATCGTGTTTCTAACTCGCTGAATCTCAACATAGATTCACCTCTCTTAGGTGAACCAACGCACAGCAGATCAGTTTCAAGGAAACGTTTCTCCTGAGTTTTAGATGAAGTCTTACTGCTGTTTCGTACATATGCCGGTATTGGGCTAGAAATTCCAGTTTTGGGATTCTGCAGAGAAAGGGTTTGCAAACTGCTGATTCCGCATGGGGAATGAACGCACAGCAGAGCAGTTTCAAGGAAACGTTTCTCCTGACTTTTACACGAAGTCTTACTGCTGTTTCGTACATATACCCGTGTTGGGCTGGAAATGCCAATTTTGGGATTCTGCCCAGAAACGGTTTGCAAACCGCTGATTCCACATGGTGAATGAACGCACAGCAGAGCAGTTTCAAGGAACCATTTCTCCTGAGTTTTACACGAAGTCTTACTGCCGTTTCGTACATATACCCGTGTTGGGCTGCAAATGCCAATTTTGGGATTCTGCACAGAAAGAGTTTGCAAACTGCTGATTCCGCATATGAGTTTAACTCTGTCAGTTGAATGCACACATTGACAGCCATTCAGTTAGACAGCTTCGTTTTGGTTTTAGAAGCAGATATTTCTCTGTACAGCGTATGGTCCCATTCACTCAGGAATGTCCCAACGCAGCTCCTAGAAAAAACGTGTTTCTAACTCGCTGAATCTCAACATAGATTCACCTCTCTTAGGTGAACCAACGCACAGCAGATCAGTTTCAAGGAAACGTTTCTCCTGAGTTTTAGATGAAGTCTTACTGCTTTTTCATACATATGCCGGTATTGGGCTAGAAATTCCAGTTTTGGGATTCTGCGCAGAAAGGGTTTGCAAACTGCTGATTCTGCATGGTGAATTAACGCACAGCAGAGCAGTTTCAAGGAAACCTTTCTCCTGAGTTTTACACGAAGTCTTACTGCTGTTTCGTACATATACCCGTGTTGGGCTGGAAATGCTGGTTTTGGGATTCTGCACAGAAAGGTTTTGCAAACTGCTGATTCTGCATGGTGAATGAATGCACAGCAGAGCAGTTTCAAGGAAACGTTTCTCCTGAGTTTTACACGACGTCTTACTGCTGTTTCGTACATATACCCGTGTCGGGCTGGAAATGTCAATTTTGGCATTCTGCACAGAAAGGGTTTGCGAACTGCTGACTCCGCATATGAGTTTAACTCTGTCAGTTGAATGCACACATTGAAAACCATTCAGTATGATAGCTCCGTTTTGGTTTCAGAAGCAGATATTCCTCTGTACAGCCTATGGTCCCATTCACTCGGGAATATCCCAACGCAGCTCCTAAAAGAAACGTGTTTCTAACTCGCTGAATCTCAATATAGATTCAACTCTCTTTGGTGAACGAACGCACAGCAGATAAGTTTCAAGGAAATGTATCTCCCGAGTTTTAGACAAAGTATTACTGCTGTTCCGTACATATGCCAGTATTGGTCTGGAAATTCCAATTTTGGGATTCTGCACAAAAAGGGTTTGCAAACTGCTGAATCCACACATGAGTTTAACGCTGTCACATGAATGCACGTATTGACAAGCAGTCACTTAGATAGGTCTGTTTTGGTTTTAGAAGCAGATATTATTCTTTACAGCCTATGGTCCCATTCACTCGGGAATATCCCAACGCAGCTCCTAGAAAAACGTGTTTCTAACTTGCTGAATCTAAACATAGCTTCAAGTCTCTTAGGTGAACGAAGGCACAGCAGATTAGTTTCATGGAAACGTTTCTCCTGAGTTTTAGACGAAGTCTTACTGCTGTTTCGTACATATACCCGTGTTGGGCTGGAAATGCCAATTTTGGGATTCTGCCGAGAAAGGGTTTGCAAACTGCTGATTCCACATGGTGAATGAACGCACAGCAGAGCAGTTTCAAGGAAACGATTCTCCTGAGTTTTACACGAAGTCTTACTGCCGTTTCGTATCTATACCCGTGTGGTCTGCAAATTCCAATTTTGGGATTCTGCACAGAAAGAGTTTGCAAACTGCTGATTCCGCATATGAGTTTAACTCTGTCAGTTGAATGCACACATTGACAACCAGTCACTTAGATAGCTCCGTTTTGGTTTTAGAAGCAGATATTTCCCTGTACAGCCTATGGTCCCATTCACTTGGGAATATCCCAACGCAGCTCCTAGAAAAACGTGTTTCTAACTCGCTGAATCGAAACATAGATTCAACTCTCTTAGGTGAACGAACGCACAGCAGGTAAGTTTCAGGGAAACGTTTCTCTTGAGTTTTAGACGAAGTCTTACTGCTGTTTCTTACATATGCCGGTATTGGGCTAGAAATTCCAGTTTTGGGATTCTGCCCAGAAAGGGTTTGCAAAATGCTGAATCCACACATGAGTTTAACTCTGTCAGTTGAATGCACACATTGACAACCATTCAGTTAGAAAGCTCCGTTTTGGTTTTAGAAGCAGGTATTTCTCTGTACAGCATATCGTCCCATTCACTCGGGAATATCCCAACGCAGCTCCTAGAAGAAACGTGATGCTAACTCGCTGAATCTAAACATAGATTCACCTCTCTTAGGTGTACCAACGCACAGCAGATCAGTTTCAAGGAAACGTTTCTCCTGAGTTTTAGACGAAGTCTTACTGCTTTTTCGTACGTATGCCGGTATTGGGCTAGAAATTCCAGTTTTGGGATTCTGCACGAAAAGTGTTTGCAAACTGCTGAATCTGCACATGAGTTTAACTCTGTCAGTTGAATGCACACATTGACAACCTCTCAGTTAGATAGCTCCGTTTTGTTTTTAGAAGCAGATATTTCTCTGTACTGTCTATGCTCCCATTCACTAGGGAATATCCTAATGCAGCTCCTAGAATAAACGTGTTTCTAACTCGCTGAATCTAAACAGATTCAACTCTCTTAGGTGAATCAACGCACAGCAGAGCAGTTGCAAGGAAACGTTTCTCCTGAGTTTTACACGCAGTCTTACTGCTGTTTCGTACATATACCCGTGTTGGGCTGGAAATGCCAGTTTTGGGATCCTGCACAGAAAGAGTTTGCAACCTGCTGAATCCACAAATGAGTTTACCTCTGTCAGTTGAATGCACACAT
Source organism: Aotus nancymaae (assembly GCF_030222135.1). Taxonomy (NCBI): domain Eukaryota; kingdom Metazoa; phylum Chordata; class Mammalia; order Primates; family Aotidae; genus Aotus; species Aotus nancymaae. The sequence goes on from NW_026988555.1 coordinate 552,187, forward strand.
TGACAACCATTCAGTTAGATAGCTCCGTTTTTGTTTTAGAAGCAGATATTTCTCTGTACAACCTTTGGTCCCATTCACTCGGGAATGACCCAACGCAGCTCCAGAAGAAACGTGTTTCTAACTCGCTGAATCTCAACATAGATTCACCTCTCTTAGGTGAACCAACGCACAGCAGATCAGTTTCAAGGAAACGTTTCTCCTGAGTTTTAGATGAAATCTTACTGCTGTTTCGTACATATGCCAGTATTGGGCTAGAAATTCCAGTTTTGGGATTCTGCAGAGAAAGGGTTTGCAATCTGCTGATTCCGCATGGCGAATGAACGCACAGCAGAGCAGTTTCAAGGAAACGTTTCTCCTGAGTTTTACACGAAGTCTTACTGCTGTTTCGTACATATACCCGTGTTGGGCTGGAAATGCCAATTTTGGGATTCTGCCCAGAAAGGGTTTGCAAACTGCTGATTCCACATGGTGAATGAACGCACAGCAGAGCAGTTTCAAGGAACCGTTTCTCCTGAGTTTTACACGAAGTCTTACTGCCGTTTCGTACATATACCCGTGTTGGGCTGCAAATGCCAATTTTGGGATTCTGCACAGAAAGAGTTTGCAAACTGCTGATTCCGCATATGAGTTTAACTCTGTCAGTTGAATGCACACATTGACAACCATTCAGTTAGACAGCTTCGTTTTGTTTTTAGAAGCAGATATTTCTCTGTACAGCGTATGGTCCCATTCACTCGGGAATGTCCCAACGCAGCTCCTAGAAAAAACGTGTTTCTAACTCGCTGAATCTCAACATAGATTCACCTCTCTTAGGTGAACCAACGCACAGCAGATCAGTTTCAAGGAAACGTTTCTCCTGAGTTTTAGATGAAGTCTTACTGCTTTTTCATACATATGCCGGTATTGGGCTAGAAATTCCAGTTTTGGGATTCTGCGCAGAAAGGGTTTGCAAACTGCTGATTCTGCATGGTGAATGAACGCACAGCAGAGCAGTTTCAAGGAAACCTTTCTCCTGAGTTTTACACGAAGTCTTACTGCTGTTTCGTACGTATACCCGTGTTGGGCTGGAAATGTTGGTTTTGGGATTCTGCACAGAAAGGTTTTGCAAACTGCTGATTCTGCATGGTGAATGAATGCACAGCAGAGCAGTTTCAAGGAAACGTTTCTCCTGAGTTTTACACGACGTCTTACTGCTGTTTCGTACATATACCCGTGTCGGGCTGGAAATGTTAATTTTGGGATTCTGCACAGAAAGGGTTTGCGAACTGCTGACTCCGCATATGAGTTTAACTCTGTCAGTTGAATGCACACATTGACAACCATTCAGTTTGATAGCTCCGTTTTGGTTTCAGAAGCAGATATTCCTCTGTACAGCCTATGGTCCCATTCACTCGGGAATATCCCAACGCAGCTCCTAGAAAAACGTGTTTCTAACTCGCTGAATCTAAACATAGCTTCAACTCTCTTAGGTGAACGAAGGCACAGCAGATTAGTTCCATGGAAACGTTTCTCCTGAGTTTTAGACGAAGTCTTATTGCTGTTTCGTACATATACCCGTGTTGGGCTAGAAATGCCAATTTTGGGATTATGCCCAGAAAGGGTTTGCAAACTGCTGATTCCACATGGTGAATGAACGCACAGCAGAGCAGTTTCAAGGAAACGATTCTCCTGAGTTTTACACGAAGTCTTACTGCCGTTTCGTACCTATACCCGTGTGGTCTGCAAATTCCAATTTTGGGATTCTGCACAGAAAGAGTTTGCAAACTGCTGATTCCGCATATGAGTTTAACTCTGTCAGTTGAATGCACACATTGACAACCAGTCACTTAGATAGCTCCGTTTTGGTTTTAGAAGCAGATATTTCCCTGTACAGCCTATGGTCCCATTCACTTGGGAATATCCCAACGCAGCTCCTAGAAAAACGTGTTTCTAACTCGCTGAATCGAAACATAGATTCAACTCTCTTAGGTGAACGAACGCACAGCAGGTAAGTTTCAGGGAAACGTTTCTCTTGAGTTTTAGAAGAAGTCTTACTGCTGTTTCTTATATATGCCGGTATTGGGCTAGAAATTCCAGTTTTGGGATTCTGCCCAGAAAGGGTTTGCAAAATGCTGAATCCACACATGAGTTTAACTCTGTCAGTTGAATGCACACATTGACAACCATTCAGTTAGAAAGCTCCGTTTTGGTTTTATGAAGCAGGTATTTCTCTGTACAGCATATCGTCCCATTCACTCGGGAATATCCCAACGCAGCTCCTAGAAGAAACGTGATGCTAACTCGCTGAATCTAAACATAGATTCACCTCTCTTAGGTGTACCAACGCACAGCAGATCAGTTTCAAGGAAACGTTTCTCCTGAGTTTTAGACGAAGTCTTACTGCTTTTTCGTACGTATGCCGGTATTGGGCTAGAAATTCCAGTTTTGGGATTCTGCACGAAAAGTGTTTGCAAAGTGCTGAATCCAAACATGAGTTTAACGCTGTCACATGAATGCACATATTGACAAGCAGTCACTTAGATAGGTCTGTTTTGGTTTTAGAAGCAGATATTTCTCTTTACAGCCTATGGTCCCATTCAATCGGGAATATCCCAACGCAGCACGCAGAAAAAAGTGTTTCTAACTTGCTGAATCTAAACATAGCTTCAACTCTCTTAGGTGAACGAAGGCACAGCAGATTAGTTTCAAGGAAACGTTTCTCCTGAGTTTTAGACGAAGTCTTACTGCTGTTTCGTACATATGCCGGTGTTGGGCTGCAAATGCCACTTTTGGGATTCTGCACAGAAAGGGTTTGCAAACTGATGATTCCGCATATGAGTTTAACTCTGTCAGGTGAATGCACACATTGACAACCATTCAGTTTGATAGCTCCGTTTTGGTTTCAGAAGCAGATATTTCTCTGTACAGCCTATGGTCCCATTCACTCGTTAATATCCCAACGCAGCTCCTAGAAGAAACGTGTTTCTAACTCGCTGAATCTCAACATAGATTCAACTCTCTTTGTTGAATGAACGCACAGCAGATCAGTTTCAAGGAAATGTTTCTCCCGAGTTTTAGACAAAGTATTACTGCTGTTCCGTACATATGCCAGTATTGGTCTGGAAATTCCAATTTTGGGATTCTGCACAGAAAGGGTTTGTAAACTGCTGAATGCCCACATGAGTTTAACTCTGTCACATGAATGCACATATTGACAACCAGGCACTTAGATAGCTCTGTTTTGGGTGTAGAAGTAGATATTTCCCTTTACAGCCTATGGTCCCATTCACTCGGGAATATCCCAACGCAGCTCCTAAAAGAAACGTGATGCTAACTCGCTGAATCTCAACATAGTTTCACCTCTCTTACGTGAACCAACGCAGAGCAGATCAGTTTCAAGGAAACGTTTCTCCTGAGTTTTAGACGAAGTCTTACTGCTGTTTCGTTCATATGCCGATATTGGGCTAGAAATTCCAGTTTTGGGATTCTGCACGAAAAGGGTTTGCAAACTGCTGATTCCGCATGGTGAATGAACGCACAGCAGAGCAGTTTCAAGGAAACGTTTCTCCTGCGTTTTACACGAAGTCTTACTGCTGTTTCATGCATATACCCGTGTTGGGCTGGAAATGCTGGTTTTGGGCTTCTGCACAGAAAGGGTTTGCAAACTGCTGATTCAGCATGGTGAATGATCACACAGCAGAGCAGTTTCAAGGAAACGTTTCTCCTGAGTTTTACACGAAGTCTTACTGCTGTTTCGTACATATACCCATGTCGGGCTGGAAATGTCAATTTTGGCATTCTGCACAGAAAGGGTTTGCGAACTGCTGACTCCGCATATGAGTTTAACTCTGTCAGTTGAATGCACACATTGACAACCATTCAGTTTGATAGCTCCGTTTTGGTTTCAGAAGCAGATATTCCTCTGTACAGCCTATGGTCCCATTCACTCGGGAATATCCCAACGCAGCTCCTAAAAGAAACGTGTTTCTAACTCGCTGAATCTCAATATAGATTCAACTCTCTTTGGTGAACGAACGCACAGCAGATCAGTTTCAAGGAAATGTTTCTCCCGAGTTTTAGACAAAGTATTACTGCTGTTCCGTACATATGCCAGTATTGGTCTGGAAATTCCAATTTTGGGATTCTGCACAAAAAGGGTTTGCAAACTGCTGAATCCACACATGAGTTTAACGCTGTCACATGAATGCACATATTGACAAGCAGTCACTTAGATAGGTCTGTTTTGGTTTTAGAAGCAGATATTTCTCTTTACAGCCAATGGTCCCATTCACTCGGGAATATCCCAACGCAGCTCACAGAAAAACGTGTTTCTAACTTGCTGAATCTAAACATAGCTTCAACTCTCTTAGGTGAACGAAGGCACAGCAGATTAGTTTCAAGGAAACGTTTCTCCTGAGTTTTAGATGAAGTCTTACTGCTGTTTCGTACATATGCCGGTGTTGGGCTGCAAATGCCAATTTTGGGATTCTGCACAGAAAGGGTTTTCAAACTGGTGATTCCGCATATGAGTTTAACTCTGTCAGGTGAATGCACACATTGACAACCATTCAGTTTGATAGCTCCGTTTTGGTTTCAGAAGCAGATATTTCTCTGTACAGCCTATGGTCCCATTCACTCGGGAATATTCCAACGCAGCTCCTAGAAGAAACGTGTTTCTAACTCGCTGAATCTCAACATAGATTCAACTCTCTTTGGTGAACGAAGGCACAGCAGATCCGTTTCAGGGAAATGTTTCTCCCGAATTTCAGACAAAGTATTACTGCTGTTCCGTACATATGCCAGTATTGGTCTGGCAATTCCAATTTTGGGATTCTGCACAGAAAGGGTTTGCAAACTGCTGAATCCGCACATGAGTTTAACTCTGTCACATGAATGCACACATTGACAACCAGTCACTTAGATAGCTCCGTTTTGGTTTTAGAAGCAGATATTTCCCTGTACAGCCTATGGTCCCATTCACTTGGGAATATCCCAACGCAGCTCCTAGAAAAACGTGTTTCTAACTCGCTGAATCGAAACATAGATTCAACTCTCTTAGGTGAACGAACGCATAGCAGGTAAGTTTCAGGGAAACGTTTCTCTTGAGTTTTAGACGAAGTCTTACTGCTGTTTCTTACATATGCCGGTATTGGGCTAGAAATTCCAGTTTTGGGATTCTGCCCAGAAAGGGTTTGCAAAATGCTGAATCCACACATGAGTTTAACTCTGTCAGTTGAATGCACACATTGACAACCATTCAGTTAGAAAGCTCCGTTTTGGTTTTAGAAGCAGGTATTTCTCTGTACAGCATATCGTCCCATTCACTCGGGAATATCCCAACGCAGCTCCTAGAAGAAACGTGATGCTAACTCGCTGAATCTAAACATAGATTCACCTCTCTTAGGTGTACCAACGCACAGCAGATCAGTTTCAAGGAAACGTTTCTCCTGAGTTTTAGACGAAGTCTTACTGCTTTTTCGTACGTATGCCGGTATTGGGCTAGAAATTCCAGTTTTGGGATTCTGCACGAAAAGTGTTTGCAAACTGCTGAATCTGCACATGAGTTTAACTCTGTCAGTTGAATGCACACATTGACAACCTCTCAGTTAGATAGCTCCGTTTTGTTTTTAGAAGCAGATATTTCTCTGTACTGTCTATGCTCCCATTCACTAGGGAATATCCTAATGCAGCTCCTAGAATAAACGTGTTTCTAACTCGCTGAATCTAAACATAGATTCAATTCTCTTAGGTGAATGAACGCACAGCAGAGCAGTTGCAAGGAAACGTTTCTCCTGAGTTTTACACGAAGTCTTACTGCTGTTTCGTACATATACCCGTGTTGGGCTGGATATGCCAATTTTGGGATTCTGCCCAGAAAGGGTTTGCAAACTGCTGATTCCACATGGTGAATGAACGCACAGCACAGCAGTTTCAAGGAAACGTTTCTCCTGAGTTTTACACGAAGTCTTACTGCTGTTTCGTACATATACCCGTGTTGGGCTGCAAATGCCAATTTTGGGATTCTGCACAGAAAGAGTTTGCAAACTGCTGAATCCGCATATGAGTTTAATTCTGTCAGTTGAATGCACACTTTGACAACCATTCAGTTAGATTGCTCCGTTTTGGTTTCAGAAGCAGATATTTCTCTGTACAGCCTATGGTCCCATTCACTCGTTAATATCCCAACGCAGCTCCAGAAGGAACGTGTTTCTAACTCGCTGAATCTCAACATAGATTCAACTCTCTTTTTTGAATGAACGCACAGCAGATCAGTTTCAAGGAAATGTTTCTCCCGAGTTTTAGACAAAGTATTACTGCTGTTGCGTACATATGCCAGTATTGGTCTGGAAATTCCAATTTTGGGATTCTGCACAGAAAGGGTTTGTAAACTGCTGAATGCACACATGAGTTTAACTCTGTCACATGAATGCACATATTGATAACCAGTCACTTAGATAGCTCTGTTTTGGGTGTAGAAGGAGATATTTCCCTTTACAGCCTATGGTCCCATTCACTCGGGAATATCCCAACGCAGCTCCTAAAAGAAACGTGATGCTAACTCGCTGAATCTCAACATAGATTCACCTCTCTTAGGTGAACCAACGCAGAGCAGATCAGTTTCAAGGAAACGTTTCTCCTGAGTTTTAGACGAAGTCTTACTGCTGTTTCGTTCATATGCCGATATTGGGCTAGAAATTCCAGTTTTGGCATTCTGCACGAAAAGGGTTTGCAAACTGCTGATTCCGCATGGTGAATGAACGCACAGCAGAGCAGTTTCAAGGAAACCTTTCTCCTGCGTTTTACACGAAGTCTTACTGCTGTTTCGTACATATACCCGTGTTGGGCTGGAAATGCTGGTTTTGGGCTTCTGCACAGAAAGGGTTTGCAAACTGCTGATTCAGCATGGTGAATGAACGCACAGCAGAGCAGTTTCAAGGAAACATTTCTCCTGAGTTTTACATGAAGTCTTACTGCTGTTTCGTACATATACCCGTGTAGGGCTGGAAATGTCAATTTTGGGATTCTGCACAGAAAGGGTTTGCGAACTGCTGACTCCGCATATGAGTTTAACTCTGTCAGTTGAATGCACACATTGACAACCATTCAGTTTGATAGCTCCGTTTTGGTTTCAGAAGCAGATATTCCTCTGTACAGCCTATGGTCCCATTCACTCGGGAATATCCCAATGCAGCTCCTAGAAGAAACGTGTTTCTAACTCGCTGAATCTCCATATAGATTCAACTCTCTTTGGTGAACGAACGCACAGCAGATCAGTTTCAAGGAAATGTTTCTCCCGAGTTTTAGACAGAGTATTACTGCTGTTCCGTACATATGCCAGTATTGGTCTGGAAATTCCAATTTTGGGATTCTGCACAAAAAGGGTTTGCAAACTGCTGAATCCACACATGAGTTTAACGCTGTCACATGAATGCACATATTGACAAGCAGTCACTTAGATAGGTCTGTTTTGGTTTTAGAAGCAGATATTTCTCTTTACAGCCAATGGTCCCATTCACTCGGGAATATCCCAACGCAGCTCCCAGAAAAACGTGTTTCTAACTTGCTGAATCTAAACATAGCTTCAACTCTCTTAGGTGAACGAAGGCACAGCAGATTAGTTTCAAGGAAACGTTTCTCCTGAGTTTTAGATGAAGTCTTACTGCTGTTTCGTACATATGCCGGTGTTGGGCTGCAAATGCCAATTTTGGGATTCTGCACAGAAAGGGTTTTCAAACTGGTGATTCCGCATATGAGTTTAACTCTGTCAGGTGAATGCACACATTGACAACCATTCAGTTTGATAGCTCCGTTTTGGTTTCAGAAGCAGATATTTCTCTGTTCAGCCTATGGTCCCATTCACTCGGGAATATTCCAACGCAGCTCCTAGAAGAAACGTGTTTCTAACTCGCTGAATCTCAACATAGATTCAACTCTCTTTGGTGAACGAAGGCACAGCAGATCCGTTTCAGGGAAATGTTTCTCCCGAATTTCAGACAAAGTATTACTGCTGTTCCGTACATATGCCAGTATTGGTCTGGCAATTCCAATTTTGGGATTCTGCACAGAAAGGGTTTGCAAACTGCTGAATCCGCACATGAGTTTAACTCTGTCACATGAATGCACACATTGACAACCAGTCACTTAGATAGCTCCGTTTTGGTTTTAGAAGCAGATATTTCCCTGTACAGCCTATGGTCCCATTCACTTGGGAATATCCCAACGCAGCTCCTAGAAAAACGTGTTTCTAACTCGCTGAATCGAAACATAGATTCAACTCTCTTAGGTGAACGAACGCATAGCAGGTAAGTTTCAGGGAAACGTTTCTCTTGAGTTTTAGACGAAGTCTTACTGCTGTTTCTTACATATGCCGGTATTGGGCTAGAAATTCCAGTTTTGGGATTCTGCCCAGAAAGGGTTTGCAAAATGCTGAATCCACACATGAGTTTAACTCTGTCAGTTGAATGCACACATTGACAACCATTCAGTTAGAAAGCTCCGTTTTGGTTTTAGAAGCAGGTATTTCTCTGTACAGCATATCGTCCCATTCACTCGGGAATATCCCAACGCAGCTCCTAGAAGAAACGTGATGCTAACTCGCTGAATCTAAACATAGATTCACCTCTCTTAGGTGTACCAACGCACAGCAGATCAGTTTCAAGGAAACGTTTCTCCTGAGTTTTAGACGAAGTCTTACTGCTTTTTCGTACGTATGCCGGTATTGGGCTAGAAATTCCAGTTTTGGGATTCTGCACGAAAAGTGTTTGCAAACTGCTGAATCTGCACATGAGTTTAACTCTGTCAGTTGAATGCACACATTGACAACCTCTCAGTTAGATAGCTCCGTTTTGTTTTTAGAAGCAGATATTTCTCTGTACTGTCTATGCTCCCATTCACTAGGGAATATCCTAATGCAGCTCCTAGAATAAACGTGTTTCTAACTCACTGAATCTAAACATAGATTCAATTCTCTTAGGTGAATGAACGCACAGCAGAGCAGTTGCAAGGAAACGTTTCTCCTGAGTTTTACACGAAGTCTTACTGCTGTTTCGTACATATACCCGTGTTGGGCTGGATATGCCAATTTTGGGATTCTGCCCAGAAAGGGTTTGCAAACTGCTGATTCCACATGGTGAATGAACGCACAGCACAGCAGTTTCAAGGAAACGTTTCTCCTGAGTTTTACACGAAGTCTTACTGCTGTTTCGTACATATACCCGTGTTGGGCTGCAAATGCCAATTTTGGGATTCTGCACAGAAAGAGTTTGCAAACTGCTGAATCCGCATATGAGTTTAATTCTGTCAGTTGAATGCACACTTTGACAACCATTCAGTTAGATTGCTCCGTTTTGGTTTCAGAAGCAGATATTTCTCTGTACAGCCTATGGTCCCATTCACTCGTTAATATCCCAACGCAGCTCCAGAAGGAACGTGTTTCTAACTCGCTGAATCTCAACATAGATTCAACTCTCTTTTTTGAATGAACGCACAGCAGATCAGTTTCAAGGAAATGTTTCTCCCGAGTTTTAGACAAAGTATTACTGCTGTTGCGTACATATGCCAGTATTGGTCTGGAAATTCCAATTTTGGGATTCTGCACAGAAAGGGTTTGTAAACTGCTGAATGCACACATGAGTTTAACTCTGTCACATGAATGCACATATTGATAACCAGTCACTTAGATAGCTCTGTTTTGGGTGTAGAAGGAGATATTTCCCTTTACAGCCTATGGTCCCATTCACTCGGGAATATCCCAACGCAGCTCCTAAAAGAAACGTGATGCTAACTCGCTGAATCTCAACATAGATTCACCTCTCTTAGGTGAACCAACGCAGAGCAGATCAGTTTCAAGGAAACGTTTCTCCTGAGTTTTAGACGAAGTCTTACTGCTGTTTCGTTCATATGCCGATATTGGGCTAGAAATTCCAGTTTTGGCATTCTGCACGAAAAGGGTTTGCAAACTGCTGATTCCGCATGGTGAATGAACGCACAGCAGAGCAGTTTCAAGGAAACCTTTCTCCTGCGTTTTACACGAAGTCTTACTGCTGTTTCGTACATATACCCGTGTTGGGCTGGAAATGCTGGTTTTGGGCTTCTGCACAGAAAGGGTTTGCAAACTGCTGATTCAGCATGGTGAATGAACGCACAGCAGAGCAGTTTCAAGGAAACATTTCTCCTGAGTTTTACATGAAGTCTTACTGCTGTTTCGTACATATACCCGTGTAGGGCTGGAAATGTCAATTTTGGGATTCTGCACAGAAAGGGTTTGCGAACTGCTGACTCCGCATATGAGTTTAACTCTGTCAGTTGAATGCACACATTGACAACCATTCAGTTTGATAGCTCCGTTTTGGTTTCAGAAGCAGATATTCCTCTGTACAGCCTATGGTCCCATTCACTCGGGAATATCCCAATGCAGCTCCTAGAAGAAACGTGTTTCTAACTCGCTGAATCTCCATATAGATTCAACTCGCTTTGGTGAACGAACGCACAGCAGATCAGTTTCAAGGAAATGTTTCTCCCGAGTTTTAGACAGAGTATTACTGCTGTTCCGTACATATGCCAGTATTGGTCTGGAAATTCCAATTTTGGGATTCTGCACAAAAAGGGTTTGCAAACTGCTGAATCCACACATGAGTTTAACGCTGTCACATGAATGCACATATTGACAAGCAGTCACTTAGATAGGTCTGTTTTGGTTTTAGAAGCAGATATTTCTCTTTACAGCCTATGGTCCCATTCACTCGGGAATATCCCAACGCAGCTCCCTGAAAAAGGTGTTTCTAACTTGCTGAATCTAAACATAGCTTCAACTCTCTTAGGTGAACGAAGGCACAGCAGATTAGTTTCAAGGAAACGTTTCTCCTGAGTTTTAGACGAAGTCTTACTGCTGTTTCGTACATATGCCGGTGTTGGGCTGCAAATGCCACTTTTGGGATTCTGCACAGAAAGGGTTTGCAAGCTGATGATTCCGCATATGAGTTTAACTCTGTCAGGTGAATGCACACATTGACAACCATTCAGTTTTATAGCTCCGTTTTGGTTTCAGAAGCAGATATTTCTCTGTACAGCCTATGGTCCCATTCACTCGGGAATATTCCAACGCAGCTCCTAGAAGAAACGTGTTTCTAACTCGCTGAATCTCAACATAGATTCAACTCTCTTTGGTGAACGAAGGCACAGCAGATCCGTTTCAGGGAAATGTTTCTCCCGAATTTCAGACAAAGTATTACTGCTGTTCCGTACATATGCCAGTATTGGTCTGGCAATTCCAATTTTGGGATTCTGCACAGAAAGGGTTTGCAAACTGCTGAATCCGCACATGAGTTTAACTCTGTCACATGAATGCACACATTGACAACCAGTCACTTAGATAGCTCCGTTTTGGTTTTAGAAGCAGATATTTCCCTATACAGCCTATGGTCCAATTCACTTGGGAATATCCCAACGCAGCTCCTAGAAAAACGTGTTTCTAACTCGCTGAATCTAAACATAGATTCAACTCTCTTAGGTGAACCAACGAACAGCAGGTAAGTTTCAGGGAATCGTTTCTCTTGAGTTTTAGACGAAGTCTTACTGCTGTTTCTTACATATGCCGGTATTGGGCTAGAAATTCCAGTTTTGGGATTCTGCCCAGAAAGGGTTTGCAAAATGCTGAATCCACACATGAGTTTAACTCTGTCAGTTGAATGCACACATTGACAACCATTCAGTTAGAAAGCTCCGTTTTGATTTTAGAAGCAGGTATTTCTCTGTACAGCATATCGTCCCATTCACTCGGGAATATCCCAACGCAGCTCCTAGAAGAAACGTGATGCTAACTCGCTGAATCTAAACATAGATTCACCTCTCTTAGGTGTACCAACGCACAGCAGATCAGTTTCAAGGAAACGTTTCTCCTGAGTTTTAGACGAAGTCTTACTGCTTTTTCGTACGTATGCCGGTATTGGGCTAGAAATTCCAGTTTTGGGATTCTGCACGAAAAGTGTTTGCAAACTGCTGAATCTGCACATGAGTTTAACTCTGTCAGTTGAATGCACACATTGACAACCTCTCAGTTAGATAGCTCCGTTTTGTTTTTAGAAGCAGATATTTCTCTGTACTGTCTATGCTCCCATTCACTAGGGAATATCCTAATGCAGCTCCTAGAATAAACGTGTTTCTAACTCGCTGAATCTAAACATAGATTCAATTCTCTTAGGTGAATGAACGCACAGCAGAGCAGTTGCAAGGAAACGTTTCTCCTGAGTTTTACACGAAGTCTTACTGCTGTTTCGTACATATACCCGTGTTGGGCTGGATATGCCAATTTTGGGATTCTGCCCAGAAAGGGTTTGCAAACTGCTGATTCCACATGGTGAATGAACGCACAGCACAGCAGTTTCAAGGAAACGTTTCTCCTGAGTTTTACACGAAGTCTTACTGCTGTTTCGTACATATACCCGTGTTGGGCTGCAAATGCCAATTTTGGGATTCTGCACAGAAAGAGTTTGCAAACTGCTGAATCCGCATATGAGTTTAATTCTGTCAGTTGAATGCACACTTTGACAACCATTCAGTTAGATAGCTCCGTTTTGGTTTCAGAAGCAGATATTTCTCTGTACAGCCTATGGTCCCATTCACTCGTTAATATCCCAACGCAGCTCCTAGAAGAAACGTGTTTTTAACTCGCTGAATCTCAACATAGATTCAACTCTCTTTTTTGAATGAACGCCCAGCAGATCAGTTTCAAGGAAATGTTTCTCCCGAGTTTTAGACAAAGTATTACTGCTGTTGCGTACATATGCCAGTATTGGTCTGGAAATTCCAATTTTGGGATTCTGCACAGAAAGGGTTTGTAAACTGCTGAATGCACACATGAGTTTAACTCTGTCACATGAATGCACATATTGATAACCAGTCACTTAGATAGCTCTGTTTTGGGTGTAGAAGTAGATATTTCCCTTTACAGCCTCTGGTCCCATTCACTCGGGAATATCCCAACGCAGCTCCTAAAAGAAACGTGATGCTAACTCGCTGAATCTCAACATAGATTCACCTCTCTTAGGTGAACCAACGCAGAGCAGATCAGTTTCAAGGAAACGTTTCTCCTGAGTTTTAGACGAAGTCTTACTGCTGTTTCGTTCATATGCCGATATTGGGCTAGAAATTCCAGTTTTGGGATTCTGCACGAAAAGGGTTTGCAAACGGCTGATTCCGCATGGTGAATGAACGCACAGCAGAGCAGTTTCAAGGAAACCTTTCTCCTGCGTTTTACACGAAGTCTTACTGCTGTTTCGTACATATACCCGTGTTGGGCTGGAAATGCTGGTTTTGGGCTTCTGCACAGAAAGGGTTTGCAAACTGCTGATTCAGCATGGTGAATGAACGCACAGCAGAGCAGTTTCAAGGAAACATTTCTCCTGAGTTTTACATGAAGTCTTACTGCTGTTTCGTACATATACCCGTGTAGGGCTGGAAATGTCAATTTTGGGATTCTGCACAGAAAGGGTTTGCGAACTGCTGACTCCGCATATGAGTTTAACTTTGTCAGTTGAATGCACACATTGACAACCATTCAGTTTGATAGCTCCGTTTTGGTTTCAGAAGCAGATATTCCTCTGTACAGCCTATGGTCCCATTCACTCGGGAATATCCCAACGCAGCTCCTAGAAGAAACGTGTTTCTAACTCGCTGAATCTCCATATAGATTCAACTCTCTTTGGTGAACGAACGCACAGCAGATCAGATTCAAGGAAATGTTTCTCCCGAGTTTTAGACAAAGTATTACTGCTGTTTCGTACATATGCCTGTATTGGTCTGGAAATTCCAATTTTGGGATTCTGCACAAAAAGGGTTTGAAAACTGCTGAATCCACACATGAGTTTAACGCTGTCACATGAATGCACATATTGACAAGCAGTCACTTAGATAGGTCTGTTTTGGTTTTAGAAGCAGATATTTCTCTTTACAGCCTATGGTCCCATTCACTCGGGAATATCCCAACGCAGCTCCCAGAAAAACGTGTTTCTAACTTGCTGAATCTAAACATAGCTTCAACTCTCTTACGTGAACGAAGGCACAGCAGATTAGTTTCAAGGAAACGTTTCTCCTGAGTTTTAGACGAAGTCTTACTGCTGTTTCGTACATATGCCGGTGTTGGGCTGCAAATGCCACTTTTGGGATTCTGCACAGAAAGGGTTTGCAAGCTGATGATTCCGCATATGAGTTTAACTCTGTCAGGTGAATGCACACATTGACAACCATTCAGTTTTATAACTCCGTTTTGGTTTCAGAAGCAGATATTTCTCTGTAAAGCCTATGGTCCCATTCACTCGGGAATATTCCAACGCAGCTCCTAGAAGAAACGTGTTTCTAACTCGCTGAATCTCAACATAGATTCAACTCTCTTTGGAGAACGAAGGCACAGCAGATCCGTTTCAGGGAAATGTTTCTCCCGAATTTCAGACAAAGTATTACTGCTGTTCCGTACATATGCCAGTATTGGTCTGGCAATTCCAATTTTGGGATTCTGCACAGAAAGGGTTTGCAAACTGCTGAATCCGCACATGAGTTTAACTCTGTCACATGAATGCACACATTGACAACCAGTCACTTAGATAGCTCCGTTTTGGTTTTAGAAGCAGATATTTCCCTATACAGCCTATGGTCCAATTCACTTGGGAATATCCCAACGCAGCTCCTAGAAAAACGTGTTTCTAACTCGCTGAATCTAAACATAGATTCAACTCTCTTAGGTGAACCAACGAACAGCAGGTAAGTTTCAGGGAATCGTTTCTCTTGAGTTTTAGACAAAGTCTTACTGCTGTTTCTTACATATGCCGGTATTGGGCTAGAAATTCCAGTTTTGGGATTCTGCCCAGAAAGGGTTTGCAAAATGCTGAATCCACACATGAGTTTAACTCTGTCAGTTGAATGCACACATTGACAACCATTCAGTTAGAAAGCTCCGTTTTGGTTTTAGAAGCAGGTATTTCTCTGTACAGCATATCGTCCCATTCACTCGGGAATATCCCAACGCAGCTCCTAGAAGAAACGTGATGCTAACTCGCTGAATCTAAGCATAGATTCACCTCTCTTAGGTGTACCAACGCACAGCAGATCAGTTTCAAGGAAACGTTTCTCCTGAGTTTTAGACGAAGTCTTACTGCTTTTTCGTACGTATGCCGGTATTGGGCTAGAAATTCCAGTTTTGGGATTCTGCACGAAAAGTGTTTGCAAACTGCTGAATCTGCACATGAGTTTAACTCTGTCAGTTGAATGCACACATTGACAACCTCTCAGTTAGATAGCTCCGTTTTGTTTTTAGAAGCAGATATTTCTCTGTACTGTCTATGCTCCCATTCACTAGGGAATATCCTAATGCAGCTCCTAGAATAAACGTGTTTCTAACTCGCTGAATCTAAACATAGATTCAATTCTCTTAGGTGAATGAACGCACAGCAGAGCAGTTGCAAGGAAACGTTTCTCCTGAGTTTTACACGCAGTCTTACTGCTGTTTCGTACATATACCCGTGTTGGGCTGGAAATGCCAATTTTGGGATTCTGCCCAGAAAGGGTTTGCAAACTGCTGATTCCACATGGTGAATGAGCGCACAGCACAGCAGTTTCAAGGAAACGTTTCTCCTGAGTTTTACACGAAGTCTTACTGCTGTTTCGTACATCTACCCGTGTTGGGCTGCAAATGCCAATTTTGGGATTCTGCACAGAAAGAGTTTGCAAACTGCTGATTCCGCATATGAGTTTAATTCTCTCAGTTGAATGCACACATTGACAAACATTCAGTTTGATAGCCCCGTTTTGGTTTCAGAAGCAGATATTTCTCTGTACAGCCTATGGTCCCATTCACTCGTTAATATCCCAACGCAGCTCCTAGAAGAAACGTGTTTCTAACTCGCTGAATCTCAACATAGATTCAACTCTCTTTGTTGAATGAACGCACAGCAGATCAGTTTCAAGGAAATGTTTCTCCCGAGTTTTAGACAAAGTATTACTGCTGTTCCGTACATATGCCAGTATTGGTCTGGAAATTCCAATTTTGGGATTCTGCACAGAAAGGGTTTGTAAACTGCTGAATGCACACATGAGTTTAACTCTGTCACATGAATGAACATATTGACAACCAGTCACTTAGATAGCTCTGTTTTGGGTGTAGAAGTAGATATTTCCCTTTACAGCCTATGGTCCCATTCACTCGGGAATATCCCAACGCAGCTCCTAAAAGAAACGTGATGCTAACTCGCTGAATCTCAACATAGATTCACCTCTCTTAGGTGAACCAACGCAGAGCAGATCAGTTTCAAGGAAACGTTTCTCCTGAGTTTTAGACGAAGTCTTACTGCTGTTTCGTTCATATGCCGATATTGGGCTAGAAATTCCAGTTTTGGGATTCTGCACGAAAAGGGTTTGCAAACTGCTGATTCCGCATGGTGAATGAACGCACAGCAGAGCAGTTTCAAGGAAACCTTTCTCCTGCGTTTTACACGAAGTCTTACTGCTGTTTCGTACATATACCCGTGTTGGGCTGGAAATGCTGGTTTTGGGCTTCTGCACAGAAAGGGTTTGCAAACTGCTGATTCAGCATGGTGAATGAACGCACAGCAGAGCAGTTTCAAGGAAACATTTCTCCTGAGTTTTACATGAAGTCTTACTGCTGTTTCGTACATATACCCGTGTAGGGCTGGAAATGTCAATTTTGGGATTCTGCACAGAAAGGGTTTGCGAACTGCTGACTCCGCATATGAGTTTAACTCTGTCAGTTGAATGCACACATTGACAACCATTCAGTTTGATAGCTCCGTTTTGGTTTCAGAAGCAGATATTCCTCTGTACAGCCTATGGTCCCATTCACTCGGGAATATCCCAACGCAGCTCCTAGAAGAAACGTGTTTCTAACTCGCTGAATCTCCATATAGATTCAACTCTCTTTGGTGAACGAACGCACAGCAGATCAGATTCAAGGAAATGTTTCTCCCGAGTTTTAGACAAAGTATTACTGCTGTTCCGTACATATGCCTGTATTGGTCTGGAAATTCCAATTTTGGGATTCTGCACAAAAAGGGTTTGAAAACTGCTGAATCCACACATGAGTTTAACGCTGTCACATGAATGCACATATTGACAAGCAGTCACTTAGATAGGTCTGTTTTGGTTTTAGAAGCAGATATTTCTCTTTACAGCCTATGGTCCCATTCACTCGGGAATATCCCAACGCAGCTCCCAGAAAAACGTGTTTCTAACTTGCTGAATCTAAACATAGCTTCAACTCTCTTACGTGAACGAAGGCACAGCAGATTAGTTTCAAGGAAACGTTTCTCCTGAGTTTTAGACGAAGTCTTACTGCTGTTTCGTACATATGCCGGTGTTGGGCTGCAAATGCCAATTTTGGGATTCTGCACAGAAAGGGTTTGCAAGCTGATGATTCCGCATATGAGTTTAACTCTGTCAGGTGAATGCACACATTGACAACCATTCAGTTTTATAACTCCGTTTTGGTTTCAGAAGCAGATATTTCTCTGTAAAGCCTATGGTCCCATTCACTCGGGAATATTCCAACGCAGCTCCTAGAAGAAACGTGTTTCTAACTCGCTGAATCTCAACATAGATTCAACTCTCTTTGGTGAACGAAGGCACAGCAGATCCGTTTCAGGGAAATGTTTCTCCCGAATTTCAGACAAAGTATTACTGCTGTTCCGTACATATGCCAGTATTGGTCTGGCAATTCCAATTTTGGGATTCTGCACAGAAAGGGTTTGCAAACTGCTGAATCCGCACATGAGTTTAACTCTGTCACATGAATGCACACATTGACAACCAGTCACTTAGATAGCTCCGTTTTGGTTTTAGAAGCAGATATTTCCCTATACAGCCTATGGTCCAATTCACTTGGGAATATCCCAACGCAGCTCCTAGAAAAACGTGTTTCTAACTCGCTGAATCTAAACATAGATTCAACTCTCTTAGGTGAACCAACGAACAGCAGGTAAGTTTCAGGGAATCGTTTCTCTTGAGTTTTAGACAAAGTCTTACTGCTGTTTCTTACATATGCCGGTATTGGGCTAGAAATTCCAGTTTTGGGATTCTGCCCAGAAAGGGTTTGCAAAATGCTGAATCCACACATGAGTTTAACTCTGTCAGTTGAATGCACACATTGACAACCATTCAGTTAGAAAGCTCCGTTTTGATTTTAGAAGCAGGTATTTCTCTGTACAGCATATCGTCCCATTCACTCGGGAATATCCCAACGCAGCTCCTAGAAGAAACGTGATGCTAACTCGCTGAATCTAAACATAGATTCACCTCTCTTAGGTGTACCAACGCACAGCAGATCAGTTTCAAGGAAACGTTTCTCCTGAGTTTTAGACGAAGTCTTACTGCTTTTTCGTACGTATGCCGGTATTGGGCTAGAAATTCCAGTTTTGGGATTCTGCACGAAAAGTGTTTGCAAACTGCTGAATCTGCACATGAGTTTAACTCTGTCAGTTGAATGCACACATTGACAACCTCTCAGTTAGATAGCTCCGTTTTGTTTTTAGAAGCAGATATTTCTCTGTACTGTCTATGCTCCCATTCACTAGGGAATATCCTAATGCAGCTCCTAGAATAAACGTGTTTCTAACTCGCTGAATCTAAACATAGATTCAATTCTCTTAGGTGAATGAACGCACAGCAGAGCAGTTGCAAGGAAACGTTTCTCCTGAGTTTTACACGCAGTCTTACTGCTGTTTCGTACATATACCCGTGTTGGGCTGGAAATGCCAATTTTGGGATTCTGCCCAGAAAGGGTTTGCAAACTGCTGATTCCACATGGTGAATGAGCGCACAGCACAGCAGTTTCAAGGAAACGTTTCTCCTGAGTTTTACACGAAGTCTTACTGCTGTTTCGTACATCTACCCGTGTTGGGCTGCAAATGCCAATTTTGGGATTCTGCACAGAAAGAGTTTGCAAACTGCTGATTCCGCATATGAGTTTAATTCTCTCAGTTGAATGCACACATTGACAACCATTCAGTTTGATAGCCCCGTTTTGGTTTCAGAAGCAGATATTTCTCTGTACAGCCTATGGTCCCATTCACTCGTTAATATCCCAACGCAGCTCCTAGAAGAAACGTGTTTCTAACTCGCTGAATCTCAACATAGATTCAACTCTCTTTGTTGAATGAACGCACAGCAGATCAGTTTCAAGGAAATGTTTCTCCCGAGTTTTAGACAAAGTATTACTGCTGTTCCGTACATATGCCAGTATTGGTCTGGAAATTCCAATTTTGGGATTCTGCACAGAAAGGGTTTGTAAACTGCTGAATGCACACATGAGTTTAACTCTGTCACATGAATGAACATATTGACAACCAGTCACTTAGATAGCTCTGTTTTGGGTGTAGAAGTAGATATTTCCCTTTACAGCCTATGGTCCCATTCACTCGGGAATATCCCAACGCAGCTCCTAAAAGAAACGTGATGCTAACTCGCTGAATCTCAACATAGATTCACCTCTCTTAGGTGAACCAACGCAGAGCAGATCAGTTTCAAGGAAACGTTTCTCCTGAGTTTTAGACGAAGTCT
This sequence comes from Aotus nancymaae, assembly GCF_030222135.1. Taxonomy (NCBI): domain Eukaryota; kingdom Metazoa; phylum Chordata; class Mammalia; order Primates; family Aotidae; genus Aotus; species Aotus nancymaae. The sequence continues at coordinate 571,726 of NW_026988555.1, forward strand.
TACTGCAGTTTCGTTCATATGCCGATATTGGGCTAGAAATTCCAGTTTTGGGATTCTGCACGAAAAGGGTTTGCAAACTGCTGATTCCGCATGGTGAATGAACGCACAGCAGAGCAGTTTCAAGGAAACCTTTCTCCTGCGTTTTACACGAAGTCTTACTGCTGTTTCATACATATACCCGTGTTGGGCTGGAAATTCTGGTTTTGGGCTTCTGCACAGAAAGGGTTTGCAAACTGCTGATTCAGCATGGTGAATGAACGCACAGCAGAGCAGTTTCAAGGAAACGTTTCTCCTGAGTTTTACACTAAATCTTACTGCTGTTTCGTACATATACCCGTGTCGGGCTGGAAATGTCAATTTTGGGATTCTGCACAGAAAGGGTTTGCGAACTGCTGACTCCGCATATGAGTTTAACACTGTCAGTTGAATGCACACATTGACAACCATTCAGTTTGATAGCTCCGTTTTGGTTTCAGAAGCAGATATTCCTCTGTACAGCCTATGGTCCCATTCACTCGGGAATATCCCAACGCAGCTCCTAAAAGAAACGTGTTTCTAACTCGCTGAATCTCAATATAGATTCAACTCTCTTTGGTGAACGAACGCACAGCAGATCAGTTTCAAGGAAATGTTTCTCCCGAGTTTTAGACAAAGTATTACTGCTGTTCCGTACATATGCCAGTATTGGTCTGGAAATTCCAATTTTGGGATTCTGCACAAAAAGGGTTTGCAAACTGCTGAATCCACACATGAGTTTAACGCTGTCACATGAATGCACATATTGACAAGCAGTCACTTAGATAGGTCTGTTTTGGTTTTAGAAGCAGATATTTCTCTTTACAGCCAATGGTCCCATTAACTCGGGAATATCCCAACGCAGCTCCCAGAAAAACATGTTTCTAACTTGCTGAATCTAAACATAGCTTCAACTCTCTTAGGTGAACGAAGGCACAGCAGATTAGTTTCAAGGAAACGTTTCTCCTGAGTTTTAGATGAAGTCTTACTGCTGTTTCGTACATATGCCGGTGTTGGGCTGCAAATGCCAATTTTGGGATTCTGCACAGAAAGGGTTTTCAAACTGGTGATTCCGCATATGAGTTTAACTCTGTCAGGTGAATGCACACATTGACAACCATTCAGTTTTATAGCTCCGTTTTGGTTTCAGAAGCAGATATTTCTCTGTACAGCCTATGGTCCCATTCACTCGGGAATATTCCAACACAGCTCCTAGAAGAAACGTGTTTCTAACTCGCTGAATCTCAACATAGATTCAACTCTCTTTGGTGAACGAAGGCACAGCAGATCCGTTTCAGGGAAATGTTTCTCCCGAATTTCAGACAAAGTATTACTGCTGTTCCGTACATATGCCAGTATTGGTCTGGCAATTCCAATTTTGGGATTCTGCACAGAAAGGGTTTGCAAACTGCTGAATCCGCACATGAGTTTAACTCTGTCACATGAATGCACACATTGACAACCAGTCACTTAGATAGCTCCGTTTTGGTTTTAGAAGCAGATATTTCCCTGTACAGCCTATGGTCCCATTCACTTGGGAATATCCCAACGCAGCTCCTAGAAAAACGTGTTTCTAACTAGCTGAATCTAAACATAGATTCAACTCTCTTAGGTGAACGAACGCACAGCAGGTAAGTTTCAGGGAAACGTTTCTCTTGAGTTTTAGACGAAGTCTTACTGCTGTTTCTTACATATGCCGGTATTGGGCTAGAAATTCCAGTTTTGGGATTCTGCCCAGAAAGGGTTTGCAAAATGCTGAATCCACACATGAGTTTAACTCTGTCAGTTGAATGCACACATTGACAACCATTCAGTTAGAAAGCTCCGTTTTGGTTTTAGAAGCAGGTATTTCTCTGTACAGCATATCATCCCATTCACTCGGGAATATCCCAACGCAGCTCCTAGAAGAAACGTGATGCTAACTCGCTGAATCTAAACATAGATTCACCTCTCTTAGGTGTACCAATGCACAGCAGATAAGTTTCAAGGAAACGTTTCTCCTGAGTTTTAGACGAAGTCTTACTGCTTTTTCGTACGTATGCCGGTATTGGGCTAGAAATTCCAGTTTTGGGATTCTGCACGAAAAGTGTTTGCAAACTGCTGAATCTGCACATGAGTTTAACTCTGTCAGTTGAATGCACACATTGACAACCTCTCAGTTAGATAGCTCCGTTTTGTTTTTAGAAGCAGATATTTCTCTGTACTGTCTATGCTCCCATTCACTAGGGAATATCCTAATGCAGCTCCTAGAATAAACGTGTTTCTAACTCGCTGAATCTAAACAGATTCAACTTTCTTCAGGTGAATGAACGCACAGCAGAGCAGTTGCAAGGAAACGTTTCTCCTGAGTTTTACACGCAGTCTTACTGCTGTTTCGTACATATACCCGTGTTGGGCTGGAAATGCCAGTTTTGGGATCCTGCACAGAAAGAGTTTGCAACCTGCTGAATCCACAAAGGAGTTTACCTCTGACAGTTGAATGCACACATTGACAACCATTCAGTTAGATAGCTCCGTTTTGGTTTTAGAAGCAGATATTTCCCTGTACAGCCTATGGTCCCATTCACTTGGGAATATCCCAACGCATCTCCTAGAAAAACGTGTTTCTAACTCGCTGAATCGAAACATAGATTCAACTCTCTTAGGTGAACGATCGCACAGCCGGTAAGTTTCAGGGAAACGTTTCTCTTGAGTTTTAGACGAAGTCTTACTGCTGTTTCTTACATATGCCGGTATTGGGATAGAAATTCCAGTTTTGGGATTCTGCCCAGAAAGGGTTTGCAAAATGCTGAATCCACACATGAGTTTAACTCTGTCAGTTGAATGCACACATTGACAACCATTCAGTTAGAAAGCTCCGTTTTGGTTTTAGAAGCAGGTATTTCTCTGTACAGCATATCGTCCCATTCACTCGGGAATATCCCAACGCAGCTCCTAGAAGAAACGTGATGCTAACTCGCTGAATCTAAACATAGATTCACCTCTCTTAGGTGTACCAACGCACAGCAGATCAGTTTCAAGGAAACGTTTCTCCTGAGTTTTAGACGAAGTCTTACTGCTTTTTCGTACGTATGCCGGTATTGGGCTAGAAATTCCAGTTTTGGGATTCTGCACGAAAAGTGTTTGCAAACTGCTGAATCTGCACATGAGTTTAACTCTGTCAGTTGAATGCACACATTGACAACCTCTCAGTTAGATAGCTCCGTTTTGTTTTTAGAAGCAGATATTTCTCTGTACTGTCTATGCTCCCATTCACTAGGGAATATCCTAATGCAGCTCCTAGAATAAACGTGTTTCTAACTCGCTGAATCTAAACATAGATTCAATTCTCTTAGGTGAATGAACGCACAGCAGAGCAGTTGCAAGGAAACGTTTCTCCTGAGTTTTACACGAAGTCTTACTGCTGTTTCGTACATATACCCGTGTTGGGCTGGATATGCCAATTTTGGGATTCTGCCCAGAAAGGGTTTGCAAACTGCTGATTCCACATGGTGAATGAACGCACAGCACAGCAGTTTCAAGGAAACGTTTCTCCTGAGTTTTACACGAAGTCTTACTGCTGTTTCGTACATATACCCGTGTCGGGCTCCAATGCCAATTTTGGGATTCTGCACAGAAAGGGTTTGCGAACTGCTGACTCCGCATATGAGTTTAACTCTGTCAGTTGAATGCACACATTGACAACCATTCAGTTTGATAGCTCCGTTTTGGTTTCAGAAGCAGATATTCCTCTGTACAGCCTATGGTCCCATTCACTCGGGAATATCCCAACGCAGCTCCTAGAAGAAACGTGTTTCTAACTCGCTGAATCTCCATATAGATTCAACTCTCTTTGGTGAACGAACGCACAGCAGATCAGTTTCAAGGAAATGTTTCTCCCGAGTTTTAGACAAAGTATTACTGCTGTTCCGTACATATGCCAGTATTGGTCTGGAAATTCCAATTTTGGGATTCTGCACAAAAAGGGTTTGCAAACTGCTGAATCCACACATGAGTTTAACGCTGTCACATGAATGCACATATTGACAAGCAGTCACTTAGATAGGTCTGTTTTGGTTTTAGAAGCAGATATTTCTCTTTACAGCCTATGGTCCCATTCACTCGGGAATATCCCAACGCAGCTCCCAGAAAAACGTGTTTCTAACTTGCTGAATCGAAACATAGCTTCAACTCTCTTAGGTGAACGAAGGCACAGCAGATTAGTTTCAAGGAAACGTTTCTCCTGAGTTTTAGACGAAGTCTTACTGCTGTTTCGTACATATGCCGGTGTTGGGCTGCAAATGCCACTTTTGGGATTCTGCACAGAAAGGGTTTGCAAACTGATGATTCCGCATATGAGTTTAACTCTGTCAGGTGAATGCACACATTGACAACCATTCATGTGACAGCGTTAAACTCATGTGTGGATTCAGCAGTTTGCAAACCCTTTTTGTGCAGAATCCCAAAATTGGAATTTCCAGACCAATACTGGCATATGTACGGAACAGTTTTATAGCTCCGTTTTGGTTTCAGAAGCAGATATTTCTCTGTACAGCCTATGATCCCATTCACTCGGGAATATTCCAACGCAGCTCCTAGAAGAAACGTGTTTCTAACTCGCTGAATCTCAACATAGATTCAACTCTCTTTGGTGAACGAAGGCACAGCAGATCCGTTTCAGGGAAATGTTTCTCCCGAATTTCAGACAAAGTATTACTGCTGTTCCGTACATATGCCAGTATTGGTCTGGCAATTCCAATTTTGGGATTCTGCACAGAAAGGGTTTGCAAACTGCTGAATCCGCACATGAGTTTAACTCTGTCACATGAATGCACACATTGACAACCAGTCACTTAGATAGCTCCGTTTTGGTTTTAGAAGCAGATATTTCCCTATACAGCCTATGGTCCAATTCACTTGGGAATATCCCAACGCAGCTCCTAGAAAAACGTGTTTCTAACTCGCTGAATCTAAACATAGATTCAACTCTCTTAGGTGAACCAACGAACAGCAGGTAAGTTTCAGGGAATCGTTTCTCTTGAGTTTTAGACGAAGTCTTACTGCTGTTTCTTACATATGCCGGTATTGGGCTAGAAATTCCAGTTTTGGGATTCTGCCCAGAAAGGGTTTGCAAAATGCTGAATCCACACATGAGTTTAACTCTGTCAGTTGAATGCACACATTGACAACCATTCAGTTAGAAAGCTCCGTTTTGATTTTAGAAGCAGGTATTTCTCTGTACAGCATATCGTCCCATTCACTCGGGAATATCCCAACGCAGCTCCTAGAAGAAACGTGATGCTAACTCGCTGAATCTAAACATAGATTCACCTCTCTTAGGTGTACCAACGCACAGCAGATCAGTTTCAAGGAAACGTTTCTCCTGAGTTTTAGACGAAGTCTTACTGCTTTTTCGTACGTATGCCGGTATTGGGCTAGAAATTCCAGTTTTGGGATTCTGCACGAAAAGTGTTTGCAAACTGCTGAATCTGCACATGAGTTTAACTCTGTCAGTTGAATGCACACATTGACAACCTCTCAGTTAGATAGCTCCGTTTTGTTTTTAGAAGCAGATATTTCTCTGTACTGTCTATGCTCCCATTCACTAGGGAATATCCTAATGCAGCTCCTAGAATAAACGTGTTTCTAACTCGCTGAATCTAAACATAGATTCAATTCTCTTAGGTGAATGAACGCACAGCAGAGCAGTTGCAAGGAAACGTTTCTCCTGAGTTTTACACGAACTCTTACTGCTGTTTCGTACATATACCCGTGTTGGGCTGGAAATGCCAATTTTGGGATTCTGCCCAGAAAGGGTTTGCAAACTGCTGATTCCACATGGTGAATGAACGCACAGCACAGCAGTTTCAAGGAAACGTTTCTCCTGAGTTTTACACGAAGTCTTACTGCTGTTTCGTACATATACCCGTGTTGGGCTGCAAATGCCAATTTTGGGATTCTGCACAGAAAGAGTTTGCAAACTGCTGATTCCGCATATGAGTTTAATTCTCTCAGTTGAATGCCCACATTGACAACCATTCAGTTTGATAGCCCCGTTTTGGTTTCAGAAGCAGATATTTCTCTGTACAGCCTATGGTCCCATTCACTCGTTAATATCCCAACGCAGCTCCTAGAAGAAACGTGTTTCTAACTCGATGAATCTCAACATAGATTCAACTCTCTTTGTTGAATGAAGGCACAGCAGATCAGTTTCAAGGAAAAGTTTCTCCCGAGTTTTAGACAAAGTATTACTGCTGTTCCGTACATATGCCAGTATTGGTCTGGAAATTCCAATTTTGGGATTCTGCACAGAAAGGGTTTGTAAACTGCTGAATGCACACATGAGTTTAACTCTGTCACATGAATGCACATATTGACAACCAGTCACTTAGATAGCTCTGTTTTGGGTGTAGAAGTAGATATTTCCCTTTACAGCCTATGGTCCCATTCACTCGGGAATATCCCAACGCAGCTCCTAAAAGAAACGTGATGCTAACTCGCTGAATCTCAACATAGTTTCACCTCTCTTACGTGAACCAACGCAGAGCAGATCAGTTTCAAGGAAACGTTTCTCCTGAGTTTTAGACGAAGTCTTACTGCTGTTTCGTTCATATGCCGATATTGGGCTAGAAATTCCAGTTTTGGGATTCTGCACGAAAAGGGTTTGCAAACTGCTGAGTCCGCATGGTGAATGAACGCACAGCAGAGCAGTTTCAAGGAAACCTTTCTCCTGCGTTTTACACGAAGTCTTACTGCTGTTTCATACATATACCCGTGTTGGGCTGGAAATGCTGGTTTTCGGCTTCTGCACAGAAAAGGTTTGCAAACTGCTGATTCAGCATGGTGAATGAACGCACAGCAGAGCAGTTTCAAGGAAACGTTTCTCCTGAGTTTTACACGAAGTCTTACTGCTGTTTCGTACATATACCCGTGTCGGGCTGGAAATGTCAATTTTGGGATTCTGCACAGAAAGGGTTTGCGAACTGCTGACTCCGCATATGAGTTTAACTCTGTCAGTTGAATGCACACATTGACAACCATTCAGTTTGATAGCTCCGTTTTGGTTTCAGAAGCAGATATTCCTCTGTACAGCCTATGGTCCCATTCACTCGGGAATATCCCAACGCAGCTCCTAAAAGAAACGTGTTTCTAACTCGCTGAATCTCAATATAGATTCAACTCTCTTTGGTGAACGAACGCACAGCAGATCAGTTTCAAGGAAATGTTTCTCCCGAGTTTTAGACAAAGTATTACTGCTGTTCCGTACATATGCCAGTATTGGTCTGGAAATTCCAATTTTGGGATTCTGCACAAAAAGGGTTTGCAAACTGCTGAATCCACACATGAGTTTAACGCTGTCACATGAATGCACATATTGACAAGCAGTCACTTAGATAGGTCTGTTTTGGTTTTAGAAGCAGATATTTCTCTTTACAGCCTATGGTCCCATTCACTCGGGAATATCCCAACGCAGCTCCCAGAAAAACGTGTTTCTAACTTGCTGAATCTAAACATAGCTTCAACTCTCTTAGGTGAACGAAGGCACAGCAGATTAGTTTCAAGGAAACGTTTCTCCTGAGTTTTAGATGAAGTCTTACTGCTGTTTCGTACATATGCCAGTGTTGGGATGCAAATGCCAATTTTGGGATTCTGCACAGAAAGGGTTTTCAAACTGGTGATTCCGCATATGAGTTTAACTCTGTCAGGAGAATGCACACATTGACAACCATTCAGTTTTATAGCTCCGTTTTGGTTTCAGAAGCAGATATTTCTCTGTACAGCCTATGGTCCCATTCACTCGGGAATATTCCAACGCAGCTCCTAGAAGAAACGTGTTTCTAACTCGCTGAATCTCAACATAGATTCAACTCTCTTTGGTGAACGAAGGCACAGCAGATCCGTTTCAGGGAAATGTTTCTCCCGAATTTCAGACAAAGTATTACTGCTGTTCCGTACTTATGCCAGTATTGGTCTGGCAATTCCAATTTTGGGATTCTGCACAGAAAGGGTTTGCAAACTGCTGAATCCGCACATGAGTTTAACTCTGACACATGAATGCACACATTGACAACCAGTCACTTAGATAGGTCTGTTTTCGTTTTAGAAGCAGATATTTTTCTTTACAGCCTATGGTCCCATTCACTCGGGAATATCCCAACGCAGCTCCTAGGAAAACGTGTTTCTAACTCGTTGAATCTAAACATAGCTTCAACTCTCTTAGGTGAACGAAGGCACAGCAGATTAGTTTCATGGAAACGTTTCTCCTGAGTTTTAGACGAAGTCTTACTGCTGTTTCGTACATATACCCGTGTTGGGCTGGAATTGCCAATTTTGGGATTCTGCCCAGAAAGTGTTTGCAAACTGCTGATTCCACATGGTGAATGAACGCACAGCAGAGCAGTTTCAAGGAAACGATTCTCCTGAGTTTTACACGAAGTCTTACTGCCGTTTCGTACCTATACCCGTGTGGTCTGCAAATTCCAATTTTGGGATTCTGCACAGAAAGAGTTTGCAAACTGCTGATTCCGCACATGAGTTTAACTCTGTCACATGAATGCACACATTGACAACCAGTCACTTAGATAGCTCCGTTTTGGTTTTAGAAGCAGATATTTCCCTGTACAGCCTATGGTCCCATTCACTTGGGAATATCCCAATGCAGCTCCTAGAAAAACGTGTTTCTAACTCGCTGAATCGAAACATAGATTCAACTCTCTTAGGTGAACGAACGCACAGCAGGTAAGTTTCAGGGAAACGTTTCTCTTGAGTTTTAGACGAAGTCTTACTGCTGTTTATTACATATGCCGGTATTGGGCTAGAAATTCCAGTTTTGGGATTCTGCCCAGAAAGGGTTTGCAAAATGCTGAATCCACACATGAGTTTAACTCTGTCAGTTGAATGCACGCATTGACAACCATTCAGTTAGAAAGCTCCGTTTTGGTTTTAGAAGCAGGTATTTCTCTGTACAGCATATCGTCCCATTCACTCGGGAATATCCCAACGCAGCTCCTAGAAGAAACGTGATGCTAACTCGCTGAATCTAAACATAGATTCACCTCTCTTAGGAGTACCAACGCACAGCAGATCAGTTTCAAGGAAACGTTTCTCCTGAGTTTTACACGAAGTCTTACTGCTTTTTCGTATGTATGCCGGTATTGGGCTAGAAATTCCAGTTTTGGGATTCTGCACGAAAAGTGTTTGCAAACTGCTGAATCTGCACATGAGTTTAACTCTGTCAGTTGAATGCACACATTGACAACCTCTCAGTTAGATAGCTCCGTTTTGTTTTTAGAAGCAGATATTTCTCTGTACTGTCTATGCTCCCATTCACTAGGGAATATCCTAATGCAGCTCCTAGAATAAACGTGTTTCTAACTCGCTAAATCTAAACATAGATTCAATTCTCTTAGGTGAATGAACGCACAGCAGAGCAGTTGCAAGGAAACCTTTCTCCTGAGTTTTACACGCAGTTTTACTGCTGTTTCGTACATATACCCGTGTTGGGCTGGAAATGCCAATTTTGGGATTCTGCCCAGAAAGGGTTTGCAAACTGCTGATTCCACATCGTGAATGAACGCACAGCAGATCAGTTTCAAGGAAATGTTTCTCCCGAGTTTTAGACAAAGTATTATTGCTGTTCCGTACATATGCCAGTATTGGTCTGGAAATTCCAATTTTGGGATTCTGCACAAAAAGGGTTTGCAAACTGCTGAATCCACACATGAGTTTAACGCTGTCACATGAATGCACATATTGACAACCAGTCACTTAGATAGCTCCGTTTTGGTTTTAGAAGCAGATATTTCCCTGTACAGCCTATGGTCCCATTCACTTGGGAATATCCCAACGCAGCTCCTAGAAAAACGTGTTTCTAACTCGCTGAATCGAAACATAGATTCAACTCTCTTAGGTGAACGAACGCACAGCAGGTAAGTTTCAGGGAAACGTTTCTCTTGAGTTTTAGACGAAGTCTTACTGCTGTTTCTTTCATATGCCGGTATTGGGCTAGAAATTCCAGTTTTGGGATTCTGCCCAGAAAGGGTTTGCAAAATGCTTTATCCACACATGAGTTTAACTCTGTCAGTTGAATGCACACATTGACAACCATTCAGTTAGAAAGCTCCGTTTTGGTTTTAGAAGCAGGTATTTCTCTGTACAGCATATCGTCCCATTCACTCGGGAATATTCCAACGCAGCTCCTAGAAGAAACGTGATGCTAACTCGCTGAATCTAAGCATAGATTCACCTCTCTTAGGTGTACCAACGCACAGCAGATCAGTTTCAAGGAAACGTTTCTCCTGAGTTTTAGACGAAGTCTTACTGCTTTTTCGTACGTATGCCGGTATTGGGCTAGAAATTCCAGTTTTGGGATTCTGCACGAAAAGTGTTTGCAAACTGCTGAATCTGCACATGAGTTTAACTCTGTCAGTTGAATGCACACATTGACAACCTCTCAGTTAGATAGCTCCGTTTTGTTTTTAGAAGCAGATATTTCTCTGTACTGTCTATGCTCCCATTCACTAGGGAATATCCTAATGCAGCTCCTAGAATAAACGTGTTTCTAACTCGCTGAATCTAAACAGATTCAACTCTCTTAGGTGAATGAACGCACAGCAGAGCAGTTGCAAGGAAACGTTTCTCCTGAGTTTTACACGCAGTCTTACTGCTGTTTCGTACATATACCCGTGTTGGGCTGGAAATGCCAGTTTTGGGATCCTGCACAGAAAGAGTTTGCAACCTGCTGAATCCACAAATGAGTTTACCTCTGTCAGTTGAAAGCACACATTGACAACCATTCAGTTAGATAGCTCCGTTTTTGTTTTAGAAGCAGATATTTCTCTGTACAACCTTTGGTCCCATTCACTCGGGAATGACCCAACGCAGCTCCAGAAGAAACGTGTTTCTAACTCGCTGAATCTCAACATAGATTCACCTCTGTTAGGTGAACCAACGCACAGCAGATCAGTTTCAAGGAAACGTTTCTCCTGAGTTTTAGATGAAGTCTTACTGCTGTTTCGTACATATGCCGGTATTGGGCTAGAAATTCCAGTTTTGGGATTCTGCAGAGAAAGGGTTTGCAAACTGCTGATTCCGCATGGTGAATGAACGCACAGCACAGCAGTTTCAAGGAAACGTTTCTCCTGAGTTTTACACGAAGTCTTACTGCTGTTTCGTACATATACCCGTGTTGGGCTGGAAATGCCAATTTTGGGATTCTGCCCAGAAAGGGTTTGCAAACTGCTGATTCCACATGGTGAATGAACGCACAGCACAGCAGTTTCAAGGAAACGTTTCTCCTGAGTTTTACACGAAGTCTTACTGCTGTTTCGTACATATACCCGTGTTGGGCTGCAAATGCCAATTTTGGGATTCTGCACAGAAAGGGTTTGCGAACTGCTGATTCCGCATATGAATTTAATTCTGTCAGTTGAATGCACACATTGACAACCATTCAGTTTGATAGCTCCGTTTTGGTTTCAGAAGGAGATATTCCTCTGTACAGCCTATGGTCCCATTCACTCGGGAATATCCCAACGCAGCTCCTAGAAGAAACGTGTTTCTAACTTGCTGAATCTCAATATAGATTCAACTCTCTTTGGTGAACGAACGCACAGCAGATCAGTTTCAAGGAAATGTTTCTCCCGAGTTTTAGACAAAGTATTATTGCTGTTCCGTACATATGCCAGTATTGGTCTGGAAATTCCAATTTTGGGATTCTGCACAAAAAGGGTTTGCAAACTGCTGAATCCACACATGAGTTTAACGCTGTCACATGAATGCACATATTGACAAGCAGTCACTTAGATAGGTCTTTTTTTCGTTTTAGAAGCAGATATTTCTCTTTACAGCCTATGGTCCCATTCACTCGGGAATATCCCAACGCAGCTCCCAGAAAAACGTGTTTCTCACTTGCTGAATCTAAACATAGCTTCAACTCTCTTAGGTGAACGAAGGCTCAGCAGATTAGTTTCAAGGAAACGTTTCTCCTGAGTTTTAGATGAAGTCTTACTGCTGTTTCGTACATATGCCGGTGTTGGGCTGCAAATGCCAATCTTGGGATTCTGCACAGAAAGGGTTTTCAAACTGGTGATTCCGCATATGAGTTTAACTCTGTCAGGTGAATGCACACATTGACAACCATTCAGTTTTATAGCTCCGTTTTGGTTTCAGAAGCAGATATTTCTCTGTACAGCCTATGGTCCCATTCACTCGGGAATATTCCAACGCAGCTCCTAGAAGAAACGTGTTTCTAACTCGCTGAATCTCAACATAGATTCAACTCTCTTTGGTGAACGAAGGCACAGCAGATCCGTTTCAGGGAAATGTTTCTCCCGAATTTCAGACAAAGTATTACTGCTGTTCCGTACATATGCCAGTATTGGTCTGGCAATTCCAGTTTTGGGATTCTGCACAGAAAGGGTTTGCAAACTGCTGAATCCGCACATGAGTTTAACTCTGTCACATGAATGCACACATTGACAACCAGTCACTTAGATAGCTCCGTTTTGGTTTTAGAAGCAGATATTTCCCTGTACAGCCTATGGTCCCATTCACTTGGGAATATCCCAACGCAGCTCCTAGAAAAACGTGTTTCTAACTCGCTGAATCGAAACATAGATTCAACTCTCTTAGGTGAACGAACGCACAGCAGGTAAGTTTCAGGGAAACGTTTCTCTTGAGTTTTAGACGAAGTCTTACTGCTGTTTCTTACATATGCCGGTATTGGGCTAGAAATTCCAGTTTTGGGATTCTGCCCAGAAAGGGTTTGCAAAATGCTGAATCCACACATGAGTTTAACTCTGTCAGTTGAATGCACACATTGACAACCATTCAGTTAGAAAGCTCCGTTTTGGTTTTAGAAGCAGGTATTTCTCTGTACAGCATATCGTCCCATTCACTCGGGAATATCCCAACGCAGCTCCTAGAAGAAACGTGATGCTAACTCGCTGAATCTAAGCATAGATTCACCTCTCTTAGGTGTACCAACGCACAGCAGATCAGTTTCAAGGAAACGTTTCTCCTGAGTTTTAGACGAAGTCTTACTGCTTTTTCGTACGTATGCCGGTATTGGGCTAGAAATTCCAGTTTTGGGATTCTGCACGAAAAGTGTTTGCAAACTGCTGAATCTGCACATGAGTTTAACTCTGTCAGTTGAATGCACACATTGACAACCTCTCAGTTAGATAGCTCCGTTTTGTTTTTAGAAGCAGATATTTCTCTGTACTGTCTATGCTCCCATTCACTAGGGAATATCCCAATGGAGCTCCTAGAATAAACGTGTTTCTAACTCGCTGAATCTAAACAGATTCAACTCTCTTAGGTGAATGAACGCACAGCAGAGCAGTTGCAAGGAAACGTTTCTCCTGAGTTTTACACGCAGTCTTACTGCTGTTTCGTACATATACCCGTGTTGGGCTGGAAATGCCAGTTTTGGGATCCTGCACAGAAAGAGTTTGCAACCTGCTGAATCCACAAATGAGTTTACCTCTGTCAGTTGAATGCACACATTGACAACCATTCAGTTAGATAGCTCCGTTTTGGTTTTAGAAGCAAATATTTCTCTGTACAACCTTTGGTCCCATTCACTCGGGAATGACCCAGCGCAGCTCCAGAAGAAACGTGTTTCTAACTCGCTGAATCTCAACATAGATTCACCTCTCTTAGGTGAACCAACGCACAGCAGATCAGTTTCAAGGAAACGTTTCTCCTGAGTTTTAGATGAAATCTTACTGCTGTTTCGTACATATGCCGGTATTGGGCTAGAAATTCCAGTTTTGGGATTCTGCAGAGAAAGGGTTTGCAAACTGCTGATTCCGCATGGCGAATGAGAGCACAGCAGAGCAGTTTCAAGGAAACGTTTCTCCTGAGTTTTACACGAAGTCTTACTGCTGTTTCGTACATATACCCGTGTTGGGCTGGAAATGCCAATTTTGGGATTCTGCCCAGAAAGGTTTTGCAAACCGCTGATTCCACATGGTGAATGAACGCACAGCAGAGCAGTTTCAAGGAACCGTTTCTCCTGAGTTTTACACGAAGTCTTACTGCCGTTTCGTACATATACCCGTGTTGGACTGCAAATGCCAATTTTGGGATTCTGCACAGAAAGGGTTTGCAAACTGCTGATTCCACATGGTGAATGAACGCACAGCAGAGCAGTTTCAAGGAAACGTTTCTCCTGAGTTTTACACGAAGTCTTACTGCTGTTTCGTACATATACCCGTGTCGGGCTGGAAATGTCAATTTTGGGATTCTGCAGAGAAAGGTTTTGCGAACTGCTGACTCCGCATATGAGTTTAACTCTGTCAGTTGAATGCACACATTGACAACCATTCAGTTTGATAGCTCCGTTTTGGTTTCAGAAGCAGATATTCCTCTGTACAGCCTATGGTCCAATTCACTCGGGAATATCCCAACGCAGCTCCTAAAAGAAACGTGTTTCTAACTCCCTGAATCTCAATATAGATTCAACTCTCTTTGGTGAACGAGCGCACAGCAGATAAGTTTCAAGGGAATGTATCTCCCGAGTTTTAGACAAAGTATTACTGCTGTTCCGTACATATGCCAGTATTGGTCTGGAAATTCCAATTTTGGGATTCTGCACAAAAAGGGTTTGCAAACTGCTGAATCCACACATGAGTTTAACGCTGTCACATGAATGCACATATTGACAACCAGTCACTTAGATAGGTCTGTTTTGGTTTTAGAAGCAGATATTTTTCTTTACAGCCTATGGTCCCATTCACTCGGGAATATCCCAACGCAGCTCCTAGAAAAACGTGTTTCTAACTCGCTGAATCTAAACATAGCTTCAACTCTGTTAGGTGAACGAAGGCACAGCAGATTAGTTTCATGGAAACGATTCTCCTGAATTTTAGACGAAGTCTTACTGCTGTTTCGTACTTATACCCGTGTTGGGCTGGAAATGCCAATTTTGGGATTCTGCCCAGAAAGGGTTTGCAAACTGCTGATTCCACATGGTGAATGAACGCACAGCAGAGCAGTTTCAAGGAAACGATTCTCCTGAGTTTTACACGAAGTCTTACTGCCGTTTTGTACCTATACCCGTGTGGTCTGCAAATTCCAATTTTGGGATTCTGCACAGAAAGAGTTTGCAAACTGCTGATTCCGCATATGAGTTTAACTCTGTCAGTTGAATGCACACATTGACAACCAGTCACTTAGATAGCTCCGTTTTGGTTTTAGAAGCAGATATTTCCCTGTACAGCCTATGGTCCCATTCACTTGGGAATATCCCAACGCAGCTCCTAAAAAATCGTGTTTCTAACTCGCTGAATCGAAACATAGATTCAACTCTCTTAGGTGAACGAACGCACAGCAGGTAAGTTTCAGGGAAACGTTTCTCTTGAGTTTTAGACGAAGTCTTACTGCTGTTTCTTACACATGCCGGTATTGGGCTAGAAATTCCAGTTTTGGGATTCTGCCCAGAAAGGGTTTGCAAAATGCTGAATCCACACATGAGTTTAACTCTGTCAGTTGAATGCACACATTGACAACCATTCAGTTAGAAAGCTCCGTTTTGGTTTTAGAAGCAGGTATTTCTCTGTACAGCATATCGTCCCATTCACTCGGGAATATCCCAACGCAGCTCCTAGAAGAAACGTGATGCTAACTCGCTGAATCTAAACATAGATTCACCTCTCTTAGGTGTACCAACGCACAGCAGATCAGTTTCAAGGAAACGTTTCTCCTGAGTTTTAGACGAAGTCTTACTGCTTTTTCGTACGTATGCCGGTATTGGGCTAGAAATTCCAGTTTTGGGATTCTGCAGAGAAAGGGTTTGCAAACTGCTGATTCCGCATGGTGAATGAACGCACAGCACAGCAGTTTCAAGGAAACGTTTCTCCTGAGTTTTACACGAAGTCTTACTGCTGTTTCGTACATATACCCGTGTTGGGCTGGAAATGCCAATTTTGGGATTCTGCCCAGAAAGGGTTTGCAAACTGCTGATTCCACATGGTGAATGAACGCACAGCACAGCAGTTTCAAGGAAACGTTTCTCCTGAGTTTTACACGAAGTCTTACTGCTGTTTCGTACATATACCCGTGTTGGGCTGCAAATGCCAATTTTGGGATTCTGCACAGAAAGGGTTTGCAAACTGCTGATTCCGCATATGAGTTTAACTCTGTCAGGTGAATGCACACATTGACAACCATTCAGTTTTATAGCTCCGTTTTGGTTTCAGAAGCAGATATTTCTCTGTACAGCCTATGGTCCCATTCACTCGGGAATATTCCAACGCAGCTCCTAGAAGAAACGTGTTTCTAACTCGCTGAATCTCAACATAGATTCAACTCTCTTTGGTGAACGAAGGCACAGCAGATCCGTTTCAGGGAAATGTTTCTCCCGAATTTCAGACAAAGTATTACTGCTGTTCCGTACATATGCCAGTATTGGTCTGGCAATTCCAATTTTGGGATTCTGCACAGAAAGGGTTTGCAAACTGCTGAATCCGCACATGAGTTTAACTCTGACACATGAATGCACACATTGACAACCAGTCACTTAGATAGCTCCGTTTTGGTTTTAGAAGCAGATATTTCCCTGTACAGCCTATGGTCCCATTCACTTGGGAATATCCCAACGCAGCTCCTAGAAAAACGTGTTTCTAACTCGCTGAATCGAAACATAGATTCAACTCTCTTAGGTGAACGAACGCACAGCAGGTAAGTTTCAGGGAAACGTTTCTCTTGAGTTTTAGACGAAGTCTTACTGCTGTTTCTTACATATGCCGGTATTGGGCTAGAAATTCCAGTTTTGGGATTCTGCCCAGAAAGGGTTTGCAAAATGCTGAATCCACACATGAGTTTAACTCTGTCAGTTGAATGCACACATTGACAACCATTCAGTTAGAAAGCTCCGTTTTGTTTTTAGAAGCAGATAATTCTCTGTACTGTCTATGCTCCCATTCACTAGGGAATATCCTAATGCATCTCCTAGAATAAACGTGTTTCTAACTCGCTGAATCTAAACATAGATTCAATTCTCTTTGGTGAATGAACGCACAGCAGAGCAGTTGCAAGGAAACGTTTCTCCTGAGTTTTACACGCAGTCTTACTGCTGTTTCGTACATATACCCGTGTTGGGCTGGAAATGCCAGTTTTGGGATCCTGCACAGAAAGAGTTTGCAACCTGCTGAATCCACAAATGAGTTTACCTCTGACAGTTGAATGCACACATTGACAACCATTCAGTTAGATAGCTCCGTTTTGGTTTTAGAAGCAGATATTTCCCTGTACAGCCTATGGTCCCATTCACTTGGGAATATCCCAACGCAGCTCCTAGAAAAACGTGTTTCTAACTCGCTGAATCGAAACATAGATTCAACTCTCTTAGGTGAACGAACGCACAGCAGGTAAGTTTCAGGGAAACGTTTCTCTTGAGTTTTAGACGAAGTCTTACTGCTGTTTCTTACATATGCCGGTATTGGGCTAGAAATTCCAGTTTTGGGATTCTGCCCAGAAAGGGTTTGCAAAATGCTGAATCCACACATGAGTTTAACTCTGTCAGTTGAATGCACACATTGACAACCATTCAGTTAGAAAGCTCCGTTTTGGTTTTAGAAGCAGGTATTTCTCTGTACAGCATATCGTCCCATTCACTCGGGAATATCCCAACGCAGCTCCTAGAAGAAACGTGATGCTAACTCGCTGAATCTAAACATAGATTCACCTCTCTTAGGTGTACCAACGCACAGCAGATCAGTTTCAAGGAAACGTTTCTCCTGAGTTTTAGACGAAGTCTTACTGCTTTTTCATACATATGCCGGTATTGGGCTAGAAATTCCAGTTTTGGGATTCTGCAGAGAAAGGGTTTGCAAACTGCTGATTCCGCATGGCGAATGAACGCACAGCAGAGCAGTTTCAAGGAAACGTTTCTCCTGAGTTTTACACGAAGTCTTACTGCTGTTTCGTACATATACCCGTGTTGGGCTGGAAATGCCAATTTTGGGATTCTGCCCAGAAACGGTTTGCAAACCACTGATTCCACATGGTGAATGAACGCACAGCAGAGCAGTTTCAAGGAACCGTTTCTCCTGAGTTTTACACGAAGTCTTACTGCCGTTTCGTACCTATACCCGTGTTGGGCTGCAAATGCCAATTTTGTTATTCTGCACAGAAAGAGTTTGCAAACTGCTGATTCCGCATATGAGTTTAACTCTGTCAGTTGAATGCACACATTGACAACCATTCAGTTAGACAGCCCCGTTTTGGTTTCAGAAGCAGATATTTCTCTGTACAGCGTATGGTCCCATTCACTCGGGAATGTCCCAACGCAGCTCCTAGAAAAAACGTGTTTCTAACTCGCTGAATCTCAACATAGATTCACCTCTCTTAGGTGAACCAACGCACAGCAGATCAGTTTCAAGGAAACGTTTCTCCTGAGTTTTAGATGAAGTCTTACTGCTTTTTCATACATATGCCGGTATTGGGCTAGAAATTCCAGTTTTGGGATTCTGCAGAGAAAGGGTTTGCAAACTGCTGATTCCGCATGGTGAATGAACGCACAGCAGAGCAGTTTCAAGGAAACGTTTCTCCTGCGTTTTACACGAAGTCTTACTGCTGTTTCGTACATATACCCGTGTTGGGCTGGAAATGCCAATTTTGGGATTCTGCCCAGAAAGGGTTTGCAAACTGCTGATTCCACATGGTGAATGAACGCACAGCACAGCAGTTTCAAGGAAACGTTTCTCCTGAGTTTTACACGAAGTCTTACTGCCGTTTCGTACCTATACCCGTGTTGGGCTGCAAATGCCAATTTTGGAATTCTGCACAGAAAGGGTTTGCGAACTGCTGATTCCGCATATGAGTTTAATTCTGTCAGTTGAATGCACACATTGACAACCATTCAGTTTGATAGCTCCGTTTTGGTTTCAGAAGGAGATATTCCTCTGTACAGCCTATGGTCCCATTCACTCGGGAATATCCCAACGCAGCTCCTAGAAGAAACGTGTTTCTAACTTGCTGAATCTCAATATAGATTCAACTCTCTTTGGTGAGCGAACGCACAGCAGATCAGTTTCAAGGAAATGTTTCTCCCGAGTTTTAGACAAAGTATTATTGCTGTTCCGTACATATGCCAGTATTGGTCTGGAAATTCCAATTTTGGGATTCTGCACAAAAAGGGTTTGCAAACTGCTGAATCCACACATGAGTTTAACGCTGTCACATGAATGCACATATTGACAACCAGTCACTTAGATAGGTCTGTTTTGGTTTTAGAAGCAGATATTTCTCTTTACAGCCTATGGTCCCATTCACTCGGGAATATCCCAACGCAGCTCCCAGAAAAACGTGTTTCTAACTTGCTGAATCTAAACATAGCTTCAACTCTCTTAGGTGAACGAAGGCACAGCAGATTAGTTTCAAGGAAACGTTTCTCCTGAGTTTTAGACGAAGTCTTACTGCTGTTTCGTACATATGCCGGTGTTGGGCTGCAAATGCCAATTTTGGGATTCTGCACAGAAAGGGTTTGCAAACTGCTGATTCCGCATATGAGTTTAACTCTGTCAGGTGAATGCACACATTGACAACCATTCAGTTTTATAGCTCCGTTTTGGTTTCAGAAGCAGATATTTCTCTGTACAGCCTATGGTCCCATTCACTCGGGAATATTCCAACGCAGCTCCTAGAAGAAACGTGTTTCTAACTCGCTGAATCTCAACATAGATTCAACTCTCTTTGGTGAACGAAGGCACAGCAGATCCGTTTCAGGGAAATGTTTCTCCCGAATTTCAGACAAAGTATTACTGCTGTTCCGTACATATGCCAGTATTGGTCTGGCAATTCCAGTTTTGGGATTCTGCACAGAAAGGGTTTGCAAACTGCTGAATCCGCACATGAGTTTAACTCTGTCACATGAATGCACACATTGACAACCAGTCACTTAGATAGCTCCGTTTTGGTTTTAGAAGCAGATATTTCCCTGTACAGCCTATGGTCCCATTCACTTGGGAATATCCCAACGCAGCTCCTAGAAAAACGTGTTTCTAACTCGCTGAATCGAAACATAGATTCAACTCTCTTAGGTGAACCAACGCACAGCAGGTAAGTTTCAGGGAAGCGTTTCTCTTGAGTTTTAGACGAAGTCTTACTGCTTTTTCATACATATGCCGGTATTGGGCTAGAAATTCCAGTTTTGGGATTCTGCCCAGAAAGGGTTTGCAAAATGCTGAATCCACACATGAGTTTAACTCTGTCAGTTGAATGCACACATTGACAACCATTCAGTTAGAAAGCTCCGTTTTGGTTTTAGAAGCAGATATTTCCCTGTACAGCCTATGGTCCCATTCACTCGGGAATATCCCAACGCAGCTCCTAGAAGAAACGTGATGCTAACTCGCTGAATCTAAACATAGATTCACCTCTCTTAGGTGTACCAACGCACAGCAGATCAGTTTCAAGGAAACGTTTCTCCTGAGTTTTAGACGAAGTCTTACTGCTTTTTCGTACGAAGGCCGGTATTGGGCTAGAAATTCCAGTTTTGGGATTCTTCACGAAAAGTGTTTGCCAACTGATGAATCTGCACATGAGTTTAACTCTGTCAGTTGAATGCACACATTGACAACCTCTCAGTTAGATAGCTCCGTTTTGTTTTTAGAAGCAGATATTTCTCTGTACTGTCTATGCTCCCATTCACTAGGGAATATCCTAATGCAGCTCCTAGAATAAACGTGTTTCTAACTCGCTGAATCTAAACAGATTCAACTCTCTTAGGTGAATGAACACACAGCAGAGCAGTTGCAAGGAAACGTTTCTCCTGAGTTTTACACGCAGTCTTACTGCTGTTTCGTACATATACCCGTGTTGGGCTGGAAATGCCAGTTTTGGGATCCTGCACAGAAAGAGTTTGCAACCTGCTGAATCCACAAATGAGTTTACCTCTGTCAGTTGAATGCACACATTGACAACCATTCAGTTAGATAGCTCCGTTTTGGTTTTAGAAGCAAATATTTCTCTGTACAACCTTTGGTCCCATTCACTCGGGAATGACCCAGCGCAGCTCCAGAAGAAACGTGTTTCTAACTCGCTGAATCTCAACATAGATTCACCTCTCTTAGGTGAACCAACGCACAGCAGATCAGTTTCAAGGAAACGTTTCTCCTGAGTTTTAGATGAAATCTTACTGCTGTTTCGTACATATGCCAGTATTGGGCTAGAAATTCCAGTTTTGGGATTCTGCAGAGAAAGGGTTTGCAAACTGCTGATTCCGCATGGCGAATCAGCGCACAGCAGAGCAGTTTCAAGGAAACGTTTCTCTTGAGTTTTACACGAAGTCTTACTGCTGTTTCGTACATACACCCGTGTTGGGCTGGAAATGCCAATTTTGGGATTCTGCCCAGAAAGGTTTTGCAAACCGCTGATTCCACATGGTGAATGAACGCACAGCAGAGCAGTTTCAAGGAACCGTTTCTCCTGAGTTTTACACGAAGTCTTACTGCCGTTTCGTACATATACCCGTGTTGGGCTGCAAATGCCAAATTTGGGATTCTGCACAGAAAGAGTTTGCAAACTGCTGATTCGGCATATGAGTTTAACTCTGTCAGTTGAATGCACACATTGACAACCATTCAGTTAGACAGCTCCGTTTTGGTTTCAGAAGCAGATATTTCTCTGTACAGCGTATGGTCCCATTCACTCGGGAATGTCCCAACGCAGCTCCTAGAAAAAACGTGTTTCTAACTCGCTGAATCTCAACATAGATTCACCTCTCTTAGGTGAACCAACGCACAGCAGATCAGTTTCAAGGAAACGTTTCTCCTGAGTTTTAGATGAAGTCTTACTGCTTTTTCATACATATGCCGGTATTGGGCTAGAAATTCCAGTTTTGGGATTCTGCGCAGAAAGGGTTTGCAAACTGCTGATTCTGCATGGTGAATGAACGCACAGCAGAGCAGTTTCAAGGAAACCTTTCTCCTGAGTTTTACACGAAGTCTTTCTGCTGTTTCGTACATATACCCGTGTTAGGCTGGAAATGCTGGTTTTGGGATTCTGCACAGAAAGGTTTTGCAAACTGCTGATTCTGCATGATGAATGAATGCACAGCAGAGCAGTTTCAAGGAAACGTTTCTCCTGAGTTTTACACGAAGTCTTACTGCTGTTTCGTACATATACCCGTGTCGGGCTGGAAATGTCAATTTTGAGATTCTGCACAGAAAGGGTTTGCGAACTGCTGACTCCGCATATGAGTTTAACTCTGTCAGTTGAATGCACACATTGACAACCATTCAGTTTGATAGCTCCGTTTTGGTTTCAGAAGCAGATATTCCTCTGTACAGCCTATGGTCCAATTCACTCGGGAATATCCCAACGCAGCTCCTAAAAGAAACGTGTTTCTAACTCGCTGAATCTCAATATAGATTCAACTCTCTTTGGTGAACGAACGCACAGCAGATAAGTTTCAAGGAAATGTATCTCCCGAGTTTTAGACAAAGTATTACTGCTGTTCCGTACATATGCCAGTATTGGTCTGGAAATTCCAATTTTGGGATTCTGCACAAAAAGGGTTTGCAAACTGCTGAATCCACACATGAGTTTAACGCTGTCACATGAATGCACATATTGACAAGCAGTCACTTAGATAGGTCTGTTTTGGTTTTAGAAGCAGATATTTCTCTTTACAGCCTATGGTCCCATTCACTCGGGAATATCCCAACGCAGCTCCTAGAAAAACGTGTTTCTAACTCGCTGAATCTAAACATAGCTTCAACTCTGTTAGGTGAACGAAGGCACAGCAGATTAGTTTCATGGAAACGATTCTCCTGAATTTTAGACGAAGTCTTACTGCTGTTTCGTACTTATACCCGTGTTGGGCTGGAAATGCCAATTTTGGGATTCTGCCCAGAAAGGGTTTGCAAACTGCTGATTCCACATGGTGTATGAACGCACAGCAGAGCAGTTTCAAGGAAACGATTCTCCTGAGTTTTACACGAAGTCTTACTGCCGTTTTGTACCTATACCCGTGTGGTCTGCAAATTCCAATTTTGGGATTCTGCACAGAAAGAGTTTGCAAACTGCTGATTCCGCATATGAGTTTAACTCTGTCAGTTGAATGCACACATTGACAACCAGTCACTTAGATAGCTCCGTTTTGGTTTTAGAAGCAGATATTTCCCTGTACAGCCTATGGTCCCATTCACTTGGGAATATCCCAACGCAGCTCCTAAAAAATCGTGTTTCTAACTTGCTGAATCTAAACATAGATTCAACTCTCTTAGGTGAACGAACGCACAGCAGGTAAGTTTCAGGGAAACGTTTCTCTTGAGTTTTAGACGAAGTCTTACTGATGTTTCTTACATATGCCGGTATTGGGCTAAAAATTCCAGTTTTGGGATTCTTCCCAGAAAGGGTTTGCAAAATGCTGAATCCACACATGAGTTTAACTCTGTCAGTTGAATGCACACATTGACAACCATTCAGTTAGAAAGCTCCGTTTTGGTTTTAGAAGCAGGTATTTCTCTGTACAGCATATCGTCCCATTCACTCGGGAATATCCCAACGCAGCTCCTAGAAGAAACGTGATGCTAACTCGCTGAATCTAAACATAGATTCACCTCTCTTAGGTGTACCAACGCACAGCAGATCAGTTTCAAGGAAACGTTTCTCCTGAGTTTTAGACGAAGTCTTACTGCTTTTTCGTACGTATGCCGGTATTGGGCTAGAAATTCCAGCTTTGGGATTCTGCACGAAAAGTGTTTGCCAACTGATGAATCTGCACATGAGTTTAACTCTGTCAGTTGAATGCACACATTGATAACCTCTCAGTTAGATAGCTCCGTTTTGTTTTTAGAAGCAGATAATTCTCTGTACTGTCTATGCTCCCATTCACTAGGGAATATCCTAATGCAGCTCCTAGAATAAACGTGTTTCTAATTCGCTGAATCTAAACAGATTCAACTCTCTTAGGTGAATGAACGCACAGCAGAGCAGTTGCAAGGAAACGTTTCTCCTGAGTTTTACAAGCAGTCTTACTGCTGTTTCGTACATATACCCGTGTTGGGCTGGAAATGCCAGTTTTGGGATCCTGCACAGAAAGAGTTTGGAACCTGCTGAATCCACAAATGAGTTTACCTCTGTCAGTTGAATGCACACATTGACAACCATTCAGTTAGATAGCTCCGTTTTGGTTTTAGAAGCAAATATTTCTCTGTACAACCTTTGGTCCCATTCACTCGGGAATGACCCAATGCAGCTCCAGAAGAAACGTGTTTCTAACTCGCTGAATCTCAACATAGATTCAATTCTCTTAGGTGAATGAACGCACAGCAGAGCAGTTGCAAGGAAACGTTTCTCCTGAGTTTTAGACGAAGTCTTACTGCTGTTTCGTTCATATGCCGATATTGGGCTAGAAATTCCAGTTTTGGGATTCTGCACGAAAAGGGTTTGCAAACTGCTGATTCCGCATGGTGAATGAACGCACAGCAGAGCAGTTTCAAGGAAAGCTTTCTCCTGCGTTTTACACGAAGTCTTACTGCTGTTTCGTACATATACCCGTGTTGGGCTGGAAATGCTGGTTTTGCGATTCTGCACAGAAAGAGTTTGCAAACTGCTGATTCCGCATATGAGTTTAACTCTGTCAGTTGAATGCACACATTGACAACCATTCAGTTAGACAGCTTCGTTTTGGTTTTAGAAGCAGATATTTCTCTGTACAGCGTATGGTCCCATTCACTCGGGAATGTCCCAACGCAGCTCCTAGAAAAAACGTGTTTCTAACTAGCTGAATCTCAACATAGATTCACCTCTCTTAGGTGAACCAACGCACAGGAGATCAGTTTCAAGGAAACGTTTCTCCTGAGTTTTAGATGAAGTCTTACTGCTTTTTCATACATATGCCGGTATTGGGCTAGAAATTCCAGTTTGGGGATTCTGCGCAGAAAGGGTTTGCAAACTGCTGATTCCGCATGGTGAATGAACGCACAGCAGAGCAGTTTCAAGGAAACGTTTCTCCTGAGTTTTACACGAAGTCTTACTGCTGTTTCGTACATATACCCGTGTTGGGCTGGAAATGCTGGTTTTCGGCTTCTGCACAGAAAGGATTTGCAGACTGCTGATTCTGCATGGTGAATGAATGCACAGCAGAGCAGTTTCAAGGAAACGTTTCTCCTGAGTTTTAAACGAAGTCTTACTGCTGTTTCGTACATATACCCGTGTCGGGCTGGAAATGCCAGTTTTGAGATTCTGCACAGAAAGGGTTTGCGAACTGCTGACTCCGCATATGAGTTTAACTCTGTCAGTTGAATGCACACATTGACAACCATTCAGTTTGATAGCTCCGTTTGGGTTTCAGAAGCAGATATTCCTCTGTACAGCCTATGGTCCCATTCACTCGGGAATATCCCAACGCAGCTCCTAAAAGAAACGTGTTTCTAACTCGCTGAATCTCAATATAGATTCAACTCTCTTTGGTGAACGAACGCACAGCAAATAAGTTTCAAGGAAATGTATCTCCCGAGTTTTAGACAAAGTATTACTGCTGTTCTGTACATATGCCAGTATTGGTCTGGAAATTCCAACTTTGGGATTCTGCACAAAAAGGGTTTGCAAACTGCTGAATCCACACATGAGTTTAACGCTGTCACATGAATGCACATATTGACAACCAGTCACGTAGATAGGTCTGTTTTGGTTTTAGAAGCAGATATTTCTCTTTACAGCCTATGGTCCCATTCACTCGGGAATATCCCAACGCAGCTCCTAGAAAAACGTGTTTCTAACTCGCTGAATCTAAACATAGCTTCAACTCTCTTAGGTGAACGAAGGCACAGCAGATTAGTTTCATGGAAACGTTTCTCCTGAGTTTTAGACGAAGTCTTACTGCTGTTTCGTACATATACCCGTTTTGGGCTGGAAATGCCAATTTTGGGATTCTGCCCAGAAAGGGTTTGCAAACTGCTGATTCCACATGGTGAATGAACGCACAGCAGAGCAGTTTCAAGGAAACGATTCTCCTGAGTTTTACACGAAGTCTTACTGCCGTTTCGTACCTATACCCGTGTGGTCTGAAAATTCCAATTTTGGGATTCTGCACAGAAAGAGTTTGCAAACTGCTGATTCCGCATATGAGTTTAACTCTGTCAGTTGAATGCACACATTGACAACCAGTCACTTAGATAGCTCCGTTTTGGTTTTGGAAGCAGATATTTCCCTGTACAGCCTATGGTCCCATTCACTTGGGAATATCCCAACGCAGCTCCCAGAAAAACGTGTTTCTAACTTGCTGAATCTAAACATAGCTTCAACTCTCTTAGGTGAACGAAGGCACAGCAGATTAGTTTCAAGGAAACGTTTCTCCTGAGTTTTAGACGAAGTCTTACTGCTATTTCGTACATATGCCGGTGTTGGGCTGCAAATGCCAATTTTGGGATTCTGCACAGAAAGGGTTTGCAAACTGCTGATTCCGCATATGAGTTTAACTCTGTCAGGTGAATGCACACATTGACAACCATTCAGTTTTATAGCTCCGTTTTGGTTTCAGAAGCAGATATTTCTCTGTACAGCCTATGGTCCCATTCACTCGGGAATATTCCAACGCAGCTCCTAGAAGAAACGTGTTTCTAACTCGCTGAATCTCAACATAGATTCAACTCTCTTTGTTGAATGAACGCACAGCAGATCAGTTTCAAGGAAATGTTTCTCCCGAGTTTTAGACAAAGTATTACTGCTGTTCCGTACATATGCCAGTATTGGTCTGGAAATTCCAATTTTGGGATTCTGCACAGAAAGGGTTTGTAAACTGCTGAATGCACACATGAGATTAACTCTGTCACATGAATGCACATATTGACAACCAGTCACTTAGATAGCTCTGTTTTGGGTGTAGAAGTAGATATTTCCCTTTACAGCCTATGGTCCCATTCACTCGGGAATATCCCAACGCAGCTCCTAAAAGAAACGTGATGCTAACTCGCTGAATCTCAACATAGATTCACCTCTCTTAGGTGAACCAACGCAGAGCAGATCAGTTTCAAGGAAACGTTTCTCCTGAGTTTTAGACAAAGTCTTACTGCTGTTTCGTTCATATGCCGATATTGGGCTAGAAATTCCAGTTTTGGGATTCTGCACGAAAAGGGTTTGCAAACTGCTGGTTCCGCATGGTGAATGAACGCACAGCAGAGCAGTTTCAAGGAAACCTTTCTCCTGCGTTTTACACGAAGTCTTACTGCTGTTTCGTACATATACCCGTGTTGGGCTGGAAATGCTGGTTTTGGGCTTCTGCACAGAAAGGGTTTGCAAACTGCTGATTCAGCATGGTGAATGAACGCACAGCAGAGCAGTTTCAAGGAAACGTTTCTCCTGAGTTTTACACGAAGTCTTACTGCTGTTTCGTACATATACCCGTGTCGGGATGGAAATGTCAATTTTGGGATTCTGCACAGAAAGGGTTTGCGAACTGCTGACTCCGCATATGAGTTTAACTCTGTCAGTTGAATGCACACATTGACAACCATTCAGTTTGATAGCTCCGTTTGGGTTTCAGAAGCAGATATTCCTCTGTACAGCCTATGGTCCCATTCACTCGGGAATATCCCAACGCAGCTCCTAAAAGAAACGTGTTTCTAACTCGCTGAATCTCAATATAGATTCAACTCTCTTTGGTGAACGAACGCACAGCAAATAAGTTTCAAGGAAATGTATCTCCCGAGTTTTAGACAAAGTATTACTGCTGTTCTGTACATATGCCAGTATTGGTCTGGAAATTCCAACTTTGGGATTCTGCACAAAAAGGGTTTGCAAACTGCTGAATCCACACATGAGTTTAACGCTGTCACATGAATGCACATATTGACAACCAGTCACGTAGATAGGTCTGTTTTGGTTTTAGAAGCAGATATTTCTCTTTACAGCCTATGGTCCCATTCACTCGGGAATATCCCAACGCAGCTCCTAGAAAAACGTGTTTCTAACTCGCTGAATCTAAACATAGCTTCAACTCTCTTAGGTGAACGAAGGCACAGCAGATTAGTTTCATGGAAACGTTTCTCCTGAGTTTTAGACGAAGTCTTACTGCTGTTTCGTACATATACCCGTTTTGGGCTGGAAATGCCAATTTTGGGATTCTGCCCAGAAAGGGTTTGCAAACTGCTGATTCCACATGGTGAATGAACGCACAGCAGAGCAGTTTCAAGGAAACGATTCTCCTGAGTTTTACACGAAGTCTTACTGCCGTTTCGTACCTATACCCGTGTGGTCTGAAAATTCCAATTTTGGGATTCTGCACAGAAAGAGTTTGCAAACTGCTGATTCCGCATATGAGTTTAA